>NC_139931.1:3614041-4306541 GCF_963514095.1 Eutrigla gurnardus
ACGGTGGGGTTTTATCTTGGCTCCATGCAGCTCAGGGATATTTGATCACCAGTTATTATTTAAAAACATAATATTTAAAAATAGAAAATGTAATAACAGCTACGGCTTTAAGATAAAATGTGATATTTCTTCCATGTGCAGCAGAAAAAGTCCGGCAGCCTCTGGCCTCAGCTATCCGCCTGTAGCCTCGCCTTCCCGGCATCCAGTGAGCCCTTCCTCCCGGTGGGTCCCCCGTGTAGTTGCGATGTAGTTCTTATCAAAGCCCTCCTGTCTTGTTGTGACAGCTCTGATATTGTTTATTGAGGTGGATGTCAGCTTTAATTAGCAATCGATACGGGGAGCGTTTGGAGAGCGCGCCTCTGACGTCAGCGTCCATTACCGCTTCTCATTGGGTCTCGTATTCCCAGAGCCTGGGCTAATTATTGGGAGGTTCATGTGGATAAAGTACAGCTCATCCCTCCCTTCACATCATGTCCCCTGCTCGTTGGCCACACTCACTGCATGCTTTTTAAATTCCCATCGCCGGCCTCCAGACGTCGTTTCCCCCCTCGCCTGCGGGATGATGGACAGCAGGATACTGGATGCACCTCACGCCCAGTTCGGAGGCTCACTCGGCGGGATGGTGGGCTTCCCGTACCACCTGAGCCACCATCACGTCTACGAATTAGCCGGGCACCAACTTCAATCCGCGTCCGCGGTCCCCTTCTCCATAGACGGATTACTTAATGGCTCCTGCGCGGCGTCGGTGGGCAATTCCGGCGCGCTGCTGTCTTCGGGCTGCGGGATGAATGGAGATAATCACACGTACAAGCTGACAGGTGAGCCACGTTATTACATATAGATGTGTATATATATATATATACGCCGCACAACAGCATGCCTCGGTCACACAAAGAGCGATGCAAGTTCTCCTCTCGGTGGTGCGTTCAAAGGCAGGCAGCTTCTCCCTCTCCGTGTCGGGAAGCTGAGGATGCATCCGAGCAAAAAAAAACAAAAACACACACAAAAACAACAATGTTCCTGCAAGTCAGAGGATAAACAGCAAGCATGCATGTTAACATAACAGAGGAGATAGAACACCTCACATCTTCAGCTCTAAAGTTGACAGAATTCTGCATGAAACCTTGTAAAATGTGAATTTATTTATTTTTAAATGGACGTAGAATATATATATATATATATATTTATTGTTTACATTTCTTTCTCGTTGTGCTGTCAGACTCGGGGGACCCAGACAAAGATAGTCCCGGTTGCAAGAGGCGGAGAACTCGCACTAATTTCACCGGTTGGCAGCTGGAGGAATTAGAAAAGGCGTTTAACGAGAGCCACTATCCCGACGTGTTCATGAGGGAGGCTCTGGCTCTTCGGCTGGACTTGATAGAATCAAGGGTTCAGGTAAATATTTATTTTGTTCCCTTTCTTTTTTTATATATATATATATATATAATTCTCAGTGTGTGTCTTTATTCCTTTGTTTATCATGCATTAACTGCTGGACAAAAATATATCTACTATAAACCTCCAGATAGGTTAATATTGAGTCATAACATACACCTTGTAATAAGTGAAGAAATAATCATTAAATAATACTAGACGGATGTGTGTTGTCTGACCTTTCCCTGTTTATGTTGGCCCAATAAATCAATTATAATTACACCTTTATTTTGAAAAACAGTCAAGCCTTCACTGCTGCTGATATTTTTTTTTAATTGAAAGCATTTCAAGAAATTCTGGCGTTTTATTTGCCAAATATATTTAAAAATATGGGATTAACAAAAATAGCAAATATATTCCAATCTCAATTATTGGACAATTTATTTTATTTTATTATAGGAGAATATTATAAGCAATTTTAAAGCTTTTAATTTCTTAATGGAGGACAGAACTATTGAAGTAAATCTGACCTCCTGTAAAATGTGAAGCTTCTATACTTGAGCTCCATCCCAACTTGTTGTAGTTTTGTCTGCACACGTCCCCCCTTCAAAGGCCCAATTAAAGGCCTAACAACACGATCAAGGTGCCACCTCACTATTCGCTTAATTACCATATTGTTAAAACACTGACACTCTCTGGGTCTAATTAATCCCTCCTTGCAGCGACAGACCGTTACACGTGTTCTCCTCTCTGCAGGTCTGGTTTCAGAACCGCAGAGCCAAGTGGAGGAAAAAGGAGAACACAAAGAAGGGTCCGGGTCGGCCTGCTCACAACGCCCACCCCACCAGCTGCAGCGGGGAGCCCATGGACCCGGAGGAGATCGCCCGGAGAGAGATGGACCGGGTCGAGAAGAAGCGACGCAAGCAGGAGCGACGGCTGCTCAAGTCCCAGAACCGGCTCGCTGCTGGGGATTTATTTCACACCCCGGGGTCGGACAGCGACAGCGGGGTGTCACACGTCACCGACAGCGACCACACGGGCCCCCCTTTTGACTCTGCGCAATCCAGCTGCGACCAAACGCCTCACCCTCTCCACAGCCAAAACCAGAACCAAAGACACTCGGACCGGGACCTCGGCGCGCCCGAGCTGGACTCGCCCGACGCCTGCGGCCACCGGTCGAGCCTGATGTGCTCCAGCAACAGCGGCGCGTCCAGCGCGCAGAAACTCAACCCTTTCAGCGTGGAGAGCCTCCTCTCGGACTCCAGGCCGAGACGCCACCCCGCGGCCTTACCCTCCTCACGGCCTTTGATAGGGAAGGGACACTTCCTGCTCTATCCCATCACGCAGCCGCTCGGATTCATTGTTCCTCAGACGGCCCTGAAGACGACGACGGCGGCGACGACGACGACGTCGGCGGCGAGCTGCGAGGGCGACGCGCCGGCGGAGCGGAGCCAGTCCGGCGGCGTGCGCTGCGGAGCCTCCGCGGGATGTAGGAGCAGCTCGCCGGACTCCCTGGAGCTGGGCTCAGAGGTCAAGACCCGATCGCCGCACGGCAGCCCCTCCAGGACCGCCTTCGGCACCGGCACCGGCACCGGCAAAAGGACCCAGACCTCTGTTATATGCAGCGAGTCCACTTTCGCCCTGCACGAACACAGTCCGCAGCTCCTGCAGCCTGAGGACGCAGACAGGAAGGAGCTTCACCTAGAGGTGAAGGAGCAGCCGGACCGGCCCGATTGTGTGCTCAGTGACAGTCCGGCAGACACAAAGACAGACTGTAAAGAAGATGTCGACATGGAATAAATCACTGGGGGGTAAAAAAAAGGAGAACAAGTAGAATCATACTGATATACGACAGCTTTCATTAGGCCAAAGCTTCAACAGAAATCTCTGCATCAGATCTAGGTTTGCTGTGTTGACAATGGTGTGAACTCCCTCTCTCTCTCCCTCTCTCTCTCCCTCCCTCTCTCTCTGCGAGCGTGTGTGTGTGTGTGTGTGTGTGTGTGTGTGTGTGTGTGTGTGTGTGTGTGTGTGTGTGTGTGTGTGTGTGTGTGTGTGTGTGTGTGTGTGTGAGTCAGGAGTCTCTAGATATCCTTTAATGTGTGATAACTTGTCAAAAAAAAAGAAGAAGAAAAAAAAAGAAAACACAAGACCACGAGACCAACAAAAATCCTCAAGAGCTGTAAAAAAAGGTATCATACTATTTATATATGTAAGTTTTTTCTTAAATAAATCTATTGTATACAAGCAACCTCAAACCGTGTGAGACCTTAAATAGCAGCACGCAGTGCAGGACTACAGTAGCCTACAGTAGGAAGGGCTTTCTTAAGAAATCTCATGTTGTACTTTGTATATTGCCTTAACAAATTTATTCATCTATAAGCCCCCACTGAAATGAGGTTACGAGCCTGAGGCGAAAAGGACCCGCTCGACTCCTGCAGAGTTTTGATATGAAAGTAATTATTTTCCCGGTGGCTACTGCAGGGGGATTCAGTTTATTTTAGCTCAAAGGGGGTTATAATACATTACCGATTTCTAGTGATATGAAATCACATAAACTTCCAAGAATAATAGAATTAGCATGAAAAGGCCTGGGTGTCAAATTGAAATAGGAAAATAATAGCCCCGGCAGCTGGGAGTGTGTGTGTTTGTGCATATTGGATAGGAGATGGGGATTCGTGGGGAGGCATTTTCATGAGCTTTTTCTTCTTCTTCTTCCCCCTCTCTCTCCACTCTGTCAGGGCCCCTTGTAGCGGGGCTATATTAAGATAGATGTTCGATGATATCCCTCATTGTTCTGTCGCTTTACATTGATGTTTCTGTGTTATCAGCCTATTGATCATGCGTCGGCTGTAATAGGACGGGCTGAGGCAAACGTGCCTATTTACAATAGCAGAACACATTTGTTCTAATAGGGCTGGTGGTCCCCGGGGAGGCCGCGCGGGATCCGGGACATCTGCTCCCCTTTGCGATATTATAGCAGCGTTGACCACGATATCACATCGACCCACTACCAAAAAAAAAAAAAAAAAAAAAGGGGGGGGAAGAAATGTCTTGTGTGCACGCGCGTGACAATATAAAATGAAAAAAAAAAACTTAAAACAAAAGAGCCAGCCGCGTGCACGCGCACACCCCCGTTGGGTGCCTCTCTTTTGGGTCTTGATTTGCAAATAAATGGGAAATAATCAGAGGGGCGAGCTTTACGTCTGAGCCGGCGCAAATGAATTTCTGAGCCAGTGTCCCTTTCAAAATATTTACATAAATTTCAAACCCCGTGCAGCTGTTTGCTCTAGGAAGCAATGTCTTATTAGGTTGGGGGGTTTGGGGGGAGTCTGGGGGGGGTGGCAGGGTCCGCCACACAGCCAACGTGGCACCCAGGGAGCCGGCTGGAGAGCAGGCCTGGGGAGGTTAGAGGTGTTTCCTCCGGCTGCTTCATGGCGCTGTACATTTTCTATGTCATTGGCTCGGTCATCCCATAATATTATAGCCACCAGCTTCACGTGGACCTGTTAATATCTCATGTTATGACGTTTATTATGAGGGTTATACAATAACTGAACCAAATATTCTGACACAATTTTGGATGGAATCCACAAAACAGAAAAAAAAGAAAAAAAATGATGGCGATACGAGGTTTATTTACTAAATCGTGGGATAACCGGGGCCGGTTCGAAATAACCCCTCAGATTTATTCGGTGTGTGTTTTCCACGCTACTCTGAGGCTATTTGGGACGTCTGCCCAGTTCATCCATAATTCATTAGCACCGCGAACAGGAGTATCGCTGGCTGCACATTGGTGGCCTTAAGGTGAAATTAGCGATTTGCTTAAGTAGTTAAGCTTTTCTTGCCTGAGAGCTGCACGCTGCATGATTCAAGACAAACTATCAATCGATATGCCCAGGCAGCCTCCAGGAGATGTGTCGGCCATGAATCACACTTTATGAATTCAATTTATACCCGGAGAAATTTTCAATTTGAACGCCGGATCATTATGGGAGAGTGTAAATTGTTTTTGCTCTATTATGCATCGGACGCCATCATTTTTCTTTCTAATTACGGAGGTGTCAGGTCGGGCTGTCATGCAGACGCTGATTTTCAATTTAACTGATCATCATGCATTCATTTTCCCATTTGATAAATCTGCTATCTCGGAGCGTCTCCATGCCCGGAATGCTAAAAGAGAGGCGCAGATTGGCAAAGTAATAGGGGCCTGTATGCGGCAATAAGTGCAGATCAGGCAGCTAATTTAGCACCTCCTGGTATTTCCATTTCCATTTCTCATTTCCAAGTCTCAAAGGAGGAAAGCAGCCCAAAGGCAGGAAGCTGGTAGGCTTTCTACTATCGGAGAAAGACAGAGAAAAAAATCTACCAAAACGGCTTGTTTTCCACCACACATTCCCCTTAAATTAGGATATCAAGCTTAATTAACGCTAATAGAGTTTTCTCAGTATGTGTTAGTTTTATTTAATAGAAACAAATTTGCGCAATTAATTATGGCCATGATATTAGAGCTCTCATTTGCAGCGAGCGAGCTGCAGCCTAAACCGGCGTCTCCAGAAATAAGCCTCTCATTTCCAAAGCTGAATGACTAACCAAATGTTTTTTTTTTTATATGACGACATAAATACGGCGCCGAATTAAACGTCTGTTATTTTTCTTTTCTGTTATTGCAGAAAATGTTTTATTATGGGTTTTGAATTTTAGATTTTTATCAGCATCATTTTCGAGCTTTAGAGCTCATTTGATATGACTTCCTGAATTTTCCAAAAAAAAACTGTGACAGAAAAGGATTTATTTTTTATTTTTTCATGCTCAAATCAAGTGAAATGGCCAACCTGTGTTCTGCCATAAATCCGTCTCTCTGTACAGGCCATGTCTTTGTGTTGCTCTATGAGATCTTAGAGGCTCTGAGGGCTCAGTTCGGATAAGAAAGAACCGTGTCCCCTTTTTAAAAAAGGATCCTCCATAAAATAAAATGCCACTTGACATTTGGCTTCTCCTGCAGCAACCCTGCCATGCCTTTTAGGATTATTTTACATCTACATACACATTAATGCGCTGGTGGATTTAATCACCCTTATCTTTCCTGTGCATACCTGGGATAAGCCTGACATTACCATCTGCATTGATTTCTGGACGATCCTTCAAATCATTTTAATTATCTTGGAGAATTTCTCAAAAAAAATCCCTCTAATCAAAATTTAAGTGAACAAACACTTGCACACTCGAAAACAATCTAAAGTGAATTTTGAGAGAAAATTGTAGTAAATAAGATTATTTGACCATATATTGACATCTGCACTTTGATTTCCCTGGAAAAAAAACTATTTTTTTGATGTTGATGATTTCCACACTACAGCTCCCAAAGTATTAAAGCTATATTTGACTCATTTCACTTGCTTTTAAGTTATCATCCAGTCATAGCTGACTCAAGAGGGGGATCAAAAGAGGATCAAAATGTCACAACTTTAAAGCAAAACGCTGCTGTCCAGGTAGAACGTCATAACTCCCGGGGTGGTTTTATGTTCATTAAATACTGCTTTTCATGATCTCTGTGCGCCGAATAAATCTCCAAGATTTCTGATCGTCCTGAAAAAAACACATAGTGAAAATGAAGGGAAAAAAGAAAAGGTGTTTTTCTTTATATCTTATAGTCGCATTGAGCTGTGAGTGGGATAAAAGAGATAGTGACATGAAATGACAATTCTCATAACAATAAAAATGTCTGCTTTTCGGCATAAAAAAGTAGAAATTTAACAGATATCTCTGTATGGCAAACAAGTGCTTTTCCACAACATGAAGGCTGTGATGTTGGACCATACTTTCACGAAATACTTGTGGTATGAAAAATATGACCTATGAGAATAAATAGAAAATCTAATACTGAGGAAACGGCCGGAGAATGTACATTCTGTGAACAGACTCTGTGAAGTTAAAACTATTTTGAAAAGGTCAAATGTTTATCGCCACACTCCTCATTAGATACAGTGATATTCACACAATTAAAAAATACATATTGTTTTTACACTACAATGTAAAAAGTTGAGAAATACAGCTGTGAATAATTTAAATGAATTTGCGTTCAATGACCAATTAAACAATAATCTTTTATTTTGAAGTTTTACGGGGTAGAGGAGTCGGACTGAAGACACTTTTATGAAATGCAATAACACACCCTTCCCCTCCTTCCTTTTTAAATGTCTTTCTCATTAAATATTGCACATTTCTGCATTATGCCGGCTCCATATTGTTTCAGAATAGCTGTAGGGAAGGATTAGTTATTAGACTCCTCTTCACAATAAGAGCCCTTGCATCCTTGCATGATGGTGAGAGAGACTGCAGTCTATCTCAGAAAGCTCACACCTGTGACAATCCATCTGGCCTCATTATCTTAAAGTGCCATCTTTTGGATTACGCAACATTTCAACTCATAGGACAAAACAATTATTGGAAATATCAGATGATGTGTCCTGTCAGGATAAGAGGCTCTTCTTCTTGTGAGGCTGCTTGGACTCGCACGTCAGAGCGAAAGAACAACTGCTTTCTGACACCTCATTGTCTTCACAACAGAAACGCCACGGCTTCCTCCTTCTGAAGAGCCTCGCTGAAGTCCTCATGTATCAAAATGTTTGGCAACTCCTACTCTTGATGTTTGAGCACAGAATTCAACATGACTATAAATCCTTACAAGACCACATGAAATACTTCAGTAATCACTAATTTTTCAGGGACAGATTGTCAGCTATCCGGTGCAACTTAAGAGGCTTGCAAACAGACTCGGCTGCTCGAAGAGCCCGACATCATGTCCACGTCTGAATATTTGATAATTAGAAAAATAAACCCAGTTTGGGAAGTAATTCTTTGTGTGGTGACGCTCATGTTCTGGTACTTTCTGTAGATATTCCTTTGCACATTAACAGTACATGAGTATTTACATTTTTACATGAGGCTATGATTTTGATGCTTTGGATCTTGAGGCTATAAGTCTTGTCAATCAAAGGCGAAGCAGCAACACAGATATCTGAGCCAGTTTTACTCTAACTGACTGCTACTTCTGGTCTGACTGCAGCATAATAAGCATTAGCTTCTAATTAGCTTAAAGTCTACATGATAACTCACTTCAGAATGTTGTTAACATGTTTTGCATTAATATATAAGCACCTCTGGCAATATGGTGATACATCTACACGTACTAATTATCACCTTCTCTGGTGATTCTATATCTGAAAAAAAAAAATAGTTTAAAGGATTTACAATAAAATTCTTAGTCTCCATTTGGCTCCAGTTCACACACATGTAGGTTGACTGGCAGACGGTTGCCCAAGTGTAGATTGAGGTATTTGGAGCCTTCAAATAAACTTTGGATGGCCTGTTCAAATTAATTTAATTTAATTTAATTTAATAGCGCACGCCATTATCTAGCTTCTTTTTTTTTACATTAATGCATTACCATATCTACAGCAAGAAGTGTTCCAACATGAATGAGTCAACCTGTTAATGTTCAAATGCAAATTTAGATCCTTTTCTTTGTCCGACAATATCTGCTGGTTAAAGCGTGATGAAGGTATGGCTACGTTTGAGCAACTAAAACCACTTAAAGTTAAGGTGTGGTTAATCACCATGGTTACAGGCTGTTAAAGGACAGAATATCAGACAAATTCGTTAGAGACAGGATTGCAGATATCTAGAAAACAACCCACGTTGAATTGAACGTCGATCCTCCGTGTGCTGGAGCTCAATGTAGGAAGAGTTCAGCCTTCGTCATGGTTTCTTGGGCGATCATTAGCTGAACAGAATCATGTTTCTCTTCATCACAAACCAATATTCTCCCAAACAGTAGGGGGCATTGTTCTGGGTCTACTTGCTTTGCTTCCACGTAGTTTGGAAATGTCTGATGTGCATGGACATCGACCGGGACTCCCACTAAGTATAACTGTCGTGACCATCACAGACGTATCCAATCAGACGTGAGGCTGTCGGTTGGGAGTAGCTTTCGTTTAAGGAGACAGGAGACATTTTTACGACACCAATGAACCATACCAACATTTAGAGTGCAGACTTTCACAAGTGGTTAGTGAGAAAGATGACCAGGGAACAGGTTGCAGTGCACCGTGGGTTCATAAAAAGAGCCATTTGAGTCACAAATGGGATGCTGAACACCCTCCAGAAACGGGTAATGGTCACCTCCATAACACATAATGTAGAGAGAGAAGACCCTGCCCCTTCTTCTGATGCCAATGATCTGCTGCTTGAAGAAAAGTATTTCCAGACCCCCTCCATTACCTCTGCAGGGATTTCTTCAGTACAGAAGGATGGAGATTCAGCCGATGAGGGATGTGCAAGAACGGAAAGCAAAGCCTTTGTGTTCAAGCAGTAATAAATAATCGTGCTAAATAAGAATTTGATTTCTAATTCCTAATGCCCAGAGGTTGTTTGGGCAGTTATGTTTTAAAAAGTATCCTTCCAAGCATTGAGATCTCCTTTAAGAGCATACAGTGTTCATAACAGATACTCGGACAAATCTGGTTTTCACATTCAGTTAGTATAAATCAACACAAACAAGACCCTGGTTCCTGGTGGTGAGAGAAGTGCTTCTTATACCATTGATCTGACCCAGCAGGAACTAGCTGCTGCCGTAGCAGTGGGTACATTAGTGTGGCCAGGTTACCTCCAGGTCCCAGTGTAGGATTTCATCGTTCAATAAGCCAATCATTTCTTTGAATCTTTCTTGCTTGGATCCATGTGAATCACCACCAGGGTATGTAGCTCAGAAGAGGAACCCAGTTGTTGCCTGAAAGATTTGGGAGAAAATGAAACCATCTATTGTTCAATATCCGGATCCCGAAGGCCCCCCCCCGCATGAGCATCATCCAAGGCAAGACATTGCTGTGATCCAAGGAAGAAGAGGATGCCGCTCCAGAGCAAAGTCCCACGTGGACTTCCCAGAACAGCACGGCTGAATCATGGGGATGCACAGATTCTCAAAGAGCACCATATCGACTAAGAGAAAAAGTTGCAGTTTGAAGAATAGTTGGTCAAAGTCTAGCAAGTTGTTACATAGAAAGGTGCATTCTATTTGAATGGGATGTTTGTGTGTGTCTCATTTAAATATGTACCAGCTGTCCAGCCCAGCCTGCTATCAGAGTAGAGAATGCCATTGTGGTTGGCTAACGGACTTTCCTGTGTTTACGCACAGCTGTAAAGGAACCCAGAAACTAGCCTAGACCACAGTAGACTGCGGTTACTAGTAACCACAGTAAATGGATATAGACGGACATTCATTGGCAAACACTGAAAGTAAGTCCTGGTTGTATGATACACTTGTTTTGTTTGCATAATGGTGATACAGACGGAGAGTTTAGTCCAACAGCAAATTAAACACACTCACAAGCTGAGATGGTTGACAAGAGAATAGCCCGCAATCCCGAAGAAATATGTTCATATCGGATGAATCTCAAGGCGCAATCTACATCCAGTAACAGATGTTAATGAACTCCAACACAGGAAGTAGTGTTGTTTTATGTATAAATACTCCCTTTAAATTTAACACCTCCACCTTTAAGGCCAGGACACTATATATCAATTATATTGTGTTATTGCTTGTGAAGTTTTGCAGTAAAAAGTAATGATTCCTTGAAAATTGCTTATTAAAAAATCTTGGAACTTTGTTACACTGGATGGAACACAGTGTAATTATAAATTAGTATTTTTAATGATAAATGGAATTATTTATCTATTAGATTTTGGTTACTTTTAAGCATTTTATTTAACTATTAATTTAACCAACAATGAAACAACACAACAAAAATGACCCTGCAATTAACACCATATACTGGTTATTTGTCTTTATTAAATATCTTGACCTTCCATGGCCGGATCCATCATCGAGCCTTTTAATTATCGCCTCATGAAAAGCAATTAAACTTTATTTTTAATACTGTGAATCTTATGAAGTGTGTTTACGTGTTTTAAAGAGTTGATGGTGGAAAACAGAATTTATTTGGTTTTGAGTAAATATATTTTCCATATGAAAACTGAGGCTTTGAGACAAGGACTCATGGCATTAATTGGATATTTTAAACCTCATATTCGCATACAGTGACAACACCTACATTAACTGTTGTATATTTGTTGTCTGCTATGCAAAAAATAGAAAGTTCTGTTTACATAAATGGAAGCACATTTAACTGGGCTCCACGTCAGTAGACTACTCCGTGTATGTAAACACTCTGGTGGTTTATGTCAATTTAATCTGGGATACTGAGACAAGTAAACTTCATCATATCCCAATTATGGTTATTTTTCTTGCGATTAGTGCAAGTGTGATTTTTCGGAATAGCCCGTTTAGGCATGTGTATGGATATTTGCGATCGAGAGGCGAGATGCGTATAAACCGCATTTACCGTATCGCACCTTAACCGGGATATCAGCCATTTATCTGGAATCCTGTGTGCATGTAAATGCTGTCATTGGGGGTTTCTGCCGCTCGGCCTGTGATTTGTATGAAAAACACAGGCGTTTTCCTTCCATGACTTCCCAGGGAATCTGCGCCCTGGAGGTTAATGAAGTGTGAAGTGTGAAAACTTCCTGAGATGGGATGAGTTAAATAGTGTTCTCAGATGTTAAAGCCACACTGTCCAAATGTATTTGTGTGTCAGTTCTTTATAAGTCTTAAATCTGGCAAACATGCCCCCGTGGGCCATCTGCTCCCACTTTTTTTTCGTTGGGCTAATGCCATCTTGTGTGTTCCACTCAGTCCACATAAATGGGTATAATAACAAGGTCTAAGTGAGAATTTGAATTGAATTCATGGAATTTACCGACATTTGTTTTTTTACTGTTCAGTATCTGTTTTTATATATTCTGGATTTGACAAAGTAACTGGCAGTAAGACTGACATTTAGACATTAAAAGGTCTTTAACGCTACACAATTAACAAACATGGTGTCTGTAAGCACATATGATGCTGTGTAAATTATAAGTAACTGTCAATTCATTTATTAGTAACCAGTTATGGCATTTACAAAGAAAATCCTGAATTTACAGCTACAAATAAAAGTATCAACAACTGTAATTGGTGTCAAAAGGTATTTTAAAGTATGTCACCACCTCTAATACCTCATAATAATAATAATAATAAACATTTTGATATATATCTTTGGGAATGAATAGCTCAACCTAAAAGTAAGACCTCTATAATGGATACAATATGTGCCTAAGGGGGACTTCACTAATAGACATTTTTGGTTGCAATTAAAACGGTTCCTCTGAAAGGCCTGACATGTCTTCTAAGGGAAGAGTCTCACACCCGGCTCCTTCCTTTCGTCATTAAAGTGATATTGCAAATGTTCTTAGCACATCAAGGCCAAGACCCCAGATCTCACTATTACATGCACATTATTTAATCCTTGGGCTCTCTGGTAGTACTGACATGTACAATTTCTGTCATTAACGTGCCTGTAAGCTCCGGGATGGACCAGACTAAGAGATCCACTTGAGGTCCAGTTTTTCATTTAATGGCCCTGGGGAAGAGGGGGTTCAACTGGGCCTGAAATGTTACTCTAAAAGTGCTCTGTAGAGGAGCATGTTATGGCTCTGTAGCCGGGCCCCGATCGATCACATTAGGGGCTAAGGAAGTGGCGAGGTGTGACAGCCCAGAAACATTTCAATACTGACACGGTGTGTCTGAGAGCTTCAGGCACACTTCTGGAAATAAAGGTGGGGAAAAAAAGCCTTGTATCAGTCCTGTAAATGGGTGTGATTAGTCATAAAGGGGCTTATTGTGCAGAGGCTGGAAGCAAATTAGAGGTGATAGTGGGACAGAATCAATGCTGTTTACCTCTCGGATGTGTGAGCGAATCCATCAGCGGCGGCGAGGACGGCCGAGGATCCCTCCTTCCCAACTGGTTATTGACAGTTTGAGGAGAACCTGAGGAAAGAACATTTTAGCACATAACATTCATTTCTACGCTATCGACGAGTGGACAGGGCTTTCAAAATAAGTGATCAAGAAGGGGCACCACCCATAGCTTCTTAAGCCAGATGTATAGGCAGCTTGGAGAAATGCATACATTCACCTTCTCCTTTTCTTTAAAGGAGGATCATCATATATACTGCGTCTGGTCTCCATGCACCAGATAAGAGCCTGAGGTTTGGTCCTTGCCTTAAACTGATTTACATCAAACACGATGCTTGAAAAATGAATTTACATGCTAAATCTGCAAGAATGACAGATAATGTGATAGATCTGTGTTTTAGTGACTCTAACCGTATATCTCCAGTGACTATCGCTACTATTTCTGACAATCAAACGATCATGAAATGTGATGTTTGACCGCTTTATGGAATTAACAAGTCATGCTAATAAAACAGCCTTCAACAGCACTCGTCCAACACCTACCAGGTGATATATTTCCAGATATATTAATTTGACGAGACGAGCCAGAGGATGAATTTCATTCAATGCTAAGTGTGAGTAATTAGCGATTCTTCAACGAGAACTGTCCACTCTGTCATTAGAGGTTAAATGTTCCTTTAAGAGAGCCCATATTGCATCCCGGGCCAGCAGACTTTCATTCCTCCGCGGAGGGACAATAACTGCAGTCAGTCTAGATGTTCTCTATCTGCTCTAATTAATGGGTTCAGTTTGTTTAAGAGCGCGTTGACCCTAAGAATAAAAGGTGCTGTATACTCGACAGATTGTTAAGCCGTTTGAGGCAAATTTGGGAATTTTTTTATGGGGTTTATATAAATGAAATTAACTTGACTTGAACATTTGTCAAGAGAGAAAATTAGGCGGCACGTGTTCAACAAAGAGAGACACTTAACAGGTATTGGACATAGAGAGGAAAGTGAATGTGATTTTTATTCAGGCTTGAATGGAAACAAAGGACTAATAGGTTCACCCTCTCAAGTATCTTAAACACGTACTATATAGATTGGAAGCATTATTGGTGACTGTCCATACTGGCCATGATGTGATTGCTTACAAAAGTGATTTGAGTCTCTCAAAATTACCTTGAAAATTCATCTGATGATTAAAACAGTCTCAGTTTGACAAATCAAGTTTCTTCCAAAGTTCCCGCCTTTTCAGGATAAACATCTTTGTTTTTCCAGGATGCTGATTCTGTGCTGCAGCAGCAGCATCAGGATACATTAAATAATAATGTAAAGAGGGCCTTTTTGTGCTAAACATGCAGCATATTTGGAAAATAACTTGTCTAACTCAGACTGCTGATGCCTAATATTGATTATTTTTTATTATTTTAGCACCGAACGATGGATGTGGATTTTAAATTGTGTTAATTAAAATGTGTCTTCATGAGGAATGACAAAAGCAACCAAAAAACTATTTCAATATACATAAAAGGCATGTGGGTATTGTATGACTTGGAAAAACTACCTGACCACCCCTTTAATTAATTGCATGTGAACTTCATAATGAAAGCTCATGAGCAGATATCTGTTTTCACAAACGTGTGACATGATCCTCTGTCTGTTGGAAATGTTTTTCCAACAGACACTTAAATGTTTCTGTGCAGACATGTAGCTTAATCTGTCTGTCTGTCACAACAGGACCTGTAGCTGTCGAATCTCTCGCCTGACCGTGTCACAAGCACGTGTTGGTGGCTTCGCCGGCAGCGGCGGCAGCGGCGGCAGCGGCGGCGGCGGCTGGAGAATACACCAAACAAGTCAATCACGAGGAAAGTCACACACGGGGAGAGAGATGACATTAAGGAAATAATAGTATAACTTCCAGCAAAGAGGTGAGCTGACCCAGTTCTAGCGGTAGACCGAGGGAGTCTCAGAGGACCGGTTTCTCCTCCGGAGAGAGGTGACTTTGTCCTTGATGGAAGGAAGTCTGCGGACGCGACGGCACAACACTAGTTTTCCCTTCAAACGATCAGATATGAAGCTTTACTCCCGAAGAGAGTTTAGGGTTTAAGATGCTTTTTAGGAACTGTCTTTAAAATCAGACTGAAATATGGTCAATGTTTCTTTTTTTTGTTATTAGAATATCATATCTGGAAAAATGTACCCTTGGTCTGACTGACCGTATGCTAAACCCCTCCCTAGAACAACCATTTTCCAATCATTGCTTAACAACCGTAACTAGGCACTGCAGGTCGAGCTTTGGATTCTCCACAATTGAAATGTTGTACATAGGGCTTTAAATGCTATATATACAAAGAGTTTGGGTGCTGGGTTTCTTTTTTTAACCCCTTCTAAACCAAAACATAGTAGCACCCCAGGGCTGTATTTTGAGCCCACTGCTGTACTCTTTGTAAACATCTGTGTGGTCACTATGTGGCGATGTGTGACTCCAACACCATCACGTTGCTTTGTGTGTCTGATCATATATCTGAAGAAAAAGGCCTCCCTGAAGGAATTAGGTGGTGAAGACAGCAATCATGTCCTGAACGGCGGTAGGAAGGAGCTGATAGTGGACTTTGCCCTCCTTCATATCAGTAGGTCCTTGGTGGAGAAGGTGGACAGCTTCAAGTACCTTGGTGTTCTCATCATGAGGGCCTCATTAAATTAATCCTGACCTAAGCTGCACATTGAATAGGACACAGGACTGCGAGACCTTGCTAAGAGTGATTTGTTCAGGCTGAACATACAATAGGCAGCCTTCCATCCAGTTGAGGATCCATACTATACAGTATTGGCCTTTTCCCTTATTGAGGTCAGGAATAAGGTACCGGATCCACCAAGCCAGCGCTGAGGTATCTGCTAAACAACTGTTTAGAAGTTGAATGTCATCTGCAAGTATTGTTAAAAGCAGCCTTTTAAAAGAAATTATAATTGACTGTTCTGTCATAGATCTTACAGCATGTCTGCAAATTCAAGATATCCTCCGCTACAAAAGTGGTTTCCCCATTAATGAATAGAACATGAGATGAGGAAATTATTCCTTGAATTCTCTGGGCAGATAATGATTCTCATCTTTATCAGTGGTTTATCTTCTAAGGTCAAGATTAAAGTGAAAAGTGATGTGAACCCCCAGTGTCTCCAATTAAGAAGGGAGAACAAGAAGGAGAGAGGGAAAGAGAGAGAGAGCAGAGGTGGACTCTGCTACATTACTCTTTCTGGTCCCTAAAGTATCCCTGAGAAATAGAAAACACAATTAAATTATGACACCTGACATCTAGACCTCACATCAGTGTGAATCATAATGGACTAACCACTGAAAGTGAGATCCTGTCAGATGATTAATGTGATCACACACATTAGCACCTCTCTAACTTGACATTTTTTTTGGAGTCTTATTGTCTGGTTTTGATAAAGACTTCGGGATAAATGTCTATATACCGCATAGTTTAAAAAAAATCAACAACATTGCACTGTTGTGCCTCCATGTGGTATCTATTACCCTCAGCAGGCAGCCAATTTCTCACAGGCAGAGGCAACATCGTCTACCCATTTATCCATCCATTTATGAAAGCTCTCGTTGAAAGCCTCTCCATGAGAAAGGTATAGTTTTTTAGAATGTAAATGTATAATTTGGCTTCACTAAAAGAAATACGACAGGAAATATACCTTAGATAATTTGTATTTGTATAAGAAGTTACAATGTGGATCAATAATCCAGACCAGATTCAAATTGGTTAAAAGTTGGCATTGCAGAAGTTGGCAAGAAGCAGCAAGAAGGTTCTGGGTTTGAGCCGGAACCAGAACAAGTATTTCGGGCTGCCCCCTATGGTGCCAGCAGCACTGGGCCACCATCGCATATAAACCCTAATTGTAGTTCCTCTAACATGCTGTGGGTGGTAATTTTTTCCCCTCAATTGAGCAAAGGCTTACAGAGTTTAACAAGCAGGGGTGCTAGTTGAAATTCTGCCTCCTTTCCGAAAGATGTCCACCCTCCAACCTGAGGTCCTTTTAAAGAATAATCAGTAGCTTTTCATGAGACCCACTACCTGTGCCCCAAATTAAGATTCCTTCAACGCTAGTTAAAATAGCCGCCCAGAGTGGCGCCTCCCCACCGAGAGGCTGAAGCTCTCAATCAAATGAGAGGGAGTTGTGACCATGTACATTTTAATGTGTAACCAACCCAATTCCTTATAACTACCCCTGAATATGCCAGGTGGCAACACCAGCTGAGCTTTATAATCAGCTGCCAGTTGCAGTTAAGCTGAAAATCATTAGGCATATAATTGAATAGCTTTTTTTGGCATCGGGCTGGTTTTTTTTTTTTATTCGCAGCAAAAAACATAATCACCAAATTTTAGTTACAAAATCTCATGCTACTATTGCATTTCATTGATACAAATTAATTAGTTTGTCTAATGATTAATATTTTGTTCTCATTTATTTCAATGTGGAGCAGGTTGAGACATATTTGCTTCCAGTTGCAAAATTGTTACATGAATGACAATCTGAGAACTTGTGAGATTGTTGCACCTCATTTATTTTCATTTTTATTAAGTCATATGGGTCTATAAAGGAAATGCCGGTTGGGTCTGCAGCATCCATAACCTTTCAAAGCTCGGGTTAACTCCAAAGCTAGCAGACTAGCACGAAGCTACTGTGTTTATGTGTAACCAAGTCTCATAAGACTTTTACAGGATTCAAACGGGACAGATGGGAATTATGAGAGGTGGATATATACTATAAAGATGATGATGCTGGTCTGTGAGTTGGCTTGCCCGAGCAGTAAAGTGAGACAATGAACCAGGGTTTGACTACGGTAGTCCCCTGCTGGGAGGCCATGGAAACGGATATCATCGCTTCGTTTGGCACGGCCTGGCTAAAATGGAGAAAACCAGCCAAAATAAGTAACACCTGTGTGGCTGTTTTAGGTCTGTGATCCTTCCTCAGCAGACAGACCTTGGCTGTAATGAGTTGATTGTAGTGACTGGAAACATTAGCATCCTGGAAACCTTTTAAGGTGGCATGGTTTGTGCACAGCGTCGGCAGTGGGTGATTTAAACCACCCAGAACATCATTGACACCCATCAACCGAGCATCGGTGACGAGGTGAGGTGCCCGCGCAAAGCCCAAAGGATGTTAAGACAATACCCACCCCAGCAACAGCCTGTTCACCGCGCTGCCATCTGGCTAACGACACAGAAGAACCCGCTGTCCTATAGTTCCACACTAAAGAGCAACGTCTTTCCTCGGCCTTCACAAATCCTCAAAACCCAACCATGAGATGGTTTGTTTTTTCCTCAATGTAAAACTAAAGAAAAACTTTGCCAACTATTGTAGAAAAGGCCTATATTATTAGTATCATATACATCACGATTACACCCTTTTGTTTTGGTTAGGCGACATCTAGGTTCTGAAGGTCGTATAACTTATGTTTCTTTGTGTGTAAAGTTATCGTAGGAGGATATCGTGGATTTGAATTCTGGATCCGAATTTTACGAAACAATACAGATGGAAGAAGTACATTGTATTATTACCTTTTTCACCTGAATAATGCCTCTATAAAGCGACTAAAAGCAACTCAACGATCATCAATTCAAAGACATGCTTTAAAATTTTTCAGCATTTTCAATAAATGTTGAACCTTGAGCCACAGTAATTCTTTGTTTCCCAATGAGCAGAACTAAAAACACACAAGAGCACACACGCTCACATAACACATAACACCTACACAGCATGCCCACATTATAACAGTGGGTGCTTTGTTATCGACACGAGGCTGGATTCAAGCAGTACTTTTCCGTGGCAGCACGAAACAAGTGCAACACATTTAATTGCTGTATGGTATGGTGTTACTATAAGAAACCAGAAAGAATTATTGTTATTTAAACAAAGCCCCCACGAAGATGAAAATATCACAGCAGCTATAGAGAGCAAGGATGTGCAATGAAGCAATGGAAGTTTTGACATCATGGTACTTTATTGTTTTGACACTGATCATCACCAGCCTATTGGAACAAAGCAACAATTTGATCTCTCTGGATCTCTTTGGCAACTTTTTAAAAATTTTTACATCTTTTATTAAAATTCTCCATATAAATCACCTCAGCAGCAAAATATAAGATTGCTATTACAGCTGCAGTGGTGGAAGTGTTAGTATTCAGATGTTTACTTAAGTTTAATTAGTGCCACTATATAATACTCCATTCCCAGGGGCGACCTCTGGGTGTGAAAAGTGAAGCCAATGCAGAAGTGGCTTAAAGTCCTTTGAATAACCAGCAGGGGGCGACTCATCTGGTTGCAAAAAAAAGTCTGATTGTAAAGAAATCTATGAAAAAATGGTCCTACTTCCAGTTTGATTAATTATCTCAGTAAACATTGTAAACACGAGTTTATGGTCTCAATCCGTATATTCAAGTCTTCTTCAATAAAGCATGATGTTAATTTAGTACATTATGGTCCATTTAGAGTCAAAACGATGACAAGGCAGGGGCTTTAGGGCGGGGCTACCTTGTGATTGACAGGTCGTAGCAGATGTAATATTGTCCTAGTAAATTTGACAGTTTATTCATATTGAATTTGATCCCGGAGATTATCATTAACTGAATTTTTACAACATTATGGGCAAATGTCCCGATACAGTAATAAAAATAAAATCCAATAATGAATCACTACTGAGAGAAAAGTTTCATCCCTCAGGAAATGTACAGTCATGTCCTTAATAATTATATTGTTTTCACGTTGACATTGACTGACATGTGGATAACCCTTCCTCTTCCAGGTTAGACTGAAGGATGATAACGAGGTTTTACACTCCGTGGATTGGAACTGTTATAGTGACAGAATCAATTAGTCTCCAATCAGACGAATGTGCTAAAGAGTCTCATTTTATTTTGTACAAACACGAGAGGAGACGGGGCAACGCGGGGAAAAGAAAGGCAATCCTTTTGCTCCAGTGGCCCATGGCAGATAGATGATTTCTCCAGGTAGATTTTGTATTTTTTTTTTTTTAGTTCAGCTGAGCTGCATTGATTTGGCAGCATCGGGTGGATGTCACACACGCACTGAACAATGCTCAATGACTTTGCTATCCTATTCCCATTTAAATTGCCTCTACATTTCCTTTCTGACACCTGTTTAAATCAATGCCTTCCTCTGCAGGTCATGGGCTGAATGTACTAAGGCGCACACCAGCCGCCTCTCAAATCCACTAAAATCAACACAATAATTGAAATATTTTCAAGCTGATTACACCGAAGCCCGGGGCTTGGCTGGTTGCTAAGAGTATGCTCCCTAGTTGCTAGGGGGAGTAAATCATCCTGCATTATTTGATTTTTGTTACTGATATGAAACTGCTAGTCCCTCGATTAAATGTCTCACAGTCAAACACCTAGGGGACGGACAGGAGAGGAAAAATAAAATAGTGGCTGCGAAGCTGTAAAATAGCATCTCTAACTTCTCTCCACCATGGGGCTTCCACACAAATCTATCTGCTTGTTTATGTTTGTTCCCGCTGAAATAAACAAAAGCTCCGGCTCTGCTCTCATTGAGGAAAAACAGAAAAGACAGCGAAATATCCACAACTCCCACATCACACTTTGGTAAGATCATGAGTAATCTATCTGTCCCTCTTATCAAACCAGATTGCAGAGTCGAAACCATGATATATATATATATATTTCCGGAGCAATCTCAGTTCGATTTGGCCGCTAACAGTCTTGTAAATAATAGTCAGTCACAGACAACGAGGGAAACATTGACCGAATAATATACTGTCATAGAAGATTCAAAGATAAATCACCTTGACTTGCATGTGTCACAATTTATAAACATCTTTTGTTGCTCTTTGCTGCATCTTAGTCAATATAGTCAGCGGGGTATTATATATATATATCCGGGAAATGTGTTTGCTGTAAATACGAGTACGCCGGTCCACCTCAGCTCATCGTAACGAGCTCTAATACATTTATTCCGCATGCAAAAAGAAGGGAACGCCAGTGTGGATCCGATGCCCGCTGATTACAACTGGACCTCCACTCTCATTCCATTTAATATTAATACGGCATTGAAGAGGATTTTCTCCAAAGACTTGTCAGACATTGAGGGCTGCTCCAGCCGGCCTTGTCAAATGAGATCAGTGCTCGCCATAATGGCGGGGTCAAGTGGAGGGGCAGCCTCTCAACTCCATAACAGCCTGACAGCGAGCGTTATATTATGCTCCGTAAGTATTAAGTATAGAGCGCCGTTCTACACGTTACAAAACTGCAGACGCACTTGACACACAGCCAAGGTGTGCCATATCATTAAAAAAAAGAAGAAGAAGAAGAAAAAAAATGCTGTCAACGTAATCCCCCCCCAAATGGGTGTTAGTTGAATTAGTTAATCTACTTATGCAACTTTAGATTCTATCTATCAAAGGAATAAACTCCTGTGGAGAGAATACAAGCCACTTAGTGCTATTCCTTGACCTCGGCTATGAGCTATAGGAGCGGGGAGGAGAAAGCTGCCTGACAGCTCCGCTAAGGGAGGGTGAGCGGTGATCAGGACCCGCTGCTAAATAAACACCGGGGCCCCTTCATTAGCCAGCTCTGGCTCGGGGTAGTTGGAATCGATAGAGCAGACCCCCACTCTTTTGTTTTTTATTTACCAACTAGCACATTTCTTGTAGCTGAGTTGTCTTTAAACGGCGGTCGCTGTTTAACTGCTTTATTCAGCCTCTGTATGAGGCCATCTGGTCCCCCTGTCCTGTAAGTCTCTTCTAAAGCCCAGGCCTGACAAGCAAGAGATATGTCAATGCAGTCCTCAGCACAAAGCAACATCTGCCATGCCTGACGCCCACTATTGTATGGCCATTTAATCTGTCCCCCTCCTCCCCTTAACGGCACACAACAGTTCCTGGTATTATGTTTTGCCACTCAATTAGCATTATCATCCCGCTGAAATAGAAGCCAATTTACCTTTAATGACGTGATTGTTAGATGAGTGACAGCGGTCGGCGGCGCCGCTATCGCTAGATAAACGGAGGCCTGCCCCTGTTTTCCTGACTGGTCGCGCCGAGAGCTGGGAAGTCAGAGCCAGCCAATCACGATGGCCCGGCTTCACCCCTTCTCCACCAACATTGTTTCCTCCGGTTCATAGAGGCAGTGTGCTGGAAAATTGAGTCCAGATTCATTAGGTTTTCAGTGTGCCGCTCGAGTCAGTTAAATTGATACATTTCCTAACAAAATTGAAGTGCTTTTGTGGTGCCTGCGGATGGCTGGTGACCCCACTCGGCCCACTGAGCAGCCGAAGCAAGCTGATGGATCCATTAGACCGCTTAGACTGCTTATTCCTCTCTCTCCATCTCTGACTGACACTGTAAATCTGAACCAATTTCAGACTCTAATCACCATTACAAACCCCTTCCACTGTCCATTTGTTACTCTGCAATTCGAATACACTGCCTAGATTGGTTCAGAAATACCAGTTTAGAGGGGCCCTCCTGCTTTCCCATGGTTAAATGGCTCATGACTGGTCCCTTTTCTCAGCCGAAGCAGAAAAGCAGTGGCTACTGGAGGAGGGGGAGGTGGTGGAGGAGGAGGAGGAGGTGGAGGTGGGGGGGATAACATACAGTGAAACAAAGGGCCTTGAACAATTCCCAAAAGATAAACTGGAATTAAGAAGAATGATAGATAAATGAATAAATACGAGGAAGAAATGGGAAGTGTGAAATTCAGCGAGATGACAGACAGGCCTCAAGGCCACACTGCCGGCTGTGGTGGAAGGGTGTCCCTTGAATAACAATCACTGTTACACCTCCAAAACATTTCCTCATCCAATAGCCATTTCTACCCAAGCTTTTATCTGCTCAGTCAACCGCACAGCACTAGCGAAGCGGCTGGAGGATATTATTTCCCTGTTGGCACCAGTCATATAACTCTGCTTAATATGCACTCTATAATTTAAGAAACTGGAATTATAACCCCGAATACGCCGTGCTTTATATTATCTATCTAACCTTCAACTTTGTTCAACTTTGAATTAGTGACTCTGAACATTTTCACATAACAGGTGAAAGAAAAAAAAAAAAAAAATGCTAAAAAAAAAAAAAGTCTGAAAGTAAAGCCTCACATGCATTATTTATGCCCTTAAATCATAGCAGTTCAATTGAAGGGCTTATATTGAAAACCGGTGAGCTCACCCGTCAGTCTCCACATCTAATTAACTGCTGCACCTCATATCCTCTAAGTGCAGTGGAAACACATTTTAATTGATATTGAGATGTTTATGCCCTTAGAAAGTAATTAAGATTTTCAATTAATCCTGTCTTATTTCTGGACATCTTGGTTCTGTGTCCTTGAGCGTCCAGCGATTAATTCCCCAAACCTCCTCCAAATGAGGGAACTTCAATTACTACCAGCGAATCGCAACCCTGTGAGTGACCTCATCCAAGGCTGCATCATCATTTAAATTAAAGGCAATACAAACCCAATTAAATCATATAAGGCCGGTGAGATCAGCAGTACAGCTGAATGGCCGTTATCCCACATAGGTGATGGTGAACTGGGGAATTTCCTTTTTTTACTGTACGCCTCCCGAGGGTGAGAAGACAGGCTATTAAAAAAAAACTGCTTTTAGCATATCAATACTTCTAAAGTGATCAATTAAAACAACCTTTTCACAGAAAGTTACGATCCCTTTGGGGTCAGAAAAGCAGTATTTATCGTTTGACCTCTTCCCACTCCCCCGCATCTCCATTAGTTTACTATATTACATCCACACACACATGTTTGCTTAATAGACTTTATCAATCAACTTTATAAAACCCACATTTGTTTCCTCTTCAGATACCTGATAAGAGTAAAAGAAAGAAGGCATAATCCATCGTCTACAGTATTTTTATACCTTTGGAATTACATCTCCCCACACCTCACACGTCTACATACAATATGACAACACTCTGACTGTCCAAACCTCTATTGTCATGCCAAGAATAAATAATAATTTCCTCCCTGCTGCCCTTGCAGTGCTGTTTTGCTCACACATAGAATCACCTGCCCATCTAGGCAACAAAAAGCCTGCTTGGGGATTATGGTGACATAATCTTAGCAGTGGCCTGTGAGTCGGGGGCTGAATGGGTTTGAACCCTCTATGCCACGCCGAGATAACATTTGTCACCGGGGTTCCTCGGCGCCCTATTCATAGATTAGTGGACTGTCGCCTTTTCAGAATTGTGAAATGGCTTTGGCACTGCTGCATGTTTATTTTCAAAAAAAAAAAAAAAAAACCTGTGCCTCCGAGGATGAGGAGGGCATCTTGTCCTTTTTTCTTGAGAGCACCGCCCGCTTGGCCTCGCACGCGCTCATAGAAATCAGCGGCCTCTGTTGTCTCCGTGAACCGGCGAGGACACTGGACGCCGAGGAATACTGTTACATCGGCTTGTTGCTCAGCGGGCCTCCCGAGATATAATACGTGATGTGTGTGATGGGCGAAAGTGTTATCATGTCATACATTTTAAAGTTAATCTAACCTGATTTACCTTAAACGCAGAACGATCAAACAACACGCCGTCATGCCGACTCGTCACATTGCAATGAATTCAAACACTTGCTTATGTTGAGGGAAAAAAACATATGTATGTAAAACGGCTCAAATCTCTTTTTAAAGGAACACGTCGACATTTTGGGGGGAAAATGCTGATTCACTTTCTCGACAAACGTTGGATAAGGAGATTTTACCACTCTCATATCTCTCCATTAAATATAGCCTAATGCTACACAGCTAGCAGCTGGTTAACTTAGCTTAGCATAAATACTGGAAACTAACACGCATGCACAACTAGGCCTACTTCTTGTTTGCTTCAATCTGTACAAAAACAGCATTTCAGTGTTTTTATGTTGGATTTCTTAACTGAGACCAGCAACTTCCTGGAAGTCTCCACAGGTTGCCTGGCAACCAATTGCTTCCAATTGCAAATTGTTGTTCTTTTACACTTTGTGTATGGATAACATATAACATGCTAATTGGTGTGCTAGGTGTGCTGTCACTTTAAGACAGAGCCAAGCTAGCGGTCTCCTCCCGTTTCCAGGCTTTATGCTAAGCTAAGCTAACCGGCTGCTGGCTGTAGTCTTACGTTTAACAGACATCAGTGTGCTATCAATTTCCTCATCTTATCCTCCGGCAGAAAGCAAATAAGCGTATTACCCAAAAGTTGAACTATTCCTTGAAGCGAACTTTACATTTCCTTGCTGTCAAAGCAAGCATCAAGGCGGTACGAGGCGTGAGTGATTGGTTACTTATTTATTGAAATTCATTCAGGAACAGAAGATTTGGGGACGTCGGCCGCTGCGACATCTCCGCCGTCCCTCTCTAAACACCCGGTGTATTGTTTGAGCACGCTTCAAGGGGTCTTTAATCAGCCCGAGCGGTCCCCACCGTTAGCATTTAAAGCGAATCTTTGCATCACAAAAGGGTGGGATGTGTAAATGAGATGTGACATTTTATTTGTGCAGGGTGCTATGCAGCAAATAAATAAATATCAGGCCATGACAGGTAGAGACTGCTGGGAAAATCTCTTCTACATTGCACTCACTGGTTAACTGTCACACCATTAAATTGACTTTCACGTTGACATGTTGCCTTCCGATTGGTTAGCAGATGTAAAAAGAGGGAACACTTGCCAAACAGTTTCCAAGAGCATGAAATTGATATTGTGAATCATATGTGACAGTGACTCTTCTGCCCTATAATTGATCTACATTAAGGCTACAAGGCTCCAGCCTGTGATTGGAAAGCGGGGCACATCATGAGGCTCTGTGTATCCCCGGCTGGCAGCCGGAGGAGTTTATTCTTGCACTGGAAAGATTACATCTTCAATTTTACCTGGGGTGTATAGACCTCAGTGGGCCAGGAGATATCTCTCTATAAGTGGGACCTTACTTATTGCTCTTTCAAGTGGTAGATCTATCCATTCACTCTAATTAAATTGAGGTTTTTAATCTGGTTCTTCTAATCCAGAGTCAAGTGTGTTGGGACTTGGATGATGTGATTTGAAAGGGAATACTCCTGAATCGCTGAAACACTGTTATCTCTTCTCCACTATTGAAATAAATTTGAAAATGAGGTTTGTGCACTTAAGCACCACACACTCAGATGACCTGAGCCCGGTGCTTTGATGTACAATGTGTTCCAAGTAAAGCAGAAGGTTATAATGGAAAGCAAAAAGCCTTCAATCAGTACCTGCCATCTTCTTTTTTTTTTTTTACCAAAATGAAATGAAATTACAGGAGAACGGGGCTAAAATCTCAGAATACAGGCCTCAAAAATAACATTACTTTCTATTTTTTTATTTACTTTTTGGCAAAAACAAACATGGCATTATCATGTTGCAAAAAAAAACCTTATCATATGTGCCAGGTTGGTGAAAATGCTAAATCAAAATTCCTGGCCAACCCGAGAATTTTAGTGCCAAATCCTTCTTGGAGAATATTGGGAAAAATAAATAAATAGATATTTGAGTTGGATCTGTAAGTGGAAGATGACCTCTCCTGGCAATTCTGGGGGTCCGTCTGGTTAAAAGTAAGCCCTCCAAAGCATCCATCGCTGCACTCTATAACCTCTCTGCTGGGGGAATTCATGCAGTTTGCTCTTTAAGATCCAGATCAGGACGACGCTTGATAAAGCTTGTTCTAGCTGGGTTTCCAGAGACAGGGGTCTTACCTATGAGTCATTTTCAGCATGATCACCCTTATCTGTGTTGAGCTGGGCTCCCCTGGCTACTCGGAGGCCTCCGTTTAACCCCGGCCCTCACATGGCCTCACCCCCAAACACGGGGAAGTACTCGCAGCCAAAGATGCTTGTTTGTCAGGGATTAAAGGTATTTTCCCCGCTTCTGTCGCAGCATTCTTATTTGGCAACGGCGGCCCTCTAATTCAGGTCACGGTGCCATCGCTCTCATCAACAAACTGTAGGCCACTTTCCAAGTCACACTGGCTCGCATGAACCTGTGCAAATCACGCTGGACAAATATCAGAGCAGCCAATCGCCCCAGCGAGAAAACGAAATGATAGAAATAATTTCAAAAAAATAGTTTAATGGTCGCTATTCAGTCTTGATGTGTGTTAAAATCATGAGAAAATGAAGAAATCTGGGTTGAGATCGAAGCTATGGGAGGAATGTTGCAGGGATAGGACTGAAAAGAATGAGACAATGAATATATTTTAGGCAATTACCTCAGAGAGCAGAGTTCCATAATTTATGTCCGCCAAGATAAAAGTAATCCACAACACAGAAACTAAAGAGCTGATCTCATAATGGATATTTTAATCAAGTCCCTCAAAAAGAAAGAAGAGCCTATTAAATTCCAATTTTAATTTATGAATAAAGAAATGATTTTGCACCTCGGTGAAATTACCAAAGGCACGCCGCAAGATGTTGTGCAGGATTACACACTGAAGTCACCCAAATTACTCCGTAAAACGCAGCGCCTCTCCTCTCATGTATTTATTTTAAAACAGAGTATTTGTTGACCCATCATCTGTTGTCACGGTTACGCAAGAAAGGAATGAGCTACGGAGCGGACCTTGTGAGAGGAGAAACAATCAGTGTTTCATGGAGGGACTGGATAAGAATGGTAGGTTTGAAGTGTTGTGTCTAACAGTATATGGAGTATATTTACATTTTCTCCCTCGTGGGAGCGTGCATGCATGTAGGGCTCCTCTCCCCCGAAAGGAATATCCCAGTAAACTAATCATGACGCTCTGACACCAGCATCCCTCACGTCTGTGTGTCCCAAACGTGGAATCCTCTCCTCTAGACTAATTGCCAACGTTAGCTGTCCACCGAGACATCACGCAACATGTCTTCACCACTTTATTAACATGTATTAGAATAAAAGAAATGATCATCTCAGGGTTTGTTTTTGGGGGGCAAGGTCAACATATTTTCTTAAGCCTTACTTTGCGTGGACAAACATCAATTCTGCAAACCCCCGATTCCATCTATTTAACTGGCTGGTCCTAACTTACCTTCCTGCTGAAATAGCCTAAATGGATGTCTAAACGACAGCTCGTAAACAAACAGCAGCAGCAGCGGCGGGGTGGGAATGGTCTTCGCTATACAGCGGAGCATCACACTCTTGGGGGTTGCGGATGGGATCTCGCCATAGTGACAAGATGTGATCAGAGACGTCCCTGCTGAAATCTATCCAGGTTACGGATACCCACAGCAAAGGAGACTGAATATATATATATATATATATATATATATATATATATATATATATATATATATATAAACAAAAAAAACATGTGGTTGTTGACCTTAAATGCATGTAACCTACAAAAACAAAATAAGAAATTATGGTAACAATGTAGCAAGACCTTGAAAATAGAGGGAGAGATAAAACAATGTGTGTGTTTGTCCATAAGGCCAAGGGGGAGGAATAAATGGGGCTAAAAAAGAAGGGAAATGACAGAAGAAGGGGAGGAAGTATTGGGGTCACACTGATGGCCACTGAATTGTGCTGTGAATTGAATGAACTCATCTTTAAAAAGACTACTGTGTATTTCCCCCTTTTTATTGAGAGAAGAGTCATATTAACATCCTGTTCTCCGTGCGAAGCGGAGCCATATCCGATGATGATTGGGTTTTTGGGGGGGACGCTCTGATGGGAAAAATCGAGTCCATCGCATCCACATCACCATCTCACACCACATTGGCATATGCGGCTCACTGCTTCCCACTTTTGGCCAAAATTGAAGAGCTCGCAACGGAGGAAAATAAATAGATGGTTGAATAGCAATGGCCTCTGCCACTGAACCTTTTATCAGTGGGAATCTAACAGCCGTGCCGTTTCAGAATTTCAGTTTAGCTTCCGATTACGGTATGTCCCGGCATTTTATTCCCTACATCTCTATGCTTCATAGCCTTCAAACACTTCTCGGTAACTGCCTATTATCCAACAGTTCCACTCCACTGACCCTGCCAATAAAACTTTTCATATCCTTATAAATGAACTCAATTGCCGCGTTCTAAACATTTACACTGCACTAACAGATCATCTCCACACCTCGGAATTGACTAAATTCCCTTTTCCTTATGAATATATAGGAGGAGATTAGAGATATGATAGCTTTTCAGATTGCTGCACCCGGTGAAATTAGTTTAGTGAGCATTTACAGACTAAATTGGAACCATTAAATAGCGGATTGAATTGATGGCACATTCATTGTCTCTCCATCGGTATCACTGTAAAATCAATTAGCCGTCACTTTTCCATTCTCAATAAAGTATGATTGTCAGCTACGGATGAATAAAGAAGACCCTGACAGCCACTCAGACCAGAACACCATGTGAAAACAAATGTGTGTGCACGGAGCTGGCAGGGGCTGGCAAATGTGATCTGTAATTGTGCAAAAAAGGCACAATTGTCTTCATCAAAGGGCCACTCTGCGTAGGATGGGCCATTAGTTTAAAAATGGGCGACTAGCAGAGTGACATGGAGAACAGGAGAAGCAGCAACAATTGTTTCAGTGCGGCCATAACTTAAGGATGCTTATTGAATTTGCATTATTCTTTGCAGAAATTATACTTTTTACCATCAGACAATTGTAAAGTAGTAAAGAATGTTAAAAAAAAAACAAGTTTCTAACTTACACATATCATTTTCAAATGCATAGAATAAGATGGAAAACATTATGCCGCAGATTCTATCATGGGATATTCCCCGCTCCTTGTTTTCTTTATCAATAAATGGAATATCATTTGTTTAACCAAACACTCAGCTGTTCAGTTTTGGTTGCAAATCAAACAGCATTATGTCTGTCAATTTGCCAGAGGCACTGCTAAGTGTCCTCTGAGATCGAGACTTTCATCTAATTTTTCCCTTCTAATGAAATCAAATAGGGCCTCCCAATATCCCTTATCACAAGGCTTGGTGCAATATGTGCACTGAGAGCTCCAACAGCTGAAGTCCCCCCTCTTTATTTTCTCTGTATAGAGTAACATATGAACATGCATATGAAAATTACCAGAGGCAGCAGCATCACATATGCTATTATGCCATAGATGGCACAATGAAACAATGCCAGATTTTCATTAAGCCATTTTGTTGAATTGATGGAACAGCTGAAGCTTTTTTTTTTCTGGATATGGCAACAACAGATTAAAACAATGTGGCCAACAGCCTGATGGACTGCAAGCACTGGAACTTTAAAGGCCTGCCAATAAATACTAGTCAAGGCTCCAAAGCACTGATGCTAATATGTATCAACAACACTGTATTTTCAAGATTTAACGCACAATTATCATCATCTTCCATTTTTGCATAGTTTCAACAAATGTTACTGCATTAAATTCCATGAAGGTAGAAAAAACCTTCATCACAGCAAATGTCAACAATAAAATCACGCCTGCGTTTTACTGCAAATAAACAGAAAGCCAAAGCCAATGAAAATTCACATTTTTCTTATTCCCAATAATTAGAAAAATCTCTTTAGGGTCCTAAAGGAAATTATTGTATGCAGCTTTAAAAAGCAAGCCATGCTGAGATGATGAAAAAAAATAATACGTGCCATAGCATTTACAGGTATTAAATTGACTGTCAGGACCACATTGCTGTAATTTTCGAAGAAAAATATAATGAATCCTCATCTCCCCGCTGCAATTAATGTGGTGCGCATTGTGCTGGCAGAGGATTGGTTATCTTCACACAAAGTGAAGGGCTTTAAGATCCTCAGATGAAAGGTGAGATGGGGTATTATTGCTTCATGCTATCAACACTCCAGCTTCCACTATATGTACCGATACATAGATGCTCATCTCGGAGGTAAATACTGTGATTTCATGAATACAAATGGTTGTTCACAATAGGCAGGGTATATTCAATCTATATCAATCTGATTCTGCCACTATTCCGCCTCCTTAGAAGAGAATGAAGGGATCCGGCGCCAGCCTTTTTCAGATATGAGCTCAGTGTTTGGTTAGAGGAGGAAAAAGGCGAAGGTATAATAAAACGCCAGTAGCCGCTGAGCTCTCAGGTTATGGCGTGAGATTGACAATGTTTAAGGAGGCAAGGCCCGAGCATCGCCCGGGTCAGAGGATGTCCCAGGTAGCAGATCAACCCCAGACGAGCCGAGGAGCTCTTTAATGTTCGGGAAGTAGTGGAAGGTGAGAAAAGCTTAGACGGGGCTTTCTCATGAACCTGGCTGACCTGGGGGAGAGGCTGTAGGGGAGGCCCGGGGCTCCGCTGGTAAAAAAAAAAAGCAAAAGACAGCTGATGTTTGGAAGCAGGTGGGGTTGCTGCTCTGTCCACAGGTGCTGCACAGATGCCCCCGAAAGCGGAGCGAGCACCAGTTATCCAGGGACACGGGGACCCCGCTGGAGCCTCACCCGTTCAGTCTCACCCCTCGCATCTGCTCAGCCGTTTTCTGGGGAGTAATTACACGTGGCACCGGGTGGGCACGTGATGGATGCTGGGGGAAACAAGGACAGAAATCTTGACATGATTTTTTTTTTTTTTTTCCTTCTTTAAAGGTTCAATGGCAACAAATTAAGTGAGATTCTTCTCTTCAATTTATTTTCATTATCATTTAAATGGTGTTTTTGAATGGAGACGTGAGGTCAGGCCCGGCCGCGGAGGATTTTCAAGACGTTCGGCGTTTCAAAGCCATAATGTAAAATAAATACAAATGCATGAGGAAGTGCTGTCCAATTGGTGTCATAATTGCTATTTGGAGGGTTCGTATTTTCAGCGTGCAGCAGCCATCAGATAGAGGAGTGCAGATAAAAAGGAGTTGGGCTGGTAATGGAAATCTGTTTGGAGAGGAATAGTTCCTAATAAGTAATTTTGCCTAATAAACTATAACCGATTTAATCTCCACCTTATCAGGCCAAGATTTCACCACTTTCCTTTTTAATTGGCTATTTTGTAATCCCGATTCCCAACAGAGCGGATGGTCTGTCTGCCTCTCCTGAGAGTTAGCATGAAATCAGTTTAAAACACTGTGTCAATCTCATTCTGAAGTGGCCATCTGGCCAGTGTACAGAAGCTGGGGATGGCACACTGAACCGCGGGGTCTCTATGAGGCAATCATGAGCAGATTTACACAATGTGTTAATGCAAATTTAATAGAGACTTCCTATCGGCTACTTTAATCTTCCGTGTGTCCTCCGTGTCGGCTCCAACAAAACCTGCACTCCACCAGGAAATCACACTCTTACAGACAACACATTCACCCGCTGCAGCTCCATTTGTCTTTTTTATTTACATATAATATTCATGTGTTTATGCATGACTGGAGTAGCCGTAACAGTAAACAACTAAGACGATGCAGTTACACTAACTTTATAAAAACAAATACACTGTCGCCCATAAAGTTGGAATATTTTGTTTTCAAACACAATCCTCTGTTTAATCCTATTTAAATGCATCAGGTGCAATGATTACATTATGTGTTCCAATTAAACAGGTGGAATTAATTCATGCATAACATTTGTTTGGCGTTATAAAAGACAAGACATCTGCAAATTATTCCAACTTTATGGGCAACCCTGTATTACCCTCAGTTCACGACTGTAATATGACCATCGCCCTGGTGTGGATTTTAAAAGGTTTGATGGATTAAAAAAGTCTAAATTGTTGTAAATTCTGTAAAATGGCTTTTGTCTTATGACTGCAGTCGGTTTCCATCCACTGGACAAACAAAGTGAATTGAAACATAGATTATACTTACATATATTTAGACTCAGAGTAAAGACTTGCAACAGTGCAGACTTGTAGAGCAGAACTGACCATAATCTGAGAGAAATAATTTCCCCCCGAAACGTAATAAAGAGTGCAATTTATTGTATTTTTATAGGACAACTGACACCAAACAACACAACAAATATTTTTATTCTTTCAGACAATGACTTTGCGCTACTCCCGAAACTGACATCAATGATTTTTCCAACTCAGTATAGTCTCATTCAGTCCAGCCTTTTAATGGATTGTATTTTATTGGTTCTTAATGATTCCAACCTAAACCCAACACAATAACTCCTCTGGAAGTCTACGGTGTAACATCCAGGTCGGTTTACAAAAATGTGCCTATTCCCGCTATTCATTAAAGTGTAATACATCATGCAGGGCCAAAGCTAGGAATTCTGGGATCATTGAAAAGATATTGCTCAGGGCCCCGCTTAATTAATTAATACACCCTGCTAAGATATTTATGGTCCCTCTCCAGCTGTGAGCCCCTACCATTATCCCCACCTTTCACCCTACTCTATTTGCATTGGCCCTTTCCCCAAGATACAATCTTTAATTTCAATTAGGGGAAATATTCAAGCATTTTCAATGTGTGTATATTAAAAAGAAATCTGTGAAAGCTAAAGGGAAATGCAAGAATGTATTGAGCCAAAAAATGGTAAAAAATATAAAGTTATAGTTAAAGTTATGTAGTTATGCACAGTATGTGCTTCTGTTTCTCTGTAACATTCAAACATACATTAAATAAAAATACATTAAATCATTAAAGCATCACTTTAACTATGTAGTCATTAGGGGTGAGTATTGGCAAGAACCTCACAAAACGATATGTATCACGATACTTTAGTCACGATACGATACGTATCACAATACTTTGGTCACGATACAATACGTATCACGATACTTTGGTCACGATACGATATGTATCACGATATTGCAATACGCAGTACCTGTGTGTGTACATCAGATGATATTGGTCAGAGGACAAATTGAGTCAAAACCATTTCATTCAAAACAGCCTCTCCATTTTATTTTTGTATTTTTATTATTTTATTATTGTATTGGGCAGCAAAGTATTGCGATATATTGCCGTATCGATATTTTTACCCACCTCTAGTAGTCATGTTGCACTGTACTTCAATTGTGCCTGATTTTTGGAACATTTTAAATTGTGTGACTTTTGGATGGAAAGTGCGTTCCAGCATGAACTCGAACATCTCTTGAACAGAAAACAAAGAGCTGCTGTACAGCCCGAGGGCGGCTCAATGAACGGGGCACAGTTTTATTGTAGCAGGGCTTCCCAAAGCTATAATATGTCTGATCACCAAAATTCTCCTCGCTGCTCTCTCTGTGACCTTTTAGCATTTTTCCACTCAATCCTATAGGAGGGGGGACATCAGTGTGACATCACAGATTACAGGGTTTGGAAAATCCACTCTTGTTTCATGTTATTGCAGAAATTATGGATTCGGTTCCTTGAAGTGTCGTAAAACGTAACGATGGAACATTTCAGCGCTGGATGGTGGTACAGTCCGTTAAGCTTAGTTTGTTCTTCTTTGGTAATGGCATCTGTTTTCCTCTACTTTAGAAAAACATTTGGTTCTATTTGAAGTTGAGACCTGAATGTGTGAGAAACACCATTTAGATTTGAACCCTATTGCATAAAGTTCTGTTCACACTAAAATATTAGTAACTAAAAGTCAGTAAACAACAACAACTTGGTTTTGCTCATTTAAAATCTCCAAATATTGCTTTGTATCAGCTGTCACATTATTTTCTTGGCAGAGCCTTTCAACTTGTGGACTATTATGTGTAATAGAAAAGGCCTCTTTTCTAGCAATCAAATCATAAAGTGTAAAATATGATATTTTTTGAAGGTTGTAGACGCTAACTTAGAAATCCAGAGCATTATTATAGCAGCAAACAACTCTTTGCTTTGTAAAGATGTGGTGGAGTAATGGTGTCCTGAGCAGAGAAGGAAGTCAATCCTCCCCTGTGTGTGTTGTAATCTGAGTTTTTTGTGCTTTGTTTACGTAGCCGGTCCGGCTAACTAGCCCACTGGCTAGCACTCTACACCCCTACCAGACCAGTTAGGTTTAGGCAAAACATGTACTTCCTGATTCACATTAACAGTGTCAACTTTTACCTTTGCACAGGACACAAACACTAAAGTCCTGTGTTTGTTTAACCGCCTTAAATTGGAGTTATTTGAAAGCCTGATGCCCCACATGCTAAAGGGGCCTCTTTATTTGCAAGGATAGTGAAAATATGATGGACTTGGTTACAGGTGAAGCTGTCACAGAAATGTTCTTCCCTTCTTTTATCCTGCATTTATTTCCGTCCACATGTCTATAATGGGCATGTATGAATTAGTCACCCATCGTTTCCATATATTTGCTCATCTAACCGTTCCCGAGGAAGGAGGCGTTGAAGTGGACGATCCCGGCGTTGCTCCTTTAGTGAAGGGACATCCATGTGCTCTTGTTCACAGACAGTAAATAGACATTGTCTTGCCAAGCCCCCCTCTTTATTATTTGCTTTGCCCCTGTCAGGCCCTTTGTTGTTCCATAATGCAGCTCCACAATGCCACGACACCAGTCACATGTGCGTTGTGGTCTCCAGTGGGAGCATTGTTATGTAAATCCATATTAATGAACTTCCCCTGGAACCTCCACTGGCGTTGGGAGGTATGTTTCGGCAACGAAGAAAGACATTGTGTCCCCTTCTTTAAATGCTGCATTCTGATACAAACGGAGTAAAAAATACAAACTGTGTTTATATTTAACTGTTGGTGGACAACAGTCTTCATCACTGACACTGATGCTCCGAGACGTACGACAGTCCCACTCACCTCTGACGGAGACCGAAGCCCAGAAACCATTTAATACACCAATTAAACTCCAAATGAAAAATATTTATTCTCATCAGCTTAAATATTAAATGCACCAAATTGTTTTGTTTGGACCTCGTCGCTTTTAGGCACTCTCAAATAGTTTTGGTCATGCTCAATTGTGAAGCAATTAAAACAGTCGGACACACGCAGACCGGCTCTTAACAAAATGACATTGTCATATCAGAATAATACAGGGGAGTGAATTTGAACGGCTAAGAACAGGTAAATAAAAACCTTTTGATTTCATTTCAGCTTTTTTAACAAAGAGACATGCCTAAAGAAAGAAAGTTTATATCAAAATGGAAATTTCCCCTGACTGTTTAATTGGATGGCCACTTTTTACACGACTTATCTTTGCAGTCCAACTCCTTCACTTTACCAATTAGAGGAAATAGCCGTTTCTTCTCAGTTCAAAAGTCTTTTCTACTGTGGTGTTTCAGCTCCGATGGCGTGTGCCCATGTAAACAAATACGACACTCAGCAATGTCCTCTCTCAACCCTGCTCGTGTCTGTCAAATGTGCTTGTGAACACACTTTCCCAGGTTTATAAGACACATATGTCACTCAGAATCACACTTATCTGGGAAAAAATGTTCAGCAACATAAAATATATACTTATTTATAGCTTAGAAAAATGATTCTGGCACCAACAGCCGCCCTGGAGATCATCTCTAAGTAAGTCAATATGACATGAATCATGATGAAGAGCATTTTAAATGGCACACAGTTACGATCTTAACAATATTGCGAGCCGAGTTAGGAACAAATGATTTCATCCTGTATGGCCTCAGAATAATGGAAAGGCATCCCACATTATTGCCCATTTTTTCCTGGAAGCTATAGAGACTGACATTAATCCCAACTGTCTGTAAAATTGAAGCAATAAAACCACAAGCAGTGGCATCAAATTTTCGCCGTGGCAATGCTCCTCAAAAATATAGATCCGCAAGACAAACAGTGATGTAGTTGATTGTTTCAGTAAAGATTCTTGGACTCTCTGCATTCCCTTTGTTGTACATGAGAGAGACATTACACCAATGGTGGAATATAACCTCATTTGCTGCAAAGAGGAAATTTAATTAACAGAGCAAACAGCGTCTGCCAATATGCCTCCGTGGAGACCGACAGAGGATAAGAAATACCTTTCACAAGAACCTGCAATACCGCCTTAAGACTGGACCAATAGCTGGACACGTGGCACTCACCCTCTGCAAGGGCTAGCTTTAAAAAAAAAAACACCATTCGTTGAGATGAGTGAGAACACTGAAGGCTATATACCATAAGTAATGCACAAAAGATCATGAGGTCATAAAAGCTGCACGGATGCAGTTTCAATAACAACAGCAGAGTAAAAACCTCGTCATACCATCGGTGATACTAGCAGCCTTTTTTTGTCTTAACTTGTAAAACTGCTCACTTCATCGCTGTTCTTCTTTGCCAAAATAAATTAAAAAGTCTCCGAGGAGCTAAGTGTGTGTTTGTGAATGCGTGGCCAGACTTACTTTAATACACGTAGTAATGAGAGCTGTAATCACACTTCACATTCAACTGAGAGTCCAACATGAGAGAATGTGCTTATAAAAACATGATATTTCAGCTTGACCTCGTTTTAAAGGTACAACAGATATTTAAAAAAATAATCAGCATGTCAGTTATGTCTAGTGGTGAATTTGATGATATATGTTAGCTTTGTATTAGCATGTTTTTTGTGTTTTAAGGTACTTGAAAATAGCTTTCTGATGCATCCACATACTATAGCACAAATTGCACACTTTGAGAATTCTGGGTTTCAGGATCCCACGACTTCCCTGTTCTTCTTGCTGACGACTCACTTTTCACACATTTTTCTGTTTTGCTAGCAGACGAAAGTGACAAGGAAGCACCTTCACCCGATACAGATTGGATGAAGAGAGATCTAATTGTTTTCCCTACATTTTTGTGTGGGACTAAATCGCACTCAATTTGATTGGCCGGTCTTTGTAAGCCCCTGAAAACCTGGCTTCACATCTTGAGTTTACATTTCTATACTAAACAAGCTGAAGGCAAAAACTGCAGTAATCATTTATTAAGAGTTTAGTACAAACTTTGTGGTTTGTGGGCTGTTTGATTGACAGTAACAACCAACCAATGGATTGTGATTCAAATAATGCTTCCATACGGGATGAAACATCTTTGATTGAATGAATGCATCACCTTTGAACTTTGCTTTACAATTAAGATTCAGTCTTAATCTATGATGTTTTTACAATCTGCTGCTGGTTGAGTGGACTGATTTTTTTGTTCCCCCTAGAATTAGCTCATGTGCCATTAAGAGTACGTAAAATAAACTCCTGTCAGAATAAAAATCCGAATAGACAGGCACACTAAATGTCACTGTATCTAGATTCTATATTTTTTCCTGTCCACAATTGGTTTCTGTGATTATTAAATTCATAGCTAAAGTGAGCGGCATCTTAAACTTCAGTAAACAATTTTAAGCCTAATTTGCTATGAGACACGACTGGCCCAGTGGCAGTGTGCAACTCCAATTATGATAAGGATTAAGCACATGCAATCAAAAGATAGAACAAGATAATGTGCAAAGATACATTTGGCAAGCAAGCAATTAATTGGAGAAAGCATGACACCCTGCCTGCTAAAAGATGAGGCAGAAGATGATGTTTCAACACTTCAATATCATTAATGGCAACGACGACTACTCCCCCCCCCCTCCCCTCTTGTTCCCGTGAATTGGCCGCAGACTTCACACCGGAAAGGCTGCGTGCACGGTTTGGAGGAGCCAGACGGAGCTGTCAGGGAGTCCACGGCGTCCGGCGGTCGCTGTCTGTAACTGCTGTCTGTGCCTAGTGAACCCAGGAGGCTGAAAATGACCGAGTTCACAAGTTGATTAATGAGTGTGCTGCCACCAGTTGTCAAAACCTGACACTGATTATGGAGCTTCAGGCTTCTTCTTTTTTTTTTTATCAGATGAAAATAATAAAATACTATGTGCTTTGATGAATCAATTTAGTGCAGAAAATGAATTACGGTTCACGCCGACTCGTCACGAATACGCCGGGACACGGAAGCAAATAGATGGCGAGCGTTCGCCGATTTGTCTGATGTGAACATGCGAACCTCTGATCTTGACAGGCAGCTCCTTGAGAGCTCCATCATTGGGTTTGCAGGAGAAATGGTTCTGCGAGTGGAAGTAGTGGAGATAACATATGTTGAATCTGTTTAGCTGCTGACTGTCCAACTGTTAGGAGAGATGATGAGATTAATTAGGAGTGGGATGGCTACTGGGGGAGAGATGAAGCTGTCATTATACAGTAGGTGTTGAGTAATGATGGCTGCCGCGTCTTTATCCTCGGCGAGACCGTCTCCGCCACGCTTTTAACTCTGACCCAATTAATACCCCAGGTAAACAGACGCTCGCCGCGGCCCTCCTCCTGAGACGGCCGGTGAAATGAAGCTGTACATTTTATCTGTGCATCATGGTTGGAAAGTCAACTTGACAGAACACGGAGGCACTTGATAAACAGTCTATCTAGGGCACACGCTGTAAAGCAGGTCTCTAAGGGAGGGAGGGGGGGTCGACAAAACCCAAGACATTACAGAGAAACCCAAAGCAAATTATCCTGACATGGATGAAACAATAGCAAATTGGACAAATGATATAATTTGAGTGGTATAGGCCCCAGCAGGGTCTGGTTGTTTCTTGCACTCGGAGGGATTTAGGAAACAAGAATAGTGTTTGATGGTAAAGGTCGGGGGAAACAAAGGTGGTTTCCATAGCAGGGAGACAACCACAACACCAAATGTATTCATTATTTCCATTCTGTAACGTGGCGCATATATGAGAGGAATGCATGCTTTCATTATCCGGTTTCCTTTGGTCTTTGCTCAGAAGACAAAGAGATTTGAGAGATTGTTGAAGATGCCAACGAGGAGTCGGGGCCATCTCATTTCCTCCACGCTATAAATCATCCGTCTAACACCGAGCAATGCTACATGTTATATTTACTGTCAAACAAATACATGCTAGGAAAAAAAAAAAAAATCAATTTACAGTACACCTTCTGGTTCCAACTCCAACTAATTAGACTTGATTAACCATGAGGGAATGGAGTGATGTAAATGTGACTTTCCACTTAAAAATCAATTATGTTTTTTTTTTTGTTAAATAAGTTCAGGAGGACGAGAGTCTCTGTGGGATTTAAAATTCCTCCACCTGCATGGATGTGTCCTCGTGGAGGTTAGGTTGGGGGAAATCTTTCGTCTAGACTGAGTGTGCACTTTTCAGCGGGAGGCGACCACGGCGAGTCATTAATCTCCCGCCGCCGACGCTGAAAACCTTCTGCCCCTCATAAGGGCAAAATAACCTCTACCAATGAGAGGAACTAAGTGGCCAGAGACAATGGGATGTTGCGCGGTAGTTTATGTTCCTCTCATAAGCAGCCCGGCCAGCCTCGGAACGAGGCGGCGGCCATTCGATGCAGCTTCCCCGACCGTACAGGGCAGCAGCGGGGGAGGAGGGACATTACACGCTCCTCCTCAGTGAAGCGGCCGATGGATTCAAAGTGCAAGAGTGGAACGCACGTCGTTCCTCACGATGAAACTGACCCTCGGTGGCATCATTACATGCACATTTGGGGCTGGAAAACAAAGCAAAAAAAGCAACAAAACGAGCGATGAGAAAACTGCTGAGTTTAATGGCACGAAAAGCGTTAAAATATCAAACTTCAGCTGAAGATGGGAGTTTCATCGTTGAAAATATGATGGCAGTTTTATTGCTTTTACTTTTTGATCTATAACCATATAAACACATGGAAGTGACCATTTAACTGAGGTAGAAGTAGCCATCCACACTGTAAAAACACTGTGAAAGTCCTGTATTTAAAACAGATATAATTGGTGTATTTATAATTACAATGTAAAAAGTGATGTTAAATGGGTCGCTTAAAGCACCCAACAGCAGCTGGACACAGTTGAACATGCCCCAAACTGGTCCAGATGGCTAAGACTAGTACCTGGCATGGTGGCTCCCACCCATTGGTGTGTTGGGCCCTCTGCATGAGAGGTGAAGTAGGAAGCACTCTGGATAAAAGTGCTGCAGCCATTTAAAGGGACAGATATTTCCCTCGAGAATTACTAGAGAGCAAAAACAGAGCTAACATTTAAAAGGGTTGATATGTAAACGTCTTGTTTCTGCCCTGAAAAGATCAGGTACTGCAGGTTTAAGCAGTTTTATTGATGAAAATGAACATAATGCAGAATACTATCCGTTGTGATCATCACACTTTATAATACGTAGAATCTTATAACATAACCAACTATAGCATTTAGATAAAAGAGTCATATTTTCCTCTAAAATGTAGGGGAGTTAAAATGGGAAGTGACATGAATTGGAAACACCCAAGTAAAGTCAGGCATTGGATGATGTGAGAATGTTATATCGAGATTATACTGCCCAAAATAATTGCGATTTTATCCCGATATGGCACGAAAACATACTATGACAACATTTTGGTGTAGAAACAAATATTTTTATTTATATTTTTTTTATTCACAGATAAGATATGTTTAGTGAAAAAATATAAAATAATCTGGCTAGTTTAACTTAGCTGGAAGCTGCTGAAACGACGTCTCGGCACCAGGATCCCATTATATGTGTCATTATATGATACGACTCACAACCTGACAGTATATTTCCCCAAATATGTCAAACTATTCCTTTAAGTGCAGCACTTGGGGAAACGTTACATCCCACCGTTGGAGATGGATGGCACTTACTTCTTCTTTTAATCGCCACCTGGAAACATCATGTTGTCAGAGAACACGAGACGCTATGAAAGCTTTTTATTCTCATCCGACAACAGAATGATATTGAATTTCAACACGCATATTCATAATTTCCCTCAACCGTCCAGGTCTGTATTGGCGAGCGTGAGCAGCTGTCACCAGGAAACAAAAGAGGCGAGTTTGTTCTGCTGCCTAAATCGTGTTGTCAGTATCATCACGCTGCCTCTCGTCGGTCACGATGAAGTGGTGAGGGAGCAGGACGGATGTGACAGAGTGATGATCCTCCTGGAAGATGCTGCGGTATCAGCGTAACGGAGAAAAAGCTTATTTGATTATAAATCCTCAAACACACATTTGCATGTAACCGCGAGTCAATTCATTCTTTGCCAGCTGGAGAACGGGAACTCATTTCAATATTTGGTCATGTTTAGTGTTTCCCCAGATGTAATAGGGGTGACTTGTGAATTCTTAAAGAGATGTTCTTCTTCAATTGACTGTATTAGTCCTGTTTTTTTTTGGCCTCGGTTGGATTTTGGCAACCGAGACCTGAATGATTATGACAAAAGAGAAAAAAAGCCCTGAGAAATAGGACCCTCAGCTATATAACACACATTTGCATCCCAGATCTCATGAAGGCCTGGAGCTGATTGATTAATAGAGACAGAGCATGCCAAGCCATATCAGGGCCCCTGCTCAGGTTAAGTGGTGCTAAGATTGTTTTATAAAGTCTATGATTAGAGGATAAGGACGGAGTGTTTGATCCTCCCAGACTTGGTGACCCTCTAATCACGGGGGGGGGGGGGGGTCTCTCCATCCAACCTGCCCCAACAACTTCAATCAGACACGCTCCTCCGAGGTGGGAAGTGGCAGCCGGGAAACGGAAACACTGAGGGGGGATTTACATTTTTAGATCAGGTAATGATAGGAATACATATACAGGTATGTATTTTAATGACCTGCATAATGCTATTGATATTAAGCTAACTGGTTCAAAGTCGGCGTCTAGGTTTGACGACTGGTTTTCAGCGCTGGTTTCTAAGAGTTTGCATGGAAAATGTCCATTCATTGTCATGTTTCGGACTCAAAGCTCTTGTCGTGATTGTGAATTGGTTAAATATTTGAATAACACATAAGCATTAACTCCTTCAGTGAAGTCACTTTTATTTCATCCCATTTTTTTATATTAAAAAATATCATACTTTCTAACACAAATTGCTCCATTTGCATTAAGTGTCAGTGTATACACACTTTCTGAGCAACTAAGTGATTAGTTTTAAACCTGAAAAAGCGATATAAGCGTGAAGTAGCATTTCCAGCCCAAGAACATTGTGCAGGATTGTGTTTATAATGGATAGCTGATGAGGAAATACAAAGGTTTTAAGGTTTTTTTCTGTAATTTGCGCGGTGCAAAAAACTCTCCGGAGTGCAACGTAATTATCTACATCATCAAAAGCAATTATGGATGCATAAATTGAATGCATGTCTACATCCCCATTGTCCCCTTGCATATTTGTCCCTTGCACAGATAACACAGCATTAACATCACAATGGAGGGGGAATAATGGAGTTGCCCAGCTGGGGTTAAAGGGACACGACAATAAGTGTGACCGGCCTCAGTCAGATGCCGGGCACAGAAAGAAGCACAACAACTTCTCATCCCATTCAGATGTGGGCGTGCAGAGTCAAATGAATCACGGACGTCATGACCTCGGGGATGAACGGCCATGCTAAACATAAACTTAACAGCAACACAAACCTGCTCTCTACCTGAAAGAGAACGTCAGCATTTGAATGCACAGGTTTGCACATTGAGACAGCCTTGAGCCCTGATAATAAAAAACAATGTTCTTTGTTTATCTGAGAACAATTCTTTTTTTATGACATCAAGCTGGAGGCTGATTTATTTTACTGTATGTTGCTTTGAACGTGTCTGACAAATGCTAAAAAGGGGGCTAACATATAAAAGAATAATAGGCTAATGGACTTATGAGGCTAATGTGTTTCAAAGCCAAAAGGAAAAAATCATCGGCTAACTTGGGTTTCTGTTTGAGCAGCAGCTAATGCACTTTTGATATTAGTGCATGTTTGCAGTTTTAAGCAACGTGATTTCACAGAAGACGTGAACACAACCTCGGAAAATGACGTACCCCCACCACGTAAACAATCTACTTTGAAGTTTAGACGATAAAACTAAAAGAAAAGATCATGGTTCGGGTTTAAAGAACTACGTTTGCTAGGTAACTTCCTCTGTAGTTTTAAAATAGCTCAACGTTGACTTTTGGTCTCACACAGGACACAAACACTGGCCTCCTGGGTGAAAGTTCTTTATGTGACCCAACCTGCCTATGTGGAGTTTGATCCAGTTGTGTTGCCATTGTTGATTATACACATTTGTTCTGTTGACTATAAACAAAGGACGTTTAATTTAGAGGACTTTTTGTAGTTCTGGTGATTTCAGGAAATCTAAACTGGCATCTGGCAGACAAAGTCGGTCTTTGCTGCAATAAGTGGTGGGAGCTAATTGATGATGTCAGTCAACATCTTTGGAAACACTTATGAGTATGTTGGTAGATTCTCTAGGAATGTTAGAATAACCCTTCGCAATATGGGAGGAGCTCCTCTTCACCATAAAAAACACTGTTATCGTGTACAAGAAACAACACAAACTGCAGTTATTTTGCTCGACGGGGACAAAAATATGCCAAATACAGCTACTGCTTCCAAACAAATGACTAACATATCCAATATTTTGATAATGGTGAAGAAGTACTAGTGACTGTTTGCTATTAAATATAATTATTTTTAAGCCTCTTGAGACTCTCAGAAATGATTTTTCCTCCTCTTTTTTTATCAGAGGACTGAAATTCCTCCACGGACCCTTTAAAAGAAAGAGTCCCAAACTGTTTTCAGACCGACTACAAATGATTTCCAGACATGCTCCAGTGACTTCAAGTCCACTGTCTAATTATTTTGTCAGTCGGAAACTCCAGACTGAACAATTGTCCTTTACGTTTTTCCCTTTTTGCGTGTCTGCAAAGATAAAAACGTAAAATGAACACCAACATTCAGAAGTTTTTGTCGGACAGAACGCTCATGAAATGATGGATTGTCAAACATCATTTCATCCCCCTGATCTAACATCCTTATCCTCGATCAACTGGAAGTGATAAACATCTAAAAAATTCACAGTCAGCTGCAGCGGTGACTAATTCTGGGCGTTTTTTTCCCCGAGCTGATGCAGCACACCGGGCCCTCCTCTCGTCAGCTGAGACACTCTGAGAATCCCTGGCAGCTCATATATCAAGGGAGATCCTCACAGCAGTACTCCTCTTCCTTTTTCAATGCACAGGGTAAGTATTTTAATTAGTTGGCTAATTGTCTAAGTAATTGGAAGACAACTTAGCTCAAAGAGTAATCAATCTCTACAGGGCTGTGTTCTATCACATCAAAGGATCTGTAATTAACACTGCAAACCATGGGATGGTCTTTGACTGAGCTCGATAGCGCGGGGGCGTACGATCACAGATAACGCCGTGGTTGAGGAGACGGATCTGGGAGGCCTCCAATGAGCATGCAGAGGAGTTATCATTCAGACGCAACCAGAGTCAGACCCAAACCCTTTAAAGGCAGGGGGAGTCAGACCTGCACCGGCTCTGATGCAAGAGTTGCACTCTGTAAACAAAAGACAGATAAAAGCTGCTGCTTATTAAATACCGTGTGTGTCGATGGGTGTGGTGGTATGTGTTTGCTAGACACATCTGGGAAGCTTGTATTCTCTTAAATTCTGCAAAACAAGTGTTTTTTATTGTCAATAATAATCATAATAATAAAAATTCAATATGAATGCTGCGAAGCTCGTATGTTCAAATGTGCATTTTCCCTTTAAATTTCCCCATAGAATATCTGTTAGCGCGGTTTTGACAACAGAATTGGCAATTCATTAAATGTTTTCATATACCGAGTATCAATTTCACTTTGCAGCAAAGCTCATGCCAGGCATTAAAAAAATTACACATTTGGGATGAACAAGACTAATCATGTCTCAGATTCATCCATTTGAGGCCCCTTAATTTCCCCGTAGTAGAAAACAAGACGTATAATGAACAATTATACATAAAGTTAATTTCAGTGTTGTGCAGAAGACTTAATTAAAATTACTAATGAAAAACGGGACTGCTTACAGTGTGGAAGTTTGCTCATCAATTTCAAAATGACTGAATGCTTTGTCTTCGTGGACTGTAATGAAAATGACCTAAATGGCAACACACTCCACTTTTTTGTTTACAAACAATCATTATGAATAAAATTAGTAACCGCAAACCCATCTTGTTATTCACTCGCGGAAGAATTTTGACATAATTGGCCAGATTGTGGAAGGAAACGGTAGCTAAGAATCAATACCATTATATTATTCTGGGACGACGTATCACATTATCAATTAACGAATGTATTCAAAATGCAGAAATGAATGTCATGCTTGTGGCTACAGCCTAAAATGGATAATTATGATGAAACATCCAGAGGAGAGCAGTCATTGGAAGACATGATATTCCCTGAAGTGATCCCATCCCCCCTCCGGCCCCTCGCTCCCCGCCGCAAGGCACAATCCACACACAGTCACTGACAGATTGACAAATAAGGTTAATAAGTACTTTCCACCTCTCCTAAAGGCTAATCAAATATTAATCCTCGAGGTGTGGTCAGCAGTGAAAAAAAAAACAGAAACACAACAAACAATTGGTGGAGGGGAATTGATCGAATTGATTCTCCCTCGTAATGCTGGGGGTAGAAGAGGAAGAAGAGGAGGAGGAGGAGGTGGAGGAGGAGGTGGGGAGGGTGTTGAGTTGGAACTGTAGGAATTCATTTCAGACGGAGAACGGACAAATATTTGGTTATAAGCGCTTTAAGCAATTTCAATTTTTAATCCATCTCCACATTCTGGTGGCTCGGCGGGCGCAGTTTATACGCCGCATGCTCACAGTCTTGTGGGCCTCCCATCCCACACATAACACACACACACACACACACACACACACACACACACACACACACACACACACACATAACACACACATAACACACCAATAACCAATAATTCTTCTGTCATTCTCCATTTCCAACTATAAACCTTTTTAACGGGAAAGCCATGAAACCTGTCTTTACAAGCTTATTAAAAACAACAAAAACAGGAGTTTAGTCAGTGAAACATGACAACATAAATGTGAATATGATCTTTTTTATAAGAAAAACGCCACCTTGTGCACTCAGGGGCAAGAATCAAAATGCAGGACGCTTAAAAAAAACAACAACAACACACTATTGGTGACAAAGTTGAATTTTACACAAATCTCTTCCCCCCCTGGAAACAGTTTCCACTAATCGGAAGCCTCGGGACATCTCGGGGGCCTAGTGGACCATGTGAGAAGAGCCACACTCATGTACTGATAGGGCAAAATTGGATCCAGTGAGAATGCAAAGAAGCTTATCAACCAACACTCCCAGGCAGTGCTCTCTGCAAGAGCATATGTCAACATCATTTATTAGATGTGGCCAGGGACTAAATTATGTATGATCACAAAACAGGGGGAAAAGGGGCGAGAAAAAAAAAAACGGATCACACGCAGCAGGTGGATAGAATAATATTTGGAGAGAATATGAAATTATTAATAGAGGCCCTTGAGGGAGAATATTTGTTAACGTTAACCAGTGAGTCATTTGTAATGCTCCGAGTCTGTGATTAATCTTATTGGACATTCCAGAATCATATATAGTTAAGTGAATGTTTTATTTGCTCCCCTGTTTTCTGAAGAGCAATCCATAACATTACTGTCACATTTATTTCTATATTAATGTGCGCAGATACAGAACGAGACTTAAATCAAACATTTTCACAAATTGCATCCAGTAAATCGTTTGAAGAGGAAGAAAAAAAGTGGATTTAAAAAACCTGTTAACTGTATTTCCTTCACTCCAGCCAAACATATACTAAGTAGCTTTAATATTGCCAGATGAGCAATCTCTCAAGCAAAATACTCTTCAGAGATACTATGTAATTGACTCCACATCTAACAGTATGGAACAAATCCCACTAGCAGAGGGAGTTGACAAATTGCATTAAAAAACACTCAATTGGGCCAGGATTGGATAGAAGCTCATGTTCCTCCTTATCCCATTAAACATGAAACAGTTTAATCTCTAAAACTTGCTGACAAACGAGGAAAACGCTTAAGCGTGCAGCCTGTATGTGATTTGTGGAGGAAAAATCGAGTTACAACAACACGGCCTCTGGACTTCTGTGTGCATGTAACGTGTAGACAAGAGCAGCGTTTACCCTCCAACTCGTCGTAGAAGTCGCATTATTTTAATCAACGTCAATTACGACATCGTTAAACAGCGAAACCGTTGACACGCATATCATTTGTTTCAGCCCGCCTGAAAGTAGGCAATATTAAAGAGTCTCAAACTGTCAAATCATCCAAGTTTTTTTTTCTTCAATAGCTTACCCGATTTGAACATGTTCCGCTTCTTTTCATGACATGTAAACAGGTTTTGACATGGGTCTAGTTAAATATGTAAGACATGCTGAAAAAAAAGGAAAGGGAAATGCCTGTGCAAAAAAAAAAAAAAAAAAAGCTGTCAACACACAGTACCTGCTTTAAATCTGTTCCCCATTTCAGGCAATCTGTGGGAACCAGGCCTGTGGAGTCTAATCCTGTTTTCATCCGTACCCCCCCAACACCCCCCTCATCTGTATCACACTTTCAATTCCACTTGCTGGTGCCTTTGTGTGATTTTCATTTGATCTCGCTTTTAAAATTCAAAAATCTATTCAAGGTTTTTTTAGTTGGATTCACGCTGTTGCCGTGAAGCCCTATTTATGTTCTAGATTTGGAATTGCAAATCAAGAGTGTGTGATTTAGGTGGAAATGGAAGTCCAAAATTCCCCCGGCATCACCTTGTATGATTCTGTAGGTTTAAAATGTTAACAAGGGTGTTTTAGCAAGCTGATTTGTGCGCTATCAGCCTCTGTATGGCTGTGTGTGTGTGTGTGTGTGTGTGTGTGTGTGTGTGTGTGTGTGTGTGTGTGTGTCTCTTTCTGATTGTGCCAGACAATAATCACGGTAAACTCTTATTTACTGAGTCTGGTAGTCCGTGGCACAGAAGCACGGTGCTGTATAGTGTTTTTAGTTCATACCACCCAAAGTGATGTTTACTATGCTCCATGTTAGCAGTTTGTAAAATATGTCATGCATTTCTCATATTAGTGCATCAAAGAGACAACTCCTTTTTTCAAAACGGAAAACTTAAAGGTGCGAAAATTCCAAATTCAAATTCATTAACATAGCAGCAAACAATTATCTGCCATGTAAAGATGTTGAGGTGTAATGTTTACCTGAGCAGAGAAGAGCATCCCTCTGTATGTGCTGTGATCGGAGCATCTCTGTCTCTTTGTGTGTGTTGTAATCGGAGCTTCTTTGTCCCTCTGTGTGTGTTGTAATCAGAGCATCTCTGTCCCTCTGTGTGTGTTGTAATAAGAGCTTCTCTGTCCCTCTGTGTGTGTTGTAATCGGAGCATCTCTGTCCCTCTGTGTGTGTTGTGATCGGAGCATCTCTGTCCCTCTGTATGTGTTGTGATCGGAGCATCTCTGTCCCTCTATGTGTGTTGTAATTGGAGCGTCTCTGTCCCTCTGTGTGTGTTGTAATCGGAGCTTCTCTGTCCCTCTGTGTGTGTTTTAATCGGAATATCTTTGTCCCTCTGTGTGTGTTGTAATCGGAGCGTCTCTGTCCCTCTGTATGTGTTGTGATCGGAGCATCTCTGTCCCTCTGTGTGTGTTGTAATTGGAGCTTCTCTGTCCCTCTGTGTGTTGTAATCGGAGCGTCTCTGTCCCTCTGTGTGTGTTGTAATCGGAGCTTCTCTGTCCCTCTGTGTGTGTTGTAATCGGAGCGTCTCTATCCCTCTGTGTGTGTTGTAATTGGAGCTTCTCTGTCCCTCTGTGTGTGTTGTAGTCGGAGCATCTCTGTCCCTCTGTGTGTGTTGTAATCAAAGCGTCTCTGTCCCTCTGTGTGTGTTGTAATCGGAGCATCTCTGTCCCTCTGTGTGTGTTGTAATCGGAGCATCTCTGTCCCTCTGTGTGTGTTGTAATCAAAGCGTCTCTGTCCCTCTGTGTGTTGTAATCGGAGCATCTCTGTCTCTTTGTGTGTGTTGTAATCGGAGCATCTCTGTCCCTCTGTGTGTGTTGTAATCGGAGCATCTCTGTCCCTCTGTGTGTGTTGTAATCGGAGCGTCTCTGTCCCTCTGTGTGTGTTGTAATCAGAACTTCTCTGTCCCTCTGTGTGTGTTGTAATTGGAGCTTCTGTCCCTCTGTGTGTTTTGTAATCAGAACTTCTCTGTCCCTCTGTGTGTGTTGTAATTGGAGCTTCTGTCCCTCTGTGTGTTTTTTAATCAGAACTTCTCTGTCCCTCTGTGTGTGTTGTAATTGGAGCATCTCTGTCCCTCTGTGTGTTTTGTAATCAGAACTTCTCTGTCCCTCTGTGTGTGTTGTAATCGGAGCATCTCTGTCCCTCTGTGTGTGTTGTAATCGGAGCATCTCTGTCCCTCTGTGTGTGTTGTAATCGGAGCGTCTCTGTCCCTCTGTGTGTGTTGTAATCAGAACTTCTCTGTCCCTCTGTGTGTGTTGTAATTGGAGCTTCTGTCCCTCTGTGTGTTTTGTAATCAGAACTTCTCTGTCCCTCTGTGTGTGTTGTAATTGGAGCTTCTGTCCCTCTGTGTGTTTTTTAATCAGAACTTCTCTGTCCCTCTGTGTGTGTTGTAATTGGAGCATCTCTGTCCCTCTGTGTGTTTTGTAATCAGAACTTCTCTGTCCCTCTGTGTGTGTTGTAATTGGAGCTTCCCTGTCCCTCTGTGTGTGTTGTAATCAGAACTTCTCTGTCCCTCTGTGTGTATTGTTTACAGAGCTTCTACCTCGCTGGCTCGCTAATTGTCATTCTTAATGCGTCATTTCTTCGGATGGTTCAGCCAAACATGCAGCAACATGCCGTGAACATACTTGTTGGAAGTCGTCGCTGAGGTGTTCTGTGTTCACAGGCTCAATGGTTACTGTTTCCAAAGTCTCAGCAAGCTGTCGAAATGACATCCCTGAAACAAAAACACAAAGCTAACCAGACGGAACCTAAACACATGACTGCTTAGAAATAACCTTTTCATTTCAAGCTTTGCTGCCAAATGTCAGCATGCTATTGCATTGAGTTGCTTAGGCAAACATCTCCCTGTACTGTAACCACACGTTGATCAAAAGCATAAGAAGCCTCTATATCCATATTCTCTTGCTACAATAGGACAGCAGGGTTTATAGAGAACATAAAAATAAGTATCGGCATTCCAAGACAGCAGGCACTTCGGATTGATTTTCCCTCAGACTTAACTCAGCCATTATAGTGATACCAATGGGACAATATCAATATCGACCAAATTAATAACTTCCCCGACTGAAAGATCTCCGGCTGTGCTGCACCTGTTTCTACTCACACTCACATAAGAAATAGTGAGCAAAACAAACTTTGAATCTATTGAATAAATGAGCATTTCTATGCAAAGAAATGTAATATTGCTTCAGACCCTCATCGGGCTCTCTACGCAAATAAATGGCTACTTCTGCACTCGGATATGACTCTAAAGAGCACATCATACAGAAGCCGCATTTGGCAGATTCATATTCCCCGAATCGCAGGCGTTAATATAAAAAAAAAAACGTACTTTGTTGTTTCTCAAATGTCAAAGTGTAATAAACAACTGCATCTTTTTTTTTCTTTTTTTAATGCATGTGTGTCTCTCAAGCCTGGGCTTCACTCAGTATGTGAGCCTTTGATCATTCTTGAAGTCATGTTTGTTGTTGGTATAAGTTATAACTGATAATCGTATTATGAGAAGACAGTATATCTGCTTATCACAGAATATTACTTCCCTGCGTGATGCCCAGCGATGGATTAAGGTGAGCATTATAAACTCACAACCACTTCCTGTGATTATCTGACACAAGATGCTGACAGACGCTCGCTGTTGACATTTCTGTTGATATTGGCAGTGAAAAGGACAACGGCGGCAGAGACTTACAACGCTTACGGGACTTACGCGGCTGTATTTCCCTCTTTGTCGGAGGACTTAGTGTAGCGTTGGCAGCTGAATGAGCCGTGGTACTGACCTGACGGGATCATGCACCGGGGCCGTTTCCACCGCTGTCATCACAGTCCTGTGGTCAGACCCGACGCCCGGAACAGCTGAAACATCACAAATGCAAAAATGTCCCATTGTAGAGCAAAATGTCAAAAAAAAGTAGTCCATGTAATGGATAGCGGGTCACGGTTTCTCTGTGATCCTAACCTGATTGCTTCCTGTTAGAAGTTATTATTAGAATAACACAGACCCTACTTACCACAAAATAACAGGTGAGGTTAATGGCAAATGATTTGTTGCATTAAAACCACAGTTTTTTTGCATCTCACTCACTTTGTTTCCCGTCCTAATGGATTTTATTTTACTAAATATTCTCTGAAAGCATACATAATTCTGTGTGAAAGCAAAATCTATTTTTCATGAATACAAAAGCAATATTAAAAGCACAACTTAAGGGACTATGAATTAATAATTTTGTATTAACTGAACATGAAAAATGCACAATTAAGAAAAAAAAAAATGTTCACACCCTCCTGTGCGGTGGCATTAGACGATCTATGTTATACTCTGAGTAACAGTCTATTGTTTTATGTCTATTGTTCAGCACAGATTTCAGAAAAACAGATTGTAAATTAACATTCACAACAAGCTCATTGTAAGAAAAGTCAAATCAACGGCTCGTTAATGTTGTTTAGGACTCCATAAAGCATTCATGTTGGAGTTATTTCAGCGTTATCGTTGACCATAGACCCTTTTACCGCCGTGGTCATCAAAAATCAGCATGCATGTTGGCGTCTGGATTTCTACACCTACCAGTAACATCACGTATTCGGGTTTACACGGACAGAATAAGTCTAGTCTATGTGGTTTAACTCAAACAGGAGTAAATCGTTCAAAGTTGACAACTATTTTCATTGGAGATTTGATTGTGAATATTTTCCAGCAGCAGGACAGGGCATATGGGAGTCAAATATATTGATTTTATATCAATATCTTCATGTGAGACTAGATTTTTAATATCCTAATATGGGCATGAGGCTACATTACTGTAAAATAATGTAATTTTCTGAATTGACAAGACAGTTCTAGCTACTTTTATCCACATGGTCAACTCTACAATGTTGTTTTTCAAGCTCAAAATCATATTTGATTTCCTCCATATAGACCATCGCTGGTCAAAATGAACCAAAGTTCATCTTTCTAAAGGAAACGTGTCGGCCGGTGCAACAATCTGGCTCACTGCTGTGTTTTTAATAGCTTCTGGACCGCCATGGAGGTCCATGCCATGGCACAGAGGAGCGGGCTTTATCAGGCTTTGGCTACACAAACATGACTTGTTAGCAAGATTCACCATTGTTGGTTTTGTTTGTTTGTTTTTTGGGAGATTTTTGTTGACAATAAGACAAATATGGAATATTACCAGACTGATTATTTAAGCAATTCACTTGCAGTCACAACAATGTGACATTTGGCCTTGTAAAGTGTAGGGGATGCATTAAAGTGAATGGATGGATAGATGGAAGATCACTTCTGCCACAAAAAGCCTCTGCTCTACAATAATAATACTAATAATAATAATGTATTTTAATCATGTGATGCATTTGCACATAGATCAAAAGCCCTGCGGTGACTATAATGCTTTAATGCCTGTGTTATATACAGTGTATGTTCAGCGTTGTCTGTCACCAGGCTTTTCCCATGACATTTGGAGGTTAATTTGCACTAGTTTCATGGTCATTTATTGATGGGGGGGTTCTGAAATTAGCATTCACCACGCTTTTTATTGACAGAAGTGTTTAATAACCCATCAAATCAAATAGGATGGTCAGCCAGGAAGGGCTTCTGTGCAGAGAAAAATACGCTCCGTACGGTTTCAGTTCAAAGGAGACTGTGTGATGGTTTGACTCCCGAAGATGAAGCCCAGAAGTTTTCTGTGAATTAATTCTTTTGAGTAAATCATGTCAGGCATTGTGTCGGATTTCAGCCAGGGAAGCTTTGTGGTTGTATGTTCTGCAGGGAGCGACGCCTGATGTCGGGCTAATGTGTGTGGAGGGATTTGCAGATGATGAACCTGCATGAGCTGCTTCAGTCGAGATGGTCCTGGTCAGTGTAGAGGCAGATTATAGAGGAACGAGAGCTTCTTCTTCTCACCAGGTTCCCCTTTTATTTTTGACAATGTACAGCCTCGCTCGTTAGCTTTTTCCCACCCAAACAACATGTTCTGCAGCTTTCTGCCTCAGATTTACAGTGTTTCTCCTCACTTGCTTCCCAAACTTCATTACCTCGAGCATGTTTACTTTTGCAGCCTGATTTTTTTGTGTTTGAATGATGATTTTCTTCTCTTGAGTGGCTGCAGATATGGAAAAATGTTCACAAACCTATTCTGCGACGACAAAGTGTTCATATTAGCTATGAAAGCTTTGTCTATGAAATTAGTTCAAGCCCATAAAATACATTGCACATTTTTTTGTGATCTCCTTTTATAATTCCCAGCTTCCTCCTCCACCCTTATCTTCCTCTCACCACTGTTGTGTATAATTTCACATCCACAGATTCACACGGCATGTCACCAACTCGGAGTGAAACATACTTACGTTCAAAGGAGTGCTAATGTGGAGTGATGGCTGGGCCTACAGTAGCCTCAGAACCGTTGACACACAGCTGTCTTTGCCATAAATCTTGCAAATCCACTCGAATAAAAAAAAGAGCGGTAAATTGCTTCGTCTCTGAACGTAAGTGTAAGATTCTTCCCGTTTGCAGCATTATTGAGCAAATGTTTTACAACTGCAGTTCTAATAACACAATTCTTTTAGATTACATGTGTGACCAACATGTAAATAAATGTGACTTCTAACGTATACTTCCTGGACGAGGTTAATCCTGCAGGTTAATAAATACAATGCATCCCCCTCTTAATATCATGCATGGCCTTGTCAGAGTTCCTTTATCTACAAGCTTTGTCTGCGAGGCCATTATATAATTATATCATTGCATTTGTCATTTGCGTTCACCCTTGGGCTGAAGAACAAATTAAAGCGCTGACTATGTTAGCGTTATAAGCGCAATGTCTGCAACACAAACCATAACAAAAGTTCATATTTTTCTGTGTAATGAATGTTACATTATTTATACTATGAATTATGGATGAACTTGTGAAAGACCTGCCCAGCCCTGAATGGGATGGCTTGTAATCAATCCTTGTCTGATGGACCTCTCCAACAAACAGTTATTAGTGGTTAGCCCGTCTCAATTCTTCTTGGGGAAAAAAAAAAAATCTAACGAGCAATAATATGAGCTATTATTACCTGCAGTCAAGGTATAAATTACACTTCTATTCACAGGTAATTCATTGGCAGTAATTTGGGTTTAAATGTTAAGATGCGATGGTTTGAAGATTGTGGCAATGAGATTAAGCAGTTCACAGATTTAGCGACATTAAAGGGCTGATTTAAGTGAACCGTTAATACTTCCCACCAAAAATACTAAAGAGAATGCACATTAAATGACAGCACCCTTTGAATTAATACACTTTGTAACTTCACAGGCAGTGGCATAAGCACCGGGCTGAGATAGGAGGGAAACATTATTCATGGTGTTTTTTCATCCTAACTCTACTTTATTAGCTTATTTGATTCCCCATTCTCCTCATAGTTGATTCAATACATTTCCTATTTGCATAAAACTGTCCGGTAAGATTATCTTCACTTATTCGATCTATCCTAAGAGTCACCTTGTTCAGGATCTTATATGAATAATGAGATTTTAAATTGGAAGACACTCACACAGAGAATGAGGCATTTACAGTTAATTCATCTCATTGAGTTACATTGCTTAGAGGTATTGGAGGGTTTAGATTTTCATTCAAGCATCATATTTAACAGTGTCTGCTTCCCCCACTTTACTGCCATTGAAATTTAAATGGCCTGAGCCTGACAGATCCAATATTGCGGCCCACTGTTGCTATTTTTCCTGGGAGCAAATATATTGTGAAAATCCGTATATTCAGAGAATGAGAAGGCGGGAAAATAAAGAGTGATCACATGGAGCCCCTCACCATTGTGCTTTCCCCTTTTTACAAATATTTCAATAGGACCGAACCCCATTCTTTATTTGCCTATTTCTAGAAACTGATACGCATCTGAATGTTGGCAGGAATTATTTCACATCTCAAGAATGAGCTTTAAAAAATGAATTAAAAATCAAGTCTTAGTCGGTGTTTTAAGGAACCAAACAACACTTGTACTGTTTCTTCTTGCACATGCATTTACAGTGATTTGACAGAGAGAAAAAGACAGAATGGGAGAGTGGGAAAGAGAGAGAGAGAGGGGGGAGGGGGAGGGTTAATTGGCTTTTTATGACTCCAATTAAATAACATTATGCATATACTGGCTTAACGGCTTATATGTGGCCTCCATTAACAATGTCCTCTTGATTGGTTCTTGGGCTTAAGGTCTCCTCCAACTCAGGCAGCGCTTGTCGTCGCGTTTAAACCCGTATACGTGGAGAACGGGGTTCGGGACAGCAAGAGACGTTACACGCGTGTGAATAATCCAAAAGGAAAACCACAAGCTCTCGAGAAGATCAGCGAACCCCTTTCTTTGCCGACCCAACCGTTTGCGACGCCACCTGACCGAGATGCCAATTGAATGAAATAAATCTCATCGTTCGGGCCTCATAGCGCGTTATCTTGAAAGCAAAAGAGAGCGAGAGAAAGAAAACAAGCATGTGCCTGTCCTGAAGCGGAGCTCCTGAGGTGTTAACTAATCTCTGGTGGCCAGTCTATGCACTGCCTCCTCTAATTGCTCCCTGTATTTCAGTCTGGTGTGAGAGCAGCCATTGTAGCGAGCGCCCAGTCAGCCCCCAGAGGTCTCACACCTTCATTATCACTCTTTATTGCAGAACCTTATACGGGCACTCGGCACCAAACAGCCTGCCCGTTAAAAATAGAGCCTTCTCCTCTCCTCTCCTTTTGGTGGTTTCAGTTTTAATTACTAACACAGAGCCAAAGCCAGAGTCCTCAACAGGCCTGGCGTTTTTTTGTTCACTAATTAAAGCGAGGATGGAGTTTATTGAAGGGACCCTGACTCTGCTCTCTCATCTATTATTAAGAGGGCAGGACAAATCATTTTCAAATTTATATGCTGAAACCTGTCCAGGGACAGGCACGGGGCGGTAAAGGTTGGGGGAAGGTGGGGTGAAATGGTGCTGAACACAAGGGAGGGCGGCTGAGATGCCGCGCGTTCGGACATCGGAGGAGATCCTGGAGAAGGAATAAGATAAACGCAGGAAACCAACTGTTATATAACGCAACACAAAGGGAGGAGGGGGGGGTTGCAGAGGATCAATGCTTTACTGCTGTACCTGTGCAACGTTCCTGAGATGCAGCACACCTTAATTCTGAGCATTTAAGGGAAGAGAGTCTGGCAAGACCTGCGCCGGTAGTATTAGCAAAGATAATGGCATTGATTGGGAGGACCCCCTCTGTGTGCTCTGTGTAAACAGTGGGCATAAATACCAAAACAGCAGGGTGGTAATGCGAGAGCACAATGTCCAGCCAGATTGATGTTCTTAGTGATTCACTAACCCCCTCCGTCTAACATTCTTAATTGCCTAAACAGCCGCGACCCTGACAGCTGCACAGGTACCTCGCCGGAAGAACAAAAAGCCGAGCCTGCGACTGGAGGGATGGGAAGGGCAAGACAGCTGGCAGCTAAACATCAGCGGAGAACGTAGAGATGATCCTTTACACGTCAAACAAACACGCTAAATCAGATGTTTGGTGTCAAAAGTCGGATATAAAATACAAAGATGTCAAGGATTTTTGGTTTTCGTAATAACTAAAAAGAAAACTAAACCAAGATTCTTCCCAAGATTCACAGAGGATTCGTGGAAATGATTAAATTCCAAAAATAAAGAAACTAAAACAAACTTGATTCTCACACTGTCAAACTATTATGTGCAAATGAGAGCTTTACCAATTTGCAGCCATACATTAAATTGGTCTCTAACGGTCACAGCATGTGAAGTATCCGCGCTGAAAAAAAAAAAAAAAAGAAAAACACAACTGGGAGTAAGTCCACATGGAGAATTAGCAACATACAATTAGAGAGAAAGAAACTCTTCATATCTGGTTTCTAACCTTTATGAGATGATGGTAGTGAGAATTGAAAAGGAGAAATAATTAATTTAGCCGGGTGAAGTGCTGGAGAATCTTCCCTTTGCCTAACAAGCAGCTCGCATCCTCAGGGCAATTAGTCACTGTCATATGAGGGCAAATGTAGAACCCTTTGCATGCTTGTTAAGTAAAAAAACTTACACAGAGGTCACTGACATGTAAGAGAAATGCAGTGTAACCACTGAGCTAGAGAAGATTTCCAGAGTCCACCATTACAATAAATCCCTGGGAATAAATAGAATCTAACTTTGTCTCGTTGACCGCTTATAAAGAGGGTAAATGTGCTGCAAGGCATGATGGGATGTTGCTGTTTTCATTGATATGGATCACCTTTAATCACAAATTAAATGTTTTTTTTTTATAATATATGTTTTGCAATCATTTACAAGATATTTAGCATAAAGTAAGCAGCCTATCCTGGACGCTGCTGTTTTCATATTATGTCCCATTCACTGTTTGAGTAGGATTTTTTCACTCAACCCTCCATGTGCTGCATGCGTCTGACATATTTCCATCTAGGCAATTTGGCCCCGTGCCTCACCCAGTTAACACCAAACAAATCCTCCGTGTACGGCAAACCAGGAGAATAAAGTGAATTTCACAGCCGTTTAATGTGGGATTGTTTAATTTCACCATTTCTATGCATTATAAATGTACATTTCTTTTCAGGGTGGATTTTTCCAATACATACAGGGAGGGATATATAGGTCAGAGACCCCGGTGCCTTATCAGTAATTCGCCATTGCCTGGTTATTAAGGACAGCTTAGGTGGAGAGGGCTGGAGTACCAGGAGGGGTTAAGGTGAATTGATTGCCTGTGGACATGTTAAACATGACCCTGTCAGGCCTCCACTCCACTCCTAAAATGCACCAACCTGTGCACCTCACTCCAAGTAATCAGCTGTAGAGGCTTTAATAAAATTCAGAAAGCCCCGAGAACTTCCCCCCGGGGACTGTACCAAGTTGGAAATAATCGAAACCCGCGGCAAGAGACATTTGCACTGTGTTACCGTAGGAAGCATAACAAAATGCCTGCTGCTCTGAACCCTTAAAAAAATGTTTTCGGGGAGGGGAGGAGAAGAGAAAAAAAAAGTTTATGAGCGTAATGGAAGCACCTAAGTTGTTGTTCACTGTTAAACAGATTGGAAATGTAATCACCAACGTGTCTGTTCCTCTGCTGACTGGGTTCAGATGCAGCAGCTTGCAGCAGAGGGGCAGTGGCAGGGTAATTACGGGGTAACTTGGGCTCAATCTGTCTGTAGACACCCTCCCTCATGGAAGGGGGTGTTTCCCTTGATTAGCCCGACTCAGGGTGAAGCCCCCTCTGCAAACGGCAGATTGAAGTTCATCACAGGGGTCTCAGCTGCCAGTATGTTGCAATGAATTGCTTGCTGTAAGAAGGTGTTGACAGGAGCAGCTGGACATCAGAGAGTGATGAAAAGAAAGGGAAATTCATGGAGAACCCAGACAGAACGGTCCACTGGGGGGGGAAAAGACAGAGAATTGGTCATCTGCTGGTGGGGAGCAGAACTGCAGCCATTGTAGTCTGGCCCCAGGGTGTGTGTGTGTGTGTGTGTGTGTGTGTGTGTGTGTGTGTGTGCAAGTCATGTTTTGTTTATGTGTGGCCTCCATTGTGGAGAAAGCCTGCGAGAGTTGAGAAGTGTATGAAGTTCAGTCACGCTGATTGATTGGATCACTGCAGCCTCTGGCAATTACTCAAGTGATAACCACGCCGAAATAGATATTTAAGTCAAATGATAATGTCAACCATTCAAAAAAAATATGATGATACGCCTGCAGCGTGTTGATAAAATGACAATAACGGTGACGGCGTCGTGAAACGGGTCTATTTTCTTCATGTCATCCCTTGGCAGGCGGAGGTGTACGTTTTAAAAACACGCCGAATGTGTCGCGGTTTAACACACAGATCACATCAGACCTTGTTTAGCATCCAAATTATAAATAATGACATTGGACAGGCCTTCAGGCTGGCTGACGGCGACATTAGGACATATCACACACACACACACACACATGTCCATTGTCTCACAAGTGCTCCTTAGCCCAGCAATGACTAATGTTAGTGAGAATGAGAAGTGTGTGTGTGTGTTTTGATGAATAGAGATTGGAGCCCTAAGGTGAGGACAGACTATATTGGTGTGATTCTACCATTCACTATATTAATGAACTGCCTAAAGGTGCAAATTAGGTTTTAATGGGTGTTACTTTAGCGTGGTCCTACCACACACAAAGCCCTCTCACTCAATGTTCCTCCTCCACCTTTTTTTTTTTATAAGAGGAGAAAAAAAAAGCAATTACAATTTGGAGCCATTTCAGTATAAAATGCTTAAAATAAAATACAAACATTAGCAACTTCAAAACTGCTTATTCATTTTGTTATGACACTATGTTCCGACTCTTTTCCCTTCCACACTTGAAATGCCTCAACTCACGCTGCCAAATTTTGTCTTCCACCAGCTTACTGTGAACAAAGCCAAACCATTTTGCATGCCTGCGTGTTTGAACCCCTTCATGCCGTATAATTTAACGCTCTTTATTTTGCGGCGGGAGAATTTTGGAAAGAGGAAATGTAGATTGCTTCATTTCAAAGAAGTAGGTAAAAAAAAAAGGGGGAGAAGTTTATATAGGAGAGGAACAAATGCCTTTTTAAGGTTTGAGAGAGAGAGAGCAGCTTTCTGCCTAACGTGGTCTCTTAGCATACTTGACACCACTCACTACTTAATTAGCCGCCATCATCTCTGAGCCCCGGAGAAAGAGGGACAGCCTAATGATTAATGATAAAAAATGCCTGGAAAAAAAAAAGAAAAAACCTTTGACAAAACACAACATGTCACCGTGCGTCCTCTACAGACGTGAACTACGCTGTGCTCCTTGAAGCCGACGGAGATTATTTATGCTCGCCAACCTGATTAACCTCACATTTGTTTTCCGCTTTTCCAAACACAGATGGAATTTTATGACACTTTTCATTTGTAAAACGACGCCGGCAATCTGTAATTGATTAGGTTTTTTTTTTTTGACGCACATTAACGTCTGCAGGGAAATCTGAAGAGTCATGTTTCTGTCTGTGTGCGACGGTCAGGTTGTGTTGCATTTTTCATGCTTTAACTCCTCCGCTGAATCCGAGCACACTGCAAAATCAATTGCCTTATTGATCTATAACTAATTAGGGGAAGATAAATGGTTCAACTAAACAAATACAGGCTCTATAATGAGCCGATACAGTGCACGACATATTAATTGAGTTCTGCATAATAAGAGGCAATTCTTCTATATTAGATGTTGCACAGTGTTCACTGATGTGACTGATACCTGAAGCTGGAACAAAACATGACATTATGAATGTATTTATCTTACAAAAGGATATCTTATCTCCACACCATTATTCTGTGTGCTTCCTGTACACCAGTGTAGCAACCAGATCCCATGGTAAACAAAAAAAACACACCTCTCTGGTGTGACTTGTGTTGTGTGCAGTCACCAGCGATCAAAGGCTAATTAGTTTCATCTGACACGGGGTATGGCCCTGGGGTCAAAGATCATGACTGATGTTTTGGAGATGATGGTGCAGAGAGGGAGAAGCGAGCGTAGAGCCGAGGGATCTGGATCCTCATTAACCAGAAATGGTTGCTCTTAAATCAAATCCCATGCTAAACTTAAAGCGAACACATTTCCTCCTCTAATCACTTGTATAAAAAAAATCTGATGTTTTTTGTGTGCGAACGGCTCGTCCCTCGGTGTGTGTTTTAGTAGGAAATAGAAAGAGATCAGATTCCATAAATGTACGTAATGTTTCCCAGAAGACTAAAAAACACCAAAATATACACTATAGTTAACATTATAGTAGTAGTGTCACGTTATGGTTGTGTGGAGTACACAGGCGGACTCGTAACCAGGGGCGCCCTCTACAGGCCGGTGGTTAACTCCAACAGCAGGCGGCTCAGTCTCTCTGACAACATGCTCTCTCGCTTCATTTGTCATAGCAGATGTTCAAAACTATTTTCCCCTGGAAGCCTAAAATTTGGAGAAGTAAATTAATATCCCCTCCCGTTTTAAGTCCCTCAGACTCAGTTCATAGCCTGCACTAAGTGCCCTTGTTGACTCAATTGGATTAGCACTAATATGTAAACACAGGAGGTAAGAGGAGTAATCCTCTAATGAGGGGAGGAAAAAGTGAAATAAATAAGTTGAAATGCCATGCCTTGTCTTTAAGCGAGGCGTCCGTCAGGTGAACGCTGGATGCAGATTGAAAGTAGGTATTAAAGCGCGGACCAGGGGATATTCTGAGGTAAACAGTTGTGACCATTCAGTGACAGCGTAATTACTCGTTTGTAACTTAGTTGGATAATAGGAGTGCCGCCTCTAGGGGATAAGACAAAGACTTGTTAATTATTAAAGCTTACATCAGCCAGGCACTAGAGAGTTGCAATTATTAATGTTGTTGTTCTTGTTTGTGCTTAAACACTACCTCTGCTGTTAATATGCTCATTAACCAAAATGAGTGATTTTATTACTCTTGATTTGGTCTGGGGTTTGTTAAACGTATCAGGGCTCAGCTGCCGTTGTTTACTGAGGGGGAAACACTTGTGGACAGGTGATGAGAGGAAGCATCTCACAGAGTCTTATTTACTCAGATTTATTATAGGAAAATATATATTATATTATTAGAAACTGTATTTCCTTCTATTTAGAAATAATAATAATTCAGTTTAATCACATGCACACACTGCAAGGCTGAGTCTAATGTCACTTACAGTGCAGAGAATCACTCCCCATTTAAACACATTGCACTGCGCTGAAAATTAAACAAGTTGCGTCTAATTAAGCAAACGTTCTCGCTCAAATTTCCCCCTCGCCGTCTGAATCCTCGTTGAAAATGGTGAGAGTAAAACTGCTTTATTAAAATCTGTTGCAAAGAGGATCATGGCTCAAAATGTAAATGAGATACAGCAGTACGATCTGTTAATGTCATTTAAAACTTCATTTTATTCATCATATATATAAAACATCTTCACTATTTCTCTACTAAATAACAAATTAGTTGTTTCTTTACTGTCTTTTGATTGTGTCTGTAAAACCCCAATAAATGCTCCTGTTATTTCCTGCCAATAGTGATTTCAGGTGTCCACACTGTTGTTGAAGACTCTCTAATTGGTCCTGTCTGTTGGCTGAGCAAAGAAAAGAGGATCTAAACCCTGAATGTCACGTATAGTACAGCTGTGAGTGTCACCGGTCTATTATAAGAATAATAAGTTTAACTAAAAGTTCAATATATCTTTCTACGACATCAATTATTGTTGATTTATTTTCTCAACTCTTCACTTTCATCAGTTGAGAGACAGCAGCTGTAACTCCTGTGACTCCAAATCTATAAAGAGAAATGAGAAATATTAGATGAACATAATCTTGAAACACACAAAAACAACAAATTGTTAAAGCAAACAAGCAATTATATTTGCTTTTCGGCTCTCCACCGTGAGCCAAAAACCATATGCAGCCTGAAAGGGTGTTCCTTTTCTAATGGGCCCCGCGGGGACGAAGGGGTTAATTGATGCAGATGTTGATCGCTTTTACACACGATGCAGGGAGCATCTCCCCGGTGGCTCCTATTAGAGGCCGTTTTAATGAAGTGCTAAACAGAAGGCTTTCCTACGGCGTGGCCTGTCCTCAGGAATACTCAGCAAAGAAAGCACTTCACAGGAAAACAAGGTCCCCTATCGATCGTCATGCCAAATAACTGAATCCTTTCCCGATCGATGCTTATTTCTCGACTTATGGAAGCTAATGGAAGACAACGTGAGAGAAAGTCAATCAGGGAGGAGATTGAGTCAATCAATCATATATCGTATAAGGCACATGAAGGAGAGTGTGGTTGTCATGTGGAGGGGAAAAAACAACACCTCTTGATGGGATTGGACCCAATAATTCAGCTTATAGAGGATGCCTATTATTTAAGATTTTAAAAATGTTACGATTATTTTTCATCATGTCTAGAAATATACAATATCAGGGCTAAATAACTATATATATATATATATATATATATATATATATATATATATATATATATATATATAACATTCACACATATATCTATCTAATTGCACATTTTTTCTTTCTAAAATTACACAAGAAGAAGAAAAAAAAAAAACACCATAATGCGTACTAGTCAGTGGAGGTTGGTTAAAGTGATGGTAATGTAATGGGGCTTCTCACGCAGCGTTACCAGCCCATAGTCACTAAATTCTGCTCATTAAAATGACAAACCCAAACACAAAGTTACTCAGGCGTGATCTTCAGCTGTGTATGGCATCTGGCCCTGACGCACCTCCGCCCCCCAACTCCCTAGAGCACACACACACACACACAAACACACACACACGCGCACACACACACACACTGTTAAACCAATCAAATTTTAAAACAATCAGCATTCCTTTCATTTCCAATTTAGTCACCTGCCACAGGCTCCTATTAGTGTCCAATGTGATACAATATCAGAGGTTTATAAATGAGGACGGAGCCTTCCGTCCCCTTCAGTCTGAAGGAGTTTCTGCTGGTTTTTTTCTCCCCCCCCAGTCAGCTTCTCACTCCATCCGTCAGCCTCTTCCATCCTGATTATCAGGAGACACCAATTTCAAAGAGACATCTTAATAGTGATGTCAACGTATTAATTAGAAGTGTTAATGAGCTAAAAGCAACCCAAATTAAATTAATACCGCACTAGACAGAGAGCGAAATTAGCTTCAATTTCTGTAAATGATTCTGAAGTGTGCACAACATATCAGCCTGTCTGAACATTCCCATCCCCCAAAGCTAATCAAGAGCTACATTGCAATTAGCTGCTTAATTAAAGCAACACTCTGCTCGGAAAATCCGGCACAATTAAGTAATGGCTGTTATAGCATGAAGACAGACTGTATTTTTCTTCTGGAGGAGAGAAAAAAAAAAGAAAAAGAAAACAACATATTCTATCCCTAATGGCCTGCAGGGGATTGAGCCAGCCAAGATGTGCCAAGATGGAGAGGTTTCTATCTCACGCTTCAATGGGGATCTTTGCTCCAGCTGGAAGCCTTGTGAATCAATGACAGCAAGGCAGATCAAACTGCCGTGCCCAGGGTTGCTAAGACATCTGAATTGGCACTGACTTGGGTGACTGTGTCCTAATCACCGGCTCTGTTTTAGCAGCTCAGTGGCTTCCAGTTGGACAGAGGAGCTGCAGACTATTGACACTTTGCACATATTTCAGCAGCGGACCTGTTACTGATCCCCGTGGCCGTGGACACTGTTGTCCTTCCGTCCCTGCTGGCGTGGCTGGAATTCACCAGCACTGAGGGGTAAACAGTCTCAGAGCCAGAGGGAAAGGGGCCACGGCTTCGTATTTACATGTAAGATGGCCATAAATCTGATTCATATGTCACATAAAATAAAATACCAACACAAAGTGGGTGTGTAGTGTAATTAGAAGGCTATGGGATTCTAATTTCCAACATCAAATTCAGAAGATTTGACATATAGAAGGTCATTTGATTTGCTTATGTCTTGTAACAAATGGTAAATATACATTTCAGAAGCTCAAAGAGGACAAATCTGGAGCACAGGCCGAGATTGTGACACAATTTTATACCACTAACTTCCAAAAGTCTTCTAATATTTTGTAGCTGTGAGTATCTCTCGTAGACTGTATCCTCTACAAGACGTGGGCACCAGGACGCCACCTATTGGTTGGTGGACTTCTGTTCTGAAGCCTCAAGTTTGGCATTTTGGTCGTCACCATCTTGTTTTTTTTGGAAGACTTGCTGGACAGTGGTAACGACCTGCCAATCACAAGGTAACCCTGCTTAATTTAATACATTTGACTTTAAATGTGACCATAATGTACAAAGTGGACATCATGCTGGATTGAAGACGACTTGAAACTAGAGATTGAGACCATAAACTCATGTTTACGATGTTTACTGAGGTAATGACTCAAGTGGGAAGTGGGACATCTCAGATCTTTATTATTCCTCTGAAGAGTAACAGCTTATGTTGCAGTAACTTTCCCAACAGAAAAGACGGATCTCATTTCTGACAAACAAAAAGAAGCGTCACCCTGCTACTCTGGCTATTTTCTGCTTTTTTAAAAGCGCCCCCGATGAGCGCTGAGCTGTGATTAACAGCCGTCTCGGAGGTGGAGTCCAGGGACCGTGGTGTAAACGCCGTTCTTCGGCAGGTGCAGGCCACAGCAGAGCATATGCCGTCAGGTAACCAGGCTGGTTTGCTCTACAGAGACTCCGCTGTGATCGTTTCCCTGGGCCTGCTTCTGCTGGGAACCGGTGTCACTCACAAACACCATCTGCCAGAAAACGGATCCGCCTGTTTAGAGCATTTATCAGCGGGTCAAAGAGTGGAGCCTTCCTCTCTCTTTAAAAAAAAAGTCCCACACACCTGCTGCAGGAAACAAAGAGGCAAGGTGCTTTGCGCTGCTTTTACAGCTCCTAATTTCTTCTTTAAGAATCAGCCATGTAAACATAAAGCATTAAAAAAGCACCAGGCACAGGAGATGGCTCAGATCCCTCAGTGCTCCAGGATACCTTTCCCTTTGCTGAAGAGAGGAGAAAAGACACCTGAAGTGTTTGAAGCTAAATTAGCTTTTCAAAGACAATAATTAGACTTCTCCCCCTAAAGGTAAATTACCTGCTAACCAACTGAACTGTGTTCTAATTATAGGATCCTCCCTCTGAGCCATTGCCAAGGATCCTCGTTCCTCGCAAGAAGATGTAAAACACATAATAAAAAAAAAGAAAATACACGTTGAAAGTGGGTAAAGCTGGAGGATTCAGAGTGGAAACATGTTCCGTAAGAGAGGGGGAAAACTGACGGATCACTCGCACGACTGCAATAACCTTTAGAGGATTTAAACAAGATAATTTCATACAGCGAGCAGATGGCAGTTATCGTATCTCATGTGCATTTTGACAGAGGAGGTTGACTGAGCAGCACTGGATGGATGACAACTAGGTACTTATCTGTGCTTTGCATATTTTGCAGTAGATGTCGCGACACCGCAAATTGATTTGTAAGACACACACACGCGCAGGAAATATTGAATATTTACACTCGCCACGTAATAAAAGCGATGATGGGGAGGGTTTGGTTGGCCTTTGGGTCGAGGTAATTTCTCATTGTTCTGCCGGTTTGAGCGCCGAGCTCTCCCGCCAGGCGGCACTGTGGCTGCGGATCACTGCAGGAAAAAAAAAAAAAAAAAGGGCCCACACATTTGAATTCATCACCCGTGCTGATAGCCTGCCACTAATTAATATGTAAATTTAACATTGTTTGTTTGCCGCTGTGTCAAACTTTGATGTGAGGAGCGGTTTCCAGGTTAACAGAGATTTAGTAGAGATTGAGGACTGGAGACCTGCCACAGATCCCAACGAGCCACCGTGATCTAATATTTTATTTAAATACATCGACTAATACTGTATGTCTCCGCAGCTTAGAACCTGGGAGACGGGCTAATGATATTTTATTAAGCCAGAGTAATTGAGGATCCCATCAAAATATGTAATTAAACACTTAAGCATAATTATCCAACACAGTAGGAACCTGAATTAATTAATTAAAAAAAACGTCAATACATCAATTTATTTGAATTCCTTTGTCCCTTTTCCACTTGTAATAATTAACATTTTAATTGCCTTAATTTGTGATGAGCAAAAGAAATTCGGCACCGGCAATAAAAACGCAGAAAAATTTGAGATGTGTTCGCAGGGAAATGGTGATGAATGTTGGAGCCGAGAGAAGGGAAAACAGCTAAAATTCTTGTTATTTTTTTCTTCTTTTTTTGTGTAGTAAAAGTGTGTGTGTGTGTGTGTGTGTGTGTGTGTGTGTGTGTGTGTGTGTGTGTGTGTGTGTGTGTGTGTGTCTGGCTTGCCTGGGTATATGTTCATTATCAGCAGGCTGCCTGGGTTTGATGCATACCTGGAGAGCAACTTAATATCCTCAGGCCACTACTACATGTCAGGCCATGAGAAAGATACACACACAAGACAGAGGAACATCCCTGGCCCTGGTGGAGCCATTTACCTTTCTCCAAGTAGGTTCAAGATATTAATTAAGATAAATCCACCTCAATTCACACATTCTGCCATCTGCCTATTTATCAGAATTATGTTAATCATTTCTGTAGGGCAGAAGAATTATTACCCGTTTTGTACGTAATTCGCATTAACATTCCCAACTAAATGATTCTGCGTTCCGTTCCATATGGACTCCTTACACCGTGACATCTTCTCAGCGCAAAAAGTAGTAAAATAAGCGACACATTCATAACACATAGAGAGCAGCATGACAGCGCTTTCCCTCTGGTCCTCCCACAAACAATATGGAAATGTATCCATTCTAATCATACGCAGCCTCTCAGGATTTATCCGTCATGATGCACGCCGTGCGTTGCAACAAAACAATAATGTTATGATGATCCATTCTGTCTCCGTGGCTGTGATTTGAAGTGATTCGAGGCTGGGGGTTTTTTTCCACCCTTTTTTCTTTTTCTTTTTTTTTTTTTTTGTGGGCCAATAGATGAGCTAGTTAATTAAACTCTGAGGAGATAATTAAGATGAGACGGCTGCTTGAATCACTGCGGTCATTCTGCCATTATGTGGGGCAGGCCGACAGGTGGCACAGCCCCGCATCAGGTGACAGCTCAGCCAACAGATCACACCATATGATGGCATGGGCAGATTTTATAGCCCCCTCCCCCCCCCAGGTGCAAGACGCTCCAGCAGAAACACACCATGCAGATCTACAGTAGATCTGTGGAGCTGCAGGACTTGATTTGATGGAGTTTGTGTGCGGACGCTGCCGGGTCAGAGCCGGGGCGTGGACAGGAGAGAGCCCGGGTTAAAACAGGCCAGATCGTACTCCAGCACAAGCAAAGGACTAATGAGGGTGAAGACGGGGCCAGGCGATGCTATGTGATTAAATTTAGATCTGGAGGGAGATCTTGACCCGTGGTGGCCCACGTCTAAGTGACATTTACCCAAGAGAAACACACTGCAGCTGAGGCTTATTAACCTTTTATAGATCTTAGCACTGCCGCCTCTATTAATTGGCAATTGGATTATTAAATAGACCAAATTCAGAGTGATTTGATCCAACGAGGAGGCTCCTTTGAAAAGGTCCGGTCTGTGACAATGCCGTGCATCCGATCCATGTAAGAGGTTCAGTCTTCTGAAGGCAAATTCTCCGGGAGGATTGTCAGTCAATTATAGGATTGCAACAAGCGTTATTGGAGGTAAGTCATTAGGTCAACTGTGAATTACAGCGTCGATAGTACAGAGCTGGAATCAGTTCATAGGAAATATAAGTCATAATGGAAATTGTGTTGACCACTTATAACTGGATATGCATGAAGGTTTCCTGTACAATTAATTCCTCCCTCTTGTTTATTATTCAATCTTTTCCCCAGTTAAGACCAATTACAGTTGGCGAAATGTAATCAATGTAATATAATATAATAGATGAATGTGTTGCTGTAAATAAACTGCCTCTATTTGCTGATACGTTCAGAATACTTCGACTCATTGACGTCGAAATTAAGTAAATTTGCAAAAGTGGTGTGGCCATAAAAATGATGTTCCCACCATGAAGTATATTATGGTAAACATATTTCCCATTTAGGAAAGCAAATATCCCACTTAATTAATAAGTTTGTAGCTGGGAATAAGTGTGTAATACATTCAGTCACAATTATATTTTTTGTATTATTTAGTTTTTCCAAAATAATATCCTAATTTTTATCATAATGTAGCGACTTGCTTTTTCGGATGAATGCATCTGGAATGGAGACTTCAACTTGACGAGGAGTGATGATGTGTTTATACCGAGGCGTCATTCAGTGACATAATATTGACCTAAATTGGGGTAATTATGAAGCTGTTTTGCTGAGGAAAACATGTTGACTCCAGATCCTGTTGAGAGTTCCTTATTAATTATGTGTTTAGCTGGATTTTATGAGGTTTTATCTTCATTCCATCTCACCTTTGAGCTTCTTGTTGAGAACACTTGTATTCTATGATTCTGTATCATCATATTATATATTAAAAAAGCATTTGAAAAGAGTAAGATGCTCTTATTCTGTATTCATACTGACTCCTGAAGTCTGGAGTTGTGATGCAGGTAGAAAACCTGATCCTAGATGCAGCTTTTGATCATCAGTTTATGATTCGTTGCGCGAATGTAAAATATAGAAGATGAGGCGGCTGAGCCAAATATCATCAGTACAACAGATTTTTCCCAGCAGCTCTAAAACTGGCGCGCGTCCCGCGGTGTTGATGCAGATATTCACTCTGAACAAGACGGCCACTTTCATGGACTTCTTACAGTCAGTTAAGATGACCGACAAGCACTGGGAACATTAGTTCTGTGCCACAAGTCCCATACATCAACTGTCTTGTGACGAGTAAGGGAGGGGATCAACATATTCTAAATGAGTAGACATAATCCCACTGAATGTGGAGTTAAGCCATTTCATAATTAGCAGATTTTCTAATGTATGCCAGGCTTTAATGACCTTTGCAAATGAGAATGGTTGTTTGAGTTTCCATCCTTCACATGGTTTTATCCCTGCCATATCTGCCTGATAGAATGAGTGCACCAGTTGATGATATGCATAAGCTAAATGAACAAGTGCACACACTTCTGAATGGAAACTGATGGGCTCAGGCCAGGGAGATTGGAAATGCATTTCCACACCTTGCATATCCTCATCGTGCCCATAAGTGGTGTCTCTCTGACCCGTTAACAATGCATTTCAAGCCTTTTCCCGTCAATTAGGTGCACTCAGATTTCACTCATCAAAATAGAATTAGCATAGTATGAAAGAGATACTAGACTCGTATAGCAACACAACATTTTGACTATTGTAAATGGCAAAAAGTAGCATTCACTCAACAGTGCAGATGGCCATCAGGAGATAGGAGTTTTACCTTTGTAGCCGGTTAATATGTTATTCTCAAGTCTTCCTGTCTTGCTTCCACTCATAGTTATGCAGAGTATCGTTGAGGAGCTAAAGAGTCAGGTATTTATGATATTTATGATAGTTCAGATATCGGTGGAGACAGAAAACAGACTAAATATCTTACGAAACAACGTCTTCTGGATGTGTGGCTCGGTGTTTGCTAGCAGGCTCGCCATACCAACGTGTTGTCACTGCCCCAAGTGGCCAAATCTGTTATTACAGGTTCAAGGACACGCTTGGAAATAAGTTTCCACGTTAAAGTTTATACATTGTACATTCTACCCGACAAACGAAGCCACACAAACCTGATCACAATGTCTTCATAGTGTATAAGTAGAGCATTTCGTAATTAGGGTGTTTTGTTGGTTTTTACAGAAAAAAATAGCTCATAGAAGTTGAAGCGACTCACACATTTTTAAAAAGTGCAAATCTAAAAACACAATAAACAGTAAAATACATAATAATGCAGACCTGGTGCATAAGTCTGTTGCAACAGGTACGTATATCTTGGTATAGCTGATAGTTTGGTATTCAGGAAGTTCATTTCTCTGGAGATGTAATTATCCCACTGTCATAGAAACATCAAACAGCCCACAGGTAGGAATGATAATAGCTAGGATTTCATACATGTTGTAAAACAAGGCTATGTGGAACAAACGCTCGGCAATGGACAATGTGTGTTTGCTTACCTTTGAGCAAAGCTGCCACTGATCCCACAAACATCCCGAATCACCACTTACCCTCAAACCGCACCGAGATAAACAGGCATCAACACATTTACTTTCCAGTCAGGTTAATTGGGGGAAACCGGGAAACAATCCCTTTAAATTGAAGTTACACAGAGTGACAGCCGACAGCAGTTTCCTCTTGGATAGACAAGTTTCAGGATATTTAACTATATTTCAAAAAAAGACAGCCTCTGATGTATTTAACGTCCCAAAGTCGCGCTGCCTGACTCTGCCCCCGTCACACGCCTGGTAACAAGCCACGTGGCGCTGAAAGCCACCAACATTCATCGTGGCTTTAATGCTATCAAACTCTAATCTGTCTGGGATTTCACGTGTGTTAACACAGCTACAGATGCAGAGCTCAAACACTCCAACAGCACTGCACAAACGTCTCAATATATTAACTAGACAATAAACAACCTATTCAATTCCAGGGATTTGCATGAGAAACGTGAGCATTAGTGAGCAGAGACAAGTCTTCTGCCTTTCTGCTGAGGGAGAGGATGGCTTCAAACATGATCCTTTGTCAGACGGGATGGGAGACACAAGCCTCTCGCTGCTTCTTTTTTTCTTCTTTTTTTTTGGCAGATCTGGGCTCACAATGCCGTAGATTAGTAGCAGCCTGACCACAGAGCTGAAATAAGCTAATTGCTTAATTAGCTGACCCAATTCTTTAAGCTTCTTTTAGCATATTAACAAGAGCTACGTAACAAACAGTTGTGTTTCACAGAGGTGGTGTTTGTTTATGGAATTACAATAATGAGGATCACATACAAAACATGGTCAATGGAGCTCCTTTTATGGAGTCGCTGCTTTAGAAAATCAAAGTATTATTTGATTTCAGCAACACTGAGGCGCTTTTTATTTATGGGAAACTCAATTCAGCTTTTGTCTCGTGTGAATTATCCTGCTGTTTATTTGTCAATTTTGCGTCTGGTATCCTTTTTTGTGTGTTTTTTTTTTTTTGTATATTAAACAATTAAGCTCCTTAGGGGAATAGTTTGACCGCCCTCTCAATATTTCTGGACATTTGAGCAACGAGGGACAAACGAGCGGAGGGAGAAAAAAAAAAATCTTATTAGATTGAATGATGATTGAAATGGATTAATTTACATTTTCTGCATGCATACTTTACATACATGATCTTTGCTCAGCACAGGGAGTTCTGGGCAAAAGAGCACTATTTGTATGAGATGAACTCATCTATATGCTAATTCATTGGCATGTAGACCTGCTTCATTTCTTCCATTCAGGACTGTTTACCTATTAGCTCTTATAGATGCAAAGGGAATTGGAATATTAAAACCAAAAGGCTATGGAATACAGAGCATTAGCAGTACATCACCTGTTATTATATTTATTATAGAGTGGCATTTCTGCCCTTTGTTTAAGCAGAAAACACGTCAACTTCCTCGACACTTATTCCAAATAAAACACTCTTTCACTTAAGTGAGACTTGTTGCCCCTCACAAAGACACAGTGGGGTTTTTTAGAAGTTCTTCAAAAAGAACCAGAGCAGGCTAACCCCGCCGAAAATCACATGAGCCCTCCCGATTCAAACGAGGAGCGACCTGACACTCAAAGAGGAAAAACAACTTAGCATTTCACAAGTCGATTCCCAGGTTTCAAGGTGCTGTAAGGCTCTTTTGTGCATCATTCATAACATTGCAGAGCACAAAACCTGACTTAAAATGCTGCTTGGAAACATTAGCACGGCCTCGTACGGAGATATTTGACGGATCAAGTTACAAGTGGTGCCTAAATGCTAATGTAATTTCACATGAACCCGGCTGAAAGAGATGCAATCAAGCCGCTCCTGATTCAGACCACTGTTGTGTTTAAGAGGATGACAACCCCCTTTCTTATTGTCTATGTAATTCACCAAAATTGCCACTTACAGCCGCTAAGAGCAGGACGTTTCATCTCCAAGCTTCCTCTGGTCTTTGCTACTCATCCCATTTCTACTTCCTCCAAAAGTGCCACCACTTCATTAACCTTGCCAGGCATGAGATAAGAGAGGCAGTGCATCAAAGCCGCCTGCCCACAGAGAGAACAGAGCCCTGCATGGCTCCACTACACAGCAGCCATCACACACACGGGCACACACACAGTCCACCAACCATCCGACGTGCAGGGAAGGACCTTTTCTGTTCCAGGCTGTCATTGGGAAATGGGATTTCTGTTGTGTGTGTGTACGCGGAACATCATTATGGTTTTAAATATTATTCTAAGTAGGGTGAAAACATTTGTTCCAAGGGTTGTTTGATTGGGAATGGAAATGCTAAATAATTGGTCGGGGTCAGACTACATTGTGTCAAACACTTATTTATGCCGTCTCATAGAAAATGAGCAGATCAGCGCTATCATCACTACAACCTGTACACTTAAAACCTCCAAAATGAGGAAATTAAACAAGAAAACTTCCGACTTCCTCAAAGTAGATGGTAGTAAATGTATTAACTGAGTCACAATATTGTTTTACTTGCACCACATACAAATCTCTCTGGTGAATTTAATCCCTCTACCCACAGTTTCTCAGAAAGGAGGATATAAATTATTTTCCTTTGCTGGAAACTGCAAATCCCTGTCTGGATTCTGTTAAAAGGCTTAAAATGTCACTAAATGCCAAGGCTGAGACTCCTGCTAACACGCAGGTCTTTAAGACAAGATGTTAAAGCGTTGAAAGTTACCTGAAATTGATGAGGTTAATATTCTTATCGCAGGCTGGGGCTTCTGTGAGAGTGGATATTGAAAATAGCCAGGTAACCCTTCATATTAGAGGCTATCACGAGGATTAGCAGCATAAACACCAATTACACATTTAATTGTTTATTGTCAGTAGTATTTAGAAAACCTGCCACAGTGGATACATTAAAAAAGGGGGATATAGAGGGGGGGGGATTTGTCACAATATACAGTAGTATCATCATAAGTGTGTATTTCAGTGAAGAAGACAAGGAAATGTTCCCAAAATAACGAGTCAAACTGCTGAATGCTGGGCTGTAAATGAGTAATTTACCATGAATGTCCTTCTCTATCCCTTTACGGACACACGGATTTCCAAACTACGTTGTACCGGCATGGAAGGGTCTGTCACTGAAATTTGAAATAGAGGACAAAGGGCCGCCAAGCAAATAGGGTTTTTTTTTTAAGCACCATCCACCGAGTTCTCAGCCAATGTGAATCAGAGGTAAAATACAGTGCATTAAGTCGACCTCTGAGGCAGCACAGAGGAGGGTAGAGTGAGACATTCTGCTATCTATTAAGACTTGCGTTATGTATATATTGTGTTTTGAAGGAATTTTACTGATCCACAAAACCAGCAGGAGAGGATAAGAGTGAGTCCCTAAGACCATGTGGTAAGCAACTGCAGTGCAGAATCTCAAGCAAGTTGAAAGTTGCCGTGCCGTTAAGGAGGAAGTCTGGCGGAATCCTGCATGCCCGCTGATAACATGGTTGGATTAAGGATGTTTAAGGGAAGTGAAAATTATTCATTTGAGATGGATGAAAGCTGCACTTGTCAAGTCTACCAGTCATGCACTTTATACATTTCATTTCCACTCGCCAGCATGCATAATTTCCCCTCAATGCAAATTTCTACACACTGAAAATTGTGAGCATATTTACCGACGCCGCCTTAACACAGTCTCCGACACAGAAAATGGATCGTCTCTATTGAACAGGGAACAAAACAATGCAATTTTGTTTGCAGAGGTGTGAGAATCTAATTTTGTGCAGGGAGATAAAGTCACAGGACTCAGTAGAATTAAAAAAAAAGATGGATGTGTTGCCCTCCGCTCGTCAGAATGACATCTATGGAAGGAATTTAAGCACATGCCCAATTATCCAAACAGACTTCACGTTTTGAGTGTAATTACCGCTTTTAGGTCAGAAAAGTCCCGGACCTTTACGACTGAGCATATATGTACTGTATATCTGTCTCTCTATACAAATATTATGATCTCTCTGATGAGAATTAAGTCTCCAGCCTGGATGGCCAATAAATTAGAGGCACGCTTCTCGTTTACTCATCAGAGCTAATGAGCCTGATAAAATTACCTCGAGGATCATAATTACAGGCTAGTGGCAGAGACTCTGGCAGGGACTGAAATAAGACACACACACACACACACACACACACACAGAATTTAGATTGTGTTGCAACGGCTAACCTAAAGCATCACAAAGCACTCACATCTTATTAATAGAATAACAGGCTAATATCAACGTGCACAAGCAAAGATTATACGTTGTAGGTTTTCATTCGGGGAGCCGAAAACAATGCAGCTAATGAGACGTATAGAAAACACTGTTGTTTAACATCACTTTTTTTATTATCATCTTTTTTTTTTAAATGTACTGGATTAACATAATGCAACAATATTACAATTTCCACCTTTTCTGTCAGTTCAAACTGATTTTTTTTCCACCGTTTCATAAAGATTAAGCACTTCATGGGTAATGGCATATTTTAATGAACGGTGGCAGCCTGGACACGAGAGCTCACCTCGGAGGATTCCATTTCATCACACATTCACAGGATGAATTGTTTTACTTATGAATATTAATGTCCCTCTAATTTGAGGCTGTTGTTAATGCTTGTCGCTAGGAGCTTGGCAAATCAGGTCCCATTCCTGTTAAAACCATGTATTAGACACCCCCCTGACACTAAGCCCTCGCCTTTGATTCTTAATTGCAGAAGTGCAAGCATTTGCAGTAGATGGGGCGCAAAGCTTTAATTAACTCTAATATCACACATTCAGTCTCGACTGTCAGCCGAATCACGCGTGGCATTTTGTACCAATATCATCCCCAACTCTGCTCAGCTAGAAAGATTGTGTTCCAAGTTCATGATCACAATTTCACGCATCTCAAAATGAGGGATATGTAGTTTTTAAGTAGCTGTAATATATTGACGCCAGTGAATTATCTTGATGTCATCCTAAAAAAAAGACAAATTAAAATCCTTATTAAAAGCATACATGGATGCAGCTTTAATGCAGAAAAAGGAGTCGCATCCATTGTTGGTTTCTTACTGAAAGCAGCGTCTGATCTTGGCAGTCGTTGAATCACTGGTGAAGCTTGAAATACGGGAAGTGGTGTGATAAAAAGTTCAAGGATGTGTTTAAATAGAGAGATGTGTGCCAAAGGAAGCTGTTAAGTAAATAATTCAACCTCTCATACACACTAATCTTCAAAGGATTTATTGGACTACTGATTTCAAGTTTAAAAATACTATTAAAAAAAAAGAATACACGTACATACCATTCAGTAAAATGCAGCATTACGGTTCGCTCCTTTACAAACACTGAATGCCATTTTCTCACACGAGTGACTCCACACAACCTTTGAACATTTTAATAGCTCAGGTGCCGAGCATTCCTGATGCAGATATTAGTAAAGAGTAATGTTTAATTAAACCTGGTTTGAAGATAAAGAGCTCAATACAACCTATAGTTTATAAGCCTACCCCGGCCATAAGCTACTGCTCCATAATCCTCTTTTCACATAACATTATTGCATCAGCACAGCTGAACATTTTTCGCAGCATTTATAAAATTAGCAAAAGAAATTAACTGTCCGTACTGTGGCAAATTGGATTTTCCAAGTTGTCGCCTGGTGATAGAACATACCCAGGCTGCCACCTACAGTACAGGGAGGGAGGAACGGCAGCCAGGCAACATGTGTGGCTCTCCACTCCACAGACAGACACACTTCACTGTCAAGGCTTTTTAATGTCCGTGCAGGAAATGTGTTAAAATCCACGATTAAATAAATATGATAAATTCCATTTTAGATCAAGGCTGTTGAAGGATTACAGACAGTGTTCCCTCTGTGATTTGTAAAGCATGGTAGCTTATGTTTTTAACACCCAACATCTTTTTCTTTACCCAGTGCAACTCATTCTCATCCAATAAATATAAAGAATCTTTACATGAGAAACATATCCATGTCTTTCTTTTGACACTCCTCTACCAAAGTCTAATTAATAGAAGGGGAAATATATTCACAGCTCCACATAATAAAACACCTCTTTTTTTGGGAAAACAATTGGAAAAACAAACATAACACCCATCGTGAAAAACAAACAATGAATATGCTATTAAGATATTCACACTATTTAAATAACAGCAAACAAAGAACTGAAGGTGAATGATGAACAAAAACATTCTGAATGTGAAATATTGTGAAACTAGGAACACATGATCTGATCTCTTCGTCTGCCCTCTCATTGTACTGTACTTAAATATAAAAACCTTCAAACATTTTAAAAGGGGGGGGTAATAAAATCATAAGACAATAATGTACGTTTTGTAAAACTGCCATCATTCAACTCGTCTTTTACTTCTTCGCCTGAACAGTTTTGAGATGGAAGACTTCCTCCTCTTATTCTTGGCTTTCTTTACTCCTATTCATCAAAAAATAAATGTGCATTAGTCGGATGCATTCATTCAGGAACATCTAACGTAAAAGAAAAATACTTTTATTCAATACTTACCAAGATTTTGCATCATTTCATTCAACTGCTGATCCTCCTCCACTTCCCTGAAATGATTAAAAAACTGATATGTAAATAAAACACTTGGAGTTTTATTTGGCCAGTGTTGCTTTGCATTAGTGATCATAAGGTAAAAATCCCTTATAAGATGAATCACCTCAGCCGGTCTTCATCCAGACCCTCCACTATTGCATTCCTGCCGTCCACGATCTCCACCAGCCTCCGCATCAACTTCTTCTCCCGGTGTTGCTCCTCTCTGGACTTTAAATGATCTGTAACGCCAAGTTTGGAGACTTTAGAGCTAGAAAAAAGATGATTTAACAGAAGTGAGTCTGTGACCTCTTACCTGGCTTCTCCAGCAGCCTGCGAAGTTCCCCCTCCACACCTGGCTGCTGCTGCTCCAGCTCCTGAGTCCTGGCTCTACATATATATATACACATATATATTCTAAAGTTAACTTTATTTACTTTGCACATCACAACAATCCCAAAACTAAACGATCATGCACCAATATTGTCTGGTTTTGATGGTTAATACGTTGGAGTTTTATAAGTAAATAATACAAATTATAACAGGTTTCTTTCTCATAGGAGGAAAATATTTAGTTATGGCTGCAGTAAAATGAGCTCTTATGGAATAAACTGCATCCAAAGCTATAGAACAACTCACACGTATACAAGCTCCGACTCCTTCCTTATAAACATCTGCTTCTTTCGGATCAGGTTGAACCAGTCGACCATCAGCGGGTCCATTAATATGTCTCCCTCCCCCTCTGGAAAACAACATGTTTATGTTAGTAATACATTACATTTTATATCCATGACCAACTTTTATCAAGTTCTTGAATCTAGCCACTAACATGAATACACCTTAGAAACAATTACAGCACCTTCTAGACACTTCTGGAAAGAGAAAACGGGCGTTTATTATCCACTTAATGCAACTCAACTCAAATGTTTCCGACTTGTGAGTAAAAGAAATTCTGCAGGGACAAATTAAACTCAGAGTCTTCAGACGGCAATATTTAAATATCGTTTTTGGCTCTGTGCTCTCCAGATATCACATAATGCAGTGACTGAGTGAGCTGGAGAATAATTGTTTTCACTCCCATTTTATATATTTTTATATATTATATGTTGTTAAAGAAAAAAAGAACCTTTTATTTAATATAAAGATCAGAAAGCCTCCCTCATCATCCACCATCACAGCTCATTTTATTCTCAACTCCTTGTTTTCATACGACTGTATTGGTTACACAATAATATGTAATTAAGTGCAATAATACATGTGTATATACAATGTGCATATAATACATGTGGGGTTTTTTTGGGAGCACACACTAACAATAATATACACAGCTCAGGTTAATAACCTTAAATCTGATACTTTTTAATAACTTTTGTAAACATTATCGTCATGTGCTGCAGATGTTCAACAATTATTATTTATCTACTGTATAGTTGACATTATCAGTCTTCCCCGCTGACTTCCGAATGAAAGCTTGGGTGAATATTTTATTTTTCCTTAAATTAAATGTATTTTCTAAAACACCAAAATGATGAATGTGAGGATTTGTTGCTTTTCTTTGTCAAATATTAAAGTAAACTGAATCTCTGGTTTTCAAAGAGTTAGTATTAAATGTCACCTAGGATATAAAGAGCAGTCCTTATGATTTTCTGACATTTTATGTAAAAAACTTGAGTTGATTAATCGATAATTACAGTAATCATTAGTTGCAGCCCAACAGTAAATAGACAGGCCCCAGCTGTAACATAATTCCTCATCTTGACCTGCCAAACATGATCTCAATAAACAATTTAACATGCAGGGGGTGTAGAGCAACACAGACGGAATACATGATGAAGCACAGATTTGTCTTCATCATTTATTTAATAATGATTTAGCAAAAGTCCAGCAGGGATTAACGTTGATTTACTTATTTATCTTTACCCAACGTTCAGCGAGGCTTCGACAAAGACGGCGATTAATATACGAATGGAAAACGTTAGAAGACGGTTTGAATATTTTCCTAAAGCAGCGTTCATGCTTTAGGGATTTCTTCGGTCCACCACTTTATTATGATTTCCAACACAGCTTGCATTTTCTGCTTCACCAAGTCGGACTGGAATACCCGAGTAGGGGATCATTTGATTTTTACAGCGAATATTTGCCCATCCCAATTAGTGACTAATCCATCAAAACACACACCGAAGTCACATTTACAACGAGGCCCGATGGGAACAGGGACGCAGGACGAGTCGGTCTACATTCTGCCATCACCAGAACAAACAGGGTTTTATATCCGGGATTGATCTCGAGTGTCGGGGTTTTAGTTTCTACGACGACAAGTTGAGAAGTAGATGATCTCCTAGGTGGTGTGCAATTGATGTGGAATCCTGGCCAAGTGATTGCATTGCTCAGGCTTCCTGGGTGGCGAATAGGAGAAGAAAAAAAAAAAGTACGCAATTGACCAGAATATATATTACTATATCCAAGTCATGTTGACCTTGAGCAAAGCAATCAGGCTCCCTCTACTCCCACTACCTCAAAAGAGAAGCAACATCCCTGTGGGCTGTCTGTGCCTCTCACCTCATTTGGCTGCAGAAACAGTAATAGAAATGGCAGGTAAATTCCCCCAAACACACACACACACACACACACACACACACCAGAGATGCTCTCGCTGCTGCAGCGTTGGGATTCAGCACTTTGCAGAAATGCATTTAAATATCAAAGTTTGTGTCAAGGTTATTCACTGGAAGAGAGCAAAATTGACCATTACATCGACATCTTCTGCCTCAGCATCGGGGAGTTTGAGGGGAAAAAAAGAAATTGCACAGCTCATTCCTGACACGTCAACATTCAATTTTGTGTGCACGTCTAAACAAGGGGACAGGAAGGAGGCGGGGACTAGAATTACCTCCGCCAACCAGTCAGTTTACATCCATCCTGTCCAAGATGTCATCACGTTAAGACATTTGAATGGTTATGTAGCATATAAATTATTGAATTATGGTGTTTGAGGTCACGGTGACCTTTGAGTCAAGGTGCTAAATGTGAAGGTATTCCTGAGATATCGCGATCGTGAGACGGACAACCCTAAAAAGAGCGACGGGAATAAAGTACCTTCCTCACAGCTGCGGAGTTGCTTTTCCAGCTCCACACCCTCCTTCTCCAGCTGAGCCAAGTTTGTCTCAATATCATCCAGGTCCCTCTCGATCTGCTCCGCCGGAACGTGATAAGACTTCACCTGATATAAAACAAAAGAACTTAAGACTCACTGCCGAAGCAGAGATAACTTTAATTTGAAAATTCTCACTTCGGACACTTAAACGTGAAGAAGGTCGTCCCTTTTTTTTTTTTTTTTTTTTTTTTTTAAACCGGGAATATAATGAAAGCATATTTGTAAAGCTGTTAATTAATCTCTTAAGAGACTTAATGGAGGGAACTTACAGACGGTGACCTCATTTCAGTCCTGGAGGCGTTGGTGGGTGACAAATACTTTCCCTTTTTAGCACCTAAGAGGTAGATAAAATAGGATTAGATAGTCCTTTCATGGCAGCTTTTCAGAAAAGCATTGTCACATATGACTTCACCTGATTTATTTTGGGTGAGAAATGACTGCTCATATGAAAATCAACAAAGATGGCCGAGGCCATGCATGTGTGCGGCTTTGATGATGACATTTTCAGAGAAAAAAAGAAGAAGAAGAAGAAGCTGGGAACCAACCTGACGGATTTGCGTGATTGGCTGGAGCAGTCGATGGAGAGCTAATAGATTCCACAGCTGGCCGTCTGCTTGGGGATTTCACAGGCGAGTGGCTCCCATGTTTAAAAGCTAAAATAAGGACAGGAGGGTTTACATGCTGAGAGTTCAATCTGCTGATGCTCTTTTCTGTTTTTAGCAGAAATATAAACACAAGAACGTCAAAAACACAGGGCAGCTTCCTTAGGAATGTTTAGCCAATAATCATAATATTACTAATAATAATAATAACCATATGGAACCAGACTGAGTATCAACAACTTCTGGATGTAGGATTTTTAACATTCAATGATCCTCCTCCTTTATTTAACAAGCATAATGGTTAATAAATTAAGTGTGTTATCTTAATTGATTATGCTTTTCAGGAGTATTATAGCAATTTATTTGTTATTTTTCACATATACTCCCCTCAGGTAAATTGGAAAAGATAGAAACTTTCCTCAAAAAGAGTGGATATTTGACTTACATGCAATTAAATACTGAACACTTACAGAGAGTTTATAAAATTACAGCTTAGTTTGATTCATGGGAAATGCCTAGATAAGTACTTAGAAGTATGCTATGCTATGCCACAATTCACCTTATTGACAAAGACAGTGTGACACTCTGCTACCGTGTGTCTCGTAGACGAATGTCTGGAATTATAACGTTCAGAAGGGACTCACCGAGGCTTCCAGACCCAAGCGGGGGTTTCTGGGGAGAGACTTGTGCGGGATCAGACAGAACAAATCCAAGCGGAGGTACTTCTGCAGGTGTTGGAGCCGAGGGAGGCCTCGTTGGACTTACGGTCGTGGAAGTCGTTGACATGAATCCAGGCTTGTGTTGCTCAGTAAAGACTTCGGCATCTCTGCGAGAAAGGCACAATGAAATGTGTCACTATTTTAAATGGTGACACAGCATTTATCTGACGGTATAGGCTGAACAAACGGAAGTAAAGGCCTCACCTTTTATTTTGTAATGATAAATAAAGGTGGTGAATTGAGGAATAGAAACATGAGAATGTAGTGTTAGAGTGGGAAAGGTTCAGGCCTTGCACTCCCTGGGGGTTGTTAGGATGGGGGACAGAGTTAGCTGCTGCAATCGGAGTCCGTCAACATTAACAGAGACGGGAGAAGCTCCACGACTCGGCATTCTGGAGAGTGAATAAGCTGAATGGTCAGCCATGTTTGAATGATGTTTTTTTTTCCACCACCTGTGTGATTCCTCCAACTTTTCCCCCCAAAGTGAGCGATGAAGCAACAGTGAATATTAAAGACTTACTTTAATCCTCGCTCCATTCCCACAGGTCTGAGCTGCAGCGGCCTCCAGGCTGGATCTGCAGACGAACGGTTTAGACAGAAAAGTTGAGTCTTAAACGCATGATGGCAAAGAGAAGCGCATCACTACTTCATACGTCACATGAATTCATGTTGAAGTCATTCTTAATTTCCTCGGGGGATGTAATCACTTTTATTTGACATGTGCTTTAGTTTAGATGAAGTGTGCACTCAAGGAAAGTTCACGTTCCCGTACCCAGTAAACAAAGACTCCCTTGACTCTTCCCCCGTGTCACACTCGCGTGAACAGCTGATAATGAGCGCTGGTTTCATCATCTCATCTCACAAGCGATGCACTAAAAAGTAACCGATCCTCACCAGCACATCTGTATCACGAGACCCAAATCACGCTGACAAACCGACGAACGCACCCTGAAACGTGAGGTGATCTTGATTTCCTAAACCAGTCGGAGTAATAGTCAATATGTGGAAGTAATTACTTCCCATGATGGGCAGACTTCATTAAGAGATGATCGTCTGATGAGCGTTAAAAACCAGCAGTAATTGTGTTTCTGTCTGGAAAGCACCTGACTGTCACAACGCCGCGCCTCCATCCAACGAGAGCGACGGCTCAACTATGAAATGTCATTAAAAGTGTGAGACATAAATGAGAATGTCAGGATCCAGCTTTGCTCCAACGTCATGCTAAATGGATGAAGAAATAGGGCAAAGATGACAAAAGGGCTTTGTTTTCTGAGAATGCGTTGGGAGACAGACAGGGAGGGGAGGGGGGGGGGGGGGGGCTACATGTCTAATAATGGATCAGGACCAACAGAAATGAGTTGCGTCGCGCTTGCCTTTGGCAGCCGTGTGTGCAGTTGTTGGCCTCGCGTCGTCTTTGTTGATGGCCTTCAGACATGGTGGTTCCTTATTGTTTGTCTGGCGGGTGGAGGGCTGTCCTGCCCGGTTTCCTGCTGGGCCTTGGCTGCATTTGTCTTTCCTCAAACTGGGGCTGTCAGCTGATCTTGGCTCATCTCCAAACCTGCAGAGAAGGGGGAACCCCTCACCATCATCTCTCAATAACAGACGGCGTTAGAAAACACACAGACGGTGGGAAAAGAGGAGTATACTCACCGTCTGTCCGCTGATCGGATACTGAACGGACGTTTATTGTTATTGTTGCGGTTTTCCTCTGCAAACTTCTTCCAAACGGTTGTTATTTCTCTGTTCTTTTCATCACCAGGACCCGGTGGGACCTTTGGCCTTCCTAAAGCGCTGGAGGGCTCAGCTGGCTTCCTGTGACTTGAGGCCTCTGTGACTGTCGCCGCAGCCTGGAAAAACTTCTGCCGGGCCGTCTGCGTCTTCTGGGCCGAGGCGGTCCAGGACTGGGTGGGCGGAGTCGGACTGACTGGCTTCGGGACACTGTTCAGCGGGGCTGACAGCACAGAGGAGGGGCGTGGTGTAGGCTGGGTCTGACTGGCACTATTTAATCGACCAGCTGAAGTGGCGGCTCCGTTTCTGATGCCAGCCTGGGAGGAAGATGGTTTGGAACTGTCGTGGTGGGCGTTACAGATGAACGTGTCTGCGTTCTTCCCGGGTTTGTAGCCTCCCGCATGAAGCACGCTGCAGCATTCACTGCATCTAGTGGAGGTTTATCAGCATGAAATGATTAATGCAATGAACGGCACATGACAGGAAAGTATGGATGAATTACGTTCTTACTTGAAACAGCTCCTGTGGTAGAGCTTGCCTTCCACAAAGTGCCTCTGAACCAGATGAACGTGGCTCTTGCATGCAACACATTTGCTATTGAGAGTCCCGTTCTTGTTGGAGTTTTCTGCAAGAACTGCCTTCTGTGAAAGAAAACTCAAAAGTGAGCTAATGCTAGAGCCTAAAAAAATATTATTCACACTAACCTAACCCTCTGAAAATACACAAAATCCTCCTTTTTCTTTTATATAATAATTAAAAAAAGGTAACAATATAAGCACGTCCATAATTTAAATTGTTTGATGCCGTGTTCCGACACAACCAACCTGAGCAGCAGCTCTGGCCGACTTGGGTGAGGTCTTCGCAGCGAGAGTGGGAGGTAAACGATTCTCAATGGCGGTTTTAGACACAAAGGTTTTGGCAACCACTGGGAGGTTTTTCTTTTCTGATGGCTCCTCCTTGGAGCCCTCTGCTGGCCTTTTTACACCTCCCACTGAGGAAGAGTCAAACATGTCGGTGTCAATCATCACATTACAGCACAAGAGAGAATCAGTCTGGAGCTGAAAAAGAAATATGCAAGAAAAAAATAAGTATTCTTGCAGCTAAACGGTAACGTAAGATGTGTGAACCAGGCGTATTCTCACTGGGAGGGCGTCCTTTAAAGTAGTTGTAGTACTGGGACACGTAGGTGAGGATGCTCAGCCTGTCTGGGATCCTTAAAGCCACCATGTCTTCTGCATCCAACAAAGCTGGAATCCCCAACTTGTCCTCTGCGACCTGAAAAGCCTTCAGCAAAAAAAAAAAAAAAAGGAAAGATTTACACAGTTTAACAAACAGCCCTTGACTCATATCGTGTATGACGCACCAAGTGAACACATTTTTTCCTGTATATATATATATATTAAAAAAATGGTATTCACTGGGCTCAGAAATGTCAGCTCCTACAATTAGAGCATGTGTAAAAATGTCAGACAATACAATCCACTTTAAATAGACGAGCAGTATTCTGTGGTGAGGGCTGTATAATGAATAGCACACTTCCTGTGAGCTAGTAGGGATAAGAAAGAGGATGGAGGGAGCAGGATACATATCGGGCCATTGTTTAGGATCGGCCTGAACGTGCTCATTAAATTTAAAAAGCAAAGCCTCACTGAATACCAAGTCTGATACAAAAGAAGGGCACAGAAGCCAAAGAATGTGAGGATGTGGCATTTTGCTGGTTGCTGGTTGCCGGTTGCACACATTATTTAACAGCTGGTAAAACAACCACCTGTAAGAAACGCGACACTGTTCATGAAATATAAAGAAGGGTGTGAATTACTGTGACGCGCTCGTGTTTCGGCGCAAGGGAGCATCGTCAACAGTTGATCACAAACTACTCCGTGGCCACAAATCAGGCTTCTCAGGATTCAACTGAACCGTCGCCATGACGACAGCAAGCCTCATTCAAAATGTAATAGCCCAGAGAGCCTCTGAGCTGGTTTGTTTGCTGCTGACACAGCCAGGATCATCCGAGACGACAGGGAAGCGGTGCAGAGTGCAGGGCCCCCCTAACCCTCGGGAGGAAGCCGCATAGAAGGAGACTAAATAATGGAGACGTTCCCCAGTTGAGCGGCTCGGGTCATGTGGGGGTTAACAAAATAAATGAGGTTAAGTGGACGGAGGCAGAGGAAAGATTTCAGGTCATCTAAGTTTGATGGGAGTGTAAAAAGTGCTCGAGAAATTTACTTTCAACCAAGAAGCTTAAACGGCGCCGCTGTTAAAATTGTTGAAACAGATAAATATAGAAAGCCCATCTGCTGCCGTGTACAGTAAATGCCAAGTCAGGAACAAACACGGCGAGTATCTCGGGGATGTGCCATTGTGAAGTGGATGTTTAAATGCTAAATCAGATTTGACGGCTTCTCTGTGAACTCTGTTCCAAAAAAAGGTTGCAGCAACTTGACATCTTACCAGTCTGTTGTTTTCAAACACATCTTCCTCTTTGAGTGAGTCATAGTCTCTGGGAAAACAGACAATGAACAGGGAGGGAGAGGGAAATTAGACACAGTATCAACATCATCTAACCCACAACTGTTATTATAATGCTTCATTGTCTTGGTTTATTGTATGTTTATTGTTTTTTATTCTTAACTTTGTATGTGTTGAACAACAACCTGCCAATGGAGATGGCTATAATCTCATGTATTTACATGTAAATGTACCTTAATATGTATTTTTTTTAATAAATAAATCTACAAATCAACTCTGATGATTTCAAAATAAAAATAAAATATAAGAAAATGATATATTTTCAAGGCCACATGATGAGATTCCTTATAAATAATATTAACAACAGAAGTAAATCTGTATCAGATTATAAAATACACCCTCAGGGTTGAGGGTTAACATGGCTCCAAATACATATAAACCCTTGAGGAAACATTGCCAAAGTTCAACACTTACATCAGGTCCGGTCTGTACTTGTGTATGAGCGCGCAGAAAGCCATTCCGTTCTTGAACGAGCTCGTCATGTTGGTGATGGCCACGTCCCGGTAGCCGTCACATTGGAGTTTACACCACTGCTCCAGAGCCTTGATGGCAGCCATGCTCCCGGCGCGACGACAACAACAGCGGTGTGCAACAGGCGAAGGGTTCCAGCGTGGAGGAGCCGGAGGAGGAAGGGGCAGACTCAAACAAAGTGGAGTGTCTTCAGGGTTCGGCCGTGAACTGCGGCGCTGCAGCTGCGTCCTGTTTCCTTCTCTCACTGCACTGACAGCCTGCTGGTCCGGTGGCCTTTCTGCGCTCATTACACTAATTGACACCCACTGCCGATTCCTCATTAACAACAGTTGAATAAAAAAAAGACAGAAAGGAAAAAAATCATCGTTTTTTTGGCTGAATCTGAATTAATGCAGTTAGAAAATAGTTCGATTTTTTTCAACATACTATTTATACTATGACTTTTTTGACATGCTATACTATGACTTTTTTCATTACTTTTTCGACATACTGTACTAGCCTATGACCTATTTTCGACATACTGTACTATGACCTTTTTTCAACATACTGTAGGCTATGACTTTTTTTTGGACATGCTATACTATGACTTTTTATCATTTCTTTTTTAGACATATTGTACTATATTGTATGTCGAAAAGAGTCATAGTATGGTAAAAAAAAAAAAAAAAAAGTAATAATTTAGTATGTTGAAAAAAAGTCATGAAAAAAGTCATAGTATAGTATGTTGAAAAAGTCATAGTATAGTATGTTGAAAAAAGTCAGGAAAAAAGTCGTAGTATATTATGTTAAAAAAAAGTCATGAAAAAAGTCATAGTATAGTATGTTAAAAAAAAGTCATGAAAAAAGTCATAGTATAGTATGTTAAAAAAAAGTCATGAAAAAAGTCGTAGTATAGTATGTTAAAAAAAAGTCATGAAAAAAGTCATAGTATAGTATGTTAAAAAAAGTCATGAAAAAAGTAATAGTATAGTATGTTAAAAAAGTCAGGAAAAAAGTCATAGTATAGTATGTTAAAAAAAAGTCATGAAAAAAGTCATAGTATAGTATGTTAAAAAAGTCAGGAAAAAAGTCATAGTATAGTATGTTAAAAAAAAGTCAGGAAAAAAGTCATAGTATAGTATGTTAAAAAAAAGTCAGGAAAAAAGTCGTAGTATATTATGTTAAAAAAAAGTCATGAAAAAAGTCACAGTATAGTATGTTGAAAAAAAGTCATGAAAAAAGTCATAGTATAGTATGTTGAAAAAAGTCAGGAAAAAAGTCGTAGTATATTATGTTAAAAAAAAGTCATGAAAAAAGTCATAGTATAGTATGTTAAAAAAAAGTCAGGAAAAAAGTCATAGTATAGTATGTTAAAAAAAAGTCAGGAAAAAAGTCGTAGTATATTATGTTAAAAAAAAGTCATGAAAAAAGTCACAGTATAGTATGTTGAAAAAAAGTCATGAAAAAAGTCATAGTATAGTATGTTGAAAAAAGTCAGGAAAAAAGTCGTAGTATATTATGTTAAAAAAAAGTCATGAAAAAAGTCATAGTATAGTATGTTAAAAAAAAGTCAGGAAAAAAGTCATAGTATAGTATGTTAAAAAAAAGTCAGGAAAAAAGTTGTAGTATATTATGTTAAAAAAAAGTCAGGAAAAAAGTCACAGTATAGTATGTTGAAAAAAAGTCATGAAAAAAGTCATAGTATAGTATGTTGAAAAAAGTCAGGAAAAAAGTCGTAGTATATTATGTTAAAAAAAAGTCATGAAAAAAGTCATAGTATAGTATGTTAAAAAAAAGTCAGGAAAAAAGTCATAGTATAGTATGTTAAAAAAAAGTCAGGAAAAAAGTTGTAGTATATTATGTTAAAAAAAAGTCAGGAAAAAAGTCACAGTATAGTATGTTGAAAAAAAGTCATGAAAAAAGTCATAGTATAGTATGTTGAAAAAAGTCAGGAAAAAAGTCGTAGTATATTATGTTAAAAAAAAGTAATGAAAAAAGTCGTAGTATAGTATGTAAAAAAAAAGTAATGAAAAAAGTCATAGTATAGTATGTTAAAAAAAAGTCAGTAAAAAAGTCATAGTATAGTATGTTAAAAAAAAGTCAGGAAAAAAGTCATAGTATGTTAAAAAAAAGTCATGAAAAAAGTAATAGTATAGTATGTTATAAAAAAAGTCGTAGTATAGTATGTTAAAAAAAGTCATGAAAAAAGTCATATAGTATGTTGAAAAAAGTCATAGTATAGTATGTTGAAAAAAGTCAGGAAAAAAGTCGTAGTATATTATGTTAAAAAAAAGTCATGAAAAAAGTCATAGTATAGTATGTTAAAAAAAAGTCAGGAAAAAAGTCATAGTATAGTATGTTAAAAAAAAGTCATGAAAAAAGTCATAGTATAGTATGTTAAAAAAAAGTCAGGAAAAAAGTCATAGTATAGTATGTTAAAAAAAAAAGTCATGAAAAAAGTCAAAGTATAGTATGTTAAAAAAAAGTCAGGAAAAAAGTCGTAGTATAGTATGTTAAAAAAAAGTCATGAAAAAAGTCATAGTATAGTATGTTAAAAAAGTCAGGAAAAAAGTCGTAGTACATTATGTTAAAAAAAAGTCATGAAAAAGTCATAGTATAGTATGTTAAAAAAAAGTCAGGAAAAAAGTCATAGTATAGTATGTTAAAAAAGTCATGAAAAAGTCATAGTATAGTATGTTAAAAAAAAGTCAGGAAAAAAGTCATAGTATATTATGTTAAAAAAAAGTCGTAGTATAGTATGTTAAAAAAAGTCATGAAAAAAGTCATAGTATAGTATGTTAAAAAAGTCATGAAAAAAGTTGTAGTATATTATGTTAAAAAAAAAGTCATGAAAAAAGTCATAGTATAGTATGTTAAAAAAAAGTAATGAAAAAAGTCATAGTATAGTATGTTAAAAAAGTCAGGAAAAAAGTCGTAGTATATTATGTTAAAAAAAAGTCAGGAAAAAAGTCGTAGTATAGTATGTTAAAAAAGTCAGGAAAAAAGTCGTAGTATATTATGTTAAAAAAAAGTCATGAAAAAGTCATAGTATAGTATGTTAAAAAAAAGTCAGGAAAAAAGTCATAGTATAGTATGTTAAAAAAGTCATGAAAAAGTCATAGTATAGTATGTTAAAAAAGTCATGAAAAAAGTCATAGTATAGTATGTTAAAAAAAAAAGTCATGAAAAAAGTCAAAGTATAGTATGTTAAAAAAAAGTCAGGAAAAAAGTCGTAGTATAGTATGTTAAAAAAAAGTCAGGAAAAAAGTCATAGTATAGTATGTTAAAAAAGTCAGGAAAAAAGTCGTAGTATATTATGTTAAAAAAAAGTCATGAAAAAGTCATAGTATAGTATGTTAAAAAAAAGTCAGGAAAAAAGTCATAGTATATTATGTTAAAAAAAAGTCAGGAAAAAAGTCATAGTATAGTATGTTAAAAAAGTCATGAAAAAGTCATAGTATAGTATGTTAAAAAAAAGTCAGGAAAAAAGTCATAGTATATTATGTTAAAAAAAAGTCGTAGTATAGTATGTTAAAAAAAGTCATGAAAAAAGTCATAGTATAGTATGTTAAAAAAGTCATGAAAAAAGTTGTAGTATATTATGTTAAAAAAAAAGTCATGAAAAAAGTCATAGTATAGTATGTTAAAAAAAAGTCATGAAAAAAGTCATAGTATAGTATGTTAAAAAAGTCAGGAAAAAAGTCGTAGTATATTATGTTAAAAAAAAGTCAGGAAAAAAGTCGTAGTATATTATGTTAAAAAAAAGTCCTGAAAAAAGTCCTGAAAATATTCATAGTATGTACAAAAAGTCAAGACAAAAGTTAGTATAGTATGTCGTAAAGTATGTTGAAAAAGTTAATGAAAAAGTGAATTCAATTGACTGCTTCTTCCATTTCCTGTTGTTGGGGTCCAGGGAAAGGAGGACGAAGCAGCAGGATCTCTGCAGTAATTAAACAGCCGGCTTGCTATCTCAGGATATCAGGGTCGGTTTGCAGTATGAGGACAAGAGCACAGCAGTCATCTTTGTGTGGGGCCTAATTGGGGCCTAATTGAGGCCAACTATTGTCTTATTGTCTTATTCTGCTCTAATTAGCCCATATTGTGGTGTCCCACCACATTTTTGGGAAAACTTATAATTTGATTCAACTTTCAAAAAGCAAAGACTTATACTGGTTTGTTCGGGAAAGACTTTCCACCTAAACAGGAAACAAAAAGCCTGATATTTCAATGTACTTCTCCGTCCCAGTGAGTGTGAGACCGGAGTTTATGTTTTTGAAAAGTGAGCGACACCCAATGATTTTATTAAACATGAATTGTTTATTTGACACAACAATATGGGATCACAGTAAAAATCAAATGCATGGATTGTTGGATTTTACTGTACTGTACGTGTCCCTGTCTGAACTATTCATCTCATCTGTCCTGTCTGAGGACATCTTCACTCCCAGTAGGGGGCAGCGTTATCCAGTCTGAGGACTGTCTCACCACTCAAATACATGCAAATACACAGCAGTAGTATTTCTGTCGTAAAGCAGCACACAAACTACACAGAGTGGCCATTCAAACAGTCAATATGATGAAAAGAGTTTTACCATCCAATACTATTATTAACAATTATTACATCTCAATATTATCAAGTAACAAGACAAACTCACTGCTATCTTTGTTTAATACATCAACATTTACCAAAACCAGATCATGGATCAGTGTCGCATTTTTTGGACTTCATCATTTATTTACCACAACTGTGATGAATTTCCTCCTGATATAATCATTTTTTCATGCGTTGGTTATTTAACTCGGACTTTCAAAACAAGCCATCAACATTTTGGAATCTGTCACAATAACTGAAAACATAATACATAAATAAAATGTCGAGACTCACTAGTCATGATTTCATTTTTCAGCTATTTCCATTGTTTCCCGTGAGGATGAGCGGCTACATGTAGACAGCCTGTCTGTCCGTCTGTCTGTCTGTCTGTCTGTCTGTCTGTCTGTCTGAGGTCAGGGATGAGCTTGCCATTACTGAAATCATTTCCAAATGATTTGCCTGCATCCGATTTCAGCTCTACCAATATTTATCATTCGTCACAGTCATTCTGAGTCGACAACCTCAGTCACATTCATGACGCGTTGAAAAAAACATTCAAAAATAGGGAGACATAAACAGCATGTAGGTGAATGAAAAATAGGACAGCAGACATTTTTTATAGTTTTACATTTGTGTCACAACAGATAAAAAAAATTGAGGTGTGTAAACCTCCGCAACTTAAAAAGAACTTAAAAAGGTCTATTTAAATAACAAATGGAGGTTATATTTGTGTACCATGAAGATGAGATGGAAAATAGCATCTTGTTTATAATTTGATAGAAAACCACGTAGAAGATGATGTAATAAGCTAAATAATGAGGTACCTCGTCCCAAGTAGGCTTACAAAGTGTGTTCCTGCATATTAATAGCTACGCTGATTTTTTTTTACATTTTTATGATTATTATCTGTACAAACAGGAAAAAGGAAAACTATCAGTCATGGTGCATGGCATCGTCTTCCTGTGTTGGGGCCTGCGTGTCGCCTCCCGACATGTTTACAGTGCTGTGGATCTCCGCCTTGTGCTCCCTGGCTTTGGCCCTCAAGTCAGCGATGCTGCAGGAGCGGAGCTCCTCTGAGCTCGGCCCCTCCGGCCTCTCCCACTTCCCCGACCTCGGGGTCACCGGCTTTATTCGCACGCTCAGCGCCGTGTTCACAGCTTTTGTCCACGGGTAGTTCTCTCCTTCCTGTCGTCTCTCCCAGTGCTCGCCGTCAGAACTGTCCGTCGGCTGTTTCAAACTCCTGCTGGCTTTCTCCGACGTTTCGTCGTCGTCTCTTTTCACGTAAGGCCCCGCGAGCTGGCCCTGGAGCTTCAGCTGCCGTCTCATCTTGGCACGGCGGTTTTGAAACCACACCTGGGGATATTAAATATAATCGGAAGTATAAATACACATATAGGCTAGTTACGGTTTCACAGTTTCAAAATAACAAAAAAAGATATTTAGCTCAAATTTAACGTTCAAAGTTGATTCATTTTAGGGTATGGTCACATTTAAAGTCAACTGACATGAATATATGTATATTGAAAAAGTTAGAAGTAGCTATAATTATTCCCTCCATCCACCGTGGCAGTGAAAATCAGCACTTTATAATGCAATTTCAATGAAATAACACTACAATTTTTGCATTAAAAAGACAAACCTTGGAAGATAACCACTTCATTCAAGCTTTAAATGTAAATATATATATATATATATATATATATATATATATATATAGGGATGTGAGTATTGTTTTACGATTTAAACTGAACCTATCTTTTAAAGCTAGTTTACATATATATATATATATATATATATATATATATATATATATATATATATAAACAGATTTTCCAGACTGTAACAGGATGCATCTCACTGTAATTTTGTGTGACTTCCTGGGTATCGTTGAAAACTTTGTCATCTTGAATAGAGTAAAGAAATGTGTGCGGATTTAAATCATATTTTAAATGCATTTGAGTTGAGTATGAAGAGAACATTCCAGCACTCCGACTACCTGCACTCTGGCCTCGATGAGGTCCAGTCTGAGGGCCAGGGCTTCCCTCATGAAGATGTCTGGGTAGTGGGTGGTCTCGAAGGCCTTCTCCAGCTCCTCCAGCTGCCAGCTGCTGTAGTTGGCCCGTGCACGTCGCTGCTTCACTGGCCGCTGTTCATCTGGAAAGCACAGCGCGAGCACCAATTACACAATCGCCAACGGGTGACAAGAAACTAATGGCTCTAGATTGGATAATTAGCACAGCGATCATTAGGCCCACTTTAACACCGCCCCGATAATTGATTGTTAGTTACGAGCTGTTAGCCAATCTTTTGTAAACATTTACACTGCCATCAGATGGTGCTCACGGACTGTCTTATAGACGGACTGTGGTCAGATAAGTCCTGTATGATGGTTCAGTTTGAACTCACCTATGACCTCCGTGAGGGGCCCCATGCCGACCGCCTGCGTGGCCAGGAGAAAAGCCTCCTTGCATGGCTCCGGCTGCAGGTAATTCCTCAAGGATTCGTAGCTGATGAACGGCCCCGGGATCAGAATCTGAGGTTGGGAGCCAAGGCTGGTTGGGAATGCTGGGAAAAAGTGAGCTGCAGGTGAATGGAAAACCGCAGGCAGCAAAGTGGAGACCAGCTGTCCCGGGCCAAACATGTCCATGATGTTTACGAGTCCAGTATTACAGTGAAAAGGGCCCGGTGGACTCCTAAAGGGATGCTGAAGGAACGGTGAAATGCATCCCACCATCCGTTAAAATAAAAGAAAGAAGAGACAACAGTTCTGAGTGGTTTCTGTCCAGCTGGTTGTTAAAGCTGCAGGTTTAAGGTGTTGCCTGGAGAGGAAAGGTAACGCATGAGCAGTGGAGGTGGTCTCACCTGAGCTTTCTGGGCTTTTTCTTCCAAATCCTCTCCCCCCGCCCCTCCCGGTCACATGACCTCCAAACTGACAGCAGGGCTCGGTATAGGACAGAGGTGAACATCCAAACTGTGAATCATCTCTCAGTGGATTATCAGTATTTCGCCATCAGTGTATTTATGAGTACTTTTCCAACCACTTTCTGTTTCTTTGATTTTAGTGATTTGGTATGTCCCCCCCCCCCCCCCTTGAATGTTTCTCTCACCTGCAACAAGTTGCAACATCTTCTGAAATTTCAATCAGTGAGATGGACGGGAGATCAGTGTGTGGAACCTCAGTGGTGAAGATGAGAACGCGTTCCTTCCGACGGATTTTTGCACAACTCTTATCGGACCGGTTTAACAGAAATTACTGCAAAGGAGAATTTAATGAAAACACGAGTTGTTCAGTCCTGTGGGAGCAAAACCAAGCAGGAGAGCAGCAGACCCTGAACAGCAGGTTCCAGGATCAACACAGTCCTCCTGATGACATTCACCCAATGTTTTAATCACTCCTCTTAACTTTGTGTTTACTCGAATTGTTGATTTAATATTATTATTATTTATTCTATAGTTGTCATGTTTATTTTCCACATCATGAAGACATGCTGCGCAAAAATTATCACTGGCAACTTAAGGAGTAGAAACAGCCTTCACACACAAATCCCTTATTTAACCGATGAGATAATAAACGGGCTAAGGTTTCAGGTGTGAAAATAATCATAAAAATAAACAACTGAATGGTTGTGCTTATAGTAGCACACGTGTGAATGAAATATATACAGATTTGAATCTTTATAACACTTACTATTATACATTTATGTCATCTTTATGCCATCGACTATCTTTGATTGGATTAAAGAACAGAATTGCAACTTGAGAAATGTTTTTGGAGGAATTAATATTTAATTGTTTTACTTTTTTTGATCTAATACAGTAACTTAGCATAAAAGCATAAAACCTATATTATATCCTGTGTTTGTTAATAACTGATATACTGCAATAATCAGTGTTGATGTACTCTTACCACCTTTTTAAAGTACGGAGACAGTACTAGCGTTACCAAGCACTTACAGGATTTTTCCATCTCAGATCAAAGCGTACACATCAACACATTAACAGCCGAGACAGGAAGATTATTAACACCTTTTTTTTCTCCCTTCTATGAGCAAGGCAGCTGTAGCTTAGTGTTGATGGATCTCTGATGAGATGATCGCCAGCACCGTCTACGTGAATTAAACACAGGTGTGTCAATTAATCCGCGGATCTCACCCAACAACACATCCCGCTAAACTGCTCACCGGCTCAGACGGCGGCAGGAAAAACACTCGGCTGTCAGCGTGGAGGTTGGCTTTGATCAGCCCGGGCCTCGGCAGCAGCAGCAGCAGCAGCAGCAGGCAGCTGGTCAGGGCCGAGGTGAGTCACGGGGCGGCCATTCCTCTGCAAGCGGGGAGGACGGCATCTCCCTTCACCTGCAGCCCTTTCATCCGCACCTGTCCAAACAGCATTAGCTAAGTCTTAGTGGAGGTGGAGTAGAGGGGTGTTCGGACCAAGTCGGGTTTCTTTAGAGCTCCAGTTCTGACTGAAAGATGTTTAATTCAATTTACATTTTTATGTCGAAAGAATTACAACAATTCACCCATAATTGAGAACATCATGAGACACTTGACTCACAAAACATGTTTAGCATTAGCATTTGGGTTTTTCTGCGGGTTATCTTACTGCCAGATTACTTTAATTTAAGAATTTTCTTTTGCTTGGCTGTTTTTATCAAGTAGTCATAAACCAGCTGTTTAATTACCTCAAAATAATGAATAATAAATAACGAAGGCTCTACATTACGTGTGCGTCTGACGGAGGGAAGGCGACTCATTTCTTGGGGTTTTGCAAGTTCTGCAGGGAAAAAAGTCAAATAGATTAAAAGTGTCTGGTTTGAGCCGCGGCTAAATAAACAGTGTGTGGCGAGACTGACGACTGAATAGCCATCTCCGTTTGTCCCTGGCACACACAGGTAGTTACAGGGATTTCTGGTCTGTCTGAAAGTAGACCCCCTTCTCCCCAACCCCCCTCAAACTACCCTGTTTGTCTTTAATGCCCATTGATCCAGATAATCAGGGACAAAATTGGTGAAAACCGGTGGGGGAGGTTCTGACAGTAGTCGCTGAAAAGAGCTGCTTGTGGATAATTGAAGGAGGCATTAGGGCAACAATAGTAATGGCTAATGCCGGGCCTTATTGGTCTCTCAGGTATCTCTAGCTCTCCGGATGACAAGGCAACGCTGGAGATCCACAGCTAAAAATGGCAATCACGGTATCATTTAGAAGAGCTTCAACTGCGGGGGCAGAACGATCATTATCCGTGGGTTTACCAAGCCACCGATGGGACGGCCCCTCAGATGGCTTTGGTGTTTTAAAGGGACTTGTTTGAGCTTGCATTTATTCATTGCAAAGTGGAGGGAAAGGGGACATGTGTGTGTTTTTGGATCTCAGATAGAGTGAGGATTCTCAGATTTCCAGTCGTGCCGATCGTTCAGGATGATGTATGTGCAGTTTGACAATAGACGGCTGTTTTAACACGTATCTGCTGAAGAACTTTCTACGAGTTTGGAAACCAATCACAGTTCAATATACTTACACAAGTACGATGTGGAAACTTGGAAGTCTTCTGTTGAATCATTTTCACGAATTTGTTGCAGAGAAGCACTTTGAATGAGTTGGAATCCAACGACGAGGGGTATTTAACCCCTTTTTCTCCCTGACAGACTTGTCTGAAGTGAGTTAACGACCACGCTCTGCCCTCGGTGTGATTAGATGCAATCTAATATAATGGAGATGGCGAACACTGCACATTATTGTTCTTCCTCATCCACACTGGCACTTTAGCTCATAAAGCAAGAGTTCTGCCAAATGTCAGGCGGGAAGATGGATGATTATCGCCAGCGCCGCTGTCACGGGAATATATCTATCTGGTGTAATTTGCAGGCTGGAACAGCAATGAGCACAGATAAGATCAATATTTAATGAAAGTGTAAGTGAAGCTTAAGGGTTGTCACTTATGCCTCCGCCGTTAATGACGTGTCACATTATCATACTTATCAGATTGGGTCAATCTTAACTGCAATTACTGCCCTCATTTCTTTTTAATTCATTACAAATGTTGAACCGTTTCCAGTCGTCCTCCTCTGTGCAAACAGCGTATTCTCCCACTGCTCGTGTTTCAGTGGCCTGCACAAACTTCACACTCAAATCTATTAATGGGAGCGTGGATTGGTATAATTCAATCAACACACCTAAAATGTGTTTGTAACTTGAAAGAAGAGTGTATTTCATGGCTGAGGAAGCCCCTATGCTTAGCGCCTCACTCTCCCTGGTAATAGTATCCCGCAGTGAGCGGGGCTGATTGTTTTAGACCTGGATCACTGGCCATGGGGTAAACCTGAGAGCCCAGCCTGCTTTTCATGTCAAAACCTTCAAGGGAAAGCGGCCACAATCCAAGAGCAATCACACTTGAGACATCAAAGTGCCAGAGAGAGCAGAGGCGAGAGAGACGGTCGGCATTTTTTTCCACGCCGGCCAAGTGCAACTCAAGCGTGGAGGAAGAGGAGATGATCTAAGGCGAGGGTGCCATTGAGAGGAAGACGGAGAGCAGACAGATGTGCGTGGGCAGGTAGCGGCACATCGGGGCCCCTCCTGTAGCTGCGAGAGATACCGAGAAGCCTCCGCCGGCCGCATTCCTGCCCGCCGCTCAGTCACTGTCCACTTTCACATGGGCAAGGAGGGCGTCTGACAGCCATGGATGGAGATTTCAACATGAGATGTTCAAAGAATCCAGATCCTGTACTCAAGTTAAAGTACACCCGATAGACGATGTAAAAAATACCACCAAGTAAAAGTCCTGCATTCGACATTTAGAGTAAATGTGGGGGAAAATACTAAAGCATTATTAGCTAAATATACTCAAAATATCAGAAGTCAAAGTCCCAACTGAGAGGTTAAGCCTTTTCCAAACATCACAAACTAAATTTAGGAGGTTGTGAGCTGATGAATGGCTGAGAGAAAATACTTTACACTCTTTACTATTCTTCGTCAAATATTAAATGTTTGGTTCTCAAACCATCACATATTTAAAAATGTACGAATCTTTGAAGTTTGGAGGGGAAATCTTTGGCGGAACATTTGACGTACTAAAAAGTAACAAAAGATGACAATAGGGGAGTAAAAAGTATATTTCCCTCTGAAACTTAGTGTAGAAATACCTCAAAACTGTACTTAAAGATACTTAAAATGTCAAAGCATGGACAAATGAGCAGCTGCATTTCAGGGCATCCAGCCTGGTATGATGAATAAAGGCAGCGGTTGTTAACTTGTCAGTGGTCCGTCAGACTATTCAGCAACAGGCCTCCCCCCCGCCCCCTCTACTTCCTCGTTAGCTGTCATTCATCTCTGTTCCGCCTCACTGCTGCCCAGCCAATAGGATGCTGGCGCCGGACCAAGAGCCCCGGCTGCTAAGACTTGTGTTGTAAGTTGATAGATGACCATAAACAGAGCTCTCGGCTAGTTATAGGACACCATACAGGTGCAATTAAGGCATCAGGCGGAGACAGCGGAGATCAGCAGGTTAGAGGCGTGATGGGAAGGCCGTGATTGGGTTTACATATAAACAAGTTAATTATGGGAATGGATGTGTGAATGCATATTCATTAAAAGGGGACTTAGGAGCGTCGTGAGGAGACAAAGGCACATCTCTGCTTATTCATATGTGATTAATTTGGCCAAATGTGTTTCAGTGTATAAAAGCAGGTCATTTTGTATTAAAAAAACAAAAACTAGAGCCCTTTGACCTTTGCCCTTGGTTAGTGTTCCATTTAAAAAGAAGAGTATTAATGTAGTGTGAGAGGAGCTGCTTTTTGAACGCCTGTTACCTGTGAATGACAGATCCCACTGACCCACCAGTGTGGGCATGTCTCACCCTCACTGAGGATCCTTCACCATGCTGTGGCTTCATCTCCACCTCCTCCTATGTAACCAAACACCGGCAGCAGCCTTGGCTGTAGAAACGGCCCTACCCACATCACGTCTTCAAAAAAAAAAGCACCCTTTGGTCTGTGTGATTGAACAATTACCGCCATGGTTAATTTGCGATCAATAGGGACGTCCACTTTCCTGGTTTACCTGCATGCCGACGCCTTGTTTGACTTTTCCCTTCGACTCCATCCAGAGGGTTTGAAGCCAGTCGGCAGCGGGCGAAACAACTCACACTTTTCATGGCAAGATGGTTTCCATCACAGCGTGTTGCATCCCTCCCCCCGTTAATTTGTCTGCTACACGCCAATGAAGAGCAAGTGTACGTATGACAGCTGCTTCCAGGTTTATCAGGAGTTATTGGAATGGAATGAAAGGACACAAACCTTGCACCATTTATTTTGCCCCTTGTGTCGCATTTGAGCTGCTAAAATATTATCCTGAAAGGTAATAATTGGTTCTTGGGAAATTTGTGCTTTCCAATTAAATAGTGATAAAAATGTCTCCATTGAATCCCTGAACCACAGTGGTTAACAACTGAAATATGCTACACTTTTTACTTTCTATAAAAAGGTAAAGCTCAATGAAAAATAAGAAAAAGCATATTCAAAAATGTTTTTTTTATTTAGTTCACATCAAGGTTGCTCGTAGATGATGTCCAGGTAACGTGTAAAGCATTGTGACTAAAATATGAAATAAAGAGAGTGTGACGGGTTCTTTCTCAGCTATTTAAATGTCAATTAACAGATTTAGTTTGGCTTCTTCTTCATCCTTAACAGCAAAAATCCTGCTATTCTGACACAACACTGGATGGGACACCAGGAGAAGAAATATTTAGCTTTTTACTTGTTCATTTACTAGATATGGAGGCATACAGTGAGTTGTTTTAATTGTACGTATGTTAATATTTCACGTTGAAACTATTGAAAATAAAGCCGAAACCAGTGTGCCATTCTCCACACTCAGCGCTGCACTTCATAATAATGTTATTAATTTAATAACTGCAGAAGTGCACAAACTCCCCCACAAATGTCTGAAAATGCAATAAAAAACTGATGTTTTAATTTCAACTTAATTAAACAATTTCAAAAAAAGGAATTATAATATTTATTATTAAATTACAATAATAATTTAATAATTTGGGATATTCAACAGATTCAATAATAATATCACCTAATGACATTCTCATAATCTTTTTTAATTATTGGTTAATGTGTCATTACAGTTGAAATAACTTACATCTCTTAAGAATTAATAAATGCACTAATTGTGGCATTATTATGACAATAGCAATGTTAGAGTTTTAATTATTCCATTTTCAGCTCATTTAGAGGGAACAGTAATGCATTATTTGAAGTCACTAAATTACCCAGAAGTTATTACATCACTGGTAGCCAACAGCTCACTGGTGGATCCTTTCATTTCTACCACAGTTTGTTAATCTGTCAGGATTAAATCCCAGCAATGTTTGAATTTAATAAAAAATAATAACTGGGATGAAGGAAATAAATGACAGTATTTCCACGTGGTGGTGGAGTTTGTTATGTGGTTGCTTCCATGTGCAGGACCTTCATAGACTCTGCGATCATTGAACTGGTGTCAATTTGTCCGTAGATACCCACTAAAAACGCCTTGTGGAGCAAGATGTCTGCGTGTTCTGTGAAGGGAAAAAGCACATGGATGCGTGACTCTGACGAGGACTTTGGGTGCATGCTATAGATATAGATAATATATATGTATGACTAGAGAGAGTATCCTCTTACCTTGACAGAGAAGCACGTATTCGGGGAGATTCCTGAGAGCCGTCTGCACCACGTCGAAGTTTCCACTCCCCATGCAGTACATGAACGTTGGCAGGAAGTCCGTTGCCAGGCTGCAGCAGAGAAAACGTGCATATTAGAAAGTGAAAGGTAAACTTAAATAAAAAGTATGCAGACGGATGGATTGATGATAGACAGAGAGGGTTAATCCCAAACCTACCAGGGGTTGTTCTGGATGCAGCGGAGGGCCAGACTGAAGGCCATGTTGCGACACAGCTCCTCAGACGACATCATGAGTCTCTGCAGATCATTCTAGAAAACATGTGACAACGTGGTGATGGATCCGCTGCACGCCGACGAGGTGCGACCCCTTGACATTTGTTCTCGCTTTGTGTTGTTTATGACTCACGATGAAGAACTGGATGATTTCTGGGCTCCTCCTCGACTTCTCATCCACCTCCGTCAACACTTCCAGCACGTCTGACGCAGACGGGGTGGAAAAAAAACAGAGCGTTACTCATTGGGATACAGGATTTTCACATGTGGAATTGCTGCAGCGGTGTCGCTTGTTTACCCTCGACGGCTTCTCCTCTCGACATCTTCTTCAGGTACATCGTCATGTCAGCCGCACTCAGTGACACCGGGGCAGATATGTTGACCAGGGGCAGGGTACCAGTGGACAAGTCATCTGGTGAAGAGCAATTATTCAGAAAAAAATGTGCAACAGTACCTCTTTAGAGTTATAACATGAAAGAAAGATCCTCCTGTGCTCACCATCTCCGTCTTCTGGAGCATCCTCTGAAGAAGACCTTTTCACTGGCAACGTGAGTCCAGCAAGCAGAGATTTCAGCTGAACCAGGTCTGGGTTTTCTGCACACAGACACCTGGGCAGGACAAACAGCGAAGCTAAATCTCTAACAAAGCCTTTAAATACAGCAAACTCATTCATAGTTCACCATTCCCAACAAAAAAACATGCGTTTGCCGGGAAACACTTACTGCAAGATGTCAGAGTGCTTCTGTAAATAGGGAATGGCGGCCGCTGCATCGTGAGTGATGTACTTCTGTGTGAACTGCAGAAACTTGTTGATGAAGACCAACGGGGACCGGGTCCTCTGGAAGTTCTACAAACACATTTTAAGATTGTAAAACATCTGTAGTCTCGTCTCAAGCCTAAACCCCCCCCCGGTGAGGTGTATGAGGACCATTTATATGAGCCGCCTCACCCGAAGAACCTTCATGAAGGACAGGAGGCAGTCCTGAAGCGCCCTCTGGTGGTTGCTGTGGAAAACAAGCGGCTGCAGCAGCTCCAGGATGGCGAGCACGTTGGTGAAGAAAGTCATGTGGTTCTGCTGCCGAAACTCCTGCATGTTGAGGTGGATGCGGCCGTGTAAGAGACCCGCGACCATAGGCAGGTGTCTGGAAACAAGGCGGCAGTGTGACAGTCAGTGTTTGGAGAGCAAATCCCAAAAAATCAGACTACATAGAGTAGGTTTCACCTGAGCAAAAGGACAGGGTGCGACACAGCCAGCTTCCTGCATGCGAGGTTAGCATCCGACACTCGGCCCTCGACGGTCTTGGTGTCTCCGATATCGGCGAGCAGCGAGACCAGGCGATGCACCAGGACGTCAAGCTGGGAGAAACGCATAAAACATACATTAAACATACATTAAACAAGCAGGAACCACGGCGGTTCTCTATCTGCTAGTCAGGAATGTACAACATTACTGGAATAACCCTCGTCTTTCTGCTTGTGAAAGTGCAGTGGAGCGTGCAGCTCAGTGAAGGCTAGAGGTCGTGACCTATTATGCGGTAAGCGTATTTGTTCTGTTTTAACTCTTTTACGGTTAAATCTAACTAGATATTTTACTCAACATGAACACCCTCTGGTGTAAGAATAATATGACGTCACATCATTATATTCAAAACTAGCATCTAAGAAGGATGTAATAACCAGCCTAGATATCGTTACCTTGCAGCTGCTGCCGTCTGCAGCCCCCCCGCCGCTGCTGAAGGTGCCTTCGGGCAGGGTAACGTGCTGGATGACTTCAGGGAAGTGCAGATAGATCTGCAGCAGCAAGTTGTGGCAGCGCTTACTCATCGCACTGAAAGACAAAAACAAACAGAACGGGGGATGTATATGCCGCTGTCTGCGGTGCACCGACGACAGGAATGCACCGTCCACTTCAGGAGAAATACATTTTCATTATTGGCTTAGGACAGTTCAGCTGTGCATGCTAAAGCTAGAAGCTTAACAAAATAATCGAGACTGTAATCCCTGATGTTATTGAGTTGTGTAGCTTGAAGCTTTTAAATTGACAGTGACTGGTTGAGCAGTTTTGTGCAGACACACAAACTTTTTCACTCTATAGTGGGACCGACGTTATAAAGCAAACAACGCTCCCAGGTCGACGGAGAGATTCACTTCCTCCCATCTCGTTCACGGCTTATGAGCAGAGGCGTTATGAGATCACACATCTTTTCTATTATTTCTGTCTCCAAGCGACAATAATTAATGTACACTAATACAAACTAGGCACATGAATGGTGTAATGTAATTCTGTCAAGACGCTGTGATTTCATGAAATCCTTTAAGGCTCTTGTCAGCCTCACATGATGTACTCTCTCTACGAACTGAGGAGATTTATTACAGCTATGAATTAACCAAACCACGGCGACCTTGACCGGGAGTAAAGAGCATGCTTGTTGTTAAATACTTGATGTGGAAGTGGAATAAACACGGGCTTATCCGACAGCGAGGTTTCCCAAGAAGAATGCTCAACATGCAGCGAAGTGTTTATTCAACACAAGGCCGAAACCCTTTGCTTTCAACGTGTTTTTATCCTGCCATGTTTTCACCAGCAACAATTTCACCAGACAGCTTAGCTGTACTTAAAATACTGTAATTCGGAAGCTAATTTTGCTTGACCTTGGCCAAAGTTTCCTCATTAAAGTGGTTTAATAACCAGAGACATATTCATGAAAGGAGGGTTTGCCTCCACAAAGAGTTGCACCCTGATCTCTGACAGCTAAGTCAGAGCAGGAATTCACAACACAGGCAAGTTTAGAGCTCCAGCCTTAATCCTCTTGGCTTCATTATAATGCACTGAGCTTTTAAAGAGATCACACTACAGACGACTTCTGCTGGTTTTAATTTCACACCAATAGACCTAATTATCGAGTTTTCCCTGGTCCACGGCATTGTGGCTGACAGAGGAAGTCTGAAAAGTTCATCTGCACTGAGAAGGAAAATCTAGGCTGATTTAGCCCCAAGTTTAACAGCCCACTGTAACAGCAGAAAAATGACTTTCCATAATTGGGCTAATTAGAAAGAACAACATCATGTGATGGGCTTATGAGACAGAAGGTGATGGGTGTGTGGGATGAGATGGAAGTGTTTAAATCTAGACACCTTAGATAGAGGATAAGACCTTACCTGTCCTCCCACTTCGTCGTGCAGTTGATGAGGTACTCCGACACCTTCTTGATGTTTTCCAGCTCTCCGCTGCAGTAGGAGTGAAGGAGGGGCAGTCTGGACTGGATCAGGGAGCTGGAGGCCTGGTCCAAGCTGCTTTTGTCATCTTGGGGTGAATCGCGACTGTTGAGCTCCGACTCGGACAAGATCAGGTCCACCAAGCTGATGAGCTCCTCAGAACTGAGCCGTAGCACGAACTTCTCCGTCTTCTTCTGCACGGGCAAAAAGAAAAAATACATTCAGGATGATGAACTCTCTCTCTGACAGGAAGAAACAGGTGATAAACAGGGACTTTTGATCTTACTTGAGGGATCTTCTGGTCGCGCCCTTGCCAGATACGCGGGATGTGGCTGCACGCCCACAGGAAGTCCAAGGCTGACGATGGGTCAAGCCTAAAAACATAACATAGCCTTATGATATCTCACTGTAAGGAACATCACGCTCAATCAAATCTCATCTCAACCAGGAAAAAGAAGTACTTGTAGTCTCTGCGCTTGCTGAGGAGAGCTCCGATGCACTGCAGGAGGGTGGACCAGTTGGACTGATGTGTCAGCAAGGCCAGAAGATAAGGTCTGTACGCCGGGGTTCCTCTCGCCTGAAACGGAGGAAATCGTAGGAAACGCCAAGAAAAACACCAGAAGTACCTCATCTGCAGGCGGTGCTGATATCTCACCTTGTTGAGGGCAAACAGCAGTTTCTGCTGAAGGTCTGGACACACTGAAGTGACCTCGGGGTCCAGATGCTCCAGCCAATCAACCAGCAGCCCCGAGCTCAGTCCCGACTTTGTCACCTCAGAGCTGCAGGCGAAGTGCAAACTGAAAGGTTATCTCTATGGAGATACGCCTATTTCACTCCTATTAATAAAGATCTCATAAATATTATTATATGATCGTGTTAAATTTTATCAGCTGCACTCATAATTGAATAATAAATCTAAAGAAAACACTGAGTGTTGAGTGACAGTTGTAGAAACAAGGTTCTACAGTTAAACAAGACACTCCCTTTTCTAACGACACACACTGGATTCTGCACAAATAAAACCCGTCTTCTTGCTCTCCTCGTACAAGACCTTGCATGTGTCATTGAGCAACCTTTCAGTATGTACCTGCCTCCCTGGCAGCGATTCTGTGAAGTGATTTTCACAGCGAGTGCATCTGTAAAGCCCGATGTAAAGCCGCAAAACCAATTAAACCTTTCCGAACCGAGTCCTACAGCAGCCTCCCAGAGAACAAGGCGACACAGACGGCGAGCGAGCGGCGACACAGACGGCGAGCGAGCGGCGACACAGACGGCGAGCGAGCGGCGCCGGGTTTGTCACTTTAGTCCAGTCCAACATAAACGTTCCTTTGCATGACTTGAGAGGGAAATAGAATTGCAGCGCTCACTTGTTAGAATCCACCTCCTTTTTCACAGCTCGCTCCTCACTTTCCTGAAGGAGCAAGGAAATCACCGTGGCAACGGGGCCCGCCGTCCCGTTCTGTGTACCAACAGTCATCAACAGAGAGAGCAGCTCCTCCAAATACGGCGACTTGACCTCCATCAGCCCTTGCAATACTGGAATTTTAGTTTTTAAGAAAAGAGCAGGTTTAGTTTGCAATGCATCCTTACGTAACAAACTATATCTATCAGTACGAGGCTTTTAATTCAGTTCAAAATACATTTTCCTCCAAAAGACATCGTGGACAGAAACAAACTCGAATATGAATCAAAACAAGAAGTGTTTCCTTGAAGAAAATCTCAAAAGCTTGCATGTAAACATAGTTTTGCACAAGTTTGAGCACGCAGATGCTTTTATTCCCCTTACTTTGAAAAATCTAATGCCTCTGGACAAAATCCATAGTGTTGCAATGTATACTTTTATAAAAAGCATGAACCATTGCTGTTCAAAAAGATAACCACCAACATTGCCCATCACTGCTAAAAAAAACATATAAAAACACACAGTGACTCTGTTAATACCTTTGCCAATGAGCTCTGGTTCTGCATTACATCGGTCTCCAGCTTTCAGCGTTGCAATGACGGCGATCAGTGGCACTTCAGCGTCCCTGCGGTACGCCAGAGCCTCAGCCAGGTGGAGGAAGCCTGTACGCACTGCAGAGGGGCGGAGTCACGTGTCACTCACTGCTTATATACAATGAATAAATCATCATGTGAGAAGATACAGAAAGAGTTGAGGTGCTCACCATCATTGTGCCTGTGTTTGTTCGAGCTCTGCCCAGCAAAGGATTTGAGCAGAGTCTTTAGTGGTCCCGCCTCTACAGTCGGGTTTTCTAACCAGATCAACATCCCAGAGATGACCTTGAGGAAGAGCGAGGAGAAAGCAACGTCCTGGGACACAAGACGCTGGAGGAAACGGGGAGAAAAGTCTTAGATTCCAAAAGTTTTAAAGCTCGACGTGGAGTTATGCACCGACAGTCAGCTAGACTTACCTGGTAGAGGTGAAGTTGGCGCATGAGAGGACAGGAGAGGGCGTGGCTGTGGTGCATTGCTATGACAACCGGCCCGGAGTGAGCAGAGGCGAGCAGGGCTGCGATGGCCTGTAGGAGGCGGAACGCCAGCCCGCCTTGCTGAACGTGGCCCTGCTTGGCCCGCATCAGCTCCTTGGCGAGCGCCTGCTGTAAGGCCAGAGACAGCTGGCTGGGCGGGGGGCCGGGCCAGCGAGGGTCCACTTTCAGGGGGAATATCTGTGAAAGCAGGAAACGGGTCCGTTAGACACGTCGACGCCACAAAGACGTGATCATAAAACAGTTAATCAAGCCCACCTGAAGCAGCATGCCGGTGAGATCGTCATCAGGCCCGACTGCAGGAAGCTGACTGGCTGCTCGCATCTTCACGGAGCTGTGGGGCGTTTCCACGGTAACTTTGGCCTTACTTGTATCGGCAGAATCTGGAAAGAGCCACGCAGTCATGGACTAACATTTTCATAGTAGATTTTACATTAAACTACAATATTGTGAGCAGTAAAAATGGGAGTATTCTGAAAATGCAGTGGAGAAATATAACATTTAATAAATATAACCATTTGGAGTCACCAACCTCTGTTTGGAGGAAGGGAGGAGCTCAGTAGAGAATGGAAAGTGTGCCCCCCGGTGGCTCCTCGTTCATGCTGCACTTCAACCAGGTGGGCCATGTAGTCTGTTACAGGATACGTACAAAATTAGATTACAAATCATAAAATATTATCATCAAAAACGTATTAAAACGTATCTGCAGCATTCTTACGCTTGTCCATGATGTTCTCTTCCAGCGTCTGAGTGTCGTGAGAGACGGCCTGGTCCAAGTACTGCAGCAGTTTACTCATGCTGGATACGGGGATGCCAAAGGACTGTACAAACAGCAGCAGCTGCTGAGACTCCAGGTCTTGTAAAGCTGAAGAGAAAAACTCCATTAGAGTGTAATTACACATAGTTTACTATAAAATACTATGGCAAAGACGTACCTGCATCAACCAATCGAGAAACCTCTGATCGGATCATCCTCAGTTTCAACCAATCAGGCAGCAGAAGGGCCTCTTCTGAAGTGTCGACCAGGAAGGCAGTGGGTAGAGGCTTCTTGTCGGGAAACCAAATGTCCAGAAGAGCGTAGAAATCGCTCTCTCCTGTAAACACGCACAATGGGTTTAACGTGTCCTTACTGTAACACTGACAAACACTGAACGGTGAACAGGACTACCTTTGGGGGGCCCCAGAGTCAGCAGGATGACCATGGCATGGACGACGAGGATGTGCATCGTAGCGGTCTCTCCTGTGGTCCAGCGCAGAAACACCTGGTCCTGAGATTCTGACTGAAAAATCATTCTTTTGTCAATTAAAAGCCATGTTTTTTAAAAATCAAGTTCATTAAACAATCACAGGAAAACTGTCGCTCACCCAGCTGTAGAGATCCTCGCCCTCCTTGGTCTTCCTCATCCTCTTGATGTATGAAGAGAAGATGGTGAGGAAAGCACTGAGCACAGCGTCAGACTCGGGTCTGCAGGAATGTTTGCAGAACAGGCTGTTCATGATGGTGGAGCGCTCCACGATGAGGCGGGCGACGTCCTGCAGAGAGACCAGGATCAGAACATCAGCACTGCTGGATGGAGAAAACAATACAACGAACGGAAGCAAATCCCTGTGATTACCAGAGCCAGATCGTTATGGGAAGCCTGCTCCTCCACTGGTGCATGCTGGGATAGGTAGATGAGATAGGCACTGATGGTCTGTGGATCCGTCTCCATGTGAATAGCCTTCAAGAAAGCAGACAAGACGTCAAACCCCTCGTCTTTAATTCTCCTGAAGGTTTTGCCGTGGAGTCGGACACCGACCTGCTGCAGAGCCGTGGACGTCATGCCTCGGACGCTGTCGAACAACGGGAGCTTTGGGAGGTCCTGCAGCAGCCACTGGTACCCCGGCAGGAGCTCCGCATCAGCAGAGTCCTCTTCCATGGGCTCATCTCCATCTTTCAAGCCTCCTTCGGTCAGCACCAACGACAAACCCTACACACGATCACACCATGTAAACGGAGTCACGTTTAAACGTCAACACGATGCTATGATTCCAATACGGTACCTTCATGGCCAAGACCCTCGATGCCACCTGAGAGGAGCTGAGACGACGCAGGAAGTAGTCCAGCACTTCACATGTGGTCTGCTCGTCAGCCTTAGGACCCAACAGAAGATCCTGGAGCCGCCCGAGGAGCTGCCTTTGTTTTTGCTGTCTCTGACAGGAAGAGAGATAATCGTTCAGGATTTAGTCAGAAGTCAGAAATAAGCTGTAGCATGTTAAATTAAGTCCAAAGACAGTTCTAATCAACGTACTTGTCTCTTCTTGGCCTTCTGCTCTTTGCTCTCGCCCTCGTCGTCGTCCTCTATTGGCAGACTGTCATCAGCAGCGTCATGCAGAAGGAATTCACAGAGGCACTGCACCGGCAGCACATCCAGGGAGCCCTCGCTGGACTGGACCAGGTCAGCCAGCCACGGCATGGACTGAGAGGAAGCCTGGGACGGGTTGAAATTACAATTATGTATTATCCTCTTTAAGTCGGGCTCAATTTACGTTCTTGAGGACCGATTAATCACAAAAATCTATATAAATCTCCACCTGAAGTTCAACGTTCATGGAAAAGTGTTTGTTTACTAAACATATTGGGTTCTCTTCCATTACCTGTCTCTGGATGATGTTAAGGAGGAAGTCTGGGTTGCGGCTCCGGCACAGGAGGTGTCCCAGACGCAGAGACTGGTTGAGGGTTTTCACCTGCTCCTGGATCTGAGGAGGGGGTCGACGAGGATGACCCCTGAACACAAACCAAAACCTTTCAGTCCCACAGGCGTGAGCACACTTTTATCTGGATTTTATTATAAGTGAACGTGCAAATACAGATTCATATAACACGGGTCTCCAGAGGTTAGATTGAACAGTGTATGAAGAGTAGGATGGAGTTGACCTTTTCACTTTATAACAGAGATATTCTCACTCTTAGTTGATAAGTCGACAAATTGGACAGTCTTAGTGGTTTTCTTTAGTTGATTTGTTGTTGTTTGTTATGCTTTTTCATGCTCAAGGACTTAATTCCAAGAAAGTTATGAGCACATCTCTAGGAAACACAAGTGATGCTTTTGTTCTGTCTGATCTGTCGATGAAATCTTGAATGAGAACACAACCAACTGGTCCCGAGGCGTCTTACTGTGGATCCAGACTGGTGAGCTGAGACAACAGCAGGCTGTTGCTCTCGGTGATGGTCTGCTTGGTGGAGGCCGCCGCCAGGTGGCTCTCGAAGGCCAGGATCTCCTGTTTCTCTCTCTGGGAGATCTGCAGCTCCCTGTTGATCATCTCCGTCTTTGTGTCCTCGTCCGCCACGGTGCATGGAGGGAAGGTGTAGTTACTATGGAAACGCAGGGAGATGCACGTTAGTTGTTCACTATTATTATCATCCTGAAACTTCTCTATTCTAAATGATGAGCTTCACCTACTTTGTCATGACCATCTCCATGAGCATTTTCAGTGTTGGATAGCCGTCCCAGGCTGCCAAACCTAAAGGAAAAAACAACATATTAATGAAGAATATTTAATAACACTTATGTATGTAACATAGAAAACAGTGCTCTACCTATTTTCTGAGGATTGAAGGCAGCCACCACCAGCAGCAGCAGCCATGCCTTCCAATACAGCGCAGATATTGCCAAATTTGGCGGTTGGTACCTGAAGCATGAAAGGTAAATGACCGTTATTTGAGCCCGTAAACTCCAGAACCTGAACGTGTTTCTAAGAGCCGGGTGTCGTACCCTGCAGGCAGCTGGATGTTCTCCGGGTGGTGGTATGTACACAGATTCAGCACTGCATCAATGAGCTGGATCCTCTCCACCTTCAGGACCTCCAGATCTGTTCACAAACAAACAGTCAGCTGTATTAGGACGTATTCCAAAATGACGAGCACCTCTCCTTTGTTCACACTTGCCCAGCATGTATTTTTTATGACTTGCGAGGTGAAGATGTGGATGTTGGCACCTCGAGGAGACATTTCATGTTGACTGCTCATTAAACATGGAGGCACATGTGTTCACCAAATGTGTGAGTGTAATATAAACGGCTTTAACTGCGGTCGTAAAAAAGTTACAGCCTAAGTGGATCTTCACACACCATCAGACTGAACCCCGGCGGCTCTCTTCACCAGGTGATCGGCCAGCTCCATGGCGTCGGCTGGGCCCAGCGGCAAATCACGCGACAGCCCGATCACCAGGATGCGCATCAGCGTGTCCTCCAGCAGGGGCACCTCGGAGCACAGGCGGAGGAAGAAACTGAGGGGGACAATCATTTTTAAACATTAGCTTCGTTAGGTGATCGTGCTATATGAAGTCAAAAGGAAACGTGAGATCGCGTGACGGAGGAAAACTCACTTTCGGTCACTCTCTGGAGGCCAGTTGTCCCACTTGTAGTACGTCTCCGGCTGCTCTGTGAACAGCACTTTGTGAAGGCTGCAGACATGAGAGAGGTCATTCGTATATAAAGTCGCTTTTAACAGTGAACACACATGGGATGCATGCGGGGACCGACCAGTGGACGTAGTCTTTGGCGCCCACTTTGCTGATGGTGGGGACGACGGTGTGAAGCCACCACACGGCGTCTCTCTGGATGGAAGCGATCTGATTCTGGAACGACCTCAGGCTCTCCAGATCTGAAAGCAAACCAGACGCACGTTTAAAGGCAAAGCTCGTGTTTAATGGGGTGACATCATCAGAACAAAGCGCTCACTCTTCTTCTCTCCTTTGTCCCACGCGATGCCGGATTCCTTGACCTGAGAGGTGATGCCCAGCATCATGGAGACGGTCAGTAAGTCCGTCACCTGGATGACGAAGCGCTCCTACGGGAGAGACCACGTTAGAGTCCGGTGTAATAAAACGTGAGGGTTAAAGCTGAAATGACTCCACAGAAACACACTTTGAACTCCAGGTCCAGATAGCTGGTCTCCTTTCTCTCCTGCATCAAACCGAAGCAGAAGGGCTGGAAGTTGATCTCATGCTTGGTCTGTTTGATGATCTCCCTCAGCAGAGCTCGGGAGGCACGGAGGTAATCATCCTTGTTGGTGAGCAGGTCCTGGAACACCATGGCCAAGAACTACAGACACAAAGAAAGACGGGAAGAATGTCGATTTAGAGGAAACCGTTTATTTGAAGCACGTACTAAAGGGAGGTCTCCAGCCCTACCTTGGGAGCCTGCTCGGGGCTGTGCTGCAGCACCGTGTGGAGGACCTGCATGTTGTTAGGATTCCTGGCATTGGACAGCTCGTTGAAGATCACCAGCTTCACCATGGTGCCCAGGTTGTCTCGGTTAGCGTTGAGCAGCTCCCTGGAGGATCGCAGCCAAAGCACCGGTTAGTGTACTGGAGCTGGGATGTTAGTTAGCTGTAGTTCAAACATTCACCACGGACCTGACACACAGCATGTAGTGGTTGAGGAGGACTTTAGGTTTGAGTCGGATCTTGATCAGGTTGGAGATCATCTCCATGTCGTCTGATCCCTGGGTGGTGCAGTTCATACACAGAGACATGAGGAGGTCCTGAGCTGGTCGGGTCAGCTGGACACACGAAAAACAAGAGAATTAGAAGATTTATTTAGCTTCCATCTACAGAAGATCACGCAGCAATGCAGCATTATATTACATTATGTGGACAGAAACGTTAGCCAATGAGAAGCTGGGAAACTGGGCATTACACGTGTGTCTTTCATGCTCACCTTCGGGTTCTGGAGCCACATCTCCAGCCTCTGCACCGCCATGAGCCGAGCCTCCTTGTAGCCACACGTGGCCGTGAGCAGACGCAGCAGGTTTCGGGACACGTTGTCCATCGGCTGCCTGCGGTTCAGCTGATCCTTGAGGACGTCCAGCACGTAGTCCTCCACGCTCTCCGCCAGCTCCTCATACCTACAGAACCAACGTGGATCTCAAACGTGGCGGTGTCTGTCGTGGAACCCTTATTGTCTGCATGTGTGGTTTTTCATACCTCGGCATGATCGGTCCTTCGTCCTCAGGGCTGAGTTTCTCCTCGGCTATCAGCAGTTCAGTCTGGCTGTCGTCTTCATCGGGGGTTGAGGGATGAGGGCTGCTACCTTAAACGTAAAAAACCCAAACGCAGCGTAAATAATCTGCGGTCCTAACACCCAACAAGCCCGGAGTGCGTCCTCGGTGTGACGGTACCTGCACTGAGGTCTCCACCAGAGCGGCCGGTGTCGGCCTGCAGCAGCATGCTCTTCGGGGGCATCTTTGTCCCAAAAGCAGTCTGGATGTTGTCAACAAAATTCTTACAGTGAGAGCTGTCCACCCAGATCCGTTCCCCGAGAGAGTCCTCAATGTACACCTGGAAATACAGCTTTACATCAACACACTGATCCTACAGGACTCAAATCAAATGTTATACGAAAAAGATTCTTACTTTGACAAAGATCTCGGGCCAGTTCTCGTCCTCCTCGTAGGCCGCCATCAGCAGATTGCAAGCTAGAACCGACACGAGGCTGTTCCCCTTCGCTTTGAAGTTGATGGACGCATCGCGGCGCAGGAGGCTGCACAAGGCCTGGTGACCAATGAACAACAACCCAGTCAAATCCCAGCAGATCTGGGGTCCACTTTGGTGTAAACTTCTTCTCCAAATGAGAAATCTTACCTCAATAATCCCTTCAGTGGCAAAAACGTTGGGCTTGATCTTGGCCAGGAACATGAGACTGAGGTACAGCGTGATGTCGGGTTTGGCTCGGTTCATCTTCAGCTGTTTCACGGCTCCACACAGCAGCCCTTCAATGCGATCGTCATTTCCTTCAGACTCCGAAGCTTCGATCTCATCCAGGAGAACTGCCGGTGACACTAGAATAATAAAAAAACAGGAGTTTTAACTTCCCTTGCTTCTTTTCTACGTTCAACTTAAAAACACCCGTTGATTCACCTTCTATAGGTATGACTGACGGCTCCTTTATCGAGGGTGATATCGCCCTCTTGTCCACGGCGGCGACATCTGCGAGTCGGCCCAGAGCACTGACCGGAGGGGTGGTGGAGAGTTTGGGCCGCTTGGTGAGGCCGGACAGACCCGAGGAGGAGGGCAGAGTGGAGGAAGTCTCTCTCTTGCGGTCAGCTGGTGAACTCGTGGAAGCTGGCTTCAGCAGGACAGCGGGGGCTTTGGGCTCTCCGCCCTGGCTCTTTGACCCGAGGGCGATGAAGTCTCCAGGTGGAGGGTGACCTGGGAGGAGAAGATAATACGTCGTGACGTCATTCTGCTTTGCTACCACCTTCAAACGACACAGGAACTGACATTATAACAGCTGCAGCTCATACCTGATGGCTTTGCAGCACTTGGACGCCTGAGAGTTGTAGGCTTTGGACGATTCATCTTGACTAAAGGAAAATTAAGTGAAGAAGGGGGACATTACTTACATTACTAGGAGAAAAGTGGGGAGAAACACGAGATTAGCCAATGTAAAACACACGTTAGCTTAACTGTAACAACAATTAGCCATGCAAGAGCGTAAATCGTAATAAATAAAGGTAATAACTGGGCAAGGAAAACAACACTAGCATTTATTGTGATGGCGAAAGTAGCAAATCTGCAATCCTGTTTATTATATCTGTACTACGTACTGAACAAAGACTGCTAGGCTAACGACAACAAATCAAAGGTAAAGCTACATTTGTAGCTGTTAGCATCTTTAGCTAGCCCAGCGGCGTCAAACGCGTAACTTGACAGTAAAATAGCGTTAAATTCAAATTAAAAGTGGCTCACATATTTATTCCGTTTCATAAAACTGATCGTGGTTAGCCTGGATGGCGCACTTTACACACAAATAAAGTAAGCCGACTCCAAAGCTATCACACGTCTGGACCGTGACGTCCTCTTCTTCTCTGTAGCGAATGTTGTTTTGCTTACAGAGGTAAACGCGCAACACCGCCACCTAGTGCCGGGTGGCGATTTTGTTACACAGAAAGCATACAGGGCCATTTCAAAGCAGAAGTAAACGTTTTCTTCGCTTCAAAATGACAAAAATCACGAGTCCTTGTTACTTCTGTTTTGAGCGTTGCCTCGTTATAACGTCTGTCATGACGCGTATCAAGGTTTCACTTTGATATAGTAACCGGAAGTATAACTATGCCATATGTCTAACTTGACGCTCGACGGTGCTGGTGTCAGTGCTCACTGCGGCCACAAGGGGGCAGCATTGAATACATATGACGGCTATTCTGGCATAGATCCGGGTGTGTGTGTCTCTTAAAACAACCGTTGTGTCAGCGCTAAAGAACGATCAAGGCCACTGGATTATGATCACAAGGTGTAACTCTACATTATAAACGTTTACCAGAAGTAGAAGAAGTTCCTCTGCTATGCTAAATTAATAGTCAGGGGTGTAATTATGTACAATGGCCACTGGAGGGCAGTATGTACAGCGTCTATGCCGCAAACGAGTTGACTTGTGAGCCCCATAGAAACATATCTATCGTGTGGCCTCTGGTGGTCACAGTAGGTAACTGCAATATCAAGTCAGACACAACAACATATAGAAAGTTCCGGTCGGTACTTTCAAAATAAAATTAAAAGTGTTGACCGGAAGAACGCGTCAAAATGTTATTTTCAAAGTATTGACCGGAACAACACTTTCAAAATAAAACTAAAAAAATACATTTATGGTTATGCACTTTGGTCAGTGGAGGGCAATAAAGGATCATTACTTGTTTCTTGTACTACGCACTTCATATGTACAGACAAAAATAATCATACCACTGACAGAACATCAGATATTTCAAAGTAATTAAAATTACTCTATACAGTATATTATTATATATCCCCATTTTGATCTTATCAACTGCTTAAGAGTTTGGGAATGTTTTTACCCCCATCGCTGCTGTCAATATCTGCTTATCCGATTATTTATCTCTGTACATTGAACTTTACTATAGATTTACTATAGACTCATCATGTGTTTTGTCTAGTATAGCACATGTCCATATAATTTAACCAAAGGAGGAATAAGTAGCTGTGAAATAAAAGCACAAAAAGAAGAGAAACGAGATTATATATTTCTCTTCTTTTTCAGATTAGTACATCAGATTCACTTTCTTTTTCATAGGAATACACTAGATCCACTTTCTTTATTTATATATTTACATAGATTCACTTTCTAGTCAATAATAGCAAAGTAGGCAACTTTAAATGTCCCTGCTTCCTTTAAACATCCCGAATTTAACACAGGGTGGCAGCAGCACTAACACAGTAATGTTGATGTGGGATGGGAGGTTTCTGTCCCAGAATAGACTCATATCATGTGTGTGAAAACATAAAGATAAATGAAAAACAAGACATACAGCTAAAGAGAGCTTTGATGACATAAGAGCTTTTTGTGAGGACTTTATCATTGATCACTCCCATGAAGAATGGAACCTTTCACATTTTAACACAGATAACAGTAAAAGACAAGAAACCATTCACCAACACAACAGCCACTTTTTAGCAAGCAGTCTGTTTAAATCTGAGCCCCGTGTGAGGGTGAGTCACATGGTAAAGCAATCTTTTCTGAGAAATAACAGAATGTAAATTTTCATCCTGACAGCTGTTTTCATTATTTAAAAAAAAAGTCCATGCCTCGGGGAGAACAAAGTCTGAGCATCAAAGCTTTACCACCCTTAATAATGTCCATATTTAGTCCCACCCATGGTCAGCGGCTGTGCTTTCTTCATTCCTTAAACATTACTAAGCACTCTCATCTACTATGTTGTACAAGCTGCACCGTTCCGCTCGCTGTCCTCAAAACCCCAAACTTTTATTTTGATGATCAAGTAGCAGCAGTAGTAGCACATAGTAAAATAGTTTTCATCTTTAAGAGAAGTATGAGAGATTAAGTGCTCCAGCAGACCAGCAGGGCTGCTCCAGCTGCCGCCACCACTACTGTAACTTCACCATGTTCCTTTCCATGCAGCCTCAGAAACCTGCCAGCCGCTTACGTAAAAGGCTTTTCATATGAAACACATTTTGGTGAAGTCAGTGGAATGTTCAGTCAATGTTCCAAATTAAATCTTGTGTCATAAGGGAAGTCTACACATCGGCAAAAACAATCCTTTCCCTTCTGAGATGAAGCCAGAGGCAGCAGACGTCCTCGGTTAGAAAGTGAAAACCCCTGGAGGAGCAAAATGTGATCAATAATCAGTTATTTATTATTTAATCTGCCGTGATTTCATCAGCTCGTTGATAACTTAAACAACTCTGCATGCTCCATATCAGCCTGTTTAGTCGATAACAAGGAAGCCAGAAAGGCTCCCCTTACAACAGGGGGCCTCTTTGTGCCAGATCACATTTCGGAGTTCAACCGTCTGAGTCACAAAGAAGCAAGTTTAGTGACTCAACGTTACTTCCTGTAACCCAAAACCACCGTTAGGAACTCGGACCCCACAGTTTGTTGATCTCACGAAAAAAAGAAAAAACCCTGACAAGTCGGCCGCACATGGTCCGCTGTTTTTGTTTTGTTGGACACGACGGGTGGACTTCAGGTCATCTGGACGCGGCTGCCAGATGGACGGTAATTGGTGTTGATGGAGCAGCTGGATATCAGGCTCTGCACAAACTTTATTTCACCAATTTCTCTTTGTGTTTGTCTGCCAACATACAGACAATAAACCCAGACTGTTAATAGTCTTGGTTTTATTTCATTTGTGTGTTTTCTCCACTTCATCCATTTTCATTTAATCCCACATCATTCAAATCTACTTCTCATGTAATCTACTAGATCCTCTAATCCACTATGATCCAATCTCAATCATTCTCACATTAGGGATAAATGAGATTTAATGTCAGAAAATCTCACCTCGTTACATTTCATGTAATATAATCTGTTATAATCTGATGTCAGTTTTATATAATCCCCAATTCTAATCTATTTCCATATGATCGAAACTCATTCTCAACTAATTCCATTCTAATTCCTCTAATGTAACCCAGTCTAATCTCATCTCAAATGTTACATAATCTCATTTAATCCCATCTCATCACATTTAGTGCGATGCGTTTTATCTCATCTCATGTAATCACATCTCTTATCTATTGTGACATAATATAATCTCATATCAAGTGTTTTCACCTCCTTTCTAATCTAATGTAACCCGATCTCATCTCCTCTCATTTAATCCCATCACATCTCTAATCTAAAATCATCTCAAATCTATTCAATGTCAATGGAATCCAGTCTAATCCTATCTCATCACACCTAATCTCTAATCCGATAGACTCATAGTCTCATTACATAATCTCATTTAATCCCATCTCATCACATTTAGTGCGATGAGTTTTATCTCATCTCGTGTAATCACATCTCTTATCTAATGAGACATGAAATAATCTCATATCAAGTGTTTTCACCTCCTTTCTAATCTAATGTAACCTGATCTCATCTCCTTTAATCCCATCTCATTTCTAGTAGGATAGAATTGTATCTCTTCTCTTGTATTCACATTTCATCCCTAATCTAATATGTAACCCAATCTCATTTAATCCCATTTTAGTAGAATATAATTGTATCTCATCTCGTGTATTCACATTTCATCCTTAGTCTTATGTAATCTCATCTCATTTAATCCCATCACATCTCTAATCTAAAATGATCTCAAATCTATCCAATGTGAATGGAATCCAGTCTAATCCTATCTCATCACACCTAATCTCTAATCCGATAGTCTCATGATCTCATGTTCCCTCATGGCAAACTTTGGCGCGGTGCATTTAATCCAGAAACACGTGAGAGCTGTTTGAGGGGATGACGCTGATTACAGGAAACGCCACACGACGGCGATGGCGTCACGTTGTTTGTGGTCAACGTGAAGGTGACAGAATCTAACCAGAACACAAAGCCGGATCCTCATCTGACAGAGTTTATTTGTTGTTTGGTTTTACTTGAAACAGACCCCGGTTCAGCAGGAAGAATCGGGCCGTCATCATCTCTGCTATGTAATGGTTTCCACATGGGATTCGGTGGAAGAGCTCAATCTGCTGAGTCACTAACTGTAAATTACGGCTGTAAACGAACAAAAATCTACGGCAATCTGAGGATCTGGCAGCAGAAAGAGATGGTCTGTCAGCTGACGTCAGTTTTCCTGGAAGCGTTATTTGTACTGTGACTCAGAAAAAGTCAATATTCAATGTTTTTTTTCTCACTGTTTTGGGAAAACAGTAAAAAAAACAACACAAAAGGTCTAAACAGTCACTCTAGCAACATCAACGTCAGCACTAAGCATTTATTTAATAGTCATGTGCTCATCACACGAAGGTCACCATTTCGTCATGCAAGTATATCAGGCTTCTCTTGCTGCTTCCTCCTTTCCTCTCAGTGGATAAAACATACAAACATAATAATATTAAGATTCAAGGATGAAGCTACTTTGAACTGAAATGGACGATTTTAAAGTCCAAACATCTGGAGCGTTGCATGTTGGGATTTTTCAGTCTATATTTTATTATAGACGGTATTTGACAGAACAAAAAGCTCTGTTAATCTGCTAAATTTGATGATGGATGTGGCTTTTCATAACTTTCAAACCAGATGTTTACTTTCCACATGCTCGTCCTGTGATCTAAACTGTTTGTGAACTATTTCAGAGGATAATTCCACTCTTTAGAAAGAAAAAGAAAAAAGTCACGTCAGCAGATGTGAAAGTGTTATTGTGCTCCTCTTTGATTGTGTTTGAGTTCCCAGTGTAAACACACAGTGTTGTTTTTTAACAGTCTGAAAGACGAGCTCTTCTTATGTCTGGATGAAGGCTCCCGACTTCACACGTTTACATTCAGGACTTAATTACCCAGAATAACCTCTGCCTACTGCCGGCGGTGCAGCTCGACCAGGAGAAATCCTGTGACTGCTGCTACTACGCCACATACTTTCCTCAGGGAAGGAATGCTGCTGCTGCTGCTGATCCCAAGTCAGTCGGAAGGAGGCGGTCGCTGGTGTGTGTTTTTTCTCTCACTTAATGCACATTTCTGAATACTTAGAGCCCAGCACAAAGACGTGTACTTATATGAGGCGGTCAGGAGACTGAGGGAGGTCATGACTGTGTGTTTTTTTTATAATAGTGAGTGTATTCTGGGCTATTATTAGCCACATGAGCTGACTTTGTACAGATTAGTTTTGTAAAGTAAGCAAAAGCAGCAGCAGGCTATCTACCTTCTATTTATGGCCCTCCCCCCCCCCTCCTCCTCCCCCCTCCCCCCCTCCTCCTTCCCAGACTGACGTCAGCAGAAAGTTATTTTCATGAATGGAGGGGGCGGTCACGAGGAATCGGTGACGTGAGTGCTTGCGGAAGCAGCGCGTGGAATGTTGGTACATTGTTGTTGTTTTGTAGTTAATTCAGTACGAGGATACACCGCCGCCCGTCCGCCGGCCGCCTCACACCGACCGTGGCAACGTACGCCGCCGCCTGCAGCAGGAAAGTAAGCCCGCAGCGCGGTCCTCAGACATCCGCGTCCACAGAGGTGAGCTTGGACTTGTTGTTTTTTTGTTTGTTTTGCTGTTTTTATTATTATTATTATTATTTTGGGATGTGTTTTTGACATTCCTTTACTAAACTGCTCCAGTGACACGAAGAGGATTATGGGTTATTTTATCCCGTTTATGAGCGTCGATGGTTGACTTGGTTTGATTGTTTAGTCGCGTGGACACGTGTTGCGTTTGAGGAACATAACACGTAAAAAAGTGAGCTGGCGTGAACAGAGTAGCGGCAAAATAAGCCAAAGTGTTAGAAATATATTTATTTATGTTATTATTATTTATCATTTTAGTGATCTGACTTTTTTAACTAATTTGAGTGGATTAAGTGTTTACATATTGACAAAAAACGTAGTATTATAAATCTGTAAATCCATATCGAGCACAGAAAACGTGTATTATAATAGAAATAGTTATAGATATTATAGAAATTAACCGTTTTGCTGAAGTAAATTCATGTTGTGGTTATTCTTAATGTTGTTAAAGTTACTGTTTCTTCCTGAGCAACATCAGATTTATTATAATTACTTATAGGATGAAAAATAATGATAATAAAAATGTTAATTATAGTCTACCTTGGAAGTGAAATAAACTCTGACTGCCCCTTTTAAACAGTCTCACGTCCCCTTTAATTCCTGCTTTGCTCGTTTTAACGCGGGATTTTATTTAGCCTGCTACAATGCAAAAATAAATAAATAAATAGAATACCAGCCTACCTCTGACATTGGAAACAACACGTGGTCTGCATTTTAACATGTGGGACAAAGGGCACGATGTGAAGTAAGACCACCAGGGCTGCCTGGAGAAACAAGCAGCGTCAAACAGCAGGAGGAGCACAGGTTTACACAAACAAATCACTCTGGAGGAAGAAAACGCCTGAACTTATCTCCTTGTTTAGCCTTTTTGGGTCTAAATAAATCTTTATGGCGCGGGTCAAGATAAGGAACTTGTGTAATTACCTCATAATAACATCATTTTACCCCAGAAATAAGACTGCTAATGTGCTTTTATGGAGTAACTTGGATTTGTGACCCTTTAAGGTCGCCGTGGTTAATTCATGGAACATATTTGCATCTCAGATGTGCATCGGGGATCTTTTATGATTCACTGATGTTTGTGGTGTAGGTGCACAGTGTGTGCTGCTCTCAGACAGGCGGTGGGAGCGGGTGCACTCCTGTCATGAGGTTAACATGTGGTTCAATCACAGAAGTGATGATGCCTTCTTTGGATGGAGAAGCAACAGGGGGCTGACTCATTTTACCACAGCAGTCTGTGGAAGAGCCTAAAAGGCACATGGGGGGAGAAATCCCCCCCTGAAAAAAAAAACCCCATTGTCATCACATGTATAGGATTTCTCTTTTCGCTGGTCATCGGTCGGGGATGAAAGCTCGCCGGAGAGGAGAGCGTTTCTGCGGTGGAGTGTTGTGAAAGTGAAATAGCTGTGGTCTGATGATGTGACTCACAGAGAACACGTTCAGGATGTGTTTTGCTCGGCTGGCTTTGGGGGGGAAGAAAAAAGTCAAGATTTTGGTTATTGACTGAGGAAGCCAGTGATTGTATGCAGGCAATAACAGACGTGTGAACAGGCCTGTGGTGCATCTGTCCACAGTGACTCCCTGACAGTCATATAGGAGACTCTGCCACCCACTGTGATCCCCATCCTGGCCGTTTTGCTTGCTATTCTGTCAAACCTCGGCTCCTTCCACCTCATCATGCTCAGAGGTGTGGCAAAGTCAAGCATTACTCATTTCATTTGGTCACTTATGTGCCGTTACTGGGATTGCCTTTGCTGGTTCTCGTCGGGGCTGACTTGCTGATCTATTGTTGATCTTTTTTTCTTCCCTTTTTTTCTTCCTTGGCAGCTTCCTGATTCCACCGTGACTCAAAATGTGTGTTGGCAGCGACACACACAAACACTTTTCTGTGCTCTGAATGTATGCTTCGCCGTCACATCCTGTCTGCCCTCACAAGTGTCTCCGCCGGTTGTTTTGAAAGAGAAGTCTGGGTAGTTCTTGGTGATTATTAACAGGACTGCTTTGTTTTGGTGTTTGGCTTTATCTCGTTACCATGAGGGAGAAGATGTCATATATGGAAACAGAATCGTAGCATTTTCCTATTATTCACTTCTTGTTTCCACGTTGTAGAACGTGGGATAGATATCCTGTACTTTTCTTTTTTTCTTTTTGCATTCTTGACATTTCTTTGAGTCCCTGACTGGGAGAAAGTCTTAGCTCTGATATTCTGCGAGTTCTCCTCCCTTTTCCACACAAACGTTACAGCGTTAATGCCAGCCGTTTCCAGAAGGTTCGCTGTACTTTTCCTGCCCCTCCGTGAAACAACGGGATTTTCCAGGAAACGTCAGATCGAGAGGGTGTGATTCCCTGCCGCTGGTCATCGTTTTTACCAGTAAACAGCATGACTCACTGCTCAGCTATGCTCTCCGCTTCCTTCACATAATATCCCAGCAAATGTGCTGCGCTGGAGAAAGAGCCTGTAGAGAAATCTCTCCACCTCCCTGAGAGGACAAAAAATGCAAGAAAAGCAAGCGCTTTTCTCAGAGCAGTGCATCAGGATGCCAGGTTTCTGCTCAACCATGCTCTCAAATTAAGACAAAAAGAAGATTAACAGAGAGTCCACACAAGCAGTGCATTTATCAGCAGAGTCTTTGATATGCTGTTTACTTTAGGAGGAGGCCGGGCCCCACAGTTACCTGCCGTCACCCAAGTGCAGCCTTGAACTCCACCAGACTTTATAATCACTAGAAACAACTGCTAACATCTCTAGATTAGACTCAGTAGATCCACTATTCCATGAATTAGTCTGTGGACTTCTGAGCGGGTTCTCAAAAATAGTCTTGAAAGGGTCAGTTGATCTTCAAAGCAACGTGTCCACCCAAAGAACAAAGACGCCGGTTTACTAGAAAACATTCTGGTTTCCGCATCAAATGAGACGCATGTTTAACACCAAACCGTAGCCACCAAATCAGCGTCTAGCGTTTGTGTCGGACGGTTAGGCGTATCGGCCCATGATCCGCTGGTTTGGTGTCATCATTCTGTGATAGCGTTACTGCTGTGTAAATAGTTCACTCTGGGTTATTAGTCATGGAAGGAGACGCTATTTTCTTCCGTATTAGGAAAAGTAAAATGAAAGAGAGACCCTCCTGACTTCCACACATGTGCACACAGGCTGCCTTTGATTTGTTTGGGCAAGCGAAAATGGGAGACGCTTCTGAATTCCAGACATTTTGTGAATATTGGAGCTGTTGTTTTACAAGTGGGATTGTCTGAACTCCACGCCCATGAAGCCCGAGTGCATCGCGGGACATATTCAGACTCAATGTTCCCTCCTCGGCGAACACTGTTTGCATGTGAGGGTTCTGCAAATGTGTGTTCACTCAGGAATGTGGTTTTGTTCTTTACGCACCATCTGTGGCTTTGCTTTGAGGTATTTTCCCAGACTCCTTTCCTTGCTGTTATGAAAAAGCTAACATGTTTTCCTCCCCCGACTACAGTGAGAAGCCGTGAGTTTGTTGTGAAATGCGTCACGTCCGAGTGGCAAAAAACGGTCAAAGAGTGGATTTGGCTGTGTAACATAATTGCTGTTTTTCTCCCTCTGAGGAAACGTTGGCATCTTGATCAGGAAAACATTGTCTCTCTCTCTGCAAAAACATAAGCACATGCTTAAAGAATTTCAGTGAACCAACCTGGCCTCTCGGTTCAAGCTGGGGGCCCCTTGTATGAGGAGAGGGAGGCCCCACACATTTCCATGATCTTTGCAAGGAATATACCCCGGGACCCCCCCCTCCGATGCACTTAAAGGAGGCTGTTCATGCCAATTTGCTGTCGAGGAACGCGTTTCAAGTTCTTCATCTTTGTTTGATGTCTCTGAAATCTGAAATTCTTTGCTGTTTTGTTTTATTATTGTTGAAGGGCAGCAGAGAGAGCTTCCTCTAAATGCTAGTCTATGTGGCTCTGGGTTTTAGCCGTTTTTGGTTGCATGTATTTTTCATCTGTTTATTTTCAAAGTCTGGAAAAGTCTTTGAGGTTCATCTGGTTGTGAGAAGAAAAAAACAACTTAAAAACATTGCATAGACAGCGACGTTGAATTAAAAGCTATTATAAGACCAATGACTAAGGAGTGTGACCGCGATGTTGCAATATAGCAATATGGCCATATGATGTGAAAACGTGATAAACAACCCCAAAAAACAGAGCAGCCACACCCAGAGCAGATTCTCCCATTAAAAAGCTGCAGCCAACGAGGACTGCAGAGAATATTCAGAGGTATCACTTATCGCATGCTCCCAGAAATTGTTTAGTTGGCAGAAATTAGTGTCAGCACTGTGAGCTAAATATATTTCCCCCAGAGTTAAATAAGGGCATGCTCAGGAAAAGCCCAGTGTAAGAGGATCCCACCAGCCAGACACAGGCCTAAATCCATAGACTACATTGTCTCACAGCGAAAATACATCAGTGACTGTACAGGAAAGTATTTCTCTGTGACACTCTATCTCCAGGAATTTTCCACATGCGTATCAACTGGCCTGCAAAGTTCAGCATGACTGTAAATGTTATGCTGATGTGATGGTCTGTTTTAATGTGCGACGAGGAGGCGATCTAGACACCGAGACATCAGATTAGTGGTCTAAACAATCTGCATTCAAAAAGGGACGTAACCGGATGAAGGGAAAGACAAATTGAGGACACAGGAGGCTCTTTTTTCAAGTTATCAGCACAAGTTGCTGCTTCTTATTTGTACTATGAATAGGCTGTGTTGCGGTTATGAATGAGACTTGTTTACCCTTTTGGTGACCATGTGACTCACACTCCCACGCCCATTCGCAGGGCGTTTCCATGGCAGCAGTCGAGCATGGAACAGTGCGCTCGTAGTCAGGCTGGTCTGCAGGTCCTGAAATGGAGCCTTGGGGTGGGGGGGGGGGGGGGGGGGGATGTGTGCCTCTCACAGGATCACAGCTCGGCGCTCGCCTTTTTTTGGCCACGGCAGCCGTCCGGAGAGCATGTGCCTCGGCGTAACGAGTACAGAGAGGCTTCTAAAAACTGCCCCGGCCCAGCTTTAATGCAAAGTTGCATGGAAAAGAGGAAGAGAGGCTGCCTGTTTAATCTTGCTGGTCTAGTGAACCACATTAGACTCTCATCCTTTAACAAGCATCAGTGTGTGTGTGGTTCATGGGTTTATGCTGCCCTCTGCTGGCAGCTGGGCATCCAACATGCAAACATAAATATTGACATGACGTAACTCTGGAATGTTGTTGTCATGTCTATGAAGTGAGTTCGTGGGGATGGATGCTAGTATGTTGGATCAGCAATTTACTAAAAATATGCGTTGATAACAGAAATAATTATATCTGTTTAATTTAGAAATACTTCATTACTTACTATTGAAATTCTAAAGTACATAAGTATTCTCAGCGACTCAGCATTTTAATGCAACTGGTCAAACAGAAGACATTATAATCCTCTGTAAAAAATGCATCATATTTTAAAAAACTGATCATTTGTTTGTTTTTTTTCAGTTAATCTTAATCTGTAAAGTGACTTGTTGGAGAAAATGGAAATACTCAAGTAATGTGCCTTTATCCTTAAATTTACTTTCAGTACAGCACGTTGATGAATGGACTTTGTTACTTAACACTAATCACCTAATATGTTGTTTTTTCCTCCTCAGTGAGTCTTCTGTGAGATTCTGGCCAGTTGTCTGCATGCAGGGAATGACGACTCATTTTAAGACGAGCAAAGCTTTAAAGGTAAGTGAGTGAAACATAAGGAACTGTTGATGTTCCTCCACACGTGCTGCTCTTCACCAACTCACCTGTCCTGCAGGTCAAGAAGGAGGCGGGCGAGAATGCCCCGGCGGTCAGCGACGACGAGCTGGTGGCCATGTCGGTGCGGGAGCTCAACCAGCACCTGCGTGGGCTGACCAAGGACGACGTCGCCCGGTTGAAGCAGCGGCGGCGGACCCTGAAGAACCGGGGCTACGCCGCCAGCTGCCGCATCAAACGCGTCACGCAGAAGGAGGAGCTGGAGAGACAGAAGATAGAGCTGCAGCACGAGGTGGACAAGCTGGCCCGCGAGAACGCCAGCATGAAGATGGAGCTGGACGCCCTGCGGGCCAAGTACGAGGCCCTGCAGTGCTTCGCCAGGTCCGTGACCCGCGGGCCCCTCTCGCCGGGCAAGGTGGCGACCACCAGCGTCATCACCATAGTCAAGTCGGCCAACCACAACCGCAACAACAACTCCAGCCCGACCCCGTTCTCAACCCTCTCCTAGTGATGACAGGACTGGGCTCTCCTCCTCCTGCCTGGTCCTTTCCTGGTTCTGACCCAGCCGGATCCCACTCATCCTGTACTGAGAGGACGCTCAGTAGTTAGACTGAGGGATGGGATGGGCTCTCTGTGATGTCACGCTGCGTTCACAACTCTGTCTCCTTCCGTCTCTTTACACCATGTTCACTGTCTGTGCACTGTGCAAACCCCGACCCCCGACCCCCCCCCAGCACCGGCAGGGTTCTGGGCCTCTGTGACCCGTCCATGACTGTTAGAGATTTGCTTTTTACTCCATTGTGAAAAAGGTGTTTGTCACGCCTTAATGTGGCAGCATTGGCCTGCTCTTACTCTATTAAGAGATTCAAGTATCCATGAGAGTCACATCTTCTTCAGTGTCTCAGTGTAAACTGAGCCTTTGAAGCTGTTGCCTTAAATAGTGATCAATATAAACTACATGTCGTTTAACACGAAGATGACTTATTGTTCCAGCTGAGAGGTTTTTTTTAGAGCTCCAGTTGCTAGTGGTTTCCAACCAGTTGCCTTTAAAATGCCAGCGATGTTTTCACTGGTTCCCTCTGTGCTGAGCAGTAAAAATCCCCTGTTGTACCGTTTTCATTTGGATTATGCATTATGCAGTTTGATAGCAACATAATGCAGTTGGATAAACAACAAAAGGCCTCTAGCTGTGACGTTCCCTCTCGGCCTTATTTCGATGTTTCAACAGTAACATTTTTATGGGTTTAAAACTCCATCAAAAGGGCCAGAATTTGCATGCAAGTCTTATCTGGACTATATGGACTCCCCTTTATGAAATAATATTAAAGATGGCCATTTTTGTTTTTCCTACTATTGGAAACGATCAAACAGATCTTTGCAGGGTTTATCAGGTAGCTTTTGAAGAGGCATATCTGATGAACCTTGAATTTGTCATTGGAGCTCGTCCGTGCAACTTGACATGTCCGAATAGTTTGGTTGGGGTTGATATGGAATAGTTAATATGTTTAATATTAAGAGGGCGTTCGGCAGGTGCTGCGAGTGATTCTGTTGGTGAAGTATTCACATTTTTTTGCTCTAATATTTATTTGAAATGCAAAAAGGAGGTGAATACTTGTTTTCCACAGACTGGGAATGCTGTTTTGATGAAATGGGAAGATTGGAAAGTGATTAATGAGCATTTTAGGGGGCCAGATTTGACACTGCTCAGCTTCTATCGTTATATATAGCACTTAAAAAGGAAACTGTTAAGATGCAGTATAAAATAATTCACAGGGCAACTGATTCCGAGAATTGGAGATGGCCGACGGACGCCGTCCTTGCATTTTGTGAAGTTAGTTGCATGATGATTAAATGTGGTGTGACCACCGGACTGCGAGGTCGAGCCCGACGTACCCGAGGACGGTACACTCTCTGGGTTATAAGCCGCAGCACTTCCTTGGTTTTGTTTTTCCTCTTTCCTTTTATACACCACTCTTTGGTAGGTAATCCATATTGGATATATATATATATATATAATAAGATAATAGAGAGAGGTCCTTACAAGTGAAATGCAATTCAACTTACTTCCTGTATATTACAGACGACCGAAACGATAAAGCTCCCACTGCCTCCGTTGTCACTTTACATTGAGAACTCCGTCCAAATAAGAAATCATTCCTACTGCTGGGTCACTGCTGGTGTTGGTAAACAGCTTTTTAACCTTGCTTTTTGTTTTTTTTTGACACACTCTTCTGCAAGAGAACTCCTGACACCCATCTCTAGAAACGGTGGTGTCAACAACAACTAAAACAGTCAAATCACCTTTTATTTTTGTTTTTTTTGTACGTTTTGAGATATTTAAAATATGAAAATTCACTTGAAATCAAGCTGTTCTTACCGAGGATCCATTCCTAATTTGGAGTGAAGTCAGTAGAGATTGTTCATGTCAGGATTCTCTCTTGGCTAAGAGGACATGAGTCTTTCCCCTGTTCCATAGCTGCAAAGAACAGTTTGGGGAACTTTGCTGCTGTACAACCTGCTGTGATTTTTTTAAGCAGGGGCAATGCTGTGTTCTTACTTTTTGTATTTTCACTTGGTTTCTATGTCGATACATGCTATGTTCTCTTTCTGATACTTAGTTTTATATGCATATACAGTATATAAATATATATATATATTACATATTTTTCTATATTTATGTCTTTTACTATCCTGGGAGTGGTGTGATTATGTAATCATTCTTAATCTAAATGTTGACGCTGACCTTTTTTCTGAAAAAGTTGTATTCACATATACAAAGAGAAAACTATTTTAATAACTTAAGTCGTGAGTATTTATACCCCATGAATAGGTTCTTCTCGGCACATTTACTACTTGTCTACTCGGACAGACCGTGACTAGGCTTGCATACAGGCTACAGCTAATTAACCGTCCGGAATTAACGGGGGAATTACATTCTGACTGAAAGAGCATGTGTGATTTCATAACTTCTGAATCTGTTATAACATTGTTATAAACAACAAATAAATTCATTGCAAAAGGAATGCAAAGGCAACTCATTCTACATAATAAATATAACAAATAAATAAACAGCAGTCTGATGTGATCAGAAATCAGAACCAAATATTCTCAGTTGGTATCTGGACTCATTTAGTTTTTTTTTTATTCAAAAAACTATTTGAATGCTCTTATTTTGGAACCTGCATGTAAACCTGGTCAGTCGTTTCTGGACGCAAAGGCGATATATTTCTCTAAATATGCTAATCGATTTAGTCGACAGTTTCAAATGATGATGATGATGGTAATGCTTTTGTAACCTTTAAGAAACCTTACCGGAAAATAATTTCAAAGCTGCTAAAGACTGTCCACCATCTGGGCCAGAGGAATATATATTAATAAATAATATCACACGTTTACATGAGTCATTTTACAAGACAAAACTGCTTGAAGCGTCACAGTGACCTCTTGTGGTAAAAACTAAAAATGAGCAGTTTCATTTTAAAACACATTACTGTATTTGGATCTGAGGTGGAAGCTTTGAGTCGGCACACCTTTAAAAAGTCATTTCTGTACCATAATAATAGACAAACCTCTCTCCAGGTGAATTCAGTGTTTTGCTGTTAGTCGTCCATCCAGTGTGACCATCCAGGTCCATTCAAGCTCTCAAATACATGTGCTAGCTTTACCAGCAAATATTCTCCATTTAACATAATACTTTTCATTTTCTACAAGCCACTTCATAAAAGCAGACCTGCAGAGTAAATGCAGGGAGCATTGTACAGAAATATAGACATTTATGGGTGAAAAGGGGTTTAAACATTACCTTCCATGGATGTTTCTTTCTTCCTAAAGTTGAAGCAACTGCAGCTTGTTATACAGAAAGAACCAAGGAGCTGTAATGGAACTATTTAAAAAGATATCAATGGTTATTTTACATTTTTATATGAACCATATCAATGCAATTGTATGTATGGAAATGAGGTTTCTTGTGTATCTTGACTCAAGATTTTAATTTAAAAATACTGCCTGAAAACATGTCTTTGATTAAATAAGCACACAGACAAGCTTTGCCAGTCCTACAAGCTACAGTAACTACAGTAACTTTGACTTTAGACATGTAGAAAGTCAGCTTTAGTCATGTAGATTGAATAAATTCAGAAAAACTCCATAATAGAAGGAATGGAGCATGTTTATGGATAATAGCGTTGTGGGTGAAATACGTTAAATGTTAGTTAAACAGCAGCAGTTTCCATATTCAGTTTGTGATTCAGAGGTAAATGGATTTCCTTGTTCTAGTCTCGTTGAGGCTAAACGAGGGCCGTGATGAAGCAGCATAAACGGAGTATGTACCCATCCTAACTTACTCTGCTCACATATATTTTATATTTATTTCATTGAATTGTAATTTTATTAAAAAAGAAACACCTAAATTATTTTTATTTTCATTTATTTACATGTTTTCTCAATGAACTACCCTCATGTACAAATAAAGTCTGTATTTGTTTCTGCTCTGATTTTAAAGTATGGTAAATTATTCCTATAAATAAGTCTGCTGTGTCTGTTTTTGTACCTTCAAAATAAAAGCTTTTTCCTCGTTGAGACGTGCAGATTCACTCAGTTCAAATTACACGGGCAAAAAAACAATTATTTAATTTTCAAAGACACAAGTCAACTATCTCTTTGTACCCAACAAAATACATTCTGCTTTCCCAGAAAGACAGCTATAATTGGCACAAGTGTATGAAAATTAAAAGAACCTACGACTACAAAATTGGTCTCCAATAATTACTGAGAAAACTATAAGTCTCCCATGAGACAAACAACATTTTTAGAAAGAAAAAATGGGAAAAGAAACTTTGTAGTCTCTCAAAGCAAACAAATTAGTTTGCATTCCTCTTTTCCTCTAGACTGAACTGTGTTTGGTCCAATTACGCCTGAAGTACACACATTAAATACAATAAAATACACCCAATTCATAATCCAAACAAATATTAAACACCAAAATCTACATCATTTAAATTCTGTGCTTACTTCATAATGGAATGGAATTATAACATGGATAGTGATGAGAACACGTCAAACATTCAGAACCACACATTTACAACAGTGCAGGAGCTGCAAAAAGACTAATTGTTAGCGTCTGTCTAGTTGCATTGAATTAAACTCTTTAGCATGCTGGGAAAATTAATGAGAGGAATACAACTGCCACTTTGCAAGAGACAGGTTTATCCAATTTGTCCGTGCTACGGTGGATGCATAAGGATTGCAAAGAGTCTGCAGTTTGAAGGGCCTGCTCCAAAAAAAACTAAAAAACAAAAGTGTCTCTGAACCAATCTTTCCATTTGTCAGGAAACCATGCAGAGGAATGCTCAGCAAATACTTCAGAAAACCAGCAGATGTGAGAGACAGTCCATAAAGTGTCATTCCAAGCCGTCGCTGGCTTCCCCGCTCCCCTCCTGGAGTCACATATTAATCATCTCCTCTTTGAAAGCGACATGAGTCGGAGGAGAACGCACTTCAGACGGCCAGAGAGCGGGACAGAATCAGGACCGGGGACCCTGCTGAACACCCAGCAGCTCGATTTAAAGGGAATTCACAGCTCCGCGTAGAGTAGGGGTGACATTCCTGTGATGACTACCACCGAGATAACGACAGGTCAGCTCTCTCTTCACCGGAGGGGCGTCCCCGACTAGGAATATACACAAATCTGACCGGTCAAGTCTCGCCTATACTCTACTGATCGTCAAATTATGTTGTTAGTAGAGATACATGTTACTATCAATTAGCTGATTGTTGTGTGTGTGTGTGTGTGTGTGTGTGGCTGCAGCTCCGTCACTGTGTGTAGTACCGACACGAAGCAGAGATCAATACAGAGACACCGTTTGTTATTCAGCTTGCTTTTCGTGGTTGTAAATAGGACTTTCAGACCTGATTCCATTCTCCACATCGCAGCGATTCCACAGATAGGAGGGAAGTCGTAAACTGCTGCCATAGCAACGCAAACAGCCGTTTCTACACGCCACGGCCATCTGATTTTAAGAGAATCGTTGTTTGTATATATGCTTTGGACTATTCTATGATTTAAAAATAGCCATGTTGGATTTATGAAAAATGTCCCCCGTCACTTTGACGACCTAACGGTGAGACCGGCAGTTGAATGAGGTTGAATCGTCGACTAGTCGAGGTCACCCCTAGGTCATTGAGCTTTTCATTTAAAAACCTACTCTCTCTTCCTCCTCTTGTTGCTTAAATTAATAATTAGATCAGGACGGAAGCAAGAAGTCCATTTTAAATACTGGGATAATGGAAATTAAACACCTGGATTTAATCCAGCTCTGTGGGATATACAGCCGCTCCCCCCCTCAGGGGTCAGACGTATATGCCTATAACTCATCGTCAGACGTGATCAGCATGATCTTGTCCGACTTGCGGGAGCTCTTGTTGCCCGTGGGCACTTTTCCGTTGGTGCTGGGCTGGACCACCTCCTGTGTGGACTGCTGGGTGTACTGCTGGTAGGCTGGGGAGAAGTTGTGGATGGCATCCTGGACCATGTCCCCCGGGTTTATGGTCTCCTTCAGACCGCTAGAGATGCTGTGCATTGGAGGGATGTTTTCTGTAGGAACAAGGGAGATGTACGATGAGACGATCATGCACCTGACAATCTTTAAAATAACTGTCCAATGGTGACTGCTTGGAAAGCAGCTGTGAAAATGGTCAAGAATTTTCATTTTAATACACATCGGCATTGGATTAATTTATAAAATATCGTGAATTGAATCATGACTGTCATTTTCAAAAAGTTATTACAGCAGTAAGATTTGACAATCTGTGAGAAGAAACAAAAGAAAATAATTAAGAGTAAAAACTAAATAACAGGCAGGATGTTTTTTCACCCCATCATGGCTTTTTAAACCAGCTGCAGCCTCTAAATGGACTGAAAAGAATTCAGTCCCACAGCCACCATCCTCCCTGATGGTCCCTTAGCACCCAGCTGTGAGCCAGGTTGGATTTCACCCCGAGAACTAAAAGGGTGTTCAAGCCAAAAAAAAGAAAAAAAGAAGAAGAATGGGCCGACATCCACAGCCTTCAGTTTCAGGGTCACTGGCAGTGCTGCTGTCTGGATGGCTCATGGAGGTGGGAAAGAGAAGGCTACGTTGGGGTGGATGAGTGGAGGAACAGGGCAGTTAGGCACGCTCTGCTGAGCCTCTCCTTAGTGCCTTCCTGCTCCACAGGGCCGAAGCAGAGGCACGATAAACCAGAGGTGTGGCAATCTCTGCAATCACACACTTCAACACCTGAGGGTGTGTGTGTGAGACAGCTCAACAACGGTGGGAATGGTATCCTCAACTATTTAGGTTGCAGGAAGAGGACAAAACAGCCAAATGTAAATGTCAAAAACGGATTAATCAGCTGTCAAACACTCTGGCCTGGCATCATTATTATAACTCAACAGCAAGATGAGTAATGGATTCCTTCCTGTGTGGAAGAAGAGTGTTTTTGATTGCTGACCTAGACGACAGGTCTTGGATGGTGCGTAATAACGTGCAGAGAGTTTTGGTGCATCTGGAGTTGACTTCTCTTATTTTTTCCAGAACATTAAGAGAAAATATTTGAGGGAATATTGCTGCATGAGGCCGTACATGTGCCCTTAGGCTAATGAAAGGCCCTGCTGACTTCCAAACCTGATGAGCATCCTAATCAAGACTTCACTATATTCTAGTACAAATGTGTAAACATGTAGACAGTCCAGCTTGTAAATCAGTTAAAACAGGAAGAATTAAAAGCTCCAAAAAGGCACGAGGAGAGATATTACTGTTGCAAACACTTTCACGCTTGAAAAGTACAAATGGAGTACAGCTCACCTGGCACTTCGTTTTTTTTCTCCTGATAGACGGTGCAGGTGAAGGCGTATCGGAGGGCGATAGCCGCGAAGAACATCTCAATGCAGATGATGAAGTTCTGCCAGCCGGCTGCCACGGTGCCGGTGCCGACCTCTTGCCCGTCGATGAAGAGAGCGTTGGGTATGACGCCGCAGCGCTCCATGATGGCGAGGACCATTCCTACAAAAAAAACAGCTATTCATCAGCAATTCATACTTTTATGTAGCAAACAGGAAAAAAAAAAGTAGGTTAGAGAACAGACCTTGCCAGAAGGACAAGAAGATGACGGATTTGATGGTGAGGAACTTCAGCACCGGTTCGTACGGCCTGAGCAGGTCACTCGTGGCGAAGAAGAAGACGAAGAGAGCGTAGAGAGCCAGGCTGACTGAGAAGTTTTGGATGATTGTGATATAAAGGTATCCTCCATTTATGCTGCAAAGAAACAAGAGTGTGAAAAGATCCATAATTACACATTTGCTACATTTAAAAACCATGAAATATTCCCTCCGGTGATCATAACACAATGCGATGACGTTTTCAGCCGTGTTGCGAGAACAGCTGGAAATACAGCCCTATTATCCTCTTAGCGGTTATTAAAGCCGACTTCTTACTTCAGGATGCACACTCGTCTATATTTCATTGTCAGACTGCCTTTTCTACCCTCTTTGCATTCTAGAGAGCCTCTCCGAGGCCTCAGCTGTGACGACACTAATTACTCCCATCCAGTATAGGGCGCACGGTTGGCTGAAAGCGCACAAGTAAACAATCAGTGAATCATCACGGCCTTACAGGGCTTAAAGAGAAATACAGTTACTTCTGCCTGCTAATTTTGCTTGTTGAGGTAAGTGGAGAAATAAGCGGGAGGAATTTAATCATGTCTATCTTTTAGCTTGACAGTAAGAGGGTGCTGATATGAGGCTGATTGGAAAAACGGCTGTCACAAGCCATTGTTGAACTCTACTTCTGCTGAGCGGGTTAGAAAAGAGTGTTGTCGCAGCTGAATCTTCAGAGAAGAGACGCTGAGCTGAGAGGCAGAGAAGAGCACCTGAAAGTAAGTCAGACAGTTTACTGACTACAGATTTATAGCTTATGATTACACGGTAAAGACAATTTTATTGATGCATCACCCTCTCAATATTGCTTTGAGACTCTGATTGGCTCATCTGGCATGACAGAAAATACACTAAAATTAAATTTGTCAGTCTTTAATTTACTTTTTTTTTTTACTACCGGGTGCAACATACAAAATAACAATTAAATGTCTTCATTTCAGGACACTTTAAAACTTTAAAGAAATGTAATTTCAGTCGTCCATACATCAAAAACAGCTGACAGAACTGGGACAACGTGCAGTAAACACTCACAGGAAAAGTTTGAATTCAGAAATTAATTCTAAACATCTTCATCATGCCGACGGTGAAGAGGTGATATAAATATCTCCCTGCTGGCAATGACATGGAGAGCATACGATACGTAAAGAGAGGTGCTGCTCACTTAAAGTCTCCATCGTGATATTTGCCAAAGGCCTGCAGGATGATGGTGATGGCTGCCATGATGGGTTTGACAACGCAGAACTGGAGAGTCGCCTGGAGAAAACATCACAATTTAAGAATTAGACACCCGAAACAAGCGAGGACACCGTGAAGACGGAGGAGGAGGAGGATGAAGCATGATGAGGTCATGTCACAATCTGCTTGTACTTCTAATTAACTGAATAAAGCTCACTGACAACAAACAAAGCTCTCTAATTAAAAAGGTTATATCCTGTCAAAAAAAAGGCTGTTTCTCAGGAGGTTATGTGTTGGACCGTTTCCTAGGCAAGAAAAAGTCTCATAAAACCTCATTAAAGTTATTTTTAATTAAGTAATTTCACTTTTAGTACAGGTCAAACAAACAAGATATACCATTTTCTAACCCAAAAAAAAACAACATTATTTTTTATGATCATATTCAAATCGTACACAGTAGAATGCAATGCAATTAAATCCACATTTAACCGACCATTTAGAGTTTGGCTCGGGGAGCTTTACAGCTGGGTTTCAGCGGTTTGCTTAAGGACACAGAGCCAGGGGTTTGAACTGCCAACCTTATGATTAAAAAGTAAAAATTTGGACCCCCCCCCCTATTTACAGTCATGGAGCTTTAAGCTAACATAGCTAGCACAAATTAGCAGGAATATTCTTCTTCTTCTTCATCAATATTTCAACGTCCATTTTAATGCTGATGATACAATGTTATGTGGAAGGCTCCAGTCCGGCCGAGGCCCCGCCCCAGTCCCGTCTTCACGTTTTAAAGTGCTTTCCAATAATCATCCCATAATCACAGACTCTATTAAACACTGTACGTGGCGTTCTCCAGCTCCACCAGCTCCACCGACTTTCCTGCCATTAACACTTTAAACGGCGCTCACACCAATCTTACTGCCTCGTACCGACAAATAAATGGAATCTGTCTCGATGGCAGAGTTTCAGTCGAGATTAATATTCAATACTTGACTTTAAAATTAAAAAACCAAATGAGGCTTCTTGTATCAAATTAAAGGTCGTCCGTCTCCTTCTAGCCGTGAAACTATTACGCAATCAACCTTAACGTCTGTCCTTGATTATGGAGACGTTCTGTATTGTCATGCCGCCTCATCAACGCTTCAGTGTATCGTCGTGCATCGCCCTTCATCACAAATGACACATTTTGGACTTCTCTGCATCACACGGATGAACGGACCTCCTTACGGCCGAGAAAAAAAATAGCCATCTCATGTCATTCATTTATAAAGCTCTATTGTTGAAGTATCTACCGTCCTTTTAACAACCTTTTAAATGGAATGAACCGCAAACTAGAGTCTTGCATTGCTCCGGGAGATTTTAAAGCTTTATTAACTGATGATTAACTGTTTTTAATTCCTTGCTTATTGGTAATTGTGTTGCTTGGAAAAAAGATATTAATCTCAATGAGGCTGCCGATTAAATAAATGAATAATAATAGACCGCTAGCCTTATATTGCGTGCATCCTTTGTTCTAGTTTACTATCCTTCAGTTCAGCATGAAGACATCAGTGTGATGGTTTACTTTGTCGGATAGGGACTTGCTGGAGGATGCAGGGGGGTGTAGACCTGCATGCAATATAAGACTGCTTCCCTCTGTGTCGTGTATTAAAGCCCGAACCAACCAATTCGACAGAGGCTTCTCTAAACTCTAAACTCCCATCACCGCCGCAGCACTTGAAGGCAGCAGACCAGGAGTGTTCAACTTGATTAGCCGGAGCGATGCTTTTTAAGAATGGCCGGCGTCGGCGGTGGGCCTGACAGAATGACATCAATAATCATTTAGATTACCGACTTGCGTTGAGAATATTAAGTGACGAGCTGGCACCAGAACAGGCAGAGGGGAGAGGAAGTCTGCCAGAGTTCCACTAATACTAGTGGAGTAAAAGTCAAAGGACAGTTTCTGCTTTAAATTAATGTAGTTGGTAACTGTTGGAGACTTTATACAGAGCTGGTAATACACTAAAATAAGCTACAAGCAAGTGTCAATGCAATGCAAATATGAGGATATGTTAATTAATTCTACATACTTGAATAACAGCTCTACCGCGTCAAAGGGTCATGTGACTCTCCAACATTTGACTTTTCTCACTTTTTGCTCCCAAACTTTCATTACAATACTAAATAACGTCTAATAGAGAACCCGCTGCTTTAAATGACCCAAAGCATTTTCTTCCCGTTTATAATTTTCACCGCAATAGTTCACTGGTGGCAACTATCGACAGAAGTGCTTTTTAAATTTCTCCCGAGACCTATTAAGCAGCAGCACCCCTCTACTTTGTGCATTAGGATACAGACGCTCAAAGCTGCTCCTTCTAAATTGATACGGGTTTAATTAAAAAATCTATACATCGGACCACTAGGCCATAGTTTTTAGTGTCATCTCGCCTCACACTCTTCTCCCAGCCGCCGCGCTGCTGTCCACTCCTGCATCTTTAATTCCAGCGAGGCAATTCTCGGAGGCTTTTCTGTATAAAACCTCTGCATGACATCTAAGCGTTATATATTATATCAACTGCTTCTGCATTCTTGCTGCTACACTTCCCTTTAAAGTCTTCTGTATTGTGAGTATTCTCCAGTGAAGGGGAACATGTGAGGGGTGTACAGCTTAAAGAGGAATTCAAGTGAAATTCTTCACATGTAATTGGAGTGGATCTTCTTAGAATGTAGTGCAACACGGACCTCCCCAAGCTAAAAGCTGCACATTGACTGATGGATGGATGTCGGGTATTATTTCTTGGTCTAGCTTACGGAAGCACACTTCATATTTTGTTTTACAGCAAGGAAGGATGATTGGATTCTGATATATTTGTTGTATTATTATTTCATTGACTATAAGGGGGGAAACACCTCTACTAATTGATTACATTAAAAGGTAGTGAAAGAATGTACTTGTGCTGGTGTAAAGTGAGGTAGAGCACGAATGCAGCCCCAATGATCCCTGGGGTCCAGGATTCCACTTTTGCCAAGTTTCAGGAAAATAAAACCATAAAGTGTCCGACAATATGATAAAGGACTTAAAATTGGGGGGAAAAAAACAGCGTTTGAGATGCAAGAGCAGCTTATCCCCTAACCTTATCTCTAAGAACCACAATTACTCCAGGCTGCTTTTCCATATCGGTGGTTCATTTGTTAACACCTCATCTGATCAAACACTGAAGCTTCCCCAAGATGTGCAAAGAATTTAAATGTGTTTACCCCAAAATTTGGATAAATGGTGAATTACCTTCATTTTTAAAACGCTTTTCAGGCACTTTACACCACATTCCCCCGTTCACACACATCCATACACTGATGGCAGAGGAGCCGCCTGCCCATCAGCATCTTATCTCATCGGAGTCCTGTCTGATTCAGTATTTGACTTTGGTGAGTTGTTGCAGATATTTCACCTTGAATTTTCCCCTCAAAAGGACAAACACATTGGCGTGACAACGCTGGTCAATATCATAGAGTGCTTTCCAGTTATGGTAACAAATTAATAAGTCTGACAGCAAGTTCATCATTACTTCAAATCCAGTTAGTCCCTCACTTCCTGGGAGTTGACTGCAAAACAGCACTTAATAACCTTAAGTATTCAATATATTGATTGATGAAATTTTCTGTTCATGAATGTTAATGAAGCTGACCTACTTTGAAAGCAGAATAATTCAGCGCTAAGTCCTTGCTCGAGGCAAACACTTTAACCGCGCTGACATCCAGCAAACTCCCACAGAACTGATGGGTGTTTAACACAATGCTACAATGTACAATCTCTTTAAAAACGTCTGTAATTGTTATTACAAAGACATATCCTTTACCAACAAGCCCTTTCAGATGTGTCCTTTCAAAACACTTCACCTAGGATTCATGTGAAGCCACATTGACTGTTTATCTTTTGCTGCAAAAATAAAAAAAATAATTTTGCCATATATTTTGTTTTGAGGACATAACTCTCAGCTCCCATTTTTTTTTTTTATCAGCTTTAGGCTGGGAGCTGGTGCAGCATCCAAAGACACTGGGAGGGAACGCTGACAGCTCAAAACATCTCACTGTGTTACTTATCAAGCTGCTTTCACCTGGCCTCAAATGCTTTTGTTTCCCTTTTTTTTTTTTTTTTAAACCACTGGATGTTATCCTCCGAAATGCACACAACCAATTATAACAGCTGTCATTTTTAAGCAGTCTGAAGATCTTAGAAGAACGGTCATTTACAGCGCAGTATCTTCTCTTGAAGACAATTTGACATCTTTATTTTCCAAGGGGTGTTTATTTATTTCCGTGGTCAAAAATAAGCATGTCTAGGAGGAGAGATAAGGGGATAATTGATGCTCACCTGTTTGCAGAATCTTAAAAAGCCAATGGAGTAGCTCATCCCGCCGAGGCAGCAGGTACCATACAGACAACTTGATCTGTGAAGGAAATTATGGGCTATTAAGTAAACACTGAGTCATCATTCATATATACACATTTTTTTTTAAATCGACAACTATTTTCAGAATCGATTAATGGTTTTATTAATCCCCCCCCAAAATAAATCCTATATATTTCCCTCTCCCATCTTCTGACAATACTGGAGGACAAAATACAGCAGATTAGCCTTTCCTGAAGAAGCCCTGGTTTCAGCATATGTAATTGCATTTTTTCTAGCTATTATTTGTTTATTTTATTGTTTCTCTAAGTGGTGTTTAGAGTTTAGGTGGTGGGGGGATTAAATAAACGGGTGAGGCAGATTGGCTCTGCTGGAGGAGTGAGCCTGGAAGAAGCAGAGAGGAAGATGAGGTCCCAACTCACCCCGAAGCCTACTTGCCAACCCTACTGATTTTCATTGCCCTCTCCCAGTTTCCTTTATGACAAATTGTCCTTTTTGTTATTGGTTTCTGGCACTCTACGGCGTGTTCAATAGCCCGACGACAATAAAGCCACACTCACTCACACACCTCGTCCCCATGGAGACGGAAATGGAGAGGACGAAGAGAAAGACATTCTCAAACAAAATTCCAGATGTGCTGGAAAGAATAATTGCTTTTTCTTAGGGACAGTATTCAAAGGAGAGGGGCATGCATTTTGATAAATCTGCCACATCAGTGTACTTATTATTTTGTTATTTCCATCATTTTAAAGTTGCCAAAATACAGGAAATAAACACTACTTTTTGAACATTAATTGGGCTACCTCTTTGAGACAGTTTTAGTTTAAAAAAAAATGTGTTTACTTTCACTATGTCAAGGTTAATTAGTGAAGCTTTATTATTTTCTTTTCTTCTTGTTAAACGTAGTTGCTTGTAGCTCTTATTTTAATAGTGCTCCTTTCTTTATACTTGTTTATTTGATTTGAACAGCATCTGCTTCACCTGTTCTTGTTCAAGTACCTTGAAAATAAGATTACTTTGTTGTTTTATGTAAAACATCTGGTTTATCGTTGCTTCACCTTTCCCAGGGTCATACTAACGAGAAACAACGGCTCACAATCCGGGGGGTCATGGCTGCATCGGACCGAGATGCTGTTCAGAGCACTCAAACATCAGACTGAACAAAGCAATATTTCATTACTTATAATGTCTAATTATTCTAATGTGCCCTTGTTTTGCTTCTTTGGAGGTAGATTACTGATGCTGAAAACACTCAAATACACCGTCATCACTTGAGGATGGATATTCAAATTGAATTTGAGTAACAAATCGGGATTTGCCTGCAGAGTGAAAGTATTTCCTGTTTTCCTGGTTAATTCCCACAGTGCCGGTGTACATCAGAGGTGTATCATTTAAGCAGTTCACACTTAATTTAGCTTATTAACGGGAACATGCCATATTATACTGGAGCTAATATTGCTGTACACTATTAATTAGGAAAGGAGGAGGCTTAATGTGCTGCTAAAATGCCGTGACCATGTTTCCAACATGCTAACACAACTAGATGTGAGCACGGCGATGATGGCGTGCATACATAAACCATGTGATCTCAGTAATCTACCATGCTGCCGATGAAAACTTTAACATGCTACACCATTAGTCATGGTATTTGATGTCTATGGATATCCTAAAGGGTGTGCAACATTTTTATTAGTATGTAGAATTTATGCCTCGTCTCCAGTGGACGGCGTTGAGCAATGCCACCATTTATCAGGGCTCAAGATTAGTGTCTCCAGTGTCTTAAGAACCTGGCAAAGAGCTGCAGCCCTGTGGCTGAGTCAGCTATAAAACACGGGCTGTTTAAGGCTGGTCAAAAGCTCAGAGATAAAGGATAAGAGTACAGATTAACAACGCAGTTGTTTATTGCCTGCTGTCTCAGTGCATTGTTCAAAGCATATGCTAATACAAGGGCTGCAAGATGCTCCTTGAACCCTTTGTGGTTGTAACCCTGAAGACTAAACCATATGGAGTCGAGCTGAAGATAATATTTAATGCATTTTTAAATCCAGTACTAAGCTGGTATGTACACGTATGAATTGGTATGACATCACTCACTGTATGGGCTTTCCTCGGATCTCTGACATGATTGCGCTCTCACCTCCCAGATACTCAAAGGAAAGGCTCAGGAAGTTGTAAATGACGAACGCTGGAACAGAAAGCAAAGTACGTAACCAGACATGGCGTGACTTTAACTGCAGAATAATGTCTCAAGTATAACTGAATAAAAAAAAAGGTCAAATAATTTTAAAAAAAAGGAGAAAACAGCCACATCACACACAAAAAAAGAAAAAGTCCTAGATTTTGGAACAATACACGTTTTAGTCCTTACATTAAGAAGCTTCCAAGGGTTCTGTGTCTTGGAAATCTCCTCCTAATCCTTTGTTGCTATTTAAAGAGGGATTAAATGAAGCTAATGCTGATGGCGTCCAGTCAAGAGAAGGTTCATTATGTTTTAGCCGTAGCCGCCGGTCGTGGTATTCCAGTCTTCCTGTTTTCTGATGCACTGCACCTATCAATCAGCCACAAAATTGGCCTGCAAACTGGAAACTAATCTCCTGAATAATGTATTTCCTACTTCCCCCCTTTCTCTAATTACTTGTAACCCATTTTGCATATGATTCACCTTTGCCATTGGTCTTAAAACGTACGATACAAATAAGCAATTAGAGTTGGAATGGAGGAAAAAAAAGGCAATTAAACTACAACGTACAGAACAGGATTCCTATAATATTTGAAAATCACTGCAGAATTACAAATACATTTGAAAAAAAAGAGAAAAAAAGTTTTTGTTTTCCCAATTGCAAGCTCGAAGCTCCAAAAACAACTCCTCCCAGAAACGTAACACCTGAAATAATCAGGTCTACCGTCATTAGAACAATGGCTGGTGTGTGAAACTGGTTTAGTCAGCTTCTTGCCTTTCCTTTCACGGCAGCGATGTAAAATATGACGTTATCAGGCAGATACATTTAAAACGGGGAGTGCTTTGCGATCCTTACCTTCGTAGCAGTCTCGAACAGAGTCAAAGTAGACGTAGTACTGGTCGTTGCTGATGAAGAGCAGGCTGAGCCAGGAATCAAAGGCGTAAATTGGCACAATAAACAGGATGCGGATGATGTAGCGCTGCTCGTTGGGGACAGTGTAGGATCGAAGGTGTGTATAGATCTGCAATGAAAATACATCACAAAGAATATGAAAAACAATGGAGTTATGAACTAAAACATTTCTGATCACGATGTATGAAAAAAGCCAATCATGTTTTTTCCTATAACACTGACTGAGGCAATATAAAACGTGTGTGATCAACGTGATATGTCAACTAGAGCTAATGGAAAACAATCAAATATGCGTCCGATCTTGTACCGACTGCTCTGTCCATGTAAAGATCTATCGCTATGCAACAAGGCCGACGAGAATAAAGAGATTACCCAGCTAATAATTTAAGTTACAAAACATTCTAGCTATAAACTTAGTGGCCACACCTTAAATTGCACAGATTTAACTTCAAATAAAGAAGATAATACTAATCTGTAGGGGTGTAACGGTACATGTATTTGTATTGAACCGTTTCGGTACGGGGTGCTCGGTTCGGAACGGAGGCGTACCGAACGAGTTTCCATACGGACATATTAAGTAGAGGACCGCATTTGTGGAGCATGCTGCAGCCGCACATGCGCAGTTGCGCACACCGCGACACAATAAACAGCAGTAGTAGCGGACGTCATGGCTAATGCCGCTAGCGTTGGCAACAAGCCAGAGTTGGAGGACCCTCCCGCGACATTAAGGTCTCCCGTTTGGGAACACTTCGGCAAAGCGGTTTGCCGACATTGTTCATGTGAGGTCGGGTATGTTTCTGGCAACGCGTCAAACCTGTTGACGTATTTGAAACGGCACCACCCCCACGTGAACATCGCTACAACGAGGAGAAAGACGAGCGTAGCGTTAGTGCAAACACAGCTCCCCACCGCATTTAAACAGCCTCTCCCTGCCCTGTTCAATTTTGCACATCAGATGGAGAAAAGATTTGTTTTTAAAAAAACAGTCTGAGCCTTATTCATGTTATTTAATCTGAGCAACAACTTGAAACTATTTAGTGTTGCAACTGTTCAATTTTGCACATCAGATGGAGACATTTTTTTAAAGAAACAGTCTGTTATTTTTATTTATTTTTATTTTTATTTTTTAAATAAATATTTTAAATACTTGTATTTATATTTTTGAGCAGCATTCTAGCTCCAGTGCATGTTCCTACTGTTAAAAGCACAAAAGTAATAAACAACTAGCACATTTATATTTTGCATTTTGTTTTCTTACTGTACCGAAAATGAACCGAACCGTGACCTCAAAACCGAGGTACCGAGATTTTTGTGTACCGTTACACCCCTACTAATCTGTGAATACTTTTTTCCAATTTAACCACACACACAAACACAATACATTTATACAACTACTACAATGTCCCCATATGGCCCCTCATAAAAGTAATGCGGTGCAGCTGACGGCATTTATCGGAATAAACAGAGCATATGGCAGACAATCAGATTATCATTCTTTCTCATGACCTTTAGTTTTATATACAAGGCTTAGTTTTTAGTAGGGCTGTAACGGTTCATGAATTCGTACCGACCCATCACGACCCATGCAGGACACACAGAATATAGATTGATGCACATAATGTGCCCGAGTTGCACCAGGAAACTTTGTAGCACCTTTTAGAGGGAGATGTGTTTTAAAAGTGCAGCTAAACTACCCTCAGGGCTCTCAGGTGATGCTGATAGATTGGTTGGAAACATCTCAGCAATGTTAACAAATCAAAAACAAAGCTGTTGCAACATAAAGGTTGTGAGGAAATTGCCATGACCTGGCAATGCCTCCGATCCAACAATAGATTGTGTAAAACATGGGAGTAGTCTCTGCGACGTCACCCATAGGTTTCTGAAGAGCCAAAAAGTAAAGCCAAAGACACACTATAGCAAATTTTAACATGGGAGTCTATGGAGATTGACTCGCTTTTGGAGACAGCCTCAAGTGGCCATTTGAAGAACTGCATTTTCCTCAAATCCACGTTGACAGTTCAACAAGCAATATGCAACAGAAAATACATCAATAGTTTTTAATATTGCCATTTTAATTTATCCTCAAATCACTTCATATCTGACGAACGCTCGTCATATCTCGTCAACTAAACAATTAGCATATTTAACGGGAAACAAATTATTTCCCCAGTCCCTATGCAGACGACTGCGGTCGTACAGCTCTTTAATGCTAATTACCGACCACAGCTTATTAGGGAATAAGACTATGATGCCACAGACAAGGCAATCATTTTCTAGTAATTACTGATGACTCATTCTTCATAAAGAGACCATTTAAAAAAAAATGACTAAGTAACTAAAATTTTCTCAGGCAACCAAGATGCTAACGAGCCATTAGTTGACTAATTGAGTATAAGGAGGCAGACCAAGTAATAACTCACATCGCTGACTAATAGATCTCTGAAGGGAAGGAAAACAAAGAACATCAATTCAATTCAATTGATTATATACATTATTTTTCAGCAAAAATACAGACTATTCTCTGGTTTCAAAATTGTTATGACGTTTTTTGTCTTATATGATAGTTTTTTAGGTTTGGACTGTTGGCTGGGTAAGTATGAAGATATCAGTTTTGGGCTTTACTGTAGGTAATTCAAATTGCTTGTAGATTACTGATGCACGTTTTATTTGACCAACAGTCCAAAAACCCCAATATATACAGATTAAAATCACAAGTGACACAAAATTATAATAATTGTTTATCAAAACTGTGGCGGATTCATTTTCTGCCCATCTGCTTATCACTGCAGTAGTTTCATTTACACTTGGGCTGAATAACAATATTTGAAGTTTTCAAATGATTTTTGTTGCATTTTAATTTAAAATGTACCATCAGTGGGTCTGAACATTTTTTTTAAATCTGAAAAACTCCATTTGTAGAAGCAGGCTAAACCACATCCAGAGTCTCTCTCTGCTCTACGCAGCTTGATTAAATGCCTGTTAGAGGCTGCACATTAAAGCCTGATTACTGTGAGGGTGGGTGTGTGATGCATTTGGCTATCTCTACATGGGGAAGTGAAGCAGACTGTACACTGATGTCCTCCATTTGCTTGGAGAAGCCTACTACGTCCCTCCAGGCTCCATAACACTGACCTGACAGTGATGCATAGTTGTGTGCTGACTAATGGTATAATTAATAAAATCAAGGTCAGCCTTAAGTGTGTGACGTCTGCCCTGACAGCAGGTAGAGGAACAGGAACCACACTGACAACATAACTTAACTGAATGAGAGGGATGATACGCAGACACAATAACTGTATTCTGCTAATCCCGAACGCTTCGAGTTGCAAAGAAATAAGACAAATGAGCCACACTTCACATATTCCCGGGCCTGGAAAGCATCAGAGACTTCACAGCAAAGAGGATCTAAGGTCATTGTCCTTCTGTGTTTAGTATTCAGAAAGTGAATTTAAGAGTCTATAGCAATCCTCCAGAGCCACGTCAGATGAAACACCACCAGCATTGCAACGCTAGTCCTGCAGATCTTTTTATTCTCCTTGTGTGACAGAAAGGGGATGCCTGTTGAAAAACCTGCTACATTCTCCCCAGCGGTACACTCGTTATTTATTTAGTTAAATTAAAATGTCTTGTGGTAAGTGTTTGGCTAAACAAGTACTATATCAAAAAAACGATAGAAAGCTATTTGGTGGACACTTTTAACATTAGGATGCAACATGTTGATGCTTTGTGAGGATGTAACGAAGAACTTTTATTAATTACACTACAAAAAGAGACAGTTATGACTGTGTTAACATAAATATGATCCAGGCGCATGACTTCCAGCCTGAGGATGCGATATGCATTCATACAACCACTGACTAAAACCAGGAACTGTAGCAGCTGTGCAACATTAAAACCCCACAGCGAACAAGAAAGCAACAGCCCCGTACTTTATAACGCTGTAAATACTATCTCAATATCAATTGATTTCCCTGCTGATAATACACTGCGCCGTACCGCTCTCTCAGAGTGATAAAAACCATAATGATAAGCAATCATCCGTGCACAGTGGGTAACTCACAAACGCAACAGGAAGCGACGGTTTTAACGGTGGCCTGTATCAAGTCATTTACACTTCCTGTTTCCCCCCCTACCTCCCCCCCCCCGAGCACGGAGAGAGCACGCTGTGCATTCATCGTCCTCTAATCAGCTAAAGGATTTTTTTTGTTGTTGCCCCCATTTTAATCTGATAGTAACCCATGACCCCAAGAACAACATTCCCACAATGCAGCGGGGCCAGCGAAAGCAGGAAGAATGATACCTGCCTGGAATACATTATGACTAGATGAGACAAAGTGCCGGCTGTGAATGTGAAAAGAAGCGCCTCGAGCGGAGACACTGAATCCACCGCACTGTGTGTCACTCCTCAACCATCTGTGTTTGCATGTACGTCACTCAGTCAGCTCTGAGGCTGTTTCTCACTATGTGGTGCAGGGATTTCAAGCTTTGTAAATATTCTTGAAGGAGGACTTGGAAAAAAAATGACTCACCTGGTGGCACGTTATGAGCAAGGCGGACCAGACGAAGATCCCCGAGAGGCCCTGGGCAGTCAACGTGTTCAGAAACATCTGGTCTTCTATGATCGACCCGTTGCTCGTTCGAATAATGGTCATGTTGGAGATGTCTGCCTTGTCTGGGAGAATGGGGGCATCCAGGTGAATAATAGAATTATTTTCTGCTGATGAATCCACGTTTTGTAAAGAAATATTCATCTGAAACAGATGCAGAGAGACAAAAAAAAAGTCACAAACAGGTACAATTTTGACTGGATTTTGCCCAATAATGTCATGCCAGCTCATGTGAACACCACACAACTTTTACATTTTGTTATTGTAATTAAAAATAATACTAATTGAGTAAATACACTATTGTATAAGGAAGGGAAAGACCATTAATCTTGCTATTCACCTTCTTTACAGTCAACAAGGAGCTCACCGTGTCCCGTTGAGCTGGAAGCAGCTTTATCCTGCTTGAATGGTAGACTTCTGTCCACAACGCCGGCGTTATGGGATCAACATGGAAGAATAAAATACACCTTTCAAAAAACAGCCGAACGACCTAATTTCCTGCCTCTTACAAACGGCCCGTCGTCTTCATCAACGCTCAACCGGACGACACTTCCTTGTTTGAAAACAGGTGTCTAACGAGGTCAAAGTCCGCACAGTCGGCGCGTTTTAAAAACTCAAACAAAAACCTCGAACAAAGCTAACTTACGAACGTTAAAAACCGCCGCCGTGGTCTGAAGCGTTCACCGTGTGAAACCCGAGGAAAAAGTCCAGTTTCGGTGTAAACGACGGGGATTTGAATGCTTCCCTTGAGCGCGAGCAGCAGAGATAAACAGGTTGGGCACAGGTGAAAGGGTCACGTGTCTGCAGCTGATGTCGTCATCACGTCGTCGTCGTCTTACGTTGGAGCCGGCCCAAACCAGAAAAACTGTCACTTTTCCCCACGAAACAGCTGATTGTATATATTTATATCTTTGTTTATATGCACTCCTGTTTTTTTTTTAAATATTTTATTTTTGATAAAAAAATGTTTGTATCAAACGTACAGTGATTCAATTATGAATAATACTTTTATTGAAGACTATATTGTCATAAACTTTTTGTGTGAAATTATTAATAAAAGGGGGGACAATATATTGACTACTGCAATCAACCACAAATCAGAAATAAAAAAAATAAAATAAAATAAACATCTCTAATAGTCAAATATGCTTGAGTAGTTTCACGTTACTAGAAAAAGTGATGCATAGACTATACTTTATTTGTTTCAAAGAGAGAAAGAAAAGACAGTTTTAGAAGAGAACATTTTTATTTCTAAATTCTCTTCATGAAACAATTTAGAATGTGTTCATTCCCAAAACACAAAATAACAAACAGTATGAAGTTACAAAATCAAAACAAACAAAAACAGTAATACATATATGGGATGAAACTGGAGAAAACATTTACTTAGACAATGGACATTCTTCAGTTTTTGTGTGGCTTGCATTAAATCCTTCTTTTCAAACAGAGAGACTCTAAATTAAGTTTTCCAGACAACTTCACTGGCTCAACAAAATAAAAAGATCAAAGCTAAAGTAATTGGATTTACACTTTTCTGTCTTGCAGCACAAGCATCTGGGTCCTCTTTTAATCACACATTGTCATTCAGTAAATACTAAAATCCTTGTGACATCGGGGTGTCCTGTATCTCAGTAAGCCTCCAGGCTTCATGTCCATTATGTTGACTCTCTACCAGACCCGACAGCTTTTGATGATCTCTTTCATTTGTTTTATTGTATCTATGGAGGAATCCTTGAGTGCCAGTCCCAGTAAAACTGGTTTGTTGCCAGCTTCTTGTGACACAAAAGTTGCCAGGTTTTTGGCACAAACATGTGTCAGTGGCTGACGAGAGAAAAACAAATCAGACATTAGATAATTACACAGAGAAACGATGTGATGTAACATGTTTACACCAGAAGAAAATTACAGCTATACCCTCTATACATTTCATATTGTGTACATCAACAATCTTTAATTTCTTTAAGTGTACATTGAATTATACATATCTAATATATATATATATATAATTATTTACATTTCTTCAAGCAGGTTTTAGATGTCAGCTCACTTTCCATAATCATTTCACACTGAACTGAAAAACTTTACCAATCACATTTTGTGCCATTGCCTTTTCCTGGTGAATAGATATAACTTGCCTTTACTGCCATTCAGTGTTATTGATTGGCCTATATTCCGCAAACACCATTAAAAAGTAATTTCTTTTTGTGAAGTTTCTCAAAGTAAGCAGCGTTTGCACATCTTACAATATGACTCACAACACGATTAGATTTCAACCAAACCACTGATGTGGTTATCGCAGGTTATCTCGGCTGCTGTCATTCCAGTAAACTTGAAAACAGCACAGATAAAAGACTCGCTGTTGACATATTGCTTAATTATATTACATAACAGTACTCAATTATGATCATTCATAGTCTGTGTAACTGTGCTTTCTTCCTCAACTTGACTATTGACATTTTAAACAGACTAGAAGAATGAAAAAACTCAAATAAAACCTGTACAGTCAAAGATAATTACACTCCCTTTCTCTACTGATGATTCATGTCCAGCACTGAATAGATGTTTAAGATGACATGCTAATGCAGAGCTCAAATAGATTTCCTTGTGCAAACTTTGATTCCTGCACACCAGGGCAATTGAGAAGCAATCTTATCTGCCCTTTCACAGCATGAAATGAGTTACCAGGTGTTGCAAAAAGTCCACCTGATATCTCGTGAACAAGTCTATAACACGACTGATACAATATCAATCGGAACAATTTTTTCCAACGTACCTCGTCTTTGCCCAGCAGTACTTTGGTGGAGAGCGTTGGCGTGCTGATGTCATTAGATCTGGAGTCAGGTGTGACTGATATCAATGTCCCCATTTTGCCATATTGAGTGAGAACTATGAATATGTAATTGCTGAACTCGGTGCAGACGACCTGTGTTGAAATTCCATTGACTTCTTTCTCCGTCTGTCTCGATCTGACGATGGCCTCAGTAGATGTCATTTTGTCGATCCTGGGGAGGAAAAGGAAGCAGGAGAACGTACATGACAATTATTTGCAGGGTTGCTGCTAAATAGTATTTCACTATTGATTATTCTTCCCATTATTTTGCTATGAAATGTCAGAATAACAATCACCCAGAGCCCACTGTGACAACCAAAACCCCAAAATGTACTGTTGTATCAATTTACTATCATATGACAAAGAAAAGCATCGAAACCACTCATTATTTACTGTCAAATGCCTATTATTACTATGATCATTTCAGCTCTAGGTTAACACCAGACATATTTATTATGATGGCAGGGATGTTGATCATTATAGACTTTACTCTTCCTGTGTATTTGTATGCATGTTTTAACGTTGTATTAAACGTTACTGCATGAGTGTAAAGGAAACCTCTGCAGGCAGATATGTATTTTTTATATTTAAAGAACTGCTCTATACCACATCTTTTAGACACGTTTATTGGTATTTTTCAGATCTTAAATACATTACTTTTACAGAAAATAAGGTCTTACTTATTTGCAAAATGTGTGGAAATAAACTTCAAAGAAGATATACGAGCCGATAAATAATATTGGGCAGACAGCTAACGATAGAAGTTTTGGAGAAAAGCTCAACACAGGCGACGCTCGGCTACGAGGAAGATGCTAACGCTAGCTAGCTACACTGTTAGCTACAGCTAACGGTTAGCTCCAGTTGTAGTGTTCACGGTTGCCATGACAACGAACAAAGTGCTAAGTGTTCAGTGTATGTGTAGAATAAAACACAATCCTCTCACCCTGCTGCTTTCTTCTTCCAGCAACTTCAGTAGCGATCTGCAGCGCTCACCAAAATCAAACGTGTGCTACTGTTTGGTTGAACGTAAGCTGGCTATGCGTGATGACGTAGGATGAAGACGCGCCTGACTTCCGGGTTAGTTGCCGTTCCATTCAAAACAAATGAATCTAAGGGTTTTTCATCATGAAAAGCTGAAACAAGACATTTAGAGTTTTATGTTTCGGCGCAGTTGGGACATAACTCTATTCTTATTCTGATTACAATGTTTATTATAATGTTTAATTATCATGTTTTGATATTTGCTGCTGATTAAATCTCTTATATGCATTTTGCAGATTTGGAAAATGATTTTGCAATTTGTACTTTGTTAGAACATTACAAGGGGGCGAATAAAATGTAATGAAAAACTGAAAGTTTATGCATTTTTATTAAGCACAATGGAATTTTCTGTTTTTGCCTGAAGTTTGCCAGAGACTTGAATATTAAAATACTAAAGTGCACTTTATTTTGTTTTTCTCACAAATAGTAATCAAGGTTGCAGAATTGCTCACAATGCATGATTATACTTAATATAATATTAACTTCTGTATAAACAGACTAGGGACGCTGCTCATCTGTGTGAGTCTGAAGTGTATTAAATAGCAATGCTTTGGTGAAGAGGCATGTGTACTGAGCATATGACATAAATGAGACTTGGATTACAATATACGAGTTGTGTGAGAGTTTGTAAACAGATGTTTTGTAAAAGGATGATCAGTTTTGTTGTTGTGCAGCTCAATTTACTTCAATTCATCATGACCTTTCTCCGTTTTTGAGTCTCCTGAGGCGAGTTTTCTGCAAAAGTCAAGGTAAATGACTGATATACAAATGCTCATTTTGTGGATGAAGTATTCCTTTAATCTGTTATTTTCCCCGAGATGACTGTGACCAAGTGAGGATGATTCAACTGAACTTTGAATAAAGTATTATCAAGAGTGAACGTTTTTATGTTTAAAATTAAGCCGATCCTCTGCCCTGGTACATTTCAATCAATATTAAGTGGCAGAAATAAATCTTCCAAAGAAACCACAGAAGCAAGATGTTTTCTAATTAACTGTCAATGGAGCTTTAATTTTAGGAGCAGATCAAGTCTTGCGTTTCATTTTGATTCTTTTTTTAACTTTTAGCACTTTACAATTGATAGAGAGGACCGGAGAAACTTTTCTTGACTGCTTGTTGTGGTACAAATATGCTTATGATTGATTAATGCAATGGACGTATGAATAGAATATTTACATTTTTAACAACTGCGCATTGAAAACTATCTGAAAAGCAGTTTTCAGCCCAGCAGTTTAATGACCTGACATTTGACCTATATTATGCCATACGTAAGGTACAAGGACAGTTTAGCAGGCCATTTTACATTTAGGCTACATTTGCCAACAACCGCAATCACATCTGCATTTACAGCGATGGAGGAGGCAGTGGAGGAATTTTCACTGTTAGCAAAAGTGCTTGGTTGACTTTTTTTTTTTTTTTTTTTTCAGGTGGATGTGAGGCTCCACTGAAGTCTGCAAGTGCTGCATCAGGCTGACTGATCCAAAAGGAGCCATCCTGATGAACATGACACACTCACAATGTCAAATAGAGCCGGCTCAGCGGAATTGTTATGCACTCTGAGTAGGCAGCGGTAGGTATGAAATTGGTTGGACCGCTCCCGATACTCCCTGGCTGACCATCTGTGTCCTTGACTGATCATTTTGATCCAAACAGAATTGTAATGCAAATATCAATATACAACATTTCAGCCTCACTTGGGTACTCAGAGTCTGTCATGGTGTGTTCAGGTGAACTAATGTTTGAAAGGCTACAGTGAGGTGATTGAGATATTTAATTATGTGTGACATTATACTTTGGTTTGCAGTGAATATGAATTACTATCACATGACACGCAGCAGAACAGTTTCATGGAAGCTAAATAACTTATTCACTAAGATTTTGTTCATATCAGTTTGAATCCTCATGGTCTAGTTATTTATTATGAGTTATGACATGAGAACATAACATGTGTTGTGAAGATTTTTTATATTGTTTTATATCCTTCATTTTCCATATTATTACTGTTGGCTGAACATTGACATTCACAAATGTCAGCTGCTGTTAGATCATAGCAGATTCATCCAGTGGGTCACAAGTAGGTTTTTATTATAGAAAATGTGTAATGACTTTCTTATTCATCTTTCCATGTAATATTTCTTTTTTTAATCACTGAGGACTTGTTTTGCATAATGAATAGTAGTCTCGCACTGATGGCGGCAGTGGCTGTTTCAGGGGTTCAAGGGTCCTCGAACCGTTGGAAAAAGGAGTATTATTCTTTTTTTAATTTGATTAATATGAAGATATACAGATAATTATTAGTGAAGGGTTTTCAAATTACAGGCTTTCTTTCTCTCCACTGCTCTGTTTGCTACCAACCTTTTCCAACTCATCTGCCATGTTAACAATAGTAGCCTTGGTTGAGGGAGGGGCTTTTTGGATAACGCATCAAAGGAGGGCAGGAATTTAATTTTAGTCGTTGGTTATGTAAATAGTTTGTACTCTGGATGACAGTTCGACATGTTAAATTTAGCAGATGCACTTTTAAACTGTCGAGGAAGACATGACGTTCTTTCATGATCTTTCTTTGGGCTATAACATGTTAAAATAACGTCCAACCGCATCCTTAATTTGAGCGTTGAGAAACTTTGACTGTCACATTTTTAAAAGAGTTGAGGGTCCTCGATTTTACACACAGCCTTTCTTCGGTCTGTGTGACTAGTCAATCACTTCCTTTCTCTCTATCTGTCTCACCCACAGACCCTCTGTGTCAAAATTTCATCCCAGATGAAAATATCTTATTTGCTGCATGAGACAGCTTCCATCACCGCCGCGCCGTTTCATCTTCACATTCAAATTTGTTGGCGTTTGTTTATCTCATCACGTCTCTTCGGTATGCGGCGAATACACATCAGCCAGGCTCATTTTAGTCTCTTTACACCTTTTGAATAAGAACTACCTCCATATCAGGTCATCAGTGAGACATTTTCCTCACACCTGCTTTGTAAAATCAGAGAAGCTCATATGGTGGATGGGGGCAAAAAGGCAACTTCACGCCTCAGTACATTCCACAATCACACATCCCCACATTCACACACACACACACACACACACACACACATAGACATCTATTACCCTTGTGGCCACTAGAGTGCTGTGCTGTATTACAGATAGAGCTCAAAAGAGTCTTCACCATGACATTTGGAAGTTGAACTCACACCACGCGGGATTAGCCCCTGTGGTTAGTTTCCATTAAGTGTTTTTAAAATGCAGGCAACGACAAACCAAATGGGAAAATACAACATGTTCAGGACATTTGTTGGAAAGCTTTAGCAGATTGTGATTTACCCTTTCTTGCCCACGCAGACCAACAAATCACATTAACGTTTTGTGTTTGAGAATGGTTTTATGTCAGATTTTTGTTTGAGATCTAAAAAAAAACCTAGATCAGTGTTGATAACACACATTTAAGAGGCATTTATGACTATATTCCAGGGGACTGGAACTAATAACAACATGTATTTCCCTAACAGGAGGTTTCTGAATTTGAAAAATGACTTTCCAACTCTACAACAACAAAAGATGTCTAAGCTTGACCTTCCTCTCATCTACCTCCCATTTATTCTCAAGCTCTCAACACTGGCGGACATTAAAACAAGCGAGTGTCGAGAAATGCAAGATATTCCATTCACGCGCCCCCAAAAGCACACGACAATGTCCCTTTTATTCCAGTATATTGCTCCATGAAAGGCGGTTACCAATTTTTTTATGTTTCGCAAACCACATTTCCATTGTTTGTCTGCAGGTTTGAATGGGTTTTGAGTGACAGAAGGCAGATTGAAATAGAGAGGAAAACAGAAATGAGAGAAGCAAGCAAAGACACATCCCACTCCGTCTCATCTCAGCTCTTCACAGCGTTCCAGAAATGCACACGAGAAATCAGGTCTGGAGCATCTCTCTAAAGGGGTTTGGGCTTAATCTTTGAACGCTTTGTTAAATCATATCACACACAAGCAGAGACATAAGAACATAAGACATGGATCCCAGATACTGTAACTGATATCCTGTTTTAAGTGCCTCTGCTATACCGATGTCCATCTGTAGAATACAGGAGTCTCTCTTTATTCCCATGTCTCCAGTATAGATGGAGCTCGTCTGCTTTACTTGTTTTATGTGACCCTGCACTTGTGAATGCACGAGCCAATAGCCAGAGCCAGTAAAAGCTCCCCCCAAAGCTGATGCAGAGGCATTAATACTTCAAGGTGTAATAAAGTTAATACTTTGGAAGAAACAAACACAGCATGCTGAGGTAATCTTTTAATCCAACTATGCTCCAATTAGACGATATTGATGTAACTTCCAGCTAACATGATGATCATGATGCATGATAATGACGGAGGATCCATTTAAATGCGTAAGAATCACATTCATGCCTCTTGTGCTTATTAAATAAACCGTAATTAGTGAGATGATTAGTGGAAGTGTGTGTCCGGTATCTCTACATACTGATAAAATCATTTGTACATAATTATTAAGCATATCAGTGTTATTGTATATTGAGAGGAATAATATATCCATAGCTCAGAGTAGATGTGGGAACAATGTTCATATTTGCATCATGTTGAAAGTGGAACCTTGTCCTTTGTTTGCAAGTTATGAGATGTTATATAAGTAATAACCCTTCAGCATCTTCACATTCCTCAGTATTCAGGTCAGCAGGGGATTCACACTCGCTTGTTCCCTGTTTGTAGATTTCTATCCTTGGTGTTTCCACTGCAACATTTTGAGAATGTTTATATTTTTAAAATGGAAATATCCCATCTCCACTTCATCAGCGAGAATATTTGAATAATTAGCAGCAAAGGAGACTTGCTTTAAACAAATTGCTCTCATCTCGGGGGCACTTAAGATATTAAGTGCTTCACATTTCCATTGTTCTCACACATTAAGCTGCACTATTTGGTCCTCAATCTTGTTTTTGTGATCATTAATCATTACTAACGACCTTCATTAGGTGCTTGCTTAGTTTATCCATGTCCATGCATGTTTGCTGTGCAGACTGAAATCCAGACTCGGCCAATTATGAAAATATAATAGTTATTACAAGATGGAATTTATGCGCAGGGATATTGATGAGATTGGCCATCACCCTCTAAACAGTTGAGCATATTGGTGGATGAGTTCATTAGCAGTAATCAGTCTCAACCGCCTCTTGACACATGCATGTAAATGAAACATAAGCAGCGTGCCCTTTAGTGTTTAGGTATTTCCACACAACTGTATCACCTGATTAATTCAAATAACTTTGTTAATTTGTGCCACTGATTATCTGCCGGGTCCGTGATGCAGCACCTCATTAGATGAGGGTGGCCAGAAGGCATTCATGGCAGTCAAGCCCAGAAATTATATATTCACAAACCAATATTGATATTCAGCAGCGTGATCTACAGAAATATAATTCAATTTATTAAATGCACTCTGAAACGTATTTGAAACTTCAGGTCACTTCTTGAATGAAAATGGGGAAGCGGAGAGAAGACAAGTAAATCAAGGAAATAGTAAACAATGTGTTTTCACAGATGGCAATGGGGGACTTGTTTTCTTGAAGCCTCTACCCGAGTGTTCCCCAGGAGAAATCACCCCACACCTCCGAACTCCATGACACTCATGACCTCCTGGAAAAAGTCTGCAAGGAAAGATACAACAGCGTTTCATATATGATATCTTATGAAAAGTTATTTTTCATCCAAATGTTCTGCAACACAATCTTTCAGTGCACCTGTGCAAACCTACGGTGCAGAAGCTGTTCAGGCAACAGCGTTACAGCACTTTAAAAGTCTGTGGTTTGGGTTAAAATAAGGATTTTTGAGGTAGTCGGTTAAGTTCTTAAAAATACCTAACCCGTACGTACATTTCGGGTCAAATTGAACCCGTCTTGACATTTGACAGCAGTAAAAATACCCTAAATGTCATTCTTTTAGCTTGACATTTGATGACTTTTCCTATTGAAATGGATTTTTAGACCCACCAGTGTTGGTCAAACCAAGGAAAATGGTGGTTTTAGAGTCTTGAAACTGTGAAAGGGAATCTGCCATGCCTGGGTGTATTTATTATGAAACAGTGGTGATAGAGTTCAACGGGAACCTTGACATTGTCACTTGAGCTGTCTGTGTTCCCACAGAGACGGAAGTCTACTGAATGTGACTGCCACTTGAAGCAGAATAGTGTTGCTGCCACAAGGATTGATTTAAAAAGAAAAAATCTTTATTATATTAAGAACGAGCACTCAGATCTGAAATGTTTGGCTTGTGCTGAGTTTACTCTGATGTGAGTCATTGAATAAGTAGACTAGTCTGTCCTATGGGTGTGGCTATACAAGCATGGAATCAGTGCATGCCAGTGGTGCAGACAGGAATCAACACAGGAATGTAGACCAATCAAAGTCTTTACTGGAAGAAGGTCATAAAGTCAAACGGGGGGAAGCCAAAAGTCAGAAATCACAGGAAATGCAAACACTAAAGTATGATTGAATGCTACACATTAAGACAAACTGACAACAGGGAACAAACTGAACAAAGTACTTATGTACACAGGTAATGAAACAGGTGGAACTAATTAGGGGCAGGGCAGACAATAGACAGTGGCGGGAAAACACACAAGGACAGGAAGTGGAGGAAGAATGCTGAATGAAATGACATGAACGACATGAATGCGTCAGCCAGACTCAATCAAATACATGTAATTGCCTGTGCATTGCCTTTGTTATCATTTTGAACAAAGTTAAAGTGATTTACACATTTCATTCTCATCACCTTTTTTCTAAGTTTGAAAGCAGTGAACACTTTAATTAAATCCAGGTTTGCTATATTAAGTTGATTTGTTGGCGACCATTATAATGTCCTGATTCATCCGCATTTTAAACACTTTTTTTTACCATCCTAATGCTAATTTACCTGTAATTGATTTTGCAAAAAAATATTTTAGATATCCAGATATAAAACAAACGAAAGAGCTATGTTTTGATTTGTGCACTGAACCACCGGGCAAATCCAAAGCAGCTCACTGTGGAGCAGTGTGAAGGTGACTACATATTTAATGACTTGGTAGCCGAGACATATTCAACTCTCCAAAGAGGTAATGAGGAGCTGTAAATTGTGGAGCTGTGTGAAACTCTCTACTTTCTCCTTTGACACTAGAAGAGGATAATTCCATGTGATTAATTCACTTAACCTGCAAACAAAACACACACAAAAAGAGGCAGAATTACGCAATTCAATTAAGTAGACTGAACAACATATTGTAGCTTGTGAGATCCGTCACATCCAGGCGGGGGATTTTTTATGTGGGATCAAAAACATACATGATATGCATATTTCAGGAAGCTGAAAGAAACAAGTAACATCTGAATACTTGAAGAAGGGATCCCATGTGTGAGTCCGCTGTATTTGGTTCAATACAGCCCGAAGGTTCATGGGTTGAACCTTTAAACAATTGATGAATAAAACAACACACGTGGGCCTTTTAATTTGTCCTGCTTAGATCAGCCTCTGCACAGCGTTCGGCGTTCCCAGCCTCAGTATCGCTGCCTGGGAGGAGGTGTTGTCTGTTGCCCGTCTCCCTGCATGATGGAAAGAGCAGAAAGGTTGTCGGCGGACAAAGACAGCTTTTAATCACAGATGCGGTCTCAATAGAGAGCCGCGGCAGCAGGTTCATAACGTTTGGGTCACTGCAGGTCCTCATCTAATATTCCTAAAGGTGGAAAAGCATTGTGAATAGATTTTGGGCTGAGCAAGGGAAATTAAATCTGTAATCTACAAGCAGTGTCAACAAGCATTCTTCATTTTTTGGCACGGACTTTCTTTTGAGGGCTGGTTTCCATTTTTTTTTTGTAGTTGTGGTGGGTGTGTCGGCGCTGCTGCTGCTGTTGTGTGTCATTTTGCATGATTTATCACCAGTGAGAAAGCCCGCTCACACACTGAGAATGGTGTCGGGACTCGAGTGAAAAAAAACATCTAAAAGAAAAATGAACAGAAATGGGCTTACCTCTCCGATATGTGACATTTATGATAATTTGAAATGAAGATCCTCATTTTTTGAAATACCAGCCTTTTAGGTTTTGCACACACATCTTAGATTTCAGTCGCAGTATTCATCTCACCTTTGGCTGGTATTCAGCTTGTTGTTTGATAAATACACCAGAGCATTTGGGTATTGTTTTTCACGAGACATAATGGGCACAATATTTTACAATGACATGGCAATGTCTTTGTAGGCGGACCACCCTAAATTCATTCATCAATCTGAGTCTCTGTGTTTCCTGACTGGGTGGCATTTGGTTAAGAGCGAGTGCAGGTACGGTGGCACGTCTCTGATTCCTCCCTGGCATTATTTAGAAACAGCAGGAAGCACACAGATACATTCCACACACCTGAGAAAAGGTCACAGAGAAAAATGGAGAACAGCGGCAAATTGCCTCTCCATCCCATTACTGGGCTCGGGTACCACAATACGTTACCCAGCCTGCCACACTGGAGGGCTCATGTGAACTATGGGCTCTGATTTAGGCCGAGAACTTTGACTGCGGCACATTAATCTGGTCTGGGCGTTTTCCACTCGTCAACAAATTCTTTGTTTTACCTCCTCGGGGGAAGTAGGAATAATCGAAGGAAATTGTTTATTATCTCTTGTTTATTTTTTATTTTGTTACCTAAAATCGAGGTTTGACAATATTTTAAAGAAATGAATTTCAGTGGAGAAACCTAATTTGTGCTTTTCATAGGAATGAGTCACCAATACCCTTAAAGTGATACCAATAAAATTGATTATCTTATCATGTGATTGTCTCATTTCCACGTTCAGAGCCGTGAAGGGAAATCCCAGCTGCGTGAGTCGTAGCTGCTGCAGTCGTGGGCCAATCACACGTTGCATCACATTCCCAGTGATTGGCTGCAAAAGCATCCAAATAGTGATTTCCAGCATCGTTTGACTTGATACTACTTGGGTTACTTCAGTCGATACCTTTAATTTATAGAGTGCCTCATCTTTGGCTTTCCAGCGACGACTTCTCATTCATTCCCGAGGCTCGTCTGTGAACGGCACGTTGCCATGGCACACCCCACACACATAAAAAGGATACTTAGGATACTGTGATTTTGTTTGACTCAGCAAATCAAGCTTCCCACCAGGCTGATTTTTAATTCACCTTAAGGGCTCCACTAAATCAGCAACATGGCAGGAGCAATTCAGAGTGGGAGTGCTACATCCATCGTCATTCTCAAAGGCATCGAAGTGTGTGTGTGTGTGTGTGTGTGTGTGTGTGTGTGTGTGTGTGTGTGTGTGTTTGGAGGTTTAACGACTGATGAGGTGTGTAGCTCTGTTGGTCTCTGTGGTGTTTGCTTTGCTTTACAATCTCTCCCAGCAAAGCCTCAAATGTTCATGGCTGTGTTTCTGCGAGCGGACTCCATGTCCAGGCTTCCGTCTGACACACGGAGCAGAAGTATGCCATTTTAATGTGCTCACTGAGCAGGAACATTGTGTTTGACTTTGGCTGTTCTTATCTGCCCCTTGGTAGTATCCTTCTCACGTTCTAATTTGCTTTCCACTGAAAGGCATTTTTTGTTATTAAATTATTCAAATGAAGACTGCCACAGTCTGTGAAATAAACTTAAAGAGAATGGGTTAAGATTCCACTCAAGGCACTGCGTTTGCTTGCTATTTTCCAAAAAGGGAAAATAGTTTAAACCAATAGAGCCCAATCCACAAAGGAGACAAAAAACAATTATATCCATTCTGTTGTTATGTGGATATTCTTCTACAGAACAGTAACTGATACATTTAAACATTGAATCCCACACGGAGGACATTTGACTCAGTATATCCCTGTTAAAAAACACAAATACATACAGGCTGCTGTACATTTTTGTATAATTACTCAGTGATCGATTATTGTTTCCAGGTACAATTTTGGGTGAAATGTGCATTTATCGGACAGTTATACCAGAAACATATGGTTGCCAATAAAGTTTGAATAATTTGCAAATAAGTCTTGATGCATTTAAATAGGAATAAACAGAGGATTGTGTCTGAAATCAAAATATTCCAACTTTAGAGACAACAGCGTTGTTTAGACAACGACATACTGCACAAAAACCAAATGACAAAGCATTTTGTCGGGGAACGCCACGTTGTGTATCGCGGCAAAAGTTGAGTTCAACTTTTTTTTGACCGGATCACTCTGCAGGTCGTTTTATTACGCTTTTCCTTCTTTGAAGCTATTTCTTACCGTTGATGAATATTGCTACTGACACAAATCCACACTGAACTTTGAAAAAGCAATCTTTCAAGCCATACGTGAGGTCAGTGTTCCATACCCAACAATACATTTTGAGTGGAGTATCATATGAAGTTATCCTTTTGTTCATCTGGAGGAGCAGACATTCATTCCTGGGGACGGACGGACCCATTACATTTCATTCAACAAAAAAACAACAAGAGCTGCCTCCGTTGGGCCAACAGAGTGAATTTCAGTCTTTTTGTGGAAAATGACACGACAGACGATCACATCATATACGCGCCTCTCTCTTCAGTCCTTCCAAACAGCTACCTGTTGCTGTCATTTGGATCTGTGACGCCCGCTAGTGTGCTGAGCCAAAAAACATAAAGGTGGAACAACAAAGCAGACACTTTGACAGGTTACTGCAACATCTGTGCTGTTCTATTAGAGTTTGTGTTAGCTGGATCTGCTTTGTGCTCAAGTCTTCACCCCGGTCTCCTCGGAGCTCAGATGATGCAGAACGTGGTGGATGGTTGAGTTATATATGAACATTCAGAATCTGAAGGCAACGGGACACAATTTTTGGCATCAGGACTGGTTTAGTCCAAGTACAGGGTCGCCTCTAAAGGTGGAATAATATGCAAATGTCTTGTCTTGGCCAATCACTTGGACTCCTATCTAATGATTTCTCTTTTTATTGGTTTAAAATGCTTGTAAACTGTTTACTTTCAACTCTCACGTTGTTCATAATGTCTCTAAGTTCCTAATCAGACTGCAAAAACAATGAGCAACGCACAGAAAAGGATGGCCTGGATATCCGCTTCATAGCCTGGAATCCAAGATATATATACAGTACTTCATCCCCAGGAAGCTGTAGAAAAATGTTAACTTTGCTCCAGCTGAAAGTGAGTTCAAGCCCTGGAGCGCTTCAACAATTAATTAGAGATTTATAATGATGGAACCATAGTTATGAATAATCCATGTCTCAAGCCCCAGGAGTTAGCATAGCCTAGAGGGAGATCAACAACCCGACTTATTGTAATTTGTCATCATTGTTATTTCATTTATTTATTTTTGCATCTTAGCCTTTGCTATCTAATGTATCCTCTGATAAAAAAAAACCAACCTGTTTGCATTGTGGGGCGTATAAATATGCATAAATAAACAGTTTAGTCAATTTCTTGTCATTAGCAGAAACTAATTAGTGAGAGTCTCTTAATTGAACAATTAGCCTGTGTTTACATTTAAACACATTTCTTTTGAATTTATTCAAACCCATTTGGCCCTTTTTCACCATTTAGTGTTTTTGGAGACATAAGTTAGTGTTCTTTATGCCAAATCATGATAAACAGTCGCTACCAGGAAAGCTTTTCATATTAACTCTTTGAGAATGTTAGCATGGTGGAGTGTTTCTCCACATTAACATCACAGGAAGGCTTACTGTCGTGGATTAGAGCTGCTGAGTCATGTGTAGGTTGTGCAGGTAAGCAGCAGCAGACGTGTTGCTATGGTGTTGGACTTGAAAGGACTCCTAATGTTTCATCAGACATCAGACTTGAGTAGGCAAAGTCTCTGCAGTCGTCATCCATCTGACCTCCAAGCACTACTCGACAAATTTAATGCCTCGCAAGAAATTATTGTTGGCAGTAGCAAGATGGTGAAAATGAGATTAAATGGATATTTCTTTTCTACGGAAACCAAGCACACTTAGAGAATGGAAGCTTATTTGACGTATTTTGTAATTTCTTTACAAGGTCATCAGGAGGAAAAATGATATTGATAGAAATCATCATGCAAAAAAAAATGGAGCTTGAATGTGTCATTGTAAAATGGAGGAAGGAGAACACAAAAGGAAAATGGTTAAACCAAAAGAACCATTAGTTTCAGTAAAACGACCTTAGTTGAAGCCTGTTTTAGAAACTTGTATTGTCTTTCAATGAATGTTCATATAATAACGTATATAATATAATTGCTCACCCATTTAAAGTTGACTGCTCAGTGTCAAAAAACGGGTCTAAAACTGCAGAATATGATATATTTTATTGTGAATACATCAGTTATGCAGACGGAATGGCAACAATCTTGTGTATGAGTTGCTGGGAACCTGAAACCTATACGTTTTTACTTTACCAATTACCAGAAATTGGGTGATGATTCTGTGTAGTTTATGAATTCAGGAAGCATATCATCGCGGAGGTAAACATGTTATCATATTGCTTTCTGACTCCTGCAGACACCTGAAGAGAGCAACACAACCCCCATAGTTCATCTCTGGTAAGCAAAAGCAAAAAAGCAAAGGCTACATCTCACACACACACACACACACACACACACACACGCACACACACGCACACACACACACACACACACACACACACACACACACACACACACACACACACACACACACACACACACACACACACACACACACACACACACACACACGCCCAGCATGAATACACAAGCTGTTCCACTTCCTTTGTGTTCTTCAGAAAGTCAACCCAGTGGGTTGAACATACCGGCTGATATACAGCACACAAAAAAAAAAAAGGCCCATCCAAACAATTTTCAAAGCAAAATGAGAACCAACTCAGTTCACAAATTGTTTGCCCTCTCTTTCCTCGAAACGCTGTGTGCTTGCAAATAATACATTTAGGAGCCAATATAGCTGAGAATTTACCCACCAGATACCTGGACTACAGATTTAACAGTCTGGTTGATGAGGAGAAGTTCCAAAAAATGATGTGATGAAGGTGTAAAGATATGATGTTAATGCATATATAGTGTAGCTTCTGATTTAATATTATGCTACTGCTCTTGTTATACTCTAATTATCAAATATCAGGCATTGTACTATGCCTTAGACACCTGGGTATGTGAGGTGAGTGTCAAACATAGTATATTATTATATTCTATAAAGCATAAATTATGTACAACAGGAAACTTGCTGTGGGCTGTCCTAGTCTGGAGCACAGGGAGGTAAGAAAGAAAGAAAGAAAGACAGAAAGAAAGAAAGAAAGAAAGAAAGAAAGAAAGAAAGAAAGAAAGAAAGACAGACAGAAAGATAGAAAGAAAGACAGACAGAAAGATAGAAAGAAAGACAGAAAGAAAGATAGAAAGAAAGAAAGAAAGAAAGAAAGAAAGAAAGAAAGAAAGAAAGAAGGGGAAATGTCAAATCCAAAGTGTGAAATAAGTGCATAAATGTATGCAATTACAAAAGTGCATTGCATACAAGGTGGCACAATACCCTCTCACTTTAATTGATTTGCTGCTGCCTACAGTATGCAGTGACAGGACTCCCCCCCCTCTCTCTCTCTGCACACTGCTGCTGTCCCTCAGCATCTGATAGGATCTTGACACGGTCTAAATTAAAACCAACATTCATCCGTCTTTGAGCTCCCGCCACCGTCCACATTCACATTCTTCTTTTCGGTGTGAAATGCCAGCAGAGCGGCGAGGTGCTGTCGCTGCATCGTCCAACTCATCTGAATACGTGCGTCCAATGAATGTGACATGCAACCACCTGTTTATCGCCTCTGTAACGAGGATTTAATTCACGGGAGCACCATTTAGCTCTACATGTTCTGACACCATTGTTTGTATTTACCAGATTTCACACGCAAGTATTAACAACCATATGGGCTGCTAAACCAGCTGTGCACATCAGCGTGGCCCCGTCATGTTGTTTTAAGTATGGAAGCATCCTAATAAAGTCTTAAGCACTCAGAATGATTAGCTATTGCATAACCTGAAACGGTGCCAAAGGGTTAAAGCCCGGTTTTAATGTAGTTCAGGCATTACGTGGCTTCAGTATTGGGCTGCATTCCAAAAGGACAATTTAAGAGAATTACTGAAGGCACATTAAGTTGTCAAGATACCCATTCCATCAATGAGAGCCGAAGGAAACACTGTGTTGCCGAAGAGAAATGCATCCGACACATGTGGGCTTTGTTCATTTGCCGCATGCATATCCTAAATTACCTCTCCAGCTAAAGCCGGGCAGCAAAAAATGGCTCAGTGTACATTCTTCTGAGGTGAACAGTGAATCTCAGTGTGTGGGCAGATGCACAGACATTCACTGTGACACACTGACAGCAGCCACTTGATTTGATTTTGAGTACATTTATAAAGAAGAGGTGATAAGAATGTGCTATTTTCATTTGGGTTATTTCTTTCTATCAGTTTGCGGCAGCTTCTCAGCGTCATGATCTGTATCATCACATGAAACACTTAAAAAATAATAACAATGCCAGCATGCAACGACCTTTTGGTATACATTTTTTTCATGTATTATCTTTTGAATTAATGGCTTAAAGTGATGTCTCCTTCAAAAGAAAATCCTTAAACAAACCATCTACTTGAGGCAATTAAATGCCTCTCTGTCATTATCACTTTTCAGAGCAAACCTGCACGTCTTAATGACTTCAGTCTTCAAGGCTCCACTGGTTTTATTCATGTTCAGAAATCTTTTTTTGGCATGCAAATGTTCAAAGAAAGAGCTTAAGTGCTCATAATATAGATTATACAGAACAGTATCTCTATAATTGCAAATAAGTGATTTAAATGGTTTATGGTTTGGCTGGCTGATTTCATGCTTTGTCTTTTGAAAGAATATCCAGATTTTCAAAGAATTGCAAGATTGCATTAAAGACACAATTTCTTACAATAATCATAAAACATTATAAACCATACCATATCAAAATACTTCATAATTTCATCTTCTTTTGCAAGGATCATAATGTATTGTAATGAATTATCATTATACTCTTTTTATATAGTGATTGTACTATATATTGTTTGTATTGGGTAAAATAAAAATGTATTTCACTTTTTGTGTTCTTGTATAGATTTTATACGTTTTACTTTAATCAAACTGTGACCAATTAAGCTACTGTATAATCACATTATAATGCATTATTACAGTGATTATAATAGATTGTAAAAGATGTGATGGGACAACCAATCAGCAATATGGTAATATTTATGAGTGCTTATTGCTATAGTTATACAGTGATATAATCGGATTATAAGTATTTTTATAATGCATTTCAAAGAATGGTGATTCATCATTGCAAAAAGCAGAAAATAAATAAACTAAATATTGCTTTTTGATACATCAGCCACAGTATTTATTCGTGCAACTTCCTCAAATCTCAGAGCCTCACAAATAAATTCAATCAAACTTGATGATGAGCAACAATGTTTGACATCTTATTGGAATTTCTTACTTCAAAATTTGGAACAGACTTTCCAAAAATACACGAAACTTGAGATTGTTGGCGCTGTCAAGACTTTATTTGTGCCAAACTTAGAGATAGTCAGTGTCGTTGGTTTAGCACCTTCAAAGCACCTATTTCCATATTTTAATTACGTTATCGTTGTTGGCTGGGTATCCAGGCAGAGGTCATCTGATGAGACTCATCTGATAGCAGTTTTATTGGGTTTCTTTGGCAGCAGATGTTCCGTTACTAATTTGAAGTTACAGTTGGATGGGACACTTTGGCCTGCTGGTCCCTGTGAGTCCTCCTCAGAGCTCAGAGAGGATAACGGTCGCTTAAAGTCCCAGTCGGCAACATGTTTTTGATCATATTCACTGAAGGCGACACTACGCTCCGATAGAACAACATAAATCATCCGTTTTTTGGAAAAAAAGCGTGCCTCTGCGTGCACGTAGAGCCTGTTTGTTTTGCAAAGATCCGACAGAGCCCGGGTCATCCTGTCCAATCAGCACGCAGGGCTGTGTTCGTGCACACACAGAGCCCCTCCCCCCTCGGGTCGTACCACTATCACAGGGGGGAGGTGGAGGGAAGTAGCAACAAGCTTCCAATTCCTCGGTTAAAAACCGAAACGAGGAGGTCCAAAACAACCAAGGAAAAGAAAACACCGGTGGAAAAGAAGGAAAAAATGAAAGATTGCGACGGTGCCCGTGATAAAACCAGAGTCAACATCGGACCCGCGTTTCAAAGGTGGTGTGATCTAAGGGATTTCAAAGGGCACGGAGTCGAGGGGAGGAGCTCGGTGGTCGAGGGGGAGGAGCTTGGTGGTTGTGGGGGAGGAGCCTGAGAGTTGGAAACATTCAAAATCTGACAGAGTGCCCTCGATCCGCCAGACTTGCCGACTGGGACTTTAAGAATCTCTGTATTATATTGCTCATTAGCATATGAGTCTAAAATTCAAAGAATATGCAGACAATTAAACAGATTGCAATTAACAGGTTGTATTGAATGGTGTTCACATCATAGGCTACTGTATTCAAAGGAACTACATCAGTGAAAAAAAAAATTTCATGGAGAAATATATGAGGCTTAAATCTAAAATATTTTGTATTTTTTAGGAATTATTATTTTTCTTAACATGTACATTTCAGAATAAATATCTAAAAGAAAAGTGATGTAAGGTGTTGTGAAGGGTTGCTGTCTTCTTCTGCTAGCTTGAAACCTTCTACCGGAACATTTTTCATTTCTTGCCACGGATCAACACACAAGCCGGATAACGGAAAGTTTGAAAAGGTGTCCTTCACTCTTCTCAATGCACTCGTCCCTGTACCCGACCTCTGCTGTGTTCAAGATTATGCAACTGCTAAAAAAGGCGATGCTGTCAGATTGGATGGAACAGCTGAGCCAGTCTCTCTCTCTCTCTCAGGTCCGTTGTTACATGTCGACTGGATTTCTGGATTCAGATAAAAGTGATAAGTGGGAGTGTGGCATTCGCTTGCATTAGTATTGTCTTTGTTCTTCAGTGGGGAAAGCTCAGCCCGACCTCGTCCGCTTTCTGAAATTCTGGCCTGAGTTGATGGACAGCGACTGAGCATCAATATTCAAACTCTGAAGCACCATCTGTGCTGCCACATTAGAAACACCATTATCATTTCAATAAAACAAAAGCTTTTACGCCACACCTACTTGTGGTCGAATCATAATGTTGGTTGATCGGCTTCAACAACACAATGATATATTTTTAAAAGCGCAGCGTTATTCAAACACTAGACATTTTAATAAGGCTGATTTACATAATGCAGAAAGATCACAGAAGTGGAGACTCAACAGATTAAACCATGAAAATATCTAAACATTTCAACAAAGATGACACTCTCTAACGTTAGATCATTACCTTTCTGTTTTCCTTTAAACAATGTTTCATCTCTGTCCTTCCTTGTGATGCAAGGGGTTTATGTACTTGTACCATATTCCTTATTGAATATTTCTATGTCTCATGCAGTTACTAAAGCTTGGTTCATTTGACTTCCATAGAATACAATCATCAGTCAGGAAACTGCTCCTAAGTGTGTTTTAATTAAAGTCTCTTGGTAAGAACTGCCAGAGGCAGCCTCTAATCTCAAAGCAGCATGTTGTTGAGGAAAGGGATATATTATTTTCAGGTCAAAATGTAATTCTCTAATTCCTATCAGAATCAAAAAACCTGCAAAATGTGTGTCGCTTCTTCATGTTTTCAATTGGGTTTTTTTTTCTTAGATGTAAAAAAAAATAATTCTGTCTGAAGTCGTCCGATGTCTGTAGTCCTGAGTGAGAGAACTCCTTTTATGTTAAGTGTTGTCTCACTGCTTTTAGTCCTGCTTCTACTTACTAAACACTTTTCTACTTTTTTGGGGAGTAAAAACTTCAGCTGAGGTACCTGAAATCTGAGAGAGAGAGAGAGAGAGAGAGAGAGAGAGAGAGAGAGAGAGAGAGAGAGAGAGAGAGAGAGAGAGAGAGACAGAGAGAGAGAGAGAGAGAGAGAGAGAGAGAGAGAGAGAAACATGTAGAGTGGCAATTTCCACATTTAACTTTAATTAAAAATTTAGTTTAGCAAACTCTTAATTTAGGATTTAGTTAAATATTTAGTTGAGGCAAACTAGAGGATTTAGTTAAATATTAATTTAGGAAAACTTAACATTGAGCATTTAGTGAAATATTTATTTTGAGGTCAACTTCTGTAACGTCAAAAACGGCATTAGTGTTAAATGAAGGAAAATGAGAGATTTGACATTTCTCTGCAGCAAAAAGGCTACAAAATGTCCAGGTGGATAATGTGTGTCCCCTTCTCTTCATAAAGCTTCAAAAGATGTTGGATGTGAGCTCTAACAGCAGGGTTTTAAATGAAGTAAGAAAGGTTGTGGCCCTGCATGAGAGTTAAAAGCGTTGGAGTCCATGACCTTGAAAGCCCTGTGACCAAACGGGAGCAGAGTTTATCAGGGAGGTCAAGTAGGAGGAGAGTGGCGGTCAAAAGTCCGACACCAAGCAGGGATTGGAAGGCGACCCTGCTCTACATGCCATAATGGACCCGGAGACGGTGTCGGTGCTGCAGAGCGTGGGCGACGCGGTCAGAGTGCACAGATCAGGGTTTCAGGCGGACCGCGACCCGGGTACTTCAAAGACAGCAGCATGCTGCTGTTTGTGTGCCCGAGGTTACAGAGACACCCACTGGGTCTCGGCTCCCGAGGGAAAGAACAGAGTGCATTCATTTACAAAAAAAAAGGAAGATGAATCGCTGTTGATGGATATCTTTCATTAAGACGATGAGAAGGGTTTTTCCTTTTAAGTGTTAAGCTGGCAACGTTCACATGTGGGACACAAACGGAGGATTCTTGGCAGTGCTAACAAATGCGAAAAGAGCCCAAGACCACTTCAGGTCTGGGATTTGGCTGTTACACGCGGGATATGAATTATGATGTGGCTCCACAGTACACTGCATCATCTATCCTTGCTGGGGGGACCAGAGGGGCCAGACCAGAGGCCAGTTACATGTAACAGTAGGCCCTAAGAGATAGGAGGCTCAACAGCTTATCAACAGATACACAGATACTCCATTTATCAAGCCACTATGAGGAGAGTCTGCACAACTGCTAGTAGAGAGACCTTCATTATTGAAGGTTATGATTCAAAAACTTTAAACCACATTTCCAACAGTAAAAATATTCTACTGCACAAAGACCTTTGAAGATAGAGGTATTTCAGCGGGATGTCCATTCATTCATGTTCTGCTTCTTACTGTACCAACTGCAAGGCTTCTTCTATTATGGCACAAAGTGACATCATTAATATCCCAAATTAGACGTTCGACACATATTTGGTCTGCAGACGTCGGTGGCTACGAGACAATCCAATTTAAATAAAGTTTCAACCACTGCTGCGGCCAGGGAGACATGCAATGTGATTAACAGCCAATCGAGACGAGGAGAGGAAAACACAATCAGAGGCACAGGTTTCAAATAGTGCTCACTGGAACAACCCATCACCGACGTGAAAGATTTCACAGTTTGATATTATGGCACAATAAAAAAAAACGCACTGTTACCAGTGACAATCAACAAAAGTGAAATGGTTCCCGCTTGTACCCATGATGGCAGCCGCTTCATAAGTTTCACCCAGCAAAGCAAAATCCGGCTGGTATTGAATGTCCAGTGCCAAAAACCCAGACAAATAATGAGAAACCTCACGGCAATGACAGGACTCCAGAAAACAAGTAGTCTGGCACATAATCCGGAATAAAACCCAGTGTTGTTTCTACACTTCACTTTTTAAGAGTTGGATAAACCCAGGCAAGCTGTTTGCCTCCTGTTTCTAGTCCTTATGCTAAGCTAAGCTAGCTAGCCGCTGGCTGTAGCTTCACTGTGAATGATGGAACCGATAGCAATCCTGGCTTCTGCCTCTCAGTAACAAAGTGAAGAATGTCAAAATGTCAAACTGCTTCAACATTAGACCTTGAAGCGTTGGGTCGTATTGATTGTATGGTCGAGTCTCGAGGCTCTCAATTTCTCCCAAAGTAAAGCCTTGAAGGAGCACTTGGACAAGCCCAATCCTCACACAACAATAGTAGACAGCCAAAGTTAACAAGTGCCTCGTAAAGAAATATGACTAAGAATTAAAGACCGGCATGTCTTTCTGGGAAGTTGTTTTTCTGTTTTCGTTATCTATAGGATACGAGGATGCAGCATCATCTGTGACAATAAAGCACATTGATGCAGTCTGGCATATTAATCAAAATATACAATTACATTTAAATTCCACAGCAGGTTCTCTTTCCGCCATAAAACCGCTGTTTATAAAAGTAAACAGCTCAGCTTCAGAAAGGTCACGGACTTCCCAGGGAGGTTGAGGACTAGAACAAAGGGATTCCGCTGCATGTTTGTTTCTGCCGTTTCTTTCCCGCGACCGAACATCTGATTAGAAAACCACACAATGAAAAGCCCATTTTGACACGTGAAACTTGTGCTTATCTCCCCGTAACACGGGGTGAATGTTAATTCAGCAGCGCTTATCACAACGATGAATTTAAATGACAACAATATGTTTTTGGCAGATAAAATGATCATTTGGAATGTGTTTCTATTCACTGCCCATCTCACCTTCGTGACCTCCCGCTAAGAGGGAAAATGTCCTCTGAATTTTAAATCAGCAATATGAAGATCCTTATTGTGGAAAGGGTCGCCGGGTCTCGTTTTTCATTTAGCCTCTGAGAGCGTGACGGACTGTTATTATTGGCAAACTAACTTTCAAGGTTTAGTGCGGAAGCGTCAGCGTGCATTTGATAACATTAAACTTCCGGGTGTCACTTTAAGTATTCACTGAAATGTATGATCTATTTTGAATGGAATGAAAATGCCATCTGTGCAACAAAATTTCCATGATTTATTGATTTAAAAAAAAAAAAACTGGATAAAACGCAGACCTGTGCCTTTGAAGAGTGCAATCACGTCCCATATTTCTCACTCCATCTGCCGTGATGATTTGCCAACTTTTATACACTGAGTTGTTGTTTTTTTCTCCTGCATACATGTTGTTCTGCATTTCCAAACTTTTGCCAAAGTGATTCTGTGGTTCAGAGTGGACAAGGAAGCCTGTCTGTCCAGAGCCAAGTTTCTTTCTGAGCTCATGGAGGGAAAAAAAAAGAAAAAGAAAATCACTGCCAGCAGCAAATTTCACTAATAATGTAAATTCAGTGCCTAATTGGCAGCACACCAGCTGTTTCTCATCAAAATAATGAGTCTGTTTTTCTTTTATGAGAATATTATCTATCTTCTTTAGATACTGAGAGTTCTGCTGCTGCTTTCGTGCCTTCCCTGTTGAAGCCGTGTGTCCTGACGACTGCAGCCGCCCGAGGTCCTCAGATAGAGATCCAGTCTGAACCCGCCTCACGCTGACAGCTGAAACGATGGAGGGAGGCTTTCACCACCAACGGGCAAGCTCAAGACTGACTGCCTTTGTTGGTCAAGACAATAAAGACGCTGTCATGAGTCTGCCGCCGTGTCTTCCTCCTCCTTAGCGGCTCGGTTTGATTGTATGCAGATGAGGGAGCCTGACGAAGTCAACTCTGTGCACATGCATAACGGCAGGGTCTTAGATCAGCCACTTGAGTGCCACTTATTAATGATGTCTGGGACTTCAACTCTTACATATGCACCGAGCAATATAAAAAGGTTAATATGCATTTTTTATTTTCTCCGGCGAAAAGACGGCAGACGTGGTCAGCTTGCAGTTTCTTTGCTGGGTATTAAATAAAAGAGCCTTCTGGCGTCGTGCTTTTTGAGATGGAATGATAGCCGTTCAGAGGCGTTAATGAAGTGCTAATGGCCGTCTTAATGAGATTCTCCGACTCGTGCTGTATTTGAAAAGCAAGATATCCAGGTTTCTAATTAAGTCCTCGCCTGATTTTAATGAGTAAACATTAAAAAAAAAAGTGTCGTGGATCAATATCTGCTCGGTACTCATTAGAGGTTGATATTTTCTTCAGGTTTTACATGAAAATGTCAAGTACTCCACAAAGAGAAACAGAGGCGATGTCTTCAGAGGAACGAACTAAATGTCTACAGTCATGCTGATCTGCTCGACTGTACTCGGACACAGCGGGATTTGACCAAAGTGCTAATGACTGTATATTAATACGCTCACAATGACGCTAACATGCTGGTTTTTAGCAGACAAGATGTTTTCCAACAGTTCTTGAGATGTTTCACTCAGAAATCTAAATGTCAACCTCATGGAGGGGAAAGAGGAAAGACAGGAAACCAGCTTTTCATCCTCACGTGGACAATAAATGGAAATTCATCCCAATAGTTATTGAGATATCTCTGTCTGGAGCAAAGTGTTGCTTTCCTTAAGGCCGTTCCTCGACTGCAGGGGTTCTGGATGTTTAAATGACCGAGTGCAAGCGTATGATTGAGGGCCGCACAGGAAGTAGTCAGGAGATTGGTGAATGGTCTCATAATGGAGTGTAACATTAAACGCCTTGAGCACTGAATCCCCCTGTTTGCATATAAGCCAGATCGCCTTCTGTTCCCAGACGTCCATTTATCTTGAAATATTGAAACGGACTGCGGATCTTTAAATATATATCCACACATAATGTTTCTGAGGGCCACTATGGCGATGCTCTAATGCTAGAAACAGATTCGTCATATACTCTGACACGGGCTCTGGATTTAAACACATGTAAAACACTCGTGGTGTAGTGCACCGCGTGTACACGCTGCCAGTGAGTTTCCATGTACCATTAGATTAATTTCAAGACTCCATTAGGAGCACTCATTGGTAATTTTCTGCCACAGCAGAAGAACTATTGCAACGGGACGGCGCGGTCCGCATGCAACGATGCCGGCGGAGAGACGTGATGCTGGAGAGGAAGGTTCACGGCCTGTAATGTGACTCATTCCTGCGTTCGGCTTCTGTATGGATTATTTTACACATGTCAATCACAGGCAACTTTTATTTTGTTTGCATGAACATTTGGACTTCGGAGTCACTGATTCATTGATGCCAGTTACTCAATAGGTTAATGAAACTTTACCCAGTGAACGTGTCATGCATAACACTTGCTTAACTGTAGTTTCTCCTACTAGCACGTCCCATTATTGTTCCTTACATACAGTTATATAGTATTAAGAAGTTCAGACTTTTAAAATGCTAAAAAGGCTATTTGTATCTGGGCTTTTGTTCTATAGCATTACTTAACCGTCACTAATATAAATAAAGTTGACGTTACTCATTTAAAAAAATGTATTTTTCTGTTATTTCAGGAACAAGAATGTGATTTATCCATTGGAGTTGCCCTCTCATTGCAGAAGTCGTAGTTATGCCAATTAAGCACAATTTATGGTCTTTGTCTGTGCATGCCAATGCGATGGAAGATTTCACACATCCTAAGTCTAACGAGAGCAGTCCATTCCAAGAAATGAGCACGCTGCCAGTATAAGACACTTTTTATTTCCGAACTGCCTTTTAAACGTTGTAGACCACGGACTTAATTCAACTTCTACAGCCACATAGTTCCCCTTCGCCGAGTGCCGTGAACAAAGGGCCAGCTGCGCTTCCATCCCAGTAATGTTGGATATGGAGCCAACCTTGAGTAGACCTGCACGATGTCTCCTCGCCGGCTTGTTCAAATTTCACCATCTGACTCATAAATCACTGAGTATCGAAGTGAAGGTGACCCCCGACCTCAGTGCTGCCACGATACATTGATTTCCATGGGAATGAGTGAACGACAACTGAAATGAATGCTGCCTGATGCATTAATGACTTGATTGTTTGACTTTTTGTCCAAAAATAATGTCCATTTACATTGTGGCTGCAAATATGTCTCGTTTTAAGATGTATTTCTTACTTTTGGAGAAATATTACAAATCTACGAGGACGTTTTTTAAACAGCACTAAAGTTAACTTTTTTTAAATTTTGTTAAGATTAAGTCATTCCACATGCCTCAGTAGTTCAAAAACACAATAATGCAATAAATATGAATGCAAGCTGCAAACTCATTTGCCCACGAGACGTAGCCAACAATCTGTTTTGAATTAACTTGGGCCTTTACGTAGAGACAGCTAGCTAAATAGCTGTGTTTATCTCATATTAGGCCTTATTCACATAATGTCAATGGCCATGACTGTCAGCTTGTTTGCTCGCCGAACGCCGGGGACCAATCAGCTGCTGGCGCTGCTAATTATGTTTGTGCTGCTTGTTATATATATATATACTATATACTATATATATATATCTATAATTGAACAGGCTCACATTGTAAGTTGAGGAAGATTTTCCACTGTGAATAAAATCCAAAAGGACAGAGACCCATGTGAGAGGCAGCCAGCAGCATGCTAATTCACACGCAGGTTGTTCTAAATCCTTTTAATGAGATTTTTTTTTTTGGAGTGACATAGCATAACCAAATACTCTGAGGCATCCTCTGAAACTTCCACCTGGACTTTAATTTAATGCCCAGTCTGTTACGGATTTGATGTTCAAAAAAACAATGGAGGAGGAGAGAAAATGTGTAAGGTGAAAGAGGAAAATTGTGTAATTGAAAATGAAATCATGGAGCCCCCAAAGAGAGACCGCACTAATCTGCATAATAATGAATACTCGTGTGTTATAGTGGAGTCCAATGCACGCTGTTTGACTACACTAAGACTTTGAAATGGATTGTTCCTGGGCTTTGAACCTCTCGCTGTACAGATGATGACTGCACTGAGCAGAATGACAGGAAATAATGAAAGACCATCCCGCTCACATCGGTTCTCTGTAAATCCATCTGAGCACATCTGTTCCCCTGGAGTGTCATCGAGCGATGCGGCTGTAAAGTATGTGGGAGCAACAAACGCTAATGGGGAAGAGCACAAATGGCTAACATTACCCATCAGCCACTATTTATTAGGGAATGAAGTGGGCTTATTTGTACACTCAGTTGGGTTTTCTCTGCTCAGGGGACAACTGAAATGATATTCTAGCGGGTGAAACTGTGAATTGGAAATGTTCATAAATGTTGAATAGCCGACTAAAAAACCACTCGTCTAATTTATCAATTAAAAAACAGGCTTCGTCTGCCCATATGTCTGCCATTAGCAGCTCTGTTATTCACTGTGTTGGCGAACAAGTGCTTTTTGCCCTTGAACTGAATGAAATATTCAGTATAAGCTAAACACACACACACACACACACACACACACACACACACACACACACACAGACACTGAGCTGGTGGAACACATGCAGGGCGTCTTCATCTCCACCAGTAGGAGTCATCAGGGTCGTCGTTGCTCATCTCTGACCCGCTCCAAGTGGTGGAGAACGCACCTGAATCATTTTAATGGTTTCATCGGAGCCTCAAACGAGTGAGGAGGAAGGATTACCCGCTCCGGTGATATCTGTCTCTGTGGCAACGTCTGTGTTCCAAGAGGCCACCGTACATTTTTTAACAAACCTGCGACACAAAAAAAAAAAAGTGTAGTCCAGAGAGAGAGAAAAGTAATTACAGGTATTTTTTTTTGTTTTTTTGTTGTCGTCTCCCTTGATAATCCCAAGTTGAAAAGCAATTTCATGTTGAGGGTTTGAGATGATACCTCACGTTAATCATATTTAGGTCAAAGATGATGATTTCTAAAACATAGAGAAATGGGTTCACAATGGCAGCAGCTGGAAACAGAATCTAACTCATGTCTGTGCTTTTTTTGGATGAAAATTAAAGGACAGGTTTGACATCTTGGAGAAAAAAACGTTTCGCTTTCTTGCTGCTGCTGAGAAGTCTCATGTCGACGGTAGATATAAAGTCAGTTAGCTGAGCTCAAAGACTGGCAAGGAAATCCAGCGCTCTGAAGCATTTCCCATACATTATTAGTCTATAAGCTATGAGAACCAGAGACTACAGTATATTTCCACAACAGATATGATCTTATAAAAAAATATATTTCTCCAAACGTCACATATTTCTTCTAATTCACACCAGGATTGAGTAGAAAGGTATGATTCCATACATCCTGAGCAGAGCTTTATGTTGTGTTTGCTGGAGGAGCCCCAGCAGGCTTTTCAGCTGAATACCTCCATATGCTGCATGCCTCCCACATGAGAGCTGCAGGCCGGAAACAAGGCAGGAGCCGTTCTCAGCGGTCCTCCCTACATGCTGCTTCCTGTCTCTTCCTGGCTCTTGGGTTTGCATGTGCGAGTCCAAACCCACTCAGCATTTGAAATCCTTCCTCTGTGTTTCACATAAACTCCAACGTTAGCCGTGGAGGTTCTCAGTCGTCCAGGTTCATGGTGATCTTTCAAAGCTTCGTCGTAGGCAACTGGACTTTTGAAGACGAGGCTCCTCCAGGTCAGACCTGAAGAACGTCCCACATTTACTTCACGAGTGAAATCATCTATATAACAAAGTGTAAAACCCCTCTCCTTCACAGAAGTGTGAAATATGTCACTGTGATGTAACAAGCAACTTTCCTGCCTGCAGCAGATTATTCATTAGATCATTGTAGCGGTACCAGCTGCTGCCCTAATGGATGCTGATTTGCGTATTCGACACTTTTGTCAACATTTCATGTGGATGTATTCATAACTCTTCCTGGCACACTCAATAGCACCACATTTTTTTTTTAAATGTACACTAATTATTTTTAAAAAATAACGCTGCTTTTTGCAAGCTTACAGTAGCTGCTTTTTTGATTCCTCGACATTAAGCCTTTCATGGAACCAGAAGAGACTTTCTGATGTATTTTGCCTTCGGCTTCTTTACAGCCTCCTTTAAGGGACCCCCCAGCGATACAGTCACTGGATTCAAAGCGTTTTTTTTCCTCCGAGAGCGGCTCTTTTCAGAAAAGCGATGTGTGATCATCTCTACTTATCACAGTCCTAATCAAAGTAAAGTTCAGCTGTACCACGTCGAGGGCATTACGGGGGGACGCACAGATGTCTCCGGCGACATGAATCAGGTGCTTCTTCTTTCTCCGCCACCAACAAACGGCGGGATGCGCAAGAAGTGAAGGCATTTTGAAATTTTTATGTGGGGATGTAAAGGCCCGGGAGTGCTTCTCCGGGACTTTATTTAAACATTTAGTAGCGACATAGGAGTATCGCTCCGACTACCGCTGTGTTTTAACACTCTTCGGTGTCTCCGTGAAGGTTCTCAGAAATAGCATCAGAGTAATGGTGACAGACGTCGTCAGGCAGTAAATGTCTCATCAAATAATTCAGTTCAACAAGACGGACATGAGGAGACACACACACACACACACACACACACACACCATCTTCTATATATCATGCATAAGAAACCTTACCGACCTGGACAACATTTATAGATTCACCGAGCTTCACACAGCGATCCAAACAGGGCGAGTGTTCTGTTTATGCGGCAGCAACAGCCTTCATGCTACTGTCACAGATCAGCAACCGGAACTATCTAAAAAGCCCTGCAGAGCCGTCTGAGCCAAACTCACTATTTGGATAACATTGCGATGAGTAAGGCCAGAGCGGCCGGTTGGTGCTCATGCATGACTTCACTAATTCCCCAAAAACTGTACTTGATTGTGAGCAGTATCGTGTTTGCTCACAGGCACAAAAAAAAGAAAAAAAGTGGAGAATGACAGAAGTTTGAAAGTTGTTACATTGTTTTTTTGTTTTTTTATCACACAATCATTGAGTTATAAAACACATTTCTTGAATTCCATATTCCGGTTTAATTAAGCGAACCCTGCCAGCATGAAGCCGAGTGATTTCTTCAAATTAAAGCGTGAAGCTTTTTCAAAATGGCTACGCACAGATTGTGTGTTGAATCTTGGCATGGAAGGCACGGCGAACCGTTGTTTTCAATATTTTGGATGACTTGGCTGACATGAACGTGTGGTATAAGGCTGAATGCCGATGAGTTCAGCCTGCTGCTGTTTAACTAACTACTTTTTTACTTTTTTTGCACATTCGATCAAAAGCAGCTCTGCTGCTGCTGCGGATTCACCTCTCATGAAATCATGCAGGTTTGAATACTATTAATAATTACTATTTAATACATAATTTCTGTGTGTGTTCTATATTGTTTTCTATGTTTTATACTGTCTTTGCTGCTTTTAATTGAATGTCTTGTGTTCTTAACTGCATTTATTGTATGTAAAGTGTCTTTGAGCTTTTGGAAAAGCGCTTATAAAAATACATTTATTATTATTATTATTATTATTATAAGCAAGTGTTCTGCTGTGGACAGATATTTGAAACGGCATTTGCAAACTGGTTATTTAAAATGCAGCTATTACAAATAAGGTGCAATCTAATGGGAGTTAATGAATAAATTCCTGTGTTAATGAGCAGTTATTAACGTGTCAAGCTAATAAGCATGTGAGGGATTTTTGTGGTGCATCAAAATCAACAGAAAATATGTGTATCTTCATGGATTTGTGTGTGTGTGGTGTTTTTATTGCTTTGAGGCTGCAACTACAACACCTGCAATAAACGCCGAACATGTGTGAGCGAACGCTGTTTGCCCTCGTCTCGCCTTTGCAGATGCAATAGCGTTGAAAAGAATAAAGCGGTTTTAGCCAGAGTTTATCAAAACAATCCTTTCCCCTGCAGCATCTGTCAGAAATCAGAGGCCAGCTCACAACCTTCGACTCGCTCTTTTAATTCACGAGAATCTGCAGTGCAGTAATAAAAAGTTTTGCGGGGAACCGAGTATTTCTCGAAACACTTTCCAACCTTCCACTGATCATACACTTCACAATCTGCTCGACGCTTTTTTTTTTCCACCATTACGTGAGCCAGGGAATCATTTAGACAACACAGCGTAGGCGGATGTCCTTTTGTCGGTGTGAACAGCATCTGTGTGGGCTGCCTGCTGGGCTCAGCTCTCTTATGGATAGGGCACTGGAAGGCCCAGGCTCCCTGGCTGCAGTCAGACAGATGCAGACTGGTGGGCGCCTCATCGCTAACTGCCTGCAGACAGACACACACAAGCAGCGGACGCGGTGGAGCAACACTCGGGTTTGAAATGGCTGCGAGAGGGATGGGAATACACAGCGCATGTGCCTCAGTCGACTTGGCCGGCCTCTGACCCGCCATCAGTCTGTTTACATCCAGCATCATGAGTCAGATGTTGTGAATGAAAAAAGAATACTGTGTAGGATGAACAACGTTTAGTATTCATGCATATTTTAATGCCATAATGGTTTTATCTGTTGTTTCTACTGATTCAGTTTCATTAAATAACAAGTAAAGGAATAATTTGTCATTCTGTCTTTATATAAACTCTTATAACTACAACTACAACGACAAAGCAGGGAATCTCTGCCTGAACTAAGTGTTAGATTTTAGGGTGTTAGATGTTAGATTTGGCAGTAACAGAAGAAGAAGGCTACTCAACAGTAAGTAAATAAGTAAGTAAGTATGTACGTAAGTAAGTAAGTAAGTAAGTAAGTATGTACGTAAGTAAGTATGTACATAAGTAAGTAAGTAAGTATGTAAGTAAGTAAGTATGTACGTAAGTAAGTATGTACGTAAGTAAGTAAGTAAGTATGTACGTAAGTAAGTAAGTATGTACGTAAGTAAGTATGTACATAAGTAAGTAAGTATGTACGTAAGTAAGTATGTAAGTAAGTAAGTATGTACGTAAGTAAGTATGTAAGTAAGTAAGTAAGTATGTACGTAAGTAAGTATGTAAGTAAGTAAGTAAGTAAGTATGTACGTAAGTATGTACATAAGTAAGTAAGTAAGTATGTACGTAAGTAAGTATGTAAGTAAGTAAGTAAGTAAGTAAGTAAGTATGTACGTAAGTAAGTAAGTAAGTAAAATACTGCATTCAAATTTTTGTTCAAGCAAAGAGTGAAAGAGTCATTATCAGGAAAATGTAAATCTACTTCATGTATTTTCAAGTAGGAGCTTTCAATTCAAAATATCAAATATGATGCTGGATTGTTTATTAAACAATCATGCATTACATCTGAATTGTTATATTTAGTGATTCTAATTTGAATCTGCAACATATCCAGTCATTTCTCTGTCAGGAAGGTTTTTCTCTGAATTAGAGGTACATGGTAAGTTATTTATACTGTATATATATAGTTGAGCTGCATATTATTTACTCGATTGGTTTTTTTGAAAGATATTTTGGGATACAATGAGTTAGTAATAGTAATATAATTCAGGATGTTTTGAACAGGCACTGCTAAAGCAGTTCATGACCCTCTCCTGAACTCTGGTATACTTACAGTTCTGCCTAGTTGAGTTGTTTCTCAAGACATTTCAGAGGATGAAGGACGGCATCAGTTCCACAAGATGAATTATTAACTATTATTTTGACCCCTCTGGGGCTGCCAGGATGTGTGCAGACAGGTGAGAGGATAGCTGACTGTATAAACGACGGCGTTGAGTCCGAGCATCATGACTTCTCCGGCGTCCAGCCAAAGAAAAGGCCCTCGTAGTGGATTGTTCTGCTTTCAGAGCACTCTCAAAGTTGAATAATTCAAATACAGAGGTATTGTCCTGAGTCACTGTTCTTGTATTGATTGTAGAAATCTAAGGAAATGTTCTCCATCGTAGGGCTCTTAATGACGCAGTTATTGTCATCAGCTTGATGGAAACGGGAATGCAAAGAAGGCAATATCCTCCGACTACGACGTGGAATCGTCGTTATATTCAAATTAAATCAGTCCGTCACAGGACTTCAAATCCGAGTCGTGTCATTGCGCTTGTTGGCCGCGGATACGCTGAGCCCACGAGGCTGAACAAGCCTCTGAATCATGCATGCCATTTTCCTCGGTGCTGTGTGTAAAATATAGGTATATTTACAACCGTGCTTTCAAGCTAATGGATAGAAAAGGAGGTTAAAAGAAATGACCAACGCAGGCACACAGGCACTTAGCCATTTTTAATTATACATGTCTTGCATTCCCGTCAAAATAATCCCACTGTGCATTCGCTGTAAGTGTATCAATACAAGCCGGACACTATTTACAGACATAGAGCTCCATTTCCCTTGGTTGAAGGGAGGGCGGCCAACCCTAAACTCTAACTGGAGTAGCCCAGCTGGGAGCGCTGAAAGCACCAACCTCAGGTATTTTCAGCCTTTCTTCCATCTTGATCATAAATAAACCTCGTTCATTCCGGAGTCACAGGGTACAGGCTGCATGTCACAGCTGTTGGAATAGCCGTGTCTCTTTTGTAAGGCTTTTAGTGTAGGTGGTGTGTTTATCCCACCGGTCACGCTGAGCCAGCCACCATGGGGCCCCGGTCCTCCTCGCTGAGTGTTGGCTGAGTTTGCCCACGCTCTGCTCTCCACTGCGAGCTGTCTGTCTCTCCCGGTACCCAAGCTGTCAAGTATCTTCACAGGAAACAGGGAGGGGGAGAGGGCCGCGGGGAAGGGGGACGTCATTTTCACTAAATTACAGAGCCGGTGTGACCCTCTCCCTAATTCTTTTGCCGGCTCTTGGAGGAATTATAAGGGAAAGCCTGACACCTTGACTGCTCCATAATGAGCGTAGACACAGGCAAAGCAGAGAGACAATAAACTTCACCAAGGGTAATACCTTGGCTTAAGCGACAGTTCGCTTCCCCTGCAGAGCCACTGATAAGAGGATAAAATCTCAAATAGGGCTCCTTGTTTTAGGCGACGGGTGATTGATATTTCAGCCGGGAACAAAAGAAGTTCCTAACTAGCTCGACCCAAATCTGCACGGCTGGCTGAAATGAAAAGCAATCTTTCGCTCAAGTCCCTTCGAGGTGTAATTTAGAAACTTTTTTGGGGGGGAACCCATAGCAGGAAATATGAGATCAATTATTATCTCAAGCGGTTTATATGCGCTGGCTAAATATTTAAATGGCATGCAAATGGAACGCCCACAAAGGTTCGTGGCTTGGGATCTGTGTGGTAACCTGGTCCCACTCAGCTCTACCTAGTGTTTATGCAAATTATTCCTGAAAGCTAGTTTGCTCATTACAATTCTTCGGGTGGTACGGCTCAGGTTCAACCGGCTCCTGCATACATATTTCTCCTGCCTTTAATCGCTCTGATCTGTCCTTCTGTTATTGGCCCTTCAATAGAATTTTAGATGAAGCCATTAAATGCAAAGGCTTTGGGGACGGTGTTGATATTCAATGGTGCAAAGTAACTGAGTACATTTACTCAAATAATGTACAGGAGTTAAGTGCATATCTGAGGGATCTGTACTTACAGGAAAATGTACTTTCTGTACTCTACTTTTCTCTGACAGCTAGTAACTAGTAGTACCAGGGTGTACTGGTCATTTTATAAATTAATATTTTACATACACAACATAGATAGATTGGATTATAACACTTAAAATAAAACTCCTCAACAGCAAAATACAAATTTGAGTCGATGAATCAATGAGTTGATAGGTTGATTAGTCTTTTATAAACATTTCCTAGTTTCAGCTTCTCAAACGTGCCAATGTGCTGCTTTTCCTGGATCAGTGAACTGAATCACTTTGCGGTTTGCACTGTAGACAAAACAACCGCCATCAGATGTCACCTTGACCTCTGGGGAATTGTGATGTGCAGATAAATGCATTGGTCAAGGAAATAACCAGCAGGGTGATCGAGAATGAGAATCATTTGTCAACCAACAACAAGAGTGAAATGCTGCTTAAACATTAACGCATCAATAATAATACAATGATACACGATATAATTGTATAGAGCATATCATACATAAAAACTAATATTTGGAATTAAGAATATGTATTAGTAACAGTATTATAGTGTGGTATTGCAATTCATTACATTTAAGTAGAGGATAAGAATATTTCCTCCACCGCTTGTATTCACATTTGCTTTAATAGATAAATCATTTGGTTATAAAATGTCAGAAAATGTCATTAAAAAAAATGTTCATTCCACTTTGTCAAAGCACAACTTTTAATGTCTTTTTTTCTCAGTAAGAATGCAAAGATATTCAGTTGCTATAGAATAGAGAAAAGTGGTAAATCTCTAGAGGCTGAACTCATAAATATGGTTTATTAAAAAAAGAAATCAACATATGAAACCTATTTATTTCTGTAAAAAAAATATAAAAACATGGATTGTAATAGTGTCACTGGTTCAGTATTTGTAATTAAACCAGGATCAGCTGTTCTTTAATACACTGACAGTTTATTTCATGTTATTCGTTAGCTGTAAACCGGGTGACGGCGGAGAAGACTGGAACAATAGCAGAGAGACATTAATATCATGTCATGTGCGGCGACTCCACATCTTTCCGAGGTGCAACATTCCATCTGTTTGCTGTGTTTGTGATTCGCTGGGAGGACAGTTACACTGTCTGTTAGTAGGGCTGTTAAACGCCAACGAGCACCTTCCGATTCCTCCCATAACATTATCGTTGGTGAGGCAGCTGGAGACGCCGGTCCCACTGCTTAGCCAGTAAGATGGATCTACTGCACTTTACTGACAGCAGATATTCCATTATATCAGCCAGCAGCCTCCGTCTCCTCCCCTGAATTATATCCTGCCCTGTTACTTGCCTCAGCACCGAATTGGCTTTGCCAGTAAATGGGGGATTTGAATAATACATTCCACCTATTTGCTGCACTTGTTGAGGAAAACAACACCAGCCGGGTCCATAGAAGCTGAGATTTCACATGCAGGTCTTAGCAAAGATGCAGTGGTTCAATAGAAAACAATAGAAACAAAAAAAGACATTATTCACAATCACATTGGATCAATTCAGCTTCGTTCAGCTTAATGGAGGTTAGTTGTTGTTTGTTAAAGGCCTACACTTAAACGTGAATGCAGCATTCAAAGTTGGCTGACTCACGAATAATTACATTGAACTTGAATTATTCAACCTGTTCTCACTCCCAACACGACAAATAAAGCAGCTTGGTCAGTGCTACATGGTATCGATGTACATTTAGCATGTATGTGATAATATACGCTCTTTTCCTGAACCTAATAAGGTGGCTGTGTTGCCTAAACCTAACTATAACTACTCTGAAGACAGAAGTTTATTTTGAAAAGACACCATACATGTACCGTATACTGAAACGGTGTACTAACACGTGCAAAAGTGACTAGATGGGTACATAGAGCATCATAGTTTGAAGCTTAACAAAGCTGCGTTATATGATGCATTGCTCTAAGAATTTGTTGCAGATGGTTTAAGTTCAAATACATTGTGACAACTTGAACCATCTAGCTAAACGTCGATTGTTAGTTGTATCTAATGCAATATTCATACTTTGTTGAGCCAATTATTCTTTCAAAAAGAACAAAATTGGAGAAATGAGCAGAATAATTTAAACCAATTTTGGATTTTACCGTTAAATATTTGCTCAAAGCATGCAAAGACGAAGTAACAGATTCACTGCTGTGCTCGCTTGTTTTTTGTGCAGCTTCAAGCTACAACCATTGCAAGCATCAGTTTAACTGGAAATGTGGTTAAGCCAGCCAAATGCCAAGTGACAGAACAACAAGAGGGTTAAACACTGCAATGTAAAATAATCTATTGCCAAAGTGGATGATATGTAAAACAGATCTGTTACATAAAGTAGCTTTTTGTGTCAGAACAGAAAATAGAGTATTTTTGTAAAACCCACAAATCCATAAATCCAGTCAGACGGTGACAAGACGCCATGGCATTACACGTTCGGAATAATCATAACAAATACGCTCCATTATATACACTTATCCTCCACTGTGCATTATAAATCAGAGGAATATTATGAACAGGGAAGGAAGCTCCTACCTGAACAACGTTAAAGAGATCGTGCCCTCAAGGTAAATTCAGCTGGGAAGGTTCATTATGAAAGCCCATCAAGCCCTCCCCATCTGCTGCACTCTGAAAGGTGCACAGTCACCATCTTGTATCTGAATAAAAAATAAACAAAACAAAGAGACCATAAAAAAAAAAGACATTTCAGGAGCTTGTACTTATGGACCATCTCCAATGTATCGTAAAAAAAAATGTTGCATGCTAGGATTCAGAATTGAAGCAGAAACATTAGCATTTGAATGACTTCATGTTGCTCAAAAGAACAGTGAAACCTTTGGCTGTGACCCGTCCCTCCTCATCCTGCCAGCTGTGGTTCCTGATATCTCTAAACCTCACTTCATTCGGGGTCGTGTGCAGTCGCGGCAGCGCCCGCCTCAAAAGGCTACCGTGTCTGTGTGGGGGTCATGTATCAGGCTGGCCCGCGGGGTCGCGAGGACATTAAGAAGCGTGATACAGTGTGTGTGTGTGTGTGTCTGTCATTCCCAGCGCTGCAGCTGCACCGCTGTGACTTCCTGGGCCGGGGCCTGTCCACATCCACATTTCACAGCTCCGACGCGACTGCCGCAATGAGACAAGACATGGCAGCGTCTCGGTGCCAAGTCCTCGCACAACCACTTGCTCCCTCTCAGAGAAGAGCATCTGGAGCCTGGCTGCCGCTTCCCGACTCGCGTCTCGGGTCATCCCCCGGACTACGTCACCACCGAGGACATCAGGATGCACTCTCCATAAATTAAATCCGGGACTGCTTTTACACAGGGAGGGACAGACAATGTGGGTTTAACCCCATGAGGCACAGCGCTGAATCCTGTCGCAGCTAGACTCTGTCTCTCTGCTGATCCTACATGGTCACCTTGCCACAACACTTATGAAATGCAAATACGGCTGCACTCAAACATGCTAATATGGCCTCTCGTTTGTTGTGAGCCCCGTTCTGTATCACCGTGTGTGGGCGCAGGTCCACATGGATGGGAATTTGTATTCTGTCCCTTCTTGTATTCAATAATTTATCATTGATGTGTATTGATTTTCCATCACAGGGGACCAAGGCTTGACCTCTTCAGTGAAGTATAGTCTATTTCAATAGCTGTCCTGGCTTCTCCACCTCCCCCCTCCCCTCAATTTAATCCTGAAATTTACAGATGCCATGTGGCAGTTTTTACTTCTGGGGAGACACCTTAATGGTTTCCATTTACGTCTGCCTGTGCACCGTCATGACACAAACAGCTCCCATCAATTTAGAGGATGGAGGAATGTAACATGACATCAGGTCCTTGTGGATATGACAAAGAATATTCAGCTGATGTTAAAGGGAATAGAAAGACCCCGTGTTTTCAGGAAAGCTCCCTGACATTACATTTTCTAGAAATCTCACAGTCCAGAAAGCATTAAATGGACATTATATTACATGAAGCACTTCTCCTGGTTATTAAGGGGCCCCCTGCTGGTAGGACCAATCCACACTTTGTGTGTGGAAACATTATCTAATTTCATGCAATACCAAATTAAACATGCCCCCAAAACAGAATGAAATCGAGTAATTCAAAACCATTTGCAGACAATTTCATACTCATAGAAAAAAGAAAAAAAACAGAAGGAGCGGGAACTTTGCACGCAGATTGGCTGCTCCAGCCATAAAGCCCGTGTGACGTAGCGGCCACTTTCCACTGCGACCGTCTTCATTAACTTGAAACCTTTCAGTTGATATTTTTTTTTGATGACACGACGGCTATCATGCGTTTTCACTTCAAGTCGGAGGAGTTGCCATAACCCTGCCCGGCATCCGTGATGAACCCGCCACCATTTATAGCCTCGCGGTGACAAACAATCTTATTATGAGATTTAAACTTTGCCTCGACTAGACCGGAGGATCAACACGCGCTCCTCTCGCACTTATTCCCCCACGCAGTATTCCCCCCCAAACTCAACCTCCGAGCCACCTACCCGCCTCCTTTGACTGTGGTTAAACGCCGGTGTCAGCTCTCGGTGTGACAGAACAAGCCGAGCGGGGCTCCGGGTTCTGCTCAGCATACATAAAGCCGAGCGCTGAGAGGAGCTCAGCCCTGAATTCAATCACTCACCGCTAAATGGATCTTTGAGACTCTCTTGGCGCAGTCAGACGCTGCTTTTGCGCGTCTGCGACCCCGAAGACAGAAAACTGGGATTCTTTTTTTATATATATATATATACATAAATAGCCTATATACGTGTTATTTTTTTTCATTTTCAACCAACAGAAAAGAAATATCTGCCGTCTCTTTGAACACGTCTAGTGGTGGCATACAGTAAGCTGCCAGCTTTGTATCGGCGGAAGAGGCTCTCGCTGCGCGATCGTCAAGCAGGTAAGCTGTTCACGGTGTTGCTACGTTTTTACACTTTTACACCGCAGACTTTACACACAACACACGACACGGGGTGTGTTTTGTGGGCAGAAGTGCATGTTTATGGTTGAAATAGAAGCTTTCGGGAATATTTGTGTCGCTCGGTTGTTGTGTGCAGAAGAAAACAACCAACTCTTCTTATTACCAGCAGCAAAAACAGAGAAAACGCACGTCTCAACTTGTTCACAACGACGCCGAATTCGGTGCATTTTAATGTTGCTTTGCAGCGGATATGTATGGCCGAGACATGCTGTCGCACTTTTCACCTCTGACTGCGATTCATGTGTGCAAATTGTCTGTTAAGTTTTATTATTATTATTATTATTATTATTATTATTAATTAATTAATTAAAGTGAATAGTTGTGCATTTACGACACGTCAGACATGCTTCCGGCTGCTCCGGCTCCAGGGAAAGTAGAGGGTACTGGGCAGCACTGTCGCTTCAGCACCACGGACAGCTCCCGGCCGCTTCAGGCTCAACTTTAGTTCAGAGATCCGCACAAAGAAACTCGTGTCTGTCATTCACAGCGGAGTGAGACGTCATGCTGATGTGAAGGCTGTCTCACTTTGTCTTGTTGTTAGTTACAAGCAGCATTAGGCCTACCCAGCCTAGCTACAGTCTGAAAACGAGAGCCAGGAATCTGTCCATCTGTGTGTGTGTGTGTGTGTGTGTGTGTGTGTGTGTGTGTGTGTGTGTGTGTGTGTGTGTGTGTGTGTGTTCAGCATATATTAGATTAGGTTTTTTTGTATAGAATCATGTGATTGTGGTATGATTCTGACTATATAAAACATAATTTAAACTGCTCAGGGCATTGCATTGCCCTGGACCTATTCTGTTGGCATTACACAGTCTTGTACTTACAGTAGCGCTGTGCAGTCTCACTCAGATTAGCTGAGGATTTTGCTGCGTCTGTGCCATCTGTCTGGGAAATGCCTACTATACACGGCACGCTAGATGTGTTGATTTGTTTTTAGCTTGCACATGGCTTCACGTGGATTCGTTTCTGTTTTTTTAAGTCATATGCCGATAATTCCGACGATGTTATGACAGCTCTCTGAATGCTCTGTGAGCGGGGGAGGAGGAGGCGGCGGTGGTGGTTGGTGGTATTGGGTGGGATCTGTAGTCCCAAGCATAGGGGTTAAAAAAAAAATGCTGAAACAATGCCAGGTTTACACAACGGCAGTCTCACGACAGCTAAAGAAATGGCAAACCCATAAGAACAATTCTCCGGCTTTCCACTCAGCTGCACTGTGGACGAAGGTGCAGGAATGCTGTATCATCTCTGGTCTGCTCAAATAATATGTCACTGTCTTTGTGGCATTTAAAGCCAGAAGCTTAAAACAATGTGTTTCATGCCACTGAACTGCATGCATTGTATCGTCAGAGGTTTGCCCGGCCTTCCAGTTGTTTCACACAGAAGATCAGCCACAGCTAAGCCCTTAACATGGGTGTGAATCACCATCTTACTCCGTCCAACTTTTAATGTCCAGAGTTACGACCGCTTCAAAAGCATCTTAGTTTTGCTGCTGTTGCTAAAGCTGCCTCTCACATTAGCCTTCGCATCTCCCTTTTCCTGTCCCCGTCTTCCTTATCTTGATTATGCAGCTGGATGATTGAGTCAGCTATTTTGTATGCAAGTTGCCTTAGCTCGGTTCTTTGTGGGGGAGAGAGAGGTGGAGAGAGAGGTGGAGAGAGAGAGAGAGATTGTGCTGAGGATACTGAGAGAGAATTACAGCTTCTCATGATGGTGAGGAGTGGCAAAGACGAGGCTGCCCTATTCGATTGCTGTTGGAGAGAGACAGATCTCCTAGGGGGACAAGCAGTTTTGGAAATGTGACCAACCTCTCTAAATGGAAATGGTAGCACACCTTACAGTTTTTTCACGGTGCTCTACATGTGGACGATTCGAATTGAAGCATCTAAAACTCTGTTACGGAGTTGGTCTGACTGCTAGTTGGGCACTTTCACTAGATGTCGTTCCCCTTTAGATCTCCTCGTGTTTCTTTTTGTGAACTGCAAGCGACAAAACGCCTCATGTATCGTTTTTTTCATCTGTCCTGTATTGCAGATCCTGAGTACAGGACTGATCATGTAGGTGTTTTTACATTTACGATTGTGATGATGAAGATCGGTAGAAAAAAAGACTGTGTTTACGTTTTTTACACTGATGAAATGGTAGAAAACGTACTGAGGCTCGGCTGACTGCATGTTTGAGCAGCGGTGCTCAAGTTTTATGGGGAACAACACGTAAAGTGTAATCAAAGGGACCAGTCAGGGTTGGTAGACAGAACGGTGGTATGACAGCATGTCATATTTCTTCACTTCCAGCCTCCACAGCACTCCACTAACGTTTAAACAGCAACTTCCTGTGCTGCTGCCCCACCTCAATCTCAAGAGTCCCGTGTGACACTTTTATGAAAGGAAGAAAGAGCTCTTTTTCATCACTAAGTGAAGAATGAAAAAAAAATGTAATATCCTCCACAGTAAGTACTAAGTGTCTGGATGCAGCAGATATAGTTAGGTTTGAACAGGGGAAAGCCCATACACAGTCATTTAGGTACAATGAACTCAACAAGATATTCCACATTATATTTATAAATCATAAGATGTTCATGAAATCAAATATTTAAAACCGTACAATTTAAATAAAGATGTTAAATTATATCAAATGTAATAAACTGATACATATATCAGTGGGCTTTAATAAGAAAGCCACTTTGGCTTCTAGAATACAAAACATATTCGCTAACATTCAGGAAAGGAAGGCAGCTGGTTGAGGATTTCTCAGGCTGTAACTATCAGATAAGGCTGAAAATACAAAACCCACTCCTGCATATTTGTTTCCAATTCAGCAGCTTGTAAGTCAATAACAGCACATTGTGTTACCTCTGGCCCTTTGGATTCCAGACCAGAAAAACACATGTCAGGTGTAACCATGATTAGTATTGGCAAGAACCTCACGATACGATACATATCACGATACTTTGGTCACGATACGATACGTATCACGATACTTTGGTTACGATACGTATCACGATACTTTGGTTACGATACGTATCACGATACTTTGGTCACGATACGTATCAGGATACTTTGGTCGCGATACGATACGTATCACGATACTTTGGTCATGATACGATACGTATCACGATACTTTGGTCATGATACGATACTTATCACTATATTGGGATATAAATAAAGATGGTAACACAAGTACCTGTATATGTACATCAGATGATATTGATCAGAGGACACAATGAGTCAAAACTATCTCATTCAAAACAGCCTCTCCATTTGATTCATTCCCATGAAATTAACTTGAATAAATGAAAAATGAAATGAAAAAGGATAAAGTACTGCATTCACAACGCATCTAAACATGAATCTCTTTTTTTCCAAATCAATCTTTGGAGTTGAAAAATCAATATTGTATTGGGCGGCAAAGTATCACGATATATTGCTGTATCGATATTTTTACCCACCCCTAACCATGATGGCTCTGTACTTTCATTTCTTCTTCTTATTTTCATAGCATATGCCGATTAAAGATTGGGGGTAAAAATGAGATGCTCGCTACTCATGTGATTTTCACACATTCCTTGACAGCTGATCAGCCCTCCGGCTGTGGAGAATATATGATCAGGAGAACTGTAAAGTTACAGTGAGCCTCTGTGCCATTGACAGGCTGTGGGGATCAACCAGGAGATGGAGGGAATCACTCGAGGGTATGAATTAGACATCATTAATTTAGTAGTGCACAAAAATGAATCCACCCAAAAGTGCTAGAAACGTTTCCGTGTAGTTTCCCCCAGCCACCTGCCTTACGACGGATGAAACCCTTTTAGTAAACAAGCATCACAAAATGGCAGAGTGCAGCGTATTGAATGCTGCTCCGTCTCTTTTCTTGCCATCTTCCCAGCAAAGTAATTAGATGCCGGGATGCAAAACGCCATGGCGGTGTATCTGTGGGCACCTGCCTCCGCTTGATGAATATCCTGTACATAAGAGCCCATTAAAGCTGGCGATACATAACAGTTCCGTCAAAGCTCACTTCAGAAGGAAGGGTTTATAGTGTGTCAAGGGGACGTCCCCGATCGCCTCGGCTAAATTCGTGCTTCGTAGCATCAGATTATGCCTGATGATGATGAGCTGTAGCAGAATGGGCTGCGCCTTATGGCGAGTGGGTCACATTTTCATTATAGAACAAATGCACGCGGACAGCAAAGGAGAAGTTTCCCATTAAAAACGTAAAAGTAGGGTTGGTAAACACGCTGCACACAAAGCTGGAGCGCTATCAGTGAATGCAACATATTTCCTCTGTGCATTAACACACACAACTATCTTCTCAAATCTTTTGATCTACTGGATTTTATGAAACTGCATTCTTTTCATTTGTCATCTTAATAATTCATTTCTATGGCCTGTTTATTTAAAAGGCGATAGCTTTGTTGTTTTTCCCCCTCCTAGCCCAACAACACAAAATGATCAAAACATTTCTACTGGAGGTAAATATGTAAACTAATCCGTTACATTCCAACTTACAACATCTTAATGTCCACAAACGTTATAATTTCACAGAATCCACATTCTCTACTCCTAAGATTCTAGAGCCGCAGACTCTCAGGTGCCAATCATGAAGTAATAGCCGTTATAAAGGCAGGGCCATTTTTAGCTATCATTACGGTATTTATGGGTAGCAGTGACAGGTGTGATTATTATTCTTTTTCTTCCAGTGAATTCACGGCATCGAAGGACCAAAACAGAGAGTGTTCTGGCGTTCAAAGGCATTACCATATCGAAGTCAGACTAACAAGAGATGATGAATGAATAACTGGATACCAGAATTAGTCTCATACACCGTATAGTCCAGACTGCAACTGCTCATCATCAATCATGGAAGGGATGCTACAAAACATAAAGGGCCAACACATATCACACTGCAGCTGGATGAGGGGAAATATATACCATCATGCAGCGTTCGGTCAAAGTTCTCTATGAAATGCAGCTGCACCTGAGAGGAGAAGCCTGTGTTTCTTTATGCAGGTCTTCGGTTGAATGGTACTGATTCATCAAAGCAAACTAAAGGATAAAATGGGGTTTTAAGAGAGAAAATCTAACAGGCCGGGTGTGAAAGTGCCGACAGGTGTGAAAGAACAACGATGACAATGTTTCATGATGACGTACTCATTCATTCATTGGATGCAGCTAATTCTCTTGAATGGAAACTGTTATATATCATACAGACTGCTTAGCAACATCTTAAGGACAACACAAATGATTTACCATTCATTGTTTTTAATGGCTGACAAGCAACCGAAGTGGGGAATTAACTTTGTCTACGTGCACATGTACAGTACACCGGACACTGCCTCTGCACTTGTCCCTTTCAAATACAGAGAAGAATAAATGAATAAATAACATCTACTCTAAGGCAGACCTGGTACTCTCTCTCTGCACACATGTGCCCAACACACACAAACACACACACACACACTCTGAAAAGACAGGACAGCAATCACATTAATTGGTTCCTTGGGGAAGTATGAAGCCCAAGTAGGTCTGCAAAGTCCAAGGCACTGAAAGTCCACCAAATAGGAAAATATATTTTATTTAAGAATGTGAGCTGTCAGTCTTTCAAATTAAAATACGTTGTCAGAGTTTGTATCTTGTTTGGCTGCTTGCAGAACATCTTTTTGGTTTCGATAATTACATTAGAATTCGGTTACAAACGGTGTTAGATCCCCCGATTGGTGATGCAGCATGATTAGGCAGTTTGCAGTTTCCTACCAATTATGAGATTTAAACCAACAGCCTTTAAAGACGACAGATGCTGTGTGAATAACGGCGCTCCCGCGTGCCACACTCGAGGCAAAACGCTTTTCATCAAAAACGGTGAGAAGATTCTCTCAATAGGTCAATAGGTGCCAAACGTCACACCGTGCTAATGAAAACGCAGCCCTCCTCCCCATGAATGTTAAGTAACCCCGGTCGGTGCTCGTAAACAGCTGATCCACTAATGATGCACCCAGGAAATCAACCTGTTCAATGACTTCTGCAAACACCTCCTGCAATGCAGCACTTAGACACTTGCATGCTTTGATGAATTAGTGTAGTGCCAATTCCTCTGCATCAAATTCTGTTTCAATATCTCTTAATACTGTTAAATGCTTCTTATTCTCTGACAGCTTTCATCCTTTTAAAGCTAATTTATAGATTATTCTTTCTAAACCTTTCTGATTCATTCTGAGTCATTCATTCAACTCCTAACACAAAGAAAGTCACTCTTAAGACCTCTAATTCAGTTGGAAAAGTTAACTTAATTCCTCTCAAGTACGAAGCTCACAATGTTCACCTTTTCAAATTAATTCACATGAGGGACGAGACAGGAGGGGCCATGTTACGTCTGTTTTTCAGCTCCTAAAAAGTCACACTGCTTCCAGGTTTGCGTCCCGTTTCTGCCTTTGTCTCGAAATTAAATCGTTCAACCAAAAACTTTTATGATTGTGTTAGAAAGGTTGCCTGTCAGTAACAATCCATTCAGTGCGAAACAATACGCCAACTTTTTAGGTGTTTGAACAGACGCCGGCTACAGTCTGTACAATGAAGCGAGACCCCCAGAACTCTCTGATTGACTTTCCAACTAGAAATGTTAACAATCGCTTCAAACAGAGCTTCTGATACACACCAACTACCTACAACCGTCTTACTCCGGCTCGCCTCTGATCTGGAGATTACTTCCAAAACATTTTTGCAGCGATTTAAAAAAAAAAGGTTGAAAGTCTGCAGGAAATGATTATGTCAGAATAAAGATTAGAGCCACTCAATCAACTCGCGTCTCTGCTCTGGAACTCGGCTGTTTTGTTTCCCCTCGCCGACTGAACAAACATTTAAGTGACAAACAATCATCGGAAGTGAAAGCCAAGAAGGCAAGGAGCAATCAGACGATCCGTTTAGGATTCATCTACACTTTGAAGGTCATCCACCTTCCTCCACACCGCAGCCCACCACGTCGTGGTGCACACCACTGATGGGTGATTTGAGCGGGATTGCTTCCCGTTGAGCTTTAGGCCATACGGGACAGACAGCAATGCTTGTTAGCTCAAGGGCCTCCACATACTGTATATCCAGCTGACTCAAATAACAAGGTAACAATGGTCAACATCAGACAGCAGTCATCTGATCAGACACATAGGGACCTCTGTGACTCACTGACATCACTATAAAGGAAGCGTCATGTCAATCTGATGGTCGTGACTCCCCTACATTTCAGTTTGGAAATACCAAATATCCTACTTCTCATTCATAACAAGGAATAACACCACCCATGTGATTGTCAGTGATCTTTTCCACATTTCCTACAATGGCAGCCTCTTGACTCAGCGTGCAGCTGTTGTGACAGAAGGCTTTTATCACACAACAATCCCAGCATCTGTTTTACTGTTGAAGTTCTGTATCTTTGCCGCCTGAAAGATGACAAAGAAAAACACAAAAGAAAAGAAGAAAATTCCCCCGCTTTTTTTTATTTTGGGACTTTTTAAAAAGGTCCTGTAAGACATTTGGTTTGAGCATCAGTGACTCAACTCAGATTCAAATGCAGGAACACATCAGTGTGGATTCACAAAGTCAAGCTTTACACTTTAAAGACTCGTTGAGAAGCACAGTGAATAATAGGGTGTCTGCCTTATTAATCATTTCATCAGCCCATATGTCGAGGTTCTGCAACCTGCGGACAACCCTGTTAGTTGTGTGGTGGGGGGTCAGAGGTCAGCTTTGTGAGGAAACGATTAAGTAAAACGTCTTTTGATAGCTATTGACTGACACAAGCGGCCGGAATACCTTTAATGCACTTTAAAAGCCCTTTAAGCACATCTGTCAAGAGGGTAGCCTTTAAGATTCGACAAGTGAGCAGCGTCACCTACCGAAGCACGCGCGTCCCGTCGTCATCAACATGTTGAGTGTCAGCGTGAATGACAACTTTTTTTATCAGTGAATCAGTTGACTTAACAGCTTGTCAGTGAGAAAGTGATGCTAGGACACCGTTGCCATAGCAACTGCTTCCAAACTTGGAGCCAACATACTACTTATAAAAAATGTGCCAGTGTTCACACCATTAGCAGGCCACAGTGTACCATAACACTCGTTTTGGAGAGCGCTGCGGCGTACTTGACTCGGTGTTCATTGACACCATCCGAGCCTTTAATATGATGTCAATTATTCAAAGAGCCCGGATTCTACACAGTCATCTAAATGAAGTCTTGGGAAGGCGTAGGTGTAAGTGCTTTATAGGATGACTTGCATAAGGGGCCTTGAAAAAAAAAATGTAGCATGAGAAATTAATTAAGACTCACCCTGTTTGTGAAAAAAAAAAAATCCCACTGAGTCACTTGTGTTTCTAGCTTTGTGGGTGATTAAACAAGTGCAGTTGTTTGGGGAAGAAAGTGTCCTTTACAGAGATTGATTGCAGAGCAACAAAGTGAGACAGAACGCTGGACTTTCAAAGCAATAACTGAACGCTGCCACGTCAACTGGAAAAAAAAAAAAAATGAAAAAAGAAATCACTATATTTGGTGCGCCCAGAGCAATGAAGTCGGCGTTGGACTGTGCCAAGTTCTGAGAGTGCCGGGTACCAAATACTACAGATCATGATTCAGATCGGATGCAAGACCTTTCTTGGCAGCTCACTTGATGCTTGCAGCAGCAAATCAGAAGCATATCAATATTTACCTGGATAACTGCCACACCGAGAGTCTCTGAACAACAGCCGGATGAATAACATCCTGCGAATACAACTTATTTCTACCCAAACAGCTGATGAAATCAGAGGCAAACGTCCTGGTAGCACGAACACTTTTGCGAAACATGCTCTTTTTAATGATTATTATCCAGGCTGACAGCTGGCAAGAAAAGTGGTCCATTCCCAGCTGCAGAGCACCAATCTGACGCTCCACCTGTTGCCTCTCCTCTCACACCCTCCCTTGCTCATTAAGCAGCGCTGCCTTTCAGGCCGAATCAGCTCAGCCTGGTGATCACCCACTGTGAGACCAGAGCAGAGAGAGGGAGAGGGAGAGGGAGAGAGAAGGGATCTGGGGTGCCAGATTGTCAGGTCTGTGAGGTGTTATTCTTCAAATAAATATGGAGATTATGTGTAAAGCCTGTGTGCCAATTATGCTTTCGTGCTTCTTTGGTGAGACCTGGAATCTGTGTGAAGCTATGCACGAGGAATAAAATGAACAGTTGGGCTCTCCTGTGATTTGATGAGTATGTGTTATATAAAATGAACAGGAGGAAGAGTGAGGTTAGTCGAGGGTGATGCCAGAATGAGTTAGCTCACTAAACCCAGATGAGAATTTAGACGGAAAATCGGCAACAAAAACAAGATTTTTAGTTACTTTAAAGGATGATTCCTCTTTTCAATGAGGGGCAACGTTTAATATTCCATCCCTGTCACAGAAGTTCTAGCCTGTAAAATTCAGTAGGATTGATCAACTAAAGCACCGTTGGACCAAAATGATTATCATAAGTCATCTTTCACTCAGTGATAATTTGCAGCAACTACATAATAGAGGAGCTCCCCGTGTCAGCAATTACAATAAATGGATTCCTGCCCTTCCCCAGGATGAGTTCACGCCGCTATATAAAAACAAAGTGTTCCCAAGACAACCTGAACAAACAGAGACTACAGGTGTTAAAGCAGCACAACACAGAATGACCAGAGTGCTTCAACTAGCTTTAGGAATCTCAATAATAAGAAAGAGCAGAAAAAACACTCAATTTCAACACCTTTAACATAAACTTAGTATCAAATACATTCTGTGTAATCTTCACTTTTAGGATGTTATTGGATTTGGTGTGTCAGAGCGTCCAAAAAAAAGAAGAAGAAATTTGGATGCTCTCCATAACCTGTCTGAATATAGAATCTGCCCAACCACTGTAGGCAAAATACAGGTGCCAAGGATCTTCACCTTCAGAACCTGCTGCCAAAAACCACATCAAAAACTCCACAGAGACCTGAAAGAGGGGAAAAGAAGCATCTCTTAAACGCAGATAACACTTTTAATGTGGCAGAGAAAGCATCAAAATCACGAGGCTTGATGGAATTTGTAAGATTATAAAAGATTATCCAGCGTTTCTGCTGCCTTTCCTGAGGTTTGTTATCGGTTAAACTGAGATGATGGTGAACACAAGTTTGGAGGGTCGATCGAAGTGCCCTTGAGTGAGAACATGAACCCGGGGCGCTGGCCTTTCAGACGAGCATTTCCACCACATTTGATGTATGAATGTGAGGAAAATACTAAACTGCTTTGCTGCTGAATCCCGACTGCTTGATTTCTAGATACAAGTGAGATTCTTTAATTGTTCACGCAGCTACGACATCAGGAGCCGGAACAAATGGAGAGAATCATCTCATGTGGTCAAAGGGCTACTCAGATGCTGGATACGAAAAGCCTGGTGCTGTCGGGGCAAGAAGAGGTGGAGCAAAGTCCTCACCTTGGGATATAACGTACCCAGACCTCTGCTCACTTGCAATAGTTGTAAAAGATTTTCATCAGAGCAATAGAGCTAATAAAGCAGAGAGGCCTTGCATGCCACAGGAGGAAGATGTGTAGCGGTGCACATAAAGAGCCGAGGAAGAGCATGCTGTATTCCTTTTCTTGGAGTGGAGCTTGAGCCTCTTGTCCCTGAGTCGATGCGGACAGAGAAGGCACCTTGCGACCTGGGGATGATGAATACCGAGGCGCTGCAGTGAGATGTCCTCCCTCCTGTCCAGAGGACAACCGCACACTGGGAATAAACTAGAATGCAAGTGCTGTAGATGGTGTGGGAAAGGAGAACATTTCCTCAAAGCAGACATACCTTAACATGGCACTATAAATGAGCTCACCTCCAGGGATAATGAGAAGTGTTTAAGGGGGAAGTATAAGTAAGAGATGTATGCTCTGTAGGGATGCTGCTAAAATACAGAATCTAAGGACTCCATATTTAACTCTATACCATTAAAATACCACTCAACATCCTCGGAGTGCTCAGTGAAGCCTTGCAAGAATATACCCGAGCAGTGAATAATACCACAGTATGTGTGTTTTATCCGAGGACGGGACTCCCTCGAGGGCCGGAGAGGCGATTAGCCCTGAGGGTGTGGCCGCTCGGCTTTCACCCATATCTGCCTCAGGCTCAGTCCCTCCGTGTTGGGCCTCCGGTTCCTCCTCTAGGGGGCTTTTCAAAGGAGGTACATCTGTTCTGTCACCGTAATGCCGTGATGTCCAACTTGTTTTGTTTTGAAAATGATCAAAAACCCACTAGATCTCGCAAACTCAGCCATTACTGCGATGATTAGATTATAATGATATGATGAATTTCAGTTGAGCAACTGTCACAACTAAGAGGGCTTTTCCATTAATCAATGATGAATTCAACGTTTCCGACATTCATTTTGCATTTTTTTAGCAAGAGCTTGGTTCATCCCTGTAATGGGAGCAAACATATTCCTAGAAATGTGTGGGAGACGACCCTTCAATTCGGCAATGTAGCACCAAAAAAAAAAAAAAAAAGGTTTATTATAATTACATTAATCACAGCATAAAAGACGCTGAAATTTCAATTAATTTTCCTTGATAGTCCTCTAAGATATGAGCCTGATTAAAAAGTATAATCCATTTTGACCAGCGTATAAATCTGCATGGGAGGAAGCGGATACGTCCGTGAGGAAAAGTGCACAGTGTGGTGAACGTTGGGTCTCGGTGTATTAGAGGTTCAAGCTTGACTAACTGTATCCCTTTCTGTCTAATCTGATTTGCACAGCTAAATGCTTATGCCTAGTGCTACGTGCCAGTGTCACCGTACTATAATTAAAAATGGTAGGTCTTTCACTTTTCATTACTCTTGCAGTTTAAGGCTTTTCCCCATCTGGCTGATGTGATCTCGTTACAAAGATATACCGTGTGAATGACTCAGGTTGGAGTCCTGCATGCGACTACAAGCTGTTCTAGAATAATCACTACATGCACATTAATACTGGTGGTGCACACTTTAATCCGTGAACATCCATACTACTATAAGACCGATCTGGACTCACTTATGGGGCTATGCTAAAGAAAACATCCAGTTCAAAGCGTAGCTTATCTTCTCCACATTAATTGCCAGTGTGATATCTGCTTCATGGAAATGAGGGGGGAAAACGTGTGTGAGGCATAAATCTTTGATGTGGACGGTGTTTCACAGCGATGACACTTCTATCATACAATCAGTATGATAAAAAGTATGGAATTCACTGGTGGCCGGTATGTACATCAGAGCTTTCAGTAAAGGCTAATAGATCCGAGAAGGGTTCTGCAGGGTTCTTGGTGGACGTTCCTGCAGCTCAGACTGCAGCGAGGGTTTGTTCTCTCCCCATAGGAGAGACGTCTGAGCTGTGGTCGTAAACTTTTTCATTGATTAAAAGCTGAGTTTTCCGTGAGAATCAACTCCCTGATTGAGAAGAAAAGAGTTTGCACTATTGCCCCGGCTTTTATCAGAGGATTTAAAAAATTCTCAACACGCCAAACTGTGCAGACTTGCAGTTTTCTCCGACAGTCTTAAGTACAATGACTCATAGATTTCTCCCTGAAGGATAGAGCCTCGTCAAGTATGCATATCTTCACCTACGTGGAGAAAAAAAAACAGCACAAAGCACACATAAAAGATGTAGCTCAAGCATGTTTGGAAGTTCACTGCCAAGAATCACTAAAGGAGGACTGAAGAGGTCAGATCGCCTCCTCGCGTCACATACTTATTATAGAAAACTGACCCCTGCAAATGGACTTAGTGGGCTTAATGGGCCTGTTCGGCTGTAGAGAAAAGATTTAAGATTCAGCTTCACATGCCGTGGTTTTTTTCATGGTTGTGTAATAATGTAGCATCGAAGAGGCCAAGGTGATGTTTTTATCTTTTTCCCCTCAATGTAACACGGCCTAATTAAAGGCTCTAGTAATCCCTGTGAAAAGACTAATAAGATTAAGCATTTCGTTAAACTATCTTGAGCTCATTACAACCTTTAGTTTCTTTTAATCTGATTTGCATAAAATATTTACTATCAAACCATTAATCTGCCTAAACAAGTGGTAACCTCTGCTATGTATTTTTGTTTTTTTAATCTCTTTTAATCATATCTTCAAAATTCCTGCGACGGTTGAAGAATCTTCTCATTTAAACCAGTTTTATGACTAAATGTCTGGTTAAAGCATGCATGCTCTCGTTCCTCCGCGTTCCTTTTTCTATATGCTGTCTGTGTCTGCTGGAGCCCGCGTCTCCCTGCCATCATCCGTTTGCATTTACATGCATCACAAAGCAAGCAGCGAGGCTGCCTGGTGTTAGACATATACCATGTAACCACAATGTCCTCAGTCTGACTGAGGGCTGCCGAGACGTGTCGTGACTTCATATCTCCTCCACGCCATGTTTGTCACTTTCTACTCAAAAATAATGATGACCATTTCAATAGTAATAATAGGATTTATATAACGGCAGTGTGTATGAGGGAAGCTAGATTAATCTGCATGTGCAAGAAACACCATTAGCCGTTGTGTCCAGTAATTACCCTGTACCCAGTAATTACTTTGTGCCAAACTGGAGCTGGAAATTTGACAACTGTTACCTATGAATGAGATGTAAAACTTACAGTTGGATACGAACAAGAACATACTGGTTTTTTTTTTTTCATGAGCCTTGGACTTTATGCTCACAGTGAAAAACAGAACAGGCAGAATATCTCAGCTCAGCTGTTGAGCGATACCTTTTTGTACAATACCTATGTGGCCCCGTATTCAAAGCGATCCACTGTTTGGAGTGTTGTAATATTATTCACGGACATCTCCTGCTTTGTGTTTGCAAATGAGAGGCAGAAGATTTTCAAGTTCACATGTATTTCTTTAGTTTAACTCGTGTCAATCAGTTTTTTTTGTGTGAAGGGCCACGTGTGTTGGTTTTAGTTGAGCATGAGAAAAGAGGCTCTTTTGGAAATGACATAACGAGTCCTCTCACCAAACTGGAGAGATGCCAATGGCAGCTTTGAGGGACCAGCTGAACCGGGCTTCTCGTCTCTTTTTAATGTGCTCTGGATACACAGCCATGAGCCATCACACTTCCCCCGGTAGCCTACATACACTCTCCCCCACTCCTTCTTCTTTTTTTTTGCTCCTCTGGGTTCGGTCTCTCTTCCCTGCTTTGTCTGACTTCACCTCAAACAACAGCATTGGTTTTAAATGGGCAAGTGGGAGGACCACTCACTTTCTTGTATTGTTGTTATTGACTCAGACAGTTATTAAGCACAGAGTGAGAGACTTGGAGAGGAAACGGAGGCAGAGGTGTCAGATACAGCACCGGAGGCTTGTCAATAGAAAGTGTGATGATGTATTTTTGCTTTGTACTATAGTGTATTTGGAAGGGTGGCTGAGATATATACCTTTCCATCGCAAGTCATGACTTTAAGGGTGTCTGAGGATATCATTATCTCTGATTTTGAATGTATGGACCTGTAGTTCCAAAAGGCATGCCTACAATGGTCCCCAATGCATTATGTGATCTGTAGTTCTGAAGTAGAAGTGGCAAATGCTTGTCAAACATGTCAAAATGCTTTGGAGTTGCAATTTAAAATAAAAAAAACAACTTTTCCTCATCTAAATGTGTTCAATATGACTTTCTGAGAATAACCATTTCCACATCATTTTACCTGAACAAGAATATCGGAGGGTAGTCACCGAGAGGTGGACAACTTCCCGCCAATTCGGAGATTTACTTTCCCGTCTCGTCCACCATCATTAGAGCTCTGCCGCATTGGTTTTTAGCTCCTATGAAGTACGTGTTTATCTGGACATCTATTAGAAGCGCCAGGCGCTTTGATTGCATGCAGTGTATGGCGACCCGAGGCCACACAAATGTCCTGCCACTCCCGCGAGCTGTAAGCTCTCCCATGCACTGCTCTGAATTACCTGTCAGCATCGATTACAGGGAGTCAGTGTGGATAGGATCTTGGATTTTCTCTCCCTCAGAATTAAGATAAGCTCCTGCCTGCCTGTTTGAGATGCCCCTTGTTGACCCACCTGTTGAGTGTGATGTGAGATGTGTGTTCTGCCACCGTGGCCATATTATCCCCCCAGCCCCACACACACATGCACTCACACGGAGCCGGCAGCACTCACTGTCCTCATCTGTTCATTTCTGTAGCAGCGCTCCCATCTCTCTCTCCCCCTCACCTTTGTTTCCACTCCTTGTTTTTTTCCTCCCCTCGTCTCTAACCCTCCTTGCTAAGCTTTCTGTCTGCTTGTATTCAACCTCATCTCTCTCGCCACACCTCGTTGGCGGCAAATTCCACACCGAATGTTCCCATTTCTGTTCTTATCGGAGGGGGAATAAAACATTCTGCTCATTTCGTTCCTGAAACTGGAAATATATAAATGTAAATAGGCAATTTCCCAGTGGTTAGATCACACGATTCCATCTATCTCACCTTAAGAATACAATGAATAAATAATAAATAAATCTATATCCAAAGTGATACTCCAATTCACATCTGTCACGTCTAATCTAATAATCTGTACTCGTCCCATATTGACTTAAAAGGTTTCTGGTCATCTAATAATTTGTCACAGCGGACAAGAAGCATCAAAACACAGCCAACCATTTCTCCCAATGCAGGCTGTTCTCATAGCTATAGCTACGGAGGTAATGCACCCTGATTCATATACATCCCACAAAAGACAAGATGATGTCTGCATAGGGAGGAAGTCTGGGGGGATGGGAGGCAACAAATAACCGGACTTTCACCCAGGAGACTGCGGTTTGTGTCTCAAATTAGAATTAAACAAGCTTCTGTGATTAAGAAACACTTCTGTCCTGTGTAGACGGCGTTTATTTAGCATAACGAGCAGTAATTGACATGTTGTTGGACGTATGTAGGATGGACACGAGTCTCAGACAGACAGTGAAGAGGTGATTAATATAGCAGGAGTGCGTTGAAGGTCTCTCTGGATGTGTTGATTCCTTCTTATCACAGTAAATATGAGTCCGTTTATTAGACTGACATGAATTCAAGATGACCAGACCACAAACTTACCACTTATTCTGTATGAAGGACGAATTACAAGCGAGTCTTAACAGCTACAGCATTTTAATAACTCCCTAACCTCCGGATCAGCACAGCATAAAACATTTAACTCATTGCTCCTGAGAAGGCAACAGAACATATGTGCTGGAGGCTGAAGAGTTTGTCTCAAACAGATATTTCCAATCGAGAGCATCAAAGATCAGAGTGCAGCTTTAAAAAACGATCCCTGCTTCTGAGGACTTTGAACCGCTAATATTTTGTATTATTAAAGGCAGCCTGAAAGAGATTTCCCTGACCTCTAATCTAACGCTGCACTAATATATGGCTTGATAGAGAAAGAAATTGATTAAAAAGATGGAAAAAGTGAATGTGGCGGTACAGAGAAGGTTCTATTTTTAGCACACGATCAATTTCCTCTTTTCTTACGAGTAATATTGTGTAAATCTCCTTGAGCTGTGGTTCAGGAAAAACTATTTATGAGTCATCCAACTACGCTTCCTATTCATTATCAATGGGAGAGCTGCAGCTCGTGCATCAATGACAGTGCTGTTAAATATTGGTCCTCTAGCTTTGGGAGGGGGGGGGGGGGCATCTTTATGGATTCTGATTGGACTTTCTAATGTCCCGAGAAAATGATATGTGACTTTGTGGTATTCCCTAAACCATCGCAAAAGCTTTCATCAGGAGAGAGAGACAGAGAGACAGAGAGAGAGAGAGAGAGAGAGAAGGGCCGGCCCTTTAAACGAACGCCTTCCATAATTCGCACAGCTTCAAGCCTAATGTTAAGTTGATGAGAGTCTCGTGGATGGGAGTCTGGAATCTAATATAATTTCAGCAGAAGGCTGATTACACTCTAAATGGTGTGCGGAATTTTCAATATGTTGAGTTAAGTAGAAAATATATTTTTAGGCTTCTTCTGAGGGATAGCGATTTTACGAAAAAAAAAAGTGATTTTCGGTGCCAGATGAAATCATTTGTGACTTTTCTGGTGTTCTTCTCAACTCTCGATATCATTTATCTGAGCGGGGAAGCATGAAGTCGGTTAAATGTCTCCGTGATGATCTCTGATATAGAGAATCAGACGTTTGGGATTATTTAATTAAACCTATATGTCTCTATTTTTACTGATTGTTAATGTGTGTATCCATTGCACTTTTGGATGTGTATATTTATGATAATTAGAGGGTAAAAAAAGAAGCACTTTGTGGGTCAAAATAACTATATCTTAATTCTGCTACATAATTGAACATTGGGTCGAACCAAGCCAGCAGGGGAAGGTTGAGTACATTGACCCAAACTCTCGCTCAGTAATACTAATATTTGATGTTGGTGAAAGGATTTTTGGGAGTCAGCAGACTGCAGGAGCCCATTTTTTCCCCGAATGCGACGGTGACTCAGCCCCCTCACATCCACACTGCCAGCCTTTATCAGCTCGTCTCAACACGGCAGGGTAATTGTGTCCTCGTCAAGCCATTTTGTTATTGTGCTTACAGTTCCTAATCCCCCAGGTAATCCCATCGACTTCACCGCAGCCACAACCTCCCGAGTTGAGCTTTTCCTGGACAGCTGTCATCTGTTTCTATTATACTGTCTAACTGTTGGATACGCGTTTATTAGTGGTCAACAACTTTTTTTAAAATGGGCATTCGCTGACGAAGCATCGTATGAAAACATAAAGACTCCAGAGGCGTGGGAATAACACGCCTGTAGACGGCTTCATTTGGGGATGATTGTTGTCCTCATTAGTGCACTTTTGTGTACCGTGATGTAGACTCAATCTTTCATTGGCTCTCATCGGCCGCTCCTCGCCCCTGGAAATGAACAATTATCTTCCGTAAATTGATTTCCGACACCGACGCACACACACCGAACACACATGAAACCGCTCAGACCGCCGCACCTTTTCTCTTTATCTCTTCCCGTGTGCGAGGAAGAGATCCGGCATGTGAAGAAATTCAAGAATGTATGATTCCACTCATGTTTGCTTCCTCTAATCCCCTTAATCCATTATTTGCCACGCTCAGAATAGGGCATGTGAACTTCAGCAGGTTCCCGTGATACCGCTGGAGAAGAGGATTGAAGGCGGCGGCGGCTGTTGTTATCAGATGATAGTCAACGCAGCCGTGGGCACATCGGAGCCTCGCGGGTTGACATCATTACCTCGTTGTCGGTGATCTAGTAAATAATAAATAATATGAAGTATCGTTTCTGTCTGTGATTTGACTTGAAGCTTGGTTCATTTTGCAATTAAGTTCTTAATTAAATGAGAAAACACTTTTAGTATTCATTCACACAGGAATAAACAAAAATAGACTTCACCATGTAATTATACCGAGTTATTGAATAAGCAGAACATGTTATATATCGTCATGGCGATATGAAAAGGAAGTTATCTAATATAATTGGAGTCATGCCCTAACTTTACTGTATGCACGAATAGGTATAACAAATTAGGGATGAGTAGAATAAATTGTCACCTTATGGCTCTGAAAAATACAAATGCATATTTTTACAATGTTGGAAAACATGCAACAGTGAAATTCTGCGGTAATTCTCCTTTACTGCGTCTCACAGTCTTGTGTCGAGGATTAGAGGGGGAATCCACAGCGAAGCAGAGCTCAATCTCTCTATTGTCAACAGCTCGGGAATTCTTTACATGCAGAACTTTCACCCAAAGTTACAGAAAGAGCCAAGCAGCGCCATAAAGCTCTGCTGGTCCACGACCCCCCCAAAGAGCTCCTTAGCTCGGCGAAGGCCGGAGGTGCTCTGCAGCTCTGCAGGTGTCGTCTAAGATGCCGTTTAAACCTCGGTCTGGTCTCTGCTGCTGCCTCCGGGCTGCCCAGCCTCACCCTTTGTTTACGGCTGCCTCCACCGATTCCCACCACAGAGAGCGGAGCGCTGACCAACTCTGGCTGAGAGAATGCTTAATAGTGTGTTACTTGTTACTTGCACGCAGCCCGAGCCTCGAAAGAAAAACACTTCACTTGTTCTTCTCGTTCCTTTCCCACCTCCTCATGCCGAGTGTTTACAGCCTTTTCTGGCTCCTCTGGCAGTCCGCTCCTCCTTTTGTAGTTCAGGTAGGTTTTATGAATGTGTGCTTGGAAATCTGAAAATGCTAGAGACTGGGGGGGGGGGGGGGGGGGGGAGTTCTCCTCCAAACAAATACACTGCTTTAAATCTTTACCAGAGAATAGCAATTAAAGAAATATTGGGAACACTTTTGATTAGGGAACATATTAATGATGAACTAGTTTCTTATTAACATGCATATTAGTAGCATATTGGCTGTTTTTAAGCCTTTAAAAATCACTTATAATGCCTTATTCTGCATGATCATATTCTGCATTTACTAGGCCATTAACTACTGTTTTCCATCAATAATTTCCTAATCACTGCTTATTGATAGTGAGTTAGGGAGTTGTTGTAAACCACTTCATAAGAATAAGCTAATAAGAAACTAGTTAATGGTTAATATGTGTTCCCTAATCTTAAGTGTGAATGAAATATTTATTGTCTAAAAGGGGGGCAGCTCTAAATATTATAAAAAAATAGCCATAAATGTTCCAAAAATGACTCAAATGGGCATTTTCTGATCCGCTGACCCAACGGTTAAGGTATGGCAAGTCTAGGCAACTAAAACTACTTGAATACATTTAGTTAGAATATTGCTTTCATGGTTAGAAATTAAGCACTTTAGATGGGCTACTCATGGTCAAAAACACACCAGCATTTCCATTGAATCAACTCTCCTCTTCAATCCGATCCTGTTGTCAGTTTCCTGAATGTCCCGAACTATATACCGGTAGTTGATAGAAGAAGTTGTGAAAGTTGCCGGAGTGAATCTGAAGTCAGAGAGGTCCTGCAAGTGAAGAAACAAAGATAGAAAGAAAGAGAGGTGAATGGCCCAGTGTGCTCCCGCTCCTCTGCAGCTTGGCTAACCTGGTGCTCTCTGCAGATGGATGACTGTGGTCTTTCCACGAAGTGGCGAATAACCTCAAAACTCTGACGGCGCCTACTTATACTGCAGGGGAAGGTGATAGAGCTGGGAGAAGTGGAAATCAAAAAATATGATTCTCACCAGCTTCCCGACTGCAGGTGGAAAAGACGCTACAAGTTTTAGCTTGAATATTCATTCAATCGTCTGCTCCGTCCTACAGGATCATTTAAGTCAATCAATGCTTTGTACGAGTGGGTTTGCTCGACTTTGAGGTACGACGGGGTCAATCAAGACTTTTGAGGCTTAGTGACATTATTAAGAATCCTGAATGGTTATTTTATGGAAATGTCAGGGAGACATTAGGCAGCACACCTCCCCGAGGCTCAGAGAGATTTATCCTGAACTCCTACACGTTATGCTGCGACCCGCGTGGACAGATAACATGTGGAGGCTGATGAAGAAAGGCTGAAAGGCAGCACACCGTCACCCGAAGGCGCCCCTGACAGGCAGCGGTGTACCTTCCCGAGCACCGAGGCTGCGAGTCAATCACAACTCTGAGCGAGGGACATCTCTGCTTGTCCGATCCCCCCCGAAGCCCCTTCAATGCATTACAGTGATGGACGTGTGACGGCTGGTGGGAGAGAGAAAGTCAAGCGCCTTTACAACCAATCATCCGCCGCCTTACAGCTTGGCACTTTAACGAGTCTGTGTAAGAAGAAAGACGGACAGAAGTAAAGTGTTGCTGGGTTCTCTGGGAGAGGACGGACCTCTTCCTACTGATCAGCTGTTGTACTCGCTGAACTGACAGTCGCTTCCTTTCATCCACAAAGACGCTGCGTCTGCTTGGTGTGAAAAACGGTCCATTTTTGAAACACAGTTTCTTGTTGTGCGATATTCCTCGGAGGATGTTGCCCGTTTGGTAGGCGGGATGTTTGTGGAGAAGGCTCCTTTTTTTTTTTTTTTGTAAACTAGCACAGAGAAACAAGTGTTCTGACAATGTGTGCTGTTGTTCAGAACAAGCCAACACTATGGTTGCAAACATACATTTTAACTGCAGCACAGGTTTGGATGACGTGAGGCAGCATCTGTATTCCTCTCTTCATTTCCAACGCAGGGAAGATTACAAATCAGTAAAATCTAAAAATGTTTACAGCAATATTTCATTCGGAGGCACCGATGCAGATCCATGAGTTGATTTGAAGAACAAAAAAAATGTATCGGCAACTATTCTGATAATCAATTTGTCATGATTTAATCCATTGCTCCAGGTTAATATATATATACACACAATATAAAACTGTTTTTTTTACAATTTATGATTGAAAAGACTAACTGAAAATAATTGGCACAGACATTAAGCCATGCTATTTCCTCCACTGATTGTGTTTCCAATTGATTTTTCCACAAACTACATCAAGATACACATGATGAATGCAGTAGAATACATTATGCTAATCTACACATACTAAATAAATCTTCTATCACAATAGGAACACTATGTATTTCAGCATTACTTTGCAGGCTGCATGTAAATTCATAGTATTTATCTAATCCTCCACAACACAAAGAAAGTGACTGATTACATTAAAAAGAACCTTTATAATCCTTCATAACATTAATATGCAAAAACAATTACATTTCCAGCCCAATGTTGTAGGTGTTGTTTTGTACTTGATGTATTAATAGTAACGAGTGAGGGTGCTGATTGTCGTTGGTTGCCCCGTACGTGACCCACCTTGGTAACGGTGTTTGTATAATTAAGATCCTGCAGGTTTAATCGTGCAGACATCTCGTCTCCTTGCAGTATTTCATCCTCAACGCTCACCATTTTAAACAAACACCAGTGATACTCCACGTTCAAGGGGGACATTAAGTGCTCTTCATTAGGATCGCTGGTAAATTTCCGGCGTATTTACTGATTGCACCAGTGAGACATCGTGAAACGAGAGCCACCGAGCGGGCGGCCATTAGGGAGACGAGCCATTTGTGGAAGCACGCGTCCTGCTGGCACTCGTGGACTCGATGCTCTAAAGCGTCCATTAAGAACGATATAGATTGAACAGACTGATTAAAGGTTGCCATGGTGACGATAGCTACGGAGTGTAACTGTAGTTCAACAATCACAGTCGGAGCCCTTTAATAGGGCGTTTTACCACACACACCCCTGAAACTCCGCTCGGGGGGAAATTTGCATATGTTCAGCGGTTCAGAATGAGCCGAGTTCCGTCCCGTGGGAGCGGCAACACGACTCCCCTCACAGTGGGCTCGGGTGGAAGAGTGCAATTACCCAGACCCTCTGCCCCGACACCGACACGGCAACGTAATTATCTGAGAAGTTGGCCCGATGCAACTTTCATTATTTTAACCCGCGTGCAACAGGTCAGCAGGGTTGGTCCGCCCCTCCCCGCCAAGCGTGATAGGAAACACACTCACACACACTTCACAACAGAGCCCACAGTTACTTCAGATACCAACAACATAGCTTACTCTTAATGGCATTAACTGCATCAGGCAGCACCTGCTGTCTCTGAAGCTGCACACGAGTACAAATAATTCCAGCCTTTATTCATTCTACAAGACAAACCTTCAAATATCTATATCTAACATACGTTGTCATGGATATTAATCACTTGTTCATGGTGATTATCTCATTTCTGATCATACATGGGATGTGCTTTGTACATTAGCGACAGGAAACTTCCAGTTTTAAACAGTTTGAAAAGTGTTTAACCAACAAAAGGAAACTAATTAACGCTACAAAACAACATATTAAGCTTTAAGGAATGAACCTAGTTGGTTAAGTTTGGTAAAAACCATCATGGTTCGGCTTAAAATGATGGACTAACTTCTAATTAATACACTCCTATATCTTATTGTAGCAGGATGGCTAACGAGTGGATACTGTTCCTTTTTATTCCATTAGCTCGTGTTTAATAAAGAGAATGAATAGGAAATGTGCTGAGTTAAGCAGAAATCAATTACACAAAAACTAAAGTCCAGCCTCTAAGAGCCTCATTGCTCTCTGGTTGGTACCTAAAGAAAACTTTTCCCTATTCTGAATTTGTATGCGTTTAAAAATATACGATAAATCATAACCTCGTCTCGATAAACAATGCAATATTTTACTCAAGAGTGTTTTCCACGGGTATTAATGTTTGGTAGTGTTTAAGACTGCTGACCCTCTCTTGTAGCGTTGGTACACTTCCGTTTATAAAGTATCGAACCGTCGATTGAACAATGAATTCTTTACAACCCCGGAGCGACGAGAGAAAGTTGATTACATCGTGTTTTTATCGCTTCAGCGAGCCGCCGCCATAAGACTGGAACGCTAACAGCTTCGATGCATCAACAAAAACGTTTGGCTGTGAACTATAACACTGAATCCATATTGGCAGGACAGGAATGATCACAGGTGTATAATTAAGGGAGTGCAATGCATCCCCTCTAGATAATCATCACATGGACCTGAATAATGAGTCTGGAGGTAAATAGCTGTTGTTTTGGAGTCTCATCGAGGTCCTCTGGATCACGTCAGCGCCGGGGCTTTTAGGTGGCTGGTGTGCAGCCAGGTAGAAGGACATATAGCAAGGAGGAATGTGCTGCAAATCACACTTAGGTGGGCGCAATCTCTGCCTTGACTTTCAGGTTTCATAAATAATTCAGTGCGGGCAAAGGAAAACATTTGGATTTCCCAGGAGCAAAGACAAATACCTTTCAAATTCCACTTTTCAGCAAACTTGTGTAAAATAAGGGGAAAAAGCAGGATATTCTGAGTGGCCGACGCTGAGCTTCTTTGCTACTACGACACGAAAACGGCACTCCACTGTTCAACTTTGACCTGGTAAACACGCCTGTTTTAAAGCCCGACATAAAGCAGGCGTGGGATCTCAGGCAGGTCCCTGGTTTGAGTTCAAACAGAAGCCGGATTCATTGGGCACACATTCATGTGTACACTGATAATCTCACTCATGCATCATGAGAATGAGAGTCATGTGATATGACTATTGTTAGAAACTGAGTCATTTAATGTTTGTGATTCAGATAATTTGTCTAATTCGGAAAATTCTTATTAAACGTATGAAAAACGGGGTGATGGTGCCTCCTTAGTCCTCAGGTTTGTGTTTAGTTTTTGCTTGACCGAAGTGGACGGACCGGTTAAGCACAGTCTTAACTTAAAGAGAAACTACATCAGTATCGATGCCTCCAATTACCTCCCAATGCCATCCAAAGGGCCAGCCACAGTCAGAACCCCATAAAGCCCAAACAACACAACCCAGACCCCCAAAGAAAGCTTCACTGTAAGAGAAAATCGTTTGGGAACATGAGGAATCCAAGAAAACATTTAATTTTGATGAACAAGCACTGCAGACTTGTGTTGCTGTAATCACCAATATGTTTTTTTATGAGCTGCATATAACTGTGGAATAGATGCACTGGGTTTGTTGAATAAGGTGTATAGCATTGGAGAAAGTAAATGAATAAATGAGAGCATATGTGAAAAGGAGGGGGGGGACAAACGAGACGGGAGGCTTTTCTCCCTCGGACAGCAGCATGTGGGCTTTTGTGCGATAGCTGGCTGTAGGAGGCTGTGAAAAGATAAGGTCCACTAATGGGCTGTTCAGGAGAATGTTTCATTCATTATCATACTTTGCTAATACGTGCGCGGAGTAATATGGAGCGTCGCCGCTATTCAGGAGGGCTCTGAGAGGTTTTACATTGTGGGGAGCGTCGGAGGTGCTTCCAGAAAGCGTTAATCCTGCCGGAGAAGAGGCAGCTGCAGCCGAGAGGCTGCTATGAAGTGTAGCTTTGGAGCCGCCGCGGCCAAACGTCGCATCCACAGACTTTAATCTGGGATCTTACTGGGATCTTGGAGGAGGCGTCGAACAAACGCAGGACTTCTGGTGGCGTCTGTTTGTGTCCCGGGAAAAACTAAAAGGAGAAGACGCTTGTTTGTCACACTGGTCATGTGACTCTTTAGTCAAGATAACGTCAGCTCTTTTTCTTCATTTTGCCCAACTCACTTCCTGTGAAAACGGAAGATTTTTCAAACTGCATTATTTGATTGATTGATTGATTATTTGAGAATACGCTGATATATAAACCAAAATCTAAATGTTATTGTCATCTATTTTTTTTTTTTTACTATACATTTAAAAGTAATTGGTAATTACAAATACCAAATCATTTTGGTTTTGCATTGATCAAAAATCATGTAGTTCATAATTTTATTAATGTACTATAATAGCTAACAGCGTTGTTAAAAAGAACGTCTCCTTCAAACATCTCCTTGTATTTAGTGACTCGCCCATATTTTACAGGATTTTATTTGAACACATCATGAAAAAGTTACTGTTCTGGAACGACCCGTCAGACAGCTAGTCGACCTTTGATTCTTCCCAACGCTATAATTTATAATAATGCTTAAACTATTACATAAAAATACAGCAGAACCAGAACCAGCAAGAAGAAAAGCCTCTCAGGAACGGTTTTGTGTTTTTTTTTGTGTAAATCCACCTCAGCTTCAAAGGGGCAGTAAGTAATACATGCCACGTGTTGTACCATCCAACCATAATATGCTTTTACTATTTCTGTGTTTTATAAGACAGTAATTTAATCATTACTCTGCAGTATTATTCCAAATTGGATTTTTGCTTTTCAAACCTTATTTTCCAGGTTGCAGTCTTGATATAAAAGCCCTCTAACCTCCTTAGAGTTCTATTACCACAATAAAAGCACTGACCAGACCACCGACTATTCCAGTATTGATCTCGGGCCAAATAGTGAATGAGGCAGCAGTATTTTAGCCGTTTTATTAACATTGTGACGTACGACCTCATCACTAAACATAAGCTTGGTCATTCATTCATGGGTTTTATTAATTTGGTTGCGCTACCATTGATGGGGCTGCCTTGCCAGAGCTTCTCTGGGAGGCATTGAAAGGTATTTTTCAGACTTATGGAATGGAAGCTACAGAAAATGAAACATATATTCATTAGCTTTCAATTGATGTAGTTTGTCAAGGAGAAGTCTTATTGTGAAATCTGAATATCAGTGAGTGTTCTTCCTCTGTGAGCAGAGAACATCGGGTCACAGGAACTCGCACTCAACGGCCTTGCAGCTCTCCTCTGCCCATTGACCCTCCCTCTTTCTGTACTCTGACATATTCAAAGACTTAATCCATATTGTCAGAATCATCTAAATATTCAGCCCTGACAATGAAAACCTAACACTAAGCCTTCTGTACTCCAACACAACACACTGCTCGGGTTTCCACCGCTGTCTGCAGGCAACACTCAACCCTGAAATGTGAGATTTCAGATCGAGACTTTTAAACTATGTATGAGACAGAAAATGATCAGAAACAACAACAAAAACACAAAATACATAGGTTCAGGCTGCACTGGGGCCAGCTTCCTGTTCCAGTCCACTGGAGGAGGGACATGCATGCGTTCTGCAGTAAATGTCTGAAAGGTGAGCAGCCAAGGAGTCCTGGAGGCACAGAGAGAAAAGTCCAGGAACACAGCCAGCACAAACAGATGTTGGAACAGGTACCAAGGAACCAGCACAAAGCCAGGTGATGGATGGCAGAAGAAAAGCAAGAAATGTGGACAAAGATCACGGAGGAAGAATTCTGCCTCTGCAGGTCAAGAAAAACACGTCGGAGTGGAAAGCAGACATGAGCTCACAGAGATGAGTGAGTTGATCAAATTATACCATCAGACAGTTAAGTGTTGCTTTATTGTCTTGGACTTTTTTTTGTGCTCCAGCAGTGTTTACATGGACAGAATATAATGGATGTTCCCGGGAATAAGAGGTCGCCATCTAGAAAGTAGAAAGTGCCGTCAGAGAAGTTTAAAGCAGTTGTTTTGTTTTGTGCTCCACACCAAATATTTTAAAAACAGGACTACAGCATGCACGACTGAAAAGATAAAATGCAAATCGGAGAGATCCAACGATCATGAAGTGACAGAGCCGATGATGAACTGCCGTTCACAGATGTTTCATGTGATGAAAGCAGATGCCAGAAGTTACGTTTTCCCTAAAAACAAAAAAAAGCTGAATGATAACTGAAAAAAAGAAGAAGCACATATTGTTACCAACTGAGACACTCCGTTTATTTATTATTGTATTATTTTAGCGTTAAATCATGACGGAAGTTATCAGCCCCGCTATCTGCAGCCGTCATCTCATCACTCGATGCAGCTCGTAGATTTTGGCAAATCCCTCCGCATTAAAAAGGAGCCTGGAGTGCAAGCTGCTCAGTGATGCTGAATGACATATGGTATCGTTTCAACCACACCGGTATTGTTTTCACCTCTGTGTGTGTGTGTGTGTGTGTGTGTGTGTGTGTGTGTGTTGGCAGGAGTTTATATGTGAGAATTTGTCACAGAGATAGCAAGGTGCATCCTGAAATTTACATATAAATGCCAAGTTCCAAGATGGGTGTGGTCCAAGCAAAGGGCGCCCGAGGTCGGGGCGTGGGAAGCGGGGGAAAGGGCCATTTGGTGTCCCGTTTAGTGTCGTGTCTGGTGTGATGTCGTCACAAGTTGGCCTCTAGTTACCGGCGACACTTTGGAAACCAGAGAGCAACTGTGTGAGTCACCGTGTGAGTCAGGCAGGAGTTTATATTTCTGTTTGTCTGTGGGCTGATACTTTTCACCACAACTGTGAAAGATGCCGTCGTAAAAAAACTTTACAGGTTTGTAGCTGAGATTAAAAAAACGAAGGTCAAGTTTGAAGATAGTTGAGCGTGCGGGATGTAGGAGCCGGTCACAAGGTTGTCTCGTTATTACTGCGCTGACTGGGATGTCACTGAACACGATAAACTAGTGGGATTGGCACAGAGAAAAGGATTGATATCGAGAAGAGTCGGTAAATAAAAAGCTTAATGTTGACAAAAAAGCAGCATCTCATTAGTTTGATCGATGCAGCTTTTTCTCTAACAAGTCGGGTCTGCTGCATTCGTTGCACGGCAACCTGAGACGCAACGTCAAATGTTTATTGTGATCTGGTTTTGTCGGTAGTCCATGGTCAAGGTTTGCCACCGACGATCACACATCTGTTCCCCTCCCTCACCGGCACTCTGCTCATATTAGATAGATAGCGAACTCTCCGCAGGGAAAACAAAACGAGGAGGAGACGGGAGGAGGAGGCGTGCGGGGGAAACTGGGTCTGCTCCTGTGCCTCAGCATTAGTGATGAGACATCGGCCTCCATAGACTCACAGTCCTCAGACAACCCGGGTGAAGTACGAGCTGAAGGAGAATCAGAGATGTGGCAAGTTTTCACTGCTTCAACAGCTTCGATGTCAAAGTTTGTAACCAGTACATCTTGGTGAGAATCTGGTCTTTGATAATTGACATTTTACTGCTACTGTAACTGAGAGACACATTTTTGCTTGATTGATTGCTCCTAATTTGTTTGATATCCTCCCATAGTGTTTTTTTATGAGACCTGTGATGTGGCCTACATGTACCAGCATGCATTGGGTGCAAGGTCAAATAAGAACATTAATGGGATGATCTTTACACCAGAACAACACAATATAAGACAGAAAAATACAATAGGACTACGACTCAGTGGCTTTGTTAACTCATCGTAATGCAAACTTCCTTCCAACTGAACAGAAACCAAATGAAACCGGCCAAAACCATAAGTCTGTTAGTCGTCCCACCGTTCCAACTATCAGCAACTCTGGTTTGGACCAAAAAAACCTCCTTAATTCACCGAGTAAGATGTGAAAAACAAGCCCCCCCATCCCCTGCTGTTCCTCTCTGCCCTGCCGATGCCAGCTGAGCAGCTGCAGCGGCTCGCTGGCGGCTCTCGCTGCTTCTTCAGAGGCAAACCGTTAAATTAGAAGAAATACAATGACAAATCTTGGTCTTCTTCTCCCGGGTTTATCTTCAGGATCCTGAAGGAGGTCTCCAGTCCCACGAGGACTTTCATGCATCCTTTCATTTCTCTCTCTGGGTTGTCCGTGACAACAACAGCGTCCGACAGAAACTGCCCACGCCGACATTCAGTACAGCCGAATGATTGTGTTTCTGTTGGCGGGGAAGGGCAATTTGAGGAAAGGCTCCACCAGTTGGTGTTTGCTCTCGGCGGCTCAGGCTCCGGAGGGTCCCAGCCGGCTACGTCAGCCGACCACATCCTCCCTGCTGCAGCCTGCAGCGTCCGCTCCGCCTCAATACAGCTGAAAATCAAAGTCAGCCAAACAATGTTAAACCTACACTGTAAAAATCCTCTTCACTTATATTTTTTATGACATTTTTCCGCTGCTGGATGTTTTTGAGCGACGTCGCGCTCCACAGCTTCCAAAGCCCAAAGTGGCACTCCGGAGGTCCTCGTATAGGGTTCTGTACTGCAGGCGGATTTTCACTTTAACGATGATGTTTTCACAATGGATGTCTTTCTGAATCCACAACCAGTAACATGCAATTACACTCAGCTCCGCCGCAGGGAGGGAGGGAGGCTACGGCGTCCGTCTGCCCCTTTAAATCCAGTGATGTTAATCATCATGAAAAAGCCCCCAGGTGGATCTGTCTTTGTTTGTGTTTATGTTACTTGAGATAGGTAATCCATCACAGTGAAGAGCACGTCATATTTTATTTATGTCATTGTATTGTTGTTGTTGCATGCTAATGAAGCTGACACATTAGCATGCAACTCCACTCATAAACTAAGATCATGGAGAATTTCAAAGCACTACTTTTTGTACATGTTACGGAAAATCTGGAGCTTCACTCAAATTATGATTCCGTCATAATTAATGAATTAATTTCATCTAAGCAAAGCAGAAAAGTCATGTATAAAAATACAATATGAGACAGAAGCATGAAGAAGGAAATGAAAAAAGAAAACAAATCTGCAGTATTTTTGATGAGCTGCTAAATATGCAATTCAAAAGGGAGACATCATCATTTAACATATTTGTACTGTGGGACAGATTCAATTACATTACCCATAAAATAGTAATAGATGGAAGATTCAGTGACCTTTTTCCAGAATTAGAAACGACCAAAAGTTTAGTTTAATCAGCAGTCAGCACAACTTTAGTTTGCTGAACTCCATTAAACCCCAATTTAAATAGAACATGCTATACGTTCTAGACTAAATGACAGTGTCATCAGCGTATGTGTTTAATATCATGCTGCACATTAGTACATGTTATTGTCAGGTATCTGTATTTGAGATATACTGCAGTGTGTTGGCTTGAGTCAACCATCAATCTGGAAACTAAATCAGACTTAGACTTAATTTCATGTTGGTTTTATCTCAAAATAACCAAGTTAGAGTGAAAAACTCAATTAATAACAAGAACTTGCAAAAAAAAAACACAACGTTGGCTATATTTAATGGTACAACAATACAAAGTAAGCACAAAGCATCTGAAGTTAATGTGCTATAATAAGAAGAAAAAAATTGAAGTTGTCAAATAAAATCTGCTTGAATAACTAAGTGAATAAAGTTGGCTGCTGCTCAGGATTTAATAACTTCAAACCCTGGATGACTCATGATAAAATAATTTCATGACTAAATTGCTGTGCACTCTCTTTATTTACTGTGTTCAATAAAAATGTATAATATAATAATGTTACAGCATTTCGGAAGATGTTTCTATTAAAATATGAGGTAATGTCCTGGCTATTTAAGCATTTAGGAACGCACAATGCAGTGACTTGAATGCTGCTTGGCTTCGGTGTTGAAACTGTAGCTTCATCAGACCCCAAAGTGCATTACCAGCTCCCCTCAAACCCTTCAATAAATCAACTCCGGCAAGAGCCATCAATATGAAGACACTGAATAATGCCTTTAGTGCAGACACTTAGCTTGTTACGCTATCCATTCTATAAATGCTGATTAGGGAGGCGGAGAAAAAGCTGCAGTGCACAGGTTGTTCTCATTTATGGTGCCGGCCTGAAATTGCATTTATGGTTAAGAGAATCAGTTTGTTTTATGTGATGTGGTTATTTATGTATGAGAGTTGAACAGCGTGCTACTAAAACACTCATATTAAGATTTCTTTTGTCTCCACGCTGTAAATTGAACCATGAAATGTTAAACCGTTTTTTTTTTGTTTTTTTTAACCAAGTCTCTCCTGGACAACAATACCTGTACATGCTTGTATCTCAGGTTACTTTCTACTCTTTGTATTATAGATGATGTCTGTTCATTTTCCCTTTTTAATTATTCAACGAGGTCAAAGGAGGCAATTGCATTAATAATCACTCATATTGAAGGAACTGGTGGCCAGAATGTCCATCTGTGGTCATTTTCCACTTTGATGCAACAGAAAACAAAAAGCTCTTTGAGCCAAGACTTTGCTGAGTCATGACAATTCCTCCTCCCAGCCACTGGCATCGGTATGGCGGCGGCTGCAGTGTCGGGGCTGAACGCTGTACTGTGATTTATTGAGTGGGCCTGCTGCAGAGGGAAGCGGGGGGAGTAAAGTGCTCTCACCTGGAAAGCGAGGCTCACTCACTCCTCACATTACTGTAAAAAGAGCCAATGAGCTCGGAATGATTCCATATTCATGAGCGGATGAATGAACAGTCGCAGGATTCGTGTCCGCCGCACCAAATTGATTCCTCGCATTTACATGGCCGCGTTGAATATATGAATGGAGGGGAGCAAAGTGTGCTCTAAATAATGAACACGAGGGGACAGTTGGCAGGTGCTCCCTCCCGCGACGTGACCCCGCGACCCTGCGTGCGCGGTCTCGGCGGGAGGGCGCTCCGCTGGTTTGTGGCCTCGCGGGTTTTTCCGTGTTGACATACGTACAGTGCAGCTGCAGACCCGATGCTCGCTCTCTCTCCCCCGCGCGCACAGCGAGCTGCCCGAGTCGTGCGCCGTGTGTGATTTTTCATGTCACATCCCAGACATGCATCACCTAGCGCTAACCGTGGGGCGTGTTCCCCATCTCACGCTTGGCTTTTTTTTCGGTTCTACGCAGCGTACCTTTCAATCTGCACTGGTTTAGCGATCATAATGCACTAAAACACAAGCTTTTTTTTTTTTTTTACAGCACTCTGTCATCCTGACAAACTCTGCAAACACAACTCTGAGGCCTTAAGGATGCTCACCGGGGATGCAGCGAGTCCAGGCTTTCACATCTCACAGTCCTCTAAGTCTCCTCTGATCTCATCAATTTATCTGCAAGCTCCTCTTTATGGCGGGCTTATACCTTTTGTCCTTTGCACAGGGAAGTCTCCCTTTAAAGCTTTCCACATAACCTGACTGTGACTCTCAGCAAACTGACATTAGTGGATCTATTAATATATGTATAATAATATGCATTAGGGTTATATTATTTGCTTCAAAAGTAGAGACTGCATTCTATTAAAATGCCCAGTTTGAAGAAGAAAACTGGTGTATTAGACCTTTGTTAATGTTGATTTTGCAATGACGTGGATTTAAAATGCCAGTGAACCATGGGATGCTTCACGGTCTTCCCTTTGCCTCAGAGTCACAGTTTGAATTCAGGTGCCACTGATGACAGGACTCATTTTAAATTAATGCTGGAGCTGTTGCCGAGGTTTTCGCTCCGCTGTAGGTCTTAATTTAATCATGGCAGCGGCGCAGGAGATATTTCTGCTGCGGCGTCTCGATACCATCTTTATTTGGAATTAAGAGAAAGCCGCTGGACAGGAGCCACGGCGACACCGCCGGTTCCTGAATAAAGGGCTTCACACCGAGAAGCAACCTCTGCAAGAAAATATGTCATTCTAAGTTTAAAACATTCAGAGATACTGTAAAGTGATTAGCTCTGAAAGGGAGTACAGTATGTGCTTTAGATGACTTCATGCATCTGCGTTAAGAAAGTGCACAATGTAGCATGAAGCCTTTCTTTTCTGAAAGGCGCCGCCGTGCATTAGTCTGTTCTCAGCCTGCACGTCTTCCTAACTGCTCTGAGATCTGAGTGAATCCCCGAATACCAGCACACAATGCCCTCTTCAGCTGCCCCGGAGAAAATCTGCTAAAAGCAATAAAGGCAGTGGAGTAAAACCACCAAGAGCCCCCTGTTATACTTGTCATCCTTATCATTCCACCCCACTTATTCCAGATAATAACAAATTACTGCCCGCGTCACTCAAGAGATCTGACTTTGACCGAGAAGAAAAGTCATTACGGAGCTTCACAGGATGTTCCTGATGAACAATCCTGGAGAGCAACCACAGACACGGGAGTACATTATCCTCCGCTCCACACGCAAGCGTGCCATTCCCCTCTTGGTCACAGAGTGCCATTCTGTTGCCATTCATTGCTATTCAGAGCTCGCCCGGAAGCGAAGAACAAACTACTGTATGAGGCAAAGATCCGACATTAAATGAATGATTCCCCGGGCAAAACACAACAGCCTCGGAGTTTGTGCTGCTTAATAGCTTTCCTGCTCGTGTAGCCCGAGGTCCAGTCTGTTCACGGAGCACAGAAACGGCTCGAACAAGAGATTGTTAATGCACCTCTGAAACGGAGTGTCAACTGCAGGGGTTCCTCCAAACGTGGCAAAAGGTTAAGTGCACGGCTTTTATATGTTAAAACAACCCAAGAGCTACTATACTTTGGAGCGTCGGGGTCTTAAATAGAATATTAGAGCACGAGGATGAATACAACATAACAAAAGAGATCTTAAATTCTAGCAGGAACAGTTGTGAAATTAATTCAAGGTGACTTGAAGGAATGAGAATCTGAGCAGCTGTAGACTTTGACTCCACTGGGTTAATATTAAATTAAAGCCAAACACCAGAAATCCTTTAAAAGGCAATTCAGAAAATACAACTTCTGTATTCAGGACCACCCTGTGAGCAGATCTTATTTCATATTTCATATTTGTGGGATGAAAGATTGTGAAATGCGGGAAAAAAAAAGATGTTTTTCTTGATAGTTTTGGCATATATGCAGAGGATAAAGGGTATTATGCAAATTCTAGGTTGCCTTATTGACTGAATTTCTTTATAACAATGACCGAGGAAGAGGAAGGGCGAACACTGAGGGCAATTTGCCATAACTTTAAACACTTGACAGTCGCGTGTTGAAGAGTTACAGACTGGAGACCTTGGAAGGCGCCCGTTACCACGACTGGTCGCAGCATAATAGATTGTTATGCAATAAAGGACAAGGAGAAAGCAAAGCAACGAGTCCTTCAGCTCAGAGCCGTCCCCCGTCTGTCACCATCTTTGTTATATTTCCTGAAAGTACATTATCTTAGGGTATTAAAGGAAGGTATCACAGTTGTTCTCCAAGATAGAAGACAAACCTCAAAGACATTAACAAATGTAGAAAAACTGTCTTATTGATGGAATCATGAAATTTAGATAACATATAAAGTGCACTTCAACTCTGCATCTTAATATTTCATCTCTTATTTCCTTTAAGGTAGTAAAATATCACACAGTTTAACTTGAGGTGTGCGTGGTTCTAACACTCAAAGCAAAACAAAGCGAGCAGCACAATAACGTGTCGTATTTTAGTTTCCCGTAAAGCGTGAGGCTTCGGCACACGCAGTCATTTTGTACTTTAGCAGTCGAGGCCACGAGCCGCCATGTTCTATTTTATCCGTGGAGCCATTACAACGTCATTATGTGTGCTCTAGAAAGCATGCCATGCTACTTAAATATTGAATGAGTGAAGGAGTAGCACACCAGTATCTCGCTTTCATGAAGCTATCAGGGAACTGTAGATAGCAGGGTAAAGTAAGTATTACTGCACGGCTATTTTTAGAAAGGCAATTTCAAAGTTTACTGTGTGCATACGCATGCACGTGGACAAGTGTTTAAATGCATGTGTGTGTGTGTGTGTGTGTGTGTGTGTGTGTGTGTGTGTGTGTGTGTGTGTGTGTGTGTGTGTGTGTGTGTGTGTGTGTTGCCTTTGCTTGCGGCTTGTTGTTTGTGGGTTCAACAGGCAGATACTCTGTTATTCTCCATAGGGGAAACTAGCTGTGGAGCATCTCCATTTCCATTCCTTCAGGCTTTACTGACACCGAGTCTGTCAGATATATATTTAAATAAATAAATCAGGAACTTCACATGTTAAGTATTAGTAAATAATATGTAAATCCAAAAAGCATTACACCACCCGGTTCAGGTTTGTCACGGTCAGTTGGAAAGCACCTGCATGTTGATGATACGACCACGGACGCCATGATTTTGGGGGGAACTCCTTGATTGGCAGCTCAGGAGCAGCAGAGTACATATGAGAGGATATGTATTCACCAGCTGAACCTTGTCATCGTGTCATAAACCCTCCAATCCCAGTTACTCAGGCGAGGAGCAAATTACACTTAAACACAAGATAATAAAGCCCTGTCGGCGCGTTGTCGGCTGATGTGACTTGATTTCATAATCATGAAAGACAGAGAAGAAATCAAATGTATAGGCGATCTTTATTTTAAAGCAAGGTTGCTACGCTTTCATTTAGAGTGATTTGAATCTGCATACGTTTTGAACCACAGAAAGCTGTTAGGCTGAAATCTCATGGTGCCAAGGTCGATCCAGCTTTTTTTAGGACACTCCCTCGTAATTGCTGCTGGTTGTTGGGAACATCTGATGCCCACTGGGTTCACCCACTATAACATACACTTCCTCAGGTGCAGTGGGAGAGCTGCATCCAGTACATATAAACCTCTTTTTTAAAATGGTTTCTGGGCTCAAAACGTTGCATTTAACATTCCTCCACCTCCCTCTTCCAGCTTCACAAACATGGGAGCAGCTTTTCCTTGTCTTATATTAAATATATCTGGGTTTTTGGACTGAAGATGTCACTTTGAGCTCTGGAAAATTAATCAAAATAAAACAACCAACTGTTTCATCAATAATGACAGCGGTCTCCCGGGGCGACGCCCTCTGCTTTTTGAGCCATCCACAACCTAAACCTCCCTATGCAGACTTTTCAGTGGAAACGCTTGAAACGCCTTTGTGATGCGTAAAAAGCAACATTTCACCGAAACATGTAACCTTGTCACGGCTGACATCAGCAAATCAAACCGTGCAGCCCTGAGTGTCCACGGTGAGGCTGGAGAACGGGAGAACGTCACCTCCTGGTTGATTTCACTAACATGTACATTTAGAAAATTCCACTCCCTCTGATCTTTGTTTTAAATGTAGAGGCCTTCACTCTGAAAATCACTTCACTACACTAATCTCTTCAATAGACGAAGCAGCACAACAACACTCTCTTTTCTCACAGGACGATGAAGGGGCAAACACACAGTCTGGGGCTTAATTATTTTCTGAAGTATTCCTTCATTCATCTAGATTGCAGAAGGCCAGTCTTGAATAGCATCTAAACCCCCTCCAGATGTTTTTTAAATATCCACTTCAGTAATAGATCAAATTAAATGAACTAAAACATCCTGTACGACCAACAAATTCATATCACTGTGACCGTAGTCGTCTCATAGAACGTCGACGTGGGGCAGAATATATTTCATTACGCTGTAGATTCCAGTGAAACCATCTTTTGTCCTCATGTCCACGTGAGTGCCTCTGCACGTCAGCAGCTGGGCAAATGAGTCCGATCGGTGCCGGTGCTCAACCTTCCAGTGCTCTGGGTCAGGATCCTGGAGATGTGCCAGAAACTCCAGCACCTCAAGACCATATGGGGTCTGCTTCTCCTCCCCCCCCTCCTGCACCCGTTCTCCTCCGGGGGGCTGCAAGCTGACCCGTCCTCCTCACGTACATCGTGTCTTATGAAAGGCAACGCAACAGAGGAGAGAGTCTTTGGGCAGGAAAACTGTTTCTGTTCAAATAAAAAAGGGGAGCGGGAGCCGGATGGATGCTGCTCCACTAATCCACATAAAACAGCCAATGCTTCACAGAAAAAGGGTTTCATTAAAGAGTCACTGTTAAGTATTATTAGTTAGTGTCTAAAAGATTAAGGAAGGAGATCATTTATTGTGCTAAATTTAATCGCGGGTGTTAAAATGAGCTGTGACGAGGTGTTTTAATGGGGTGAATTCACTCTAAATGGGCTGTTTCTCACCTAACTAATCATTACTCACATGTTAACTGTCCATGTAGGAAACATTTAGACCCAGAAGCTTCCGTCTGGCAACATGACAACGCCATCTTTTCATATACTTTCATGCTCTAGCAATAAAGGTTTCATTCATCGTCTGAAAATGAGCTCTTCTTTGCACTGAATTCAATGGTGACTGTGATTCGAAGGGGAAGTTGTTGAGCGACCTGTTTGTTGGAGGGATAGTTTGGATGTTTTGAAGTAGGGAAGTCGGTCGGTAGAACCAACAGAAGAAGGTGTCTCCAATTTGGAGAATCAGATAGGAGGGTCATCACGGGAGGAAAGCAATGTACTGATGTGGACGGGGGCAAAAGCAATTTTACTTATCCACCTTAAAAAAAAAAGGGTGCACCAAAAGTGTTTACTTCTAACAGGGCATTGGAGTGAAAATTAAAGTTATCTGTGCTCTCTTCCAAACCACCAGACCAGTTGACAAAAACAAGATAAGTTCTCCTTGTACAATTAAAGTGGTACTTTTTTAGGGCTAAAATGTGGACTGCTGTCGACCCCCATCTACAGCTACTTTTTCTGAGCCAGTATTCCTGCCTTTTTCTCCAAACTTTTCTCCAAAACACCTGAACTATCCCTTTAAAGCCCAGTGAGGGGGGGGGGGGGGATGCCCCCTCTTGGTCAAAGCATGGCAGGCTGGGGCAGCTGCAGGAGCGACCCTGCCAAGGACGGAGAGCTTCCCATGCCTGTTCCACGCCGTAAAACGGGTCATTGAGCGGCTAAATGGAGTCATTATGATGAGTAATTAAAAGAATACTGCCGAAGACTCCCAAAGTCGCCTTTTCTCTTAGTTCCGCCGCTTTTTGTGTTGTCTCGGGGCCTTTTGCTGAAAGGCAGCTGCCTTGAGCCACTTTAACCATCACCCCTTTCACTGGGATGCAAATAGCAGCCGTAGCTGCTAATTGAATTGCATTATCCATTGTCCTCTCATTTACTGGAAATCCAAGCATTTTTTTTTGCAGATTCCCCGTTACCGATCGTCGGAGATTGAATCCTGCCGGTGCCTTTTATCCGATACGGCATGTCATACACTCTGAATCACAAGGGATGAGAACACAGAATTGTTTCATGAGAGCACGAGGGGTAATATGAATACTGATTGAGCAGTAATCTCGTCTTATATGCAGGTATTAATACGTGCTGTGTGGAGGTGCGGAAATTGCAGCTTTGCAGCGTTGCATGCTGGAGAGACGCATAAAAGGGAGAATGAAGCACGGATGTTTCATTGCTATTTCACTAAGTGTAGTGAATACAAAACATCCTCGGTACAATCTCCTCCATCTCTTTTATTTTAACTTCTAATAAAAATGCATGAAGATGTGGCCGCGCGGCCTCCCTCGGGCGGCGTGTGCAGCACATTCTCATTCACTTTACGGCGCGTCATTAAGATGATAGGGGGGAGGAACTGATGTTTGATTAATTAGCAAAACTAACTTTGGCTAGACCGGACACTGAAACACAGGATTCCATTAGCTTTTGCTTACAAGATAAGGTTAATGAGGTGGTTCGGATTCTGGGGAGAAGCAAAAAGAAAAGTGAGAGGCGGTTCGTGTTGCTCAATTCATTTCAGACTGCAATGGCAAAAGAAGGTTATCCTTCAGCTTTTTATTGCATGCCTTGTTAAGAGAAACCTCCATGGATTGGATTTAAAACGTTTACATAAATACCTCGTCTAGGAAGTAAATTAACTCGTAGCATGTTGCTCAAACGCAAACATCTTGGTCGAAAATGATTTATTAATATCTTTTCCTATCATTTTTTCCACCCTCAGAGACTGCTGGAGAACACCAGGGATGCTTTCTCACACGGACGACTTCAACCAAGACTCCCGAGGTAAGTGGAGGTGTTTCTCCCTCACTTGTAGCTGCAGTCGACTGCAGCTCTGCATGAGCAAATGCCCCCTAAGAGGATCACAGAGGATCCAGCACTAATCCACCGGTCAATACACATGACGAGTACAGTGCCAAAGACGAGTCACTCCAAGGATACGTCACCCTGCCTCGTTAGAGGCTAATTCCTGGATTGTTCCTACATGAAAGCGTAGCGTTAAGATAAAATGTTTGTTTTGTAGTTTATTTTTTATGTAACTAGCTCGTCAGAGGAAGTGGTGTCTCACCACCCTTCAACCAAAGAACACGTGTACGCTTTCATACACCACCCAACACATTATCCTTCTAAATGCCTTTTGTTCTCCTGCTCTGTTGTGTCCTCTTTTCTTTCCACCGAAGCAACAAAACACTTCCATTGGCCGACGCTTGTCCCCTGATAGAAAGAGTAATACGCACACTGAACAATTAGTGCTAATTAAGAGGCCAGACACAAAAAGAAACGCTGGCCTTAGAAATGTAATCATCTCTGACTCACTCTCCATAACCCTCACAACCTTTCTATTTAACTGACTCATACTCGGCGAGGCCGCGGTGTCGAAGCGCAGCAGATGGGGAGCGCCCTCCGGCTCCATTAAGGCACATTTCACTTCCTTCTATATTTAACACTTTACTCTTTGTGTTGACTTAACCGTAGCAGAAGAGAATAAAACAATTCATTAATGTATTTAGATGAAACCCATATTTAGCTCTATTACAGTTAGCATGCTAGCGGGTTAATAGCATCAAAGCTGGTGCTAGGGTATCAGGTATGGGGGGCAAGCTAAATTACAAAGGGAGGTGTATAATTAGAGCCGTTGTTTCCGATGGCCGATGTGATTCTCAGAGTTTGCTGCAGGGTTTTGTGAGACTGTTAACTACAAATGAGCGATCCACCCTCATGGGGCTGCTAGCATAGTTAGAAACTTCTGGTCTTTAAAAAAAACTTGTTAATACTTGAGTCTACTGAAGTGAATTGCTCATTAAACAGAAATGAATCACAGCAAACAGAGAGATGCTTCCTGAAAATGGAGAGACCCCCCCAGAGAAGAGGGATAATAACGATCACGCTGTAGAAACAAAGCCATGTATAATAACGGAGGCTTGTTTGAAAACTGTTTCTCACACATAATGCGTTCAGTGCTCCGTGTATCTTCATCTAAATCAGCTTGCAACAAGACGTTGGGTGTACGAGCTCCTCCAGGAAGCACTTAAATGGGTATTAAACCTGCGGTTTTATGCCGTCACTAACCAAAGGAATCCTACTTTATTGTATTTTTGATGCATTATGTCGTGTTTATCATTTTTAGTTTCAAATGGGAGCAGCTATTTGTGGCATTTTTTATTTAAACTAGAAGTTGAGAGACAATGAGCCTTTTTTTTATTCCGTATTCTTATCAATCATGTAGGGAAAGGCAGTTTTGGACAGACTTCAAAAATAAAATCCCCACTTGGACACATCAAATGTGTGTTTGAGTGCTGGATCAATTGAATGACTTTGATCTAATCCTCTGCTGCCTTTCAAGTATGGCCAAAGGGGTTTTTTTCTTATGTCGAACTGTCCAGAAATATTTCTGTCGCACCGATTCCATAAAAGCAACATTATGCATGAGAAGCACAACAAGCCCTACTATTTATTGCCGTCCTAAAACAAGTTTGGCAACCCATGAAAGAGTTGCAGCGCCGTTATAATCACTGTCATTAAAACTTAAGATGTAGTGCCGCTGCTGCTGGTGAAAGTTAGTGACGAGTCTGAGCCCGGAGCTGGAGAGGGACCACAAAACTCCCAGTTTAATTATTTTATTGTATGAAAAAAAAGAATGTTCAGACCAATATTCTTGACGGGGACCCATAATTCCTAGTTTCCCTGCAGAGATATGTGTCTATACGTCTCTGATTTATACGGGCTGTGCGATGTGCACTACAGGAGGAAAAGTCCACAACAACGGGCTTCAAACAGCAAATCTTAGCTGCAAAAATATGACGCTAACTGCTAATTTCAGCCTGAGATTTCATCAAGAACCATAATTAAACAAAAATTTGTCAACTATTCTGCTCAATTTGTGGGTCACACAAGTAAAAAGAAGAATTTCACACAAAATGTTCAGGTCCTTTTGTCATAAATCAGCAGACAAAACCATAAAAAAAAGATGTGACAGACGCAGAGAGGGAATTTTCCTTCTAAAGCAAACCGGTCCATGACTCAGCCTGAACGGGAGGCGGTCAAGGGGCCGCGATAGTAGATGTGATCATCTTATTGCCTAAATTAGATTTAAACTACATTGGCAAACCATCAGAATGATGCTCCGGTGGATAGAATATTAATTTTGAATTAAGTCTCTTTAAGTAATTTATTTTCATTTCAGTATCATAATTCATTTTGTGGGACAAGGTATGTGAATGACTCATGGAGCATTTGAAAATGATGTTCCTACTTACTGGAAGAGGTAGATCCTCTTATATGCCATCTAAGATCTGTTTCTGCGATGTTTCTTGATGGTCCATCAGTGATTTTTATCCTCCATCACTTCATTTTACCAATAAAATCAGTGTAAAATGTCACGATTCAGAGTATGATCAGTGTGACGATCACTCCCCAGTCTCGGGAACACGGCAGCTGTCCGGTGCCAGCTCCTCCGTCAACCTGGATGCTTAATTGATGGCACTACACAAGAGTTATTTGAATGGATTACCGTAAAGAGCATCATGGATTAGCCTGGGAGAGACATGGATCCCGAGGGAGCCTTCAATCGGTCACATAAAGTGATTATAAAACATCCGTATGGTTTGGCAATTATTGGGTTCCCCCTCCTCATCAAAGGAATTTAACCCCTCGTCTGCGTTTCGCTCGATGCACCGATCCACCTCGTCAGCTGCGACGGCGTTCAGTGATCGATCCCCTCAGGGTTGGAAAAACAAACTGGTTGTAAATACCGCATCGGTTTATGTCGGTTGCATTGACGACTAAGTTGCCAGGATTCAAACCAACCCCGTCTTTTTGTTGGGCTGAGATCAATGCAACGTGCCACACATCCTCCAAGGATAAACGGCTGCTTTACACTACCTTGATGGACGAGTCACGTGACTACATTATTACTACGCTGTTCACAAGACAATCCCACATAGTGCCTCCTCAGTGCTTCTGTCACGGCTCGGCGTCGGCGCGTTTTTTTTCCCCCAGAATCGAAATCATCCGCCTGCCCGACCCGCTGTCATCACTCCTAATGCACACGTCATTTTTAGTGATCCTTTTACTCACCTGATGCTCCCACAGTCCATTAATTATGTGATAAGAGCTACGTTTAGGAGAAATATGGCCGCCGCGAGATTAAAGGCTCTGCCCTATAGAAGGCTGGTGGATCCACATGGAGACGGGAAGTGTCTTACGTAAACATCACGTCCCTTTGTGTTCGAACCTCAGAGGAGGTGGTTATGAAACAAAGTGCTCGAGAACATCTGAAGAAAGAATCCTTGAATGCGTATTGTTTATCTCCCCTCTTTGTTTGGTCTACCATGTCCACCAGACATGTAGAAAAGTATTAAAGTGTGTGTGTGTGTGTGTGTGTGTGTGTGTGTGTGTGTGTGTGTGTGTGTGTGTGTGTGTGTGTGTGTGTGTGTGTGTGTGTCTGCAGGAGTGATGATGCACTGATTGCAGTTATGTCAGCGGGCGCCGCGGTGAGTTCGTGGACGGGGCGGGTCGGGGAATAATAGTTAACCTTGTGATTAATGGCGAGTGGGTTGCAGGTGGGGTGGAATAATACATCATTGATGAGTAAAAATATTAATTACATTCTGCATGATGTAAGAACAGCAGAGAGCGCAGCAGAGCAGCAGACGGCAGAGAGACGGCACGAGGAACGGCAGCGTTACTTCGTTAATTATTTCACGAGTTCCGATTCCTCCGTCTACGCGTTTACAACGAACCGACGGTTTCAAACGTCCCACGATGTTTGCTGCAGGGATGTTACTCTGATTCTACCGCTGAAGGCTGCATCTCTCATTAGAGGGCGGGTCCTTTTCTTTCTTTTTTTAAAATAGAAATGCACTCAACTGGAAGCAAAACGCCAAATAAGATAATCAACGTCATGATTAATGTGAACACTAGAGGGAAAATGGTTAACAAAGCTACATTTATGTAAATATATAACGCTTTTCGAGTCTTTTTGACCACTCTAAGCAATATATACTGCATGTCAATATTCACTCGCTCTCACCCTCGTCTTATTGCCCACATAAAACCAGGCTCAGCTCCTCCACTGGGACCCAATCCGATATCCTATGAGTGAAGACTCTCAGCCAGGTTGGGACTCCTCAATGGAAAAAAGAGCAATCATGGAGAAAATTAATGGAAGTTAAAGAAGGGCCACGCAGCTTTGACAGTCAGCTGTCAGCCATTCATAACAGAGAGACTCCATAATGATTCTTTTTTCCACATCAGTGATGGCGCCGCACCACCTTCCTCCACATGACAGCTGGCTTTTCTCAAAGCATGACACCTCAATTCTGTCCCCTCTCTCTCAGTCGGGACCACAGAAGGCGAAGACTCGGATTTATGCGATGAAATAAAGATGCACGTGTCGTTTCACAGATTTAACAGATTTTACGCTGTTATGTTGCCGGGTGAGACATGAGGAGATAATTGAGGCTTTTGGTTTATCGCCTACAGAGAAGGATTACAAACGATAGGCCACGCACCTTTAAAGAGGGATTTCTGGCCATCTGCTTGTGTTTCTTCTTGTCAAACATGAAGAAATGTTTAACATTTACCTTTGAATATCTCCTGCAAGACATTGTCCACAATGCTTTGTTGTTAAAGCCTATAATCTAGGATGAAAGAAGAACTAAGTACGGAGGTAAACAAGTCTTTAAATACATTTGACGAGCGTGAAAACTGTCTCAGGTACAGAAGCTTCTTATGGCACTTTGAATCTCGCACGGTGATTTCCTTAAGAAGTTGTCTTTGCTGGGAAAGATAACAAGCCCACAGGAGACTAAACTGTCACGGCATCATTTTGTCACAGAAACTATTATTTTATTACCTTTTAATCCATCGCCTCACATCATCCGTTACAAGGTTAGTCCACCCATCCATTTTATTGACAGTAAAAAGAAAGAATATTACCCATAATTCCCATTATATCCTGCTGTGTTTGGTTATTTCTATTCAACAGGAAGTGACCTAACTATTCCAAGATGACATTTTTTCTTCACAACAGTGCTTCTTTATGCCCTTATCCCTTTTGGAGAGATTGCACTACAGCTGGAAATTGCACCTCAAATGGATTATAGATTAGTATCGGTGTCTGACTGTCCGGCTTGGCCGGTAATGTGTCGGGTTGTGGAAGAGTCCGGACAAAGAATCCCTCATCCGGCGTGCTGTGAAACCCCGAGCTGAAGGTGTGATCTATCTCCGGTGTAAAAACAGTTTATTAGCGATGAGAGTGATTTGCTCAATTTCATCTCATTTCGAGTTTCTACGTTTCATTTATCCACATCAGAGACATCGTTTTTTTTTCTCTTCCTCACATGTATGCAGGTCTAATCTACAGCAGCTGCATTTACTTATTAATTCACCTGCAGAACGTGAGAGGGAATGAGGCGATTAAATCAGATATAGTTGGGATCCCTGAATACACACAGCTGTGGGAGTTTAATGAGGAAAAGCCATCATTTCTACAGGCGCGACTTTAACAACATACAAACTGACATGAACACAAACACCGCTGCTTCAGTCACAGAGAAATTTAAATGACTGTAGTGGAAAAGGCTTAGTTATCAATGATCAGAGTGTTAAATCACATGCAGATGATAAGACTATTGGAAAACATTCATCTGAAGTCTTTTTAAAACACATTTCCTCGTTTCCTCCCATTACATTCTCTTTTCAAAATTACATTAAATGTAAACTTTATTTTGTTTTAGGTTTACTTTCACAATAAAACTACTTGGTTAGGCTTAGAAAAACATCTTGGCTGGGATTAAAATAAGTTTCTTACATGCAATAACTAAGCTTGTTATATAAATGTCAATGTATGGGTTACGCAGAGCGATACAGTTAGCCAGATAAGTGTAAACAGCTAAAACAGATACTGGATCAATTGCTAAAAGTAAGTAACAGAGGCCTCTTTCTGACTTTTTACAGAGTCGTGTATTTATTTAACAGCACAGTAAAACCTGGATGGCCAGCAGTCGTTTCAACAGAACTCAGTAAAAGTAAAAAAAGGAGACTTTCAGGGGTGAAATGATTAATCACATCACATAAGGTGTCCGTCCACTACGTAGTATATCTTTTGTCGTTTGACCTTTCGACTTTGTTGCAGGATGATAATTGCCTCTCCCTCATCTCCTAAGTAGGTTATGACACCGATGACATTTATTGACAAGACACCCTTGTCCAAGTATTTTACAAGTGTGCAAAAGGAGGGGAGGCATTTGTTGAACCTGCTGTTAAAAACCTCATTGAGGCTTCTTTAAAAAGGACACTGATGTATTCTAATAAAATCTCTTCCACACAGGAGGCATGTGTGAACAAACGTGAATGTCATTGTTACGGCCGTAATGTGTGACGACCACCGTTTACTGGATACAAACTACAATCTCTTCCCTTTGAGAACTGTTGCTTTTTTCAAAAATCAGCAAAGCAAATACTCCTTTTCCCCCCGTTGTGCGTTTTGTGGACGGAAATTCAAACGGACAACAGCAATAAAAATGCAAATTCTGACACAACGTTATCAGAACACTTCATGTGCGTTCAACGCCGCTAATGTCGATTAGCATTTTAAGCATTTATTTGTTGCTTCCTCCAACCTAACTGGGATAAAAGTCCACCCAGTGGTGCACCTGTCAACTCGCGTTGAGATCTCCTTCGGAGTCCCTCGACTTCACTTTCCGTGGTGAACCCGGAAAAAAAAAACATTTTCGCTCCTGTGATGCTCGAGCACGAGCTCTCTGATGTATCCTCTGCCCCTTATTGAGCCTTGAGAGAATTTGTCTTGTCAGAAACAATAACTTCCCTTTCAAGACGGAGACGGTTTTTTATTTCACACGGTGGTCGTTTCCATTCGCCTCCCCCCGTGTTACCTTTCATTCCAGCGCTCGCCGTCGATGGATCAGATTGAAGAAAGTCAGACTTTCTAGAACCCATTAAAAAAAGATTCCTGTCACCACCAGCAACAACTACACACACACATCAACAAATGACTGTGTTGAAATTGCTACTGCTTCTCCTATCTGACCACCACAATCTTGAATCCACCCCCCATGGATGGATGACTGATTGCCGCCCCGGTTGGCCCGTTGTGTGTCTGTCGAGAGGATCGTGAGTGTAGAGATCGTCTTCGTGAAACCTTACATCTGTTCACATGAGCGGAGCTACGCCGCCGAAAGTAGATATCAGCAACAAACACTTAAAACGTCCCCGACAGAAATTGTTCCCTGGAAGCTAAAACTTCAAGCTGCAGGTGAATGGAGTGAAACTTTGCGGCGATACATTCTCAACTTGATCATGTCCTCTTCCCAAATGTGTCAGACAGATCTGTCCGTTTAGACAAACACCCGGCTCACAGCCTGTCAATCACTCGGCCGAGGCAGGTTGACCTGTCAGTCAGGAAGCCCCGTCCCGCAGCGCGGCGTAATTCAATTAGCTCCAGTCACTTTGTGACGGCTAATTGGTGGGAAACCTCGGCTCGGCGAAGGTAATGACAAAGATAAGGGGAGCCTTATCGCAGATTTCATCAGCATATGTGAACTTTTATCAATTCTCTAAATATAATAAAACATTAAGAAGTTGACAGCCTGTTAAATTCACCTGAGTAGTGAGTTTTCCCATCATGCAACGGGCTGCAGAGAAGCTCTCAATTTGGTCCGACATGTCATGAGTCAGCAGCGAGAGACGTCGCTGGCAGATGCTTTGGCTCGGAGGCCAAAATAACGTGCCGAGCCGGTGGTCAGTTGATGGCCTGGAAAATTGCATTTAAACCTTCAGGTGTTATTCCAAAGTTGTATCTTACTCTCAAACGTACAGGATTAAATTAAACTCTGCTGCTGTCCCTGTGATGAATGCTCTCTGCAGCCCGGATGCCTTCCTCTCCCTGTTCGGCCTTTCTGTGGAGCCCAACTATGGTTTTTATTAGAGAATACAGTGCGGTGCAGAGATCACAGCATTCGTTTTTAAAGAAAGAACCCTTGTTTTCTCCTACAAATTGTGCCGGGCTGCTTTAACTCGGCTGCAGGCTTTTCTCCGCCGCATCTGTCTCCATCAGCGCGGTGTGATTCCACGCCACTCTCCACGGCTTATCATCTTCACAAGAGGTGTCACCCAAAAGTAGAGCTTTTAGCTTGTAATGAGATTTTTTTTCCCCCCTCTCATCTAAGCTTGACTCATACTAGGTCATGAGCCTGCTGAAGGACTCTTGATACACTGAAGAACAACAGAATGAGATATTGGGAATGTACTAGAGATGGCAGGCCAGTAAGTCATTTAAAGTTTGGCTAAGTATGACACCTGTGTGGAATATCAAGCAGTAAGTGGGCTGGATGTAACTTTCCAACGGAGCACTTTCACATTCAGGATGTATGTGCATGTCGGCCCAACCTTTGCCCTCTTCAGTCTTCATTATCCAAAGAGGGTCCTGTTATTTGACATTTAGCACTAATGTATCAGCATTAATTGAGATCTACCCACACTTCAGCAATACTTATTATCCTGACGGGTATTTGCAGCCAATTAGCACATTACGCAGCATTGCTAATGGGCAGCAAAAAGATGTAATTTGTCGTTTATTCATCATCGCAGAAGTTGAATAAATCAAGGCTGTTCGATTATTGGGAACATATAAAGGTTTGAGTATTTTTTCTTTAGATTTCTTCAACAATTACAGTAATGACTCTTTCATTTAAATGGCGAGCAACACCTGAGGTGTTCATTAAAAAGTGCTGCGGTGATGAACGACCACGAGCTTCTGAATACACAATCAGACTGCGGTTTATTCCGGGTTTCACATACAAGGAATTTGCTTTGGTGTGTCGGTGCATAACATTAACATAGTGAGAGAAACTAAAAAAAAAGCAAGTGTTGCAAAAAATCAAGAAACTTAAATATAGAATAGAAAAAAAATTACAATAAAGGTATAAAAAAAACCCGTAAAAATGTATCAGAATAAAAAGGAGAAGAGCTGTGTAGCTTTTAGAAGTGGTAGTTTTATGTTGTGCATAAATGTGAAAATGTTCACTGTACGTAGTATGAAAAGAATATGTAATCTACAGAGATATAGTCCCAAAGATGTGAAGATGTTAATGAAGAAGTTAGTTCAGTTGATAAAGAACTGCTGTCCAGTCCTAGAGTCCTAACCTAGTTGCTCTCTGTCTGAGGGGCAGAAGCCTCTAACTACCACTAATGCTCACGTTTATGGCTACTCCCCTTTGTGGTGCAACTGATAACGTGCACTTCAAGAAATGAATAGCAACTGTAAAGACATGTTTGAATCTTTACGGATTTCACAGAAATACAAACAATTCTACCGAAACATTTTCTTTTTTACGTGAATCCAAAGCTCCCCTCGGCTCTGTGGAACTTTCTGCAGTGAGTTTCAGTTCATTGTTTAGCTTTCTGGCTGTAAAGTTACTGTTTTGGTTCACTCTCATAGTGTCGTTTTGAGCCTAAGCAGGCAGCAGTTTTCTGTGAAAAAGTTTAAAAAACATTGAGCAGAAATAGAGAAAGATATTCTCTCAAGACGTGGTAGAGACCAAAGATGGAGCTAAAAGAGGAATATATATATATTGGACTAGTTGGTTAGGTGGACAGAAACACGATTAATATTAATGTTGCTCCCTAACTGTTGGAACGGATTCGCCACAACTGTTTTATTATCACTGCAGGATTCAATTTATGAGAAATTCTGTGAAATGTTCACACTTAATTGTGGGAAATCAGGCAAACGCTGTGAAATCAAACATTAAGGAAATGTGCGTTTCCAAATATTCTCATATCTCCTACAGTATGTTATGTAACTCCGAATACAGTATCTTATCGCTACATTTATTACTTTCTACAGCCTCGGGAGGTCATATTGAGATAAGTACTGTGCTGAAAACTCCGTCCTCTTAACTGTTTTATATGAGGAAGCAACTCCAATTGTCAGGCGGGAATAAAAGGCTTTGTCTGGAAAACAAATGAATTCAGTGCCTCAAGATGGCATAGAATGGAAGTTAGGCTATAGCAACTAAAAACTCCATTTGCTGAGCTCCCATACACTGAAAAAGACATCAAGACATCCAGCAAGTATATCATTGAAGCCATAATGAGTGCTGAACTCTTAGCAAACAGGACTCGGTGAAGACACCACCATCCATTATTTTTCCAGGCAATATTCCCGGAGTAATTAATGTATGAGTTTAATATCCTCCGATACAACCCAAGCATATGTGCCCTCGTTCTCCTTCCCTCCAATGCAATTCAGTTCCTCAATGAGCACACTGTTTCCCTTCCCCAAGAGAAGTAGTTCCATTTAAACTCAATTGATTCTTCACTTCTGGTTTCCAATCTTTACTTCTTTTTTCCCCCCCTTTATCCTTCTCCCCCTGCAAGAAGAGCATGCATTTTCAATGACATCAAATAAAGGGCAGTCATTGGTATGGATGAGGACGGTCCTTGGAGATTGAGGCACCTTCACGGAAATCACCATCACAAAAGAACTCGATAGGAAGCAAGGGGGAGAAACAAGAAAAAACGCAGGGCCTCAAACTGTAAAAACAGATCCTTTGATATCGCTCTTTTGTGGACACTTGGAGATAGAACAGAAAGAGATGTGTTTAGTATGCACGGCCAAGTTGTTCAGACAGACACACTGACAAACAGAAGGGGACTGAGAGGCAGAGATAAAGAGGGTGGTGAGGTGCTGTCTGCTCGGTTTGCATACAATACACAACGGTTTGTGTGCAGGGAGACAAAGTAGTTTCAAGATCGTTTTTCACAATTCTGGAGCGTCTGTCAAAGTTTGCCTTGAAGCGCTGGCTCTTGTGGCGAAGCAGCACTCCCAAGACTTTGTTGCGAGACAGGACAACTCTTCTGCTTCGCATTTAAAGAAATCCAGCCAGACACCGGGAGTCTATGCAGCTGAAAGATTTGCCTTAAAGTATGATACAACCTGTCACCACCACGTAATTTCAACCCCTCTCCTTGAACGGCGTATCATCATTCAAACTCTCCGTGTGATTTTTTTTTTTCCACTAGTCAGATTCTTTCTCTGAAATTTAGTTGCTTTCCACGCTGCCAGAAATTGTTATATAAAAAGATCGACCTCCGTTTCTCCATACTTTTCAGCCACCGCTGTGATGTTTGGTAGCTTTTTTCCTTCATAAAAAAAAAATGATTTACTAAGTAGAAGTGAAGTATGAACAGGCCCTGAGCAACGGGAACCAAAATGTACGAGACAGTGTTTGAATCATTCTTCAAGAGCAGGGTTTCAATAGGTTATCCACAGACGAGGAAAAGAAAAAGAAAAGCCTTCATTACCCGCCGCATAAAGCCTAAATGGAAAAGAGACTGTGGAATGGCTGCCTGCGTCTGATAGGGGAATATACTCAGCTCTGATGCCTTGGGTGTTCTGGCCTGCTGCACTCAGGGCTAGCACTGGACCATACAGATTGCTGCCATTATGGAAAGTGGGTCTGTGGTGGCAAATAGACCTCTCATAAGGCAACATACCCTGCCGGATACCCTGGGCTTATTTGAAGATCTGCATATACAAGATGATCCGGATTTGAATGAAAGTAAAGCACCAAATATGTTTTGATGTTGCTTTGTTTATCGCCCAATATCTCAACACTGCAGGCGTTTTTTTTTTGGCATATGCTGTGGATTCACTGGAGTCAAGATGTTTGAAATTCAACATCTGCATGAAGAGCTAGTGTACAGGATCACCTCACACAGGGCCTGGCTGTAATGTATGCATGGCTTTCAGTGGATCAGTCGGAGGCTCACCGGAGTGACTCCGTGGACAAACAAAAACACAGCCAATGCATTGTAAATGAGAGCAGACTCCTCGGGTTTAACTTAAACTCTCATTTAGCCGCTGAAGGATCTATGCGGAGATCGGGTCCGATGAGCTCAAAAATCTCCGCCATGCGGCATTTGAAATAAAAGGTCAGAGACTGGGGGATAATAACAAAAGGCAGCGTTTTTTTCTTTTAAGACATTTTTTTTTGCCAGATATTCTGCAGAGCTGTATTTTTTATATTCATTTCATGGAACATTTGATTTGGAAACCTCTTCCCCTCCCAGCGGCGTCGAGAGTGTTCTTTTCTTCAACGCTCCTCCGCCGCTGCTCTTTTGTCGCCGTGAAGGTGGTTTTGTAATGGCAGCCGTTGGCATTCTGTTGTAGTGTCCTCTGCCACAGCGTTTCTTACCTCTTTATCTCACTTGAATAGCTGACCGGTGCTTTTACTTGATCTGTTAGCATTGTGGGAACCAAGGAGAATTGCAATTAAAATGCCTTCATGCACCAAACTCGCCCTTCATTGGTGTTTTAAAATGCTGTCTCTTTATGTGCCTTTGAATGAGTCTTCCAGTTAGCTGTTCACACTCACACTGCCACGAAAATCTTCACGCTGACTGCCTCTAAAAACATATATCAGAGTTTATCCAACACGTACAGCACATAGAAACAGCAGCTTGCTGTATTATGCATTCATTTGCCACATTTGGTAAAGAGTGGGAATTGGAAGGCAGAAATAGTGAATTGGCAATGAAGACGTTCCAGTTTTCCCATTTACAGGAAATATGTGGAATATAAATAGGCTGAACTATACGAGCTATGGACTCACATATAATCTCACCCTCTAGGCCAACTCAAGTCTATGTGAAAGAGGCAACGCCTCAGATTACACTATCAATGCTGCAATATCAGTTTATCAGCAACCAGCACGGTTTACTGTTGGAGAGGATTCAGAGCTGGAATGCTTATTTCCCAAACAGCAGATTTACCACCATTCTGTTATTAGCTATTATTATTACTCTGTTAAAGTTGGTAAAATGCAACATGATTACATGAGATTCGTATGTCAGCTTTTCACTGTGTTCTTTGGGGAAATAAAACGTGGAAACCACAAACAAAGAAGACAAATTAGTAAGGATTTTAAATGCACTTATTTCTGAAGTGGCCTTTTTCCCAGTGCTGCATCACCGACTTGATGGTACGCTGAAGAAAACCTGAACACGCGTGTCATTTTAATGTGATAAACCAAACCCACAAAAAAGGTCAAATGACAGCGGGAATGGCCTTTAGGTCCACTATGGCAGGTGGGGTTTGCAACTTGAAGTCTATTCTCTTTGCCATAAACTGTCACATTTACTTTATCTTAACAGTGATTATCCCTGTTGTGAAGAGCCATGTCCTCTAACACACAAAAGCACCTCCTCAGCCCCCCCGTGTCCCCACAACAAGACCCCCGAGTCTCAGGCAGACCTGGTGAACCAAAGGAGAACAATAGATTTCTACACATATCAATATCCCTGGGATGATGCTCTCATGTCCAGCAGGTTTTAATGAGTGCTGGATATTGTAAACACTGCTCTTATATATTCCAAAGCTTGTACAACAGTAGTCTCTGGCGTATAAATGTCTCTTTGCTGCATTTTTTAAATCGATTTGACAAATTGCTTGAAATGACACATTATTGGTGATTGCTTTCTTTCAAGCGCTACTGCATACCTGAGCAGCAGGCAGCATAATGTTATGTTTTCCCACTGTCAAGTCGGTAGCCGTACCCTTGAACAATTAAATGCAGTAATGAAGGCTGCAATAATGAATGATTCGGTGATATAATAGAGTAAGGTCGTGCTCTGAATCCACCTACGGAAAGACGTATATTGGTACTCGGCATCATCCGGTGCCCAAACCCCAGGTATCTCTATCGGTATCCCTGGTTACAGTCCATTTTAGTAGCATATAATCCTGTAATCATCACTTGTGGCTGCTGTTCAGCAAAACATATCATGGAAATGCTTTGAATATAATAATGAGAAGAAAATGGTTTTCAGCCAAACATTTGACCTATTACCACCAACTATATCACTGTTAATGAGTTAACTGGTATCATAGAGTGTGTTCGAGGGATGTCATATGCCCTATTTGTATATGAGAGGTAAGATTAATGAGAAAAAAGATAAATACCATTTGGGGATTTTTTTTCACTGCTGTGGCCTCTGCAGATTAGAGAAGGAGCTGCTCCCATTTTTACAACCGTGGCTCATCTCCCTTTACAAAAGATCTTAATTTAATTTCGGGCGATCCAGGAATCACACCTTGTGCTCAATTTCCCTCCCGAATCAGCGTCTAAAAAGGATTTCAAATTAAGCATGAAGGTTTTCAGAGGTAAATCCGAAAAAACATTGATCCAAAGTGTCATTTCATGTGGTGTCGTGTAATTGATTTAATGCAGCTTCTGAACATCGGCCTGCCTCAATTGTGTCCGACAGTCCGCAGGTTAATGGTGTGAAAACAGGGACCCTGCTTTCCCCGACCTGTCAAGTGGTAATTGGCCAAGAGCTTCCTTAAATTGCAGTCTGCCACCGGGACTGCAAACACATTTTAAAATGGGGACAAAATAATTGGTGTTGCATTAACAAGGAGGGCAATCATTGAACATGAATCCTGGGCTTTGAATGCAACATCGCAATACCAACAAAACACAACACGAGTATATATTTTATGCCGGTTAAATGTGATTAATTCCAACAATGTTTTCTTGTCTGTTGCAGGTTATTCCTCCTCCGAGCGCCTGACAGAGACGCAGAATGGAAGACAGTGGCAGAAACAATAAGATGAGACCGTTTAATGATGGTAACCTCTAAGGAGAAAAGCACAAGGCAACCTGAGGCGGTGAAATATTTTCTTACGCATCACCACAAGTTCGCTGTGGGCGAACCTCAATGAAAGAAACTAAGTGTGAAGGCAGATTCTCCACATTTTTCAGATTGTTACACGGGGACAAGACCATCCATCAATGAAGAGGAGACAAATCAAAGGATTGTTTCTGGCTTGGGAACCTGTTGAACAACCAGCTGATTATCCAACATCTCGGCTGCAGTGAAAGCGCAGCGGTATCACCCTCCACTCCTTTTTTTTCTCCACGCCTCACATGACTCTCAGAGAAGCACCCATGGCCTGCAGCTTAGGCATGGTGACGAGTGCCTTGTTTTGGTCTGTAGCCATGGTGTATTTGACTCATATCGGCAGAGTCAGTGGCGACTGCTGGTTGATTGAGGGTGAAAAGGGCTTTGTGTGGCTTGCGATTTGTAGCCAAAACCAACCACCTTACGAGGCCATCCCGCAGCATATAAACAGCACCATTGTGGACCTTCGCCTGAATGAAAACAAAATCAAAAGCATCCATTATTCTGCCCTTAGTCGCTTTGCCAACTTGACCTACCTGAACCTGACGAAGAATGAAATCTCCTACATAGAGGACGGGGCCTTTTCTGCTCAGTTCAACCTACAAGTCCTTCAGATGGGCTTCAACAAGATGCGGAACCTGACGGAGGGGATCCTCAGGGGTTTAGGAAAGCTGCAGTACCTCTACCTCCAGGCAAACCTGATTGAGACTGTGACACCCAATGCCTTTTGGGAATGCCCCAACATCGAGAACATTGACTTGTCCATGAACCGCATCCAGCAGTTAGACGGGTCCACGTTTACCAGTTTGAATAAACTGACCACCTGCGAGCTGTACACCAACCCTTTCAACTGCTCCTGTGAGTTACTCGGTTTCGTCAAATGGCTCTCAGTTTTCCCAAACAGGACGAATGAGCGGATGGTCTGCGACTCCCCACCGGGCGTCTCCGGTTATAGCTTACTGAGCCAGAATCCAAACAATCCGACGTACCGAAACGCGCTCCACATGCTCACCACCGTGTGCACGGATGACTACGTGACACCGTTTATTCACATGCCAACCGAGCCCACGACGCCCCCGCCGGACTCAACGCTCTGTGGGTTGGAAGATTGTCCCTCAGGCACAGAACCGGAAGACATCACCATCAGTACAACCTACAACGACGTGGAGGTGAACCCTCTGATGAAACTGAAGCAGGTATCCAATACAGGCGCCACCATAACGGTTCAGATTCCTCACCCTTACAAGAAGATGTACATCCTCGTTCTCTACAACAACAGCTTTTTCACAGACATCCAAAACCTGAAAGACATAAAGGAGGACATCGAACTAAAGAACCTTAAACCCCACACTAACTACACATACTGCGTTGCTTCCATACGTAATTCTCTTCGACACAACCACACCTGTCTGACAATCACTACTGGCCCTTGGAATGGAAAGGATAGAATTGTAAACAACGCAACTGCCACTCATTATATCATGACAATTCTGGGCTGCCTCTTCAGCATGGTCATTTTCCTGGGCGTGGTCTACTATTGCTTGCGAAGGAAGCGTCAGCAAGATGAAAAGCACAAAAAAGCGGGTAGCCTGAAGAAAAACATAATAGAACTCAAATACGGACAAGAGCTGGAGGGGGCGACAATTTCTCGGATGTCGCAGAAGCAGCTGATGACCGGGGAGAACATGTCGCGTATGCCGTACTTACCATCGGCGGCCGAAATGGAGCAGTACAAATTTCAAGAGATGAGCGACACTCCTAAAATGATGAAGGGGAATTACATGGAGGTGCGAAGCGTGGACCACCACGAACGCAGGGAACACGAACACATGGGTATGGCCGGGAATAGCCAAGGGTCGGTGGCGGAGATTTCCACCATCGCAAAAGAGGTGGACAAAGTCAATCAGATCATTAACAACTGCATAGACGCTCTGAAGTCAGAATCCACCTCTTTTCAAGGGAAGTCCGGGGCCGTGTCCACCGGAGAGCCCCAGCTCGTACTCATATCAGAACATCCGCAGAATAAATCTGGCCTTCTGTCCCCAGTGTACACGGACAGCTACCACCACTCCCTACAGAGGCACCGGACCTCTGATGCCTCGCCAAAGAGGCCAAGCACTGCCACAGGAGGGCCCATGCGAAGCCCCAGGCCTTATCGCTCTGAATCCAAGTACATAGAGAAAACCTCACCCACAGGAGAGACCCTCCTCACTGTAACGCCCGCCGCCGCCATCCTGAGGGCCGAGGCGGAGAAGATCCGCCAGTACAGCGACCACCGGCACTCCTACCCCGACGCTCAGATAGAGGAGCTCGAAGGACCGGACGGCCACAAGTCCTCCATGTTGGAGCCCCTCACGCGCTCCCGCTCCAGAGACTTAGCGTATTCCCAGCTGTCGTCTCAGTATCATAATCTAAGCTACTCCTCCAGCCCCGAGTACTACTGCAAACCTTCACACAGCATCTGGGAGCGCTTCAAACTCCACCGGAAACGCCACAAAGATGAGGAGTACATGGCCGCAGGCCACGCTCTGCGCAAGAAAGTCCAGTTTGCAAAGGATGAGGACCTGCATGATATTTTGGACTACTGGAAAGGTGTATCATCCCAACAGAAATCATAACCTCTTTAAAAGGTGTTTTTAAAAAAACGGACCACACGTTGCAGAAATGACACAAGAACCTCATCTGACAATTGAATCAATGGATACTTCCATGCTATCAACCACTCGCTCACGTGTATCACAATCTCTTTTGACTGTGAGGAAAATGGGGTCTTTAAATTTGTCATATTATGTAAAGCATTCATCGGGAAAACTTTTATCTATTAAAGAGAAAATATATTGCAAATTAATAATATATATGTTACAATGGATTATAGGTTTTTTGGGGTATCGCATGGCCAAGTCCTGTGACAGTGGATTTGCTGTTGTGTAATATGAAACTACTATATGAGGATATGTCTACTGAAAACTCAATATTTTTTGAGGAATTATCTGGACCCTTCATTCAAAAATAACTTTTTTTCCTTCCTTCCCTGCATATATTTAATTCAACAAAACTATGTACAGATATGGGTATCTATATTTGCAATGTTTGCTGTGTAAATGGATAAGTATTAGTGGGTGAATCAGGTTCATTCAATGGAGCGCTGTTCATTTAGAATAACTTTCTTTTGCTGAAGAACGGCCACTTTAAACCTTTTTGTCATTTTAACCATCACCGCCTGTTTGTTTTTTATTATTTTCTCTCTTTTTTTAAGATGCTTTTACATGCATTTAAAAAGATACAGACGGATTCAGTTTTTAATGTCCACTTTTATCACATGACGCAGTATTCACTGTATGGAATCTGATAGACTTCATGCAGACATGATGCAGTATATACTCCATGCTGTAATGAAAGTCTCAAATCATCAGTTTCATGAACCATCATTTGTATCTTTAGTACCAAAGTAGAAAAAGCTGAAATGTTTACAATATTTCTGCACGGTCTGGGAATCGTAAGAACATACAGCAGTAGGTCCATGTGTTTGTTTGTTTTTATTGTATCGGTTACGAAGTGAAAACATTGGGAAGAGTAGGATCCGAATACAGGATATGGTATTGAACGTCTACTTTTAATCACCAACATTTTAAAGGGAAAGCAGCTGAACTTTGTCCCCTGTTGTTCAGGTTGAGGCCGCTGTTCTTCCCTGCAGGAGAGCCCGATGGATGAATGTAACAGATACATAATCTGATCTGTCTTTGGCAGCTTTCATGTGAGGAGATATTTATTTGATGCTATTAACGACTGTGTTTTCTCCTTTGCTTCGATATTTCTTCCAGTGTATTATATTGCATAATGTCTGATCCGATAAACGCAGGAAAAGTAGTTTGTTGTTTCGGATGGGCCTTGTTGCTTGCTGAGAGGTACCGTTTTATTTTTTAAAACTGCTAGGCTGTTTGATCTTTTTGTATATTATGAAAGCTACGTACCAGACAAATATCAACGTGCTAGAGTAAAAATTTGAGAATGTGAAACTGAATCCTCTGACTTACTGGCTGTGAATTTGTATATCATGACATTTCTTCTTTTTCTTTTTTTTTTTTAAGTAAAATATTAACGCTTTTTTCTTTGTAAGATGTTTATGTAACTTATTCCAGACAGGCTCATAATGATTCATTGCATCTTTATGGATTATCTATAAATATGTATTGTTAATGTATTATCAATGAAGGACGAGGGTTTATTAAAAAAAAGTAGAGCCCTTTGAGTTTTAGCCGTCGCAGGATCAGCGTCCCTTTGTGTGGGAATAAATATGACTTCAATAGCCTTGAATGAAAAGCAGGACAGACATACTCTTATGTGTTGAAGTGAGTCTGCAGTCTGATAGCAGAGCAGACTTCATTTATCTGGTGACCGATGGGTCAAAACTCTTTTCTGACCCTTGAGTCGACGTTTGAGCAAGTGTGTAAGCATTCCTCCAGGCATTAGTTAACCCATTTGTATTTTTCCCCGTCCATTTTATAGAAGTGTCGTGACGCTGGTATCACTCATTGATGTGGAATGAAGCATTCATGAGCCTGATGTGAATGTGTTACGTAAGCACCTTATAAAGTGTTAACTTGGTTGTCTGACTTAATATTTCAACCGCCTTAAGATTTTGGGATACGTGTACAATTGTAAATTTCCTTTTGTTTCATTCCGATGTTGAAACTGTTGACACGTCTCCATTTGTTGTTATTTTTATAAAAGCATTTCAGTATCTTCTGAGAGCTGTCAGGTTTCTAGTTCATTTAGCTATTTAGCGACATGTTTTTTATACTGCATATTGTAGCACTTCTGTGTCTAATAAGAGTGTTGATAAAATCTTTAGAAGGATCAACAGTTGTTGTTCAAGTGCATCAAAACAAACAAGAGCACAAATATGTGTTTTTTTATTTTATTTCTTAATACTATGTTATCTGCTTTCAGACAAAGTACTGTGAAATAAAGTTAAGGGTGCACATACAATACACACCAGCATCTTTATTATGACTTCTTGCTGGATCCGGCTCCGGCTGATCCCTTAGATTATTCTTTTAAAGAACTGTGACTAAGATATTCAAACTAAGCAAAACATTTTGCAATTAATAACAAAAGAATTCAGCTTGTCAGTGTTCTGGTGGACAAATTATGTAAATACACTGTTTCCAAATGACCTAAAACCTCATCTGGCATTTCTGCTGCACGCCTTCTGTTCCAAACATATTGACCTCTAGAGTGTATAAAAAAACACCTGCATTTATTGCCAATTTACCTTCTATTTAATGATGCCCTGCATAGGAAAACTCACTTTTCATCTTTGCAGTGTTTTAATGAAGAACTGAGCTGAGCTGCAATTCACCACATCGTTGTCATTTAAGCTACAGATACAGAGGTAAAGCAACAAGTATGAAATTTGACCAATTAAACACAATGTAATCATGACCAAGCTGCTCTGCTGTGGCAGCGGCGGACGTAACAAACATTAACGCAGGCTAATGACAACAGCTGTGCCGTGTGATTGGCTGTACTGCCATTTAAAATGAGCGATGACGGGGAAAGTGACGGATGACACAAGTACAGCAACGGAGCATCTGTTACCTCATCGAAGGGAGTGCAGATGTCTTTTATGTACGCCTGTAAATTACAAACCAAATAAAGTCAAAATGTAGGTGCTGAAGAACAGATTGTTCTATTTGAAACCATGACTGAGCAAAAGCAGAACATGACACAGCGCTATCCGGTGGACATAAAGTTTAAGATGATACTTAAAGCTACAAGGAACTTTCATGGTGTGTATTTTGGCGGTCCCTGTGGACAAAAGCGGTACTGTTTCCAAAGCCAGACTCCCTTTGGAAAACCTCTGATTATACTGACAGCCTGCCCTGGTTCTGGTTCTCCCATGCCTCCCTTCCCTTCAGTGATCCCAGCAAAACGGCCCGAGCCTCCATCAGCATGGTGTTGGTGTTGGCCTCAGCAGGGACCAGCAAGGTGAAACTACCACCACTACCTCCAGGCTTGGAGCTCTCCACTTCTCACCAGGGCTCTGACTGCAAGTCAAGGTCAGTAGTAAAGCCTTATGTGGGTCGGTCTACGCTGGGCCCCGTTGCTGCCGGAGGCCCCTGCTGGAGTCTGAGCTGAAGGAGGCTCTTGTGGTGAATCGAACCTGGTGGCCCCGATGACGAGCATCAATAATCATACAGAAAAAAACAATCTTCTCATCAGTTTTAAATTGAGACCATTTCATAACCAGTGAAAAGTTCCTCTTAGCGACTTTAAGTAAAGGTAATATTCTAAGAAATTGAATCCAAGTGTAATTAGTCAAACACCTCCATTAATAAAAAGGAGAAACCTGCCCTTTGACACAGTCCTACAAAATGTGTCGAGACCTGCCCTGCTCATTTTCCTCATTAATGCCCAAATGTATGCAGCAAGGTGCTCCATAATCAGTATCCTCTATATATAGATCAAACTTTTGACTTAAATTTGGGTAACTTAATCCCATTTTCTGCTAAGCATGTTAAGAGCATGTCTTTCCAAGTGGGTCTTGGATTTTTAACCCCACCTATTTGTGATTTTGTGGCACATAATAATTTAATACGACACAATGATAAAATATTTGGTGGGTATGTCATTTTCTTGTTCCAGTAGATAACTGGCCAAACTGACAATGTTGGGACATTTCCAGTATTAATATCTTATATAAGTTGCAGTATATGTTTTCTTTTTTTAAAACAGGAAATGCAATGGGTCGATTTCATCCTTTTCTGCATTCAGAGTAGACACAATAGACCATGACACAATTTGGCTGCATGTTGAAGGAGCTCTGCCAATGTCATGAATGTAAGGTTGCAACTGTGACAGGAAGCGAAACGCTTCTTTTTAAAGCTATTTTTAATGTTCTCACTCACAGCTTTGAATAAAAGTCCAGGTCAAAATCACAATATCAAACATTCTGGGGTTCCACATCCTATTTTTGTTTCCTGGAAGCATATTACAAGTAGTAAATATCTGCAGGGCAAGTAAACAAGCCCAGATACATGTCCAGACTGCAATTAAAATTACATGAGCAGGTCAACACTTCCTCTTTTATTATCATTTTGAAAGTCTAACTCAGTTCACTTCCATTTTCTTTCCTCATCAAACCACAGCCAATTCTAAATCTCCAGATAAACAACAGTTCAGCACCTGGAGCTAAAAAAGGAGTCTACCCTTTCTTAAAAAAAGAAAATGCAATGAAATTCAACAACAAAAGCAATAACCATATTGCTTTACTTTACTTTGCTTGAGTCGCCTCAGCCGTCGATAGCTTGTTTACAGTGCTGCTTTTGCTGCCTTTCTATTGCAATTTGCTTGTTTGGCTTCGCCTCGAGGGAAATGAAGCAGAGAGACTGCGGAAGGCGTGGACTTTGATTTGTTGTTGTTATTCACATCACTGAACAACGGAGGTCAGAATTAAGGCACACGTTACCAACAGACTCAACCCGTAACTCCTCTAAATCTCTATATGGCAGAAGCAGGATCGACCTCTAGCAGTGGACACTCTTACAGATGTGGTGGTTGTTATTTGCTGCTTACTATTATTAAAAAGGTAATTTCCAAATTAAGAGCATATCTATGATTGAGGGGCGATCCCAGCACCCCACTCTCAAATCAGCGAGTACTTGAGGGTTCATTCTCAGACATTTTGAGCCCTTTTTGCAGACTTTCTGTTAGTCATTTCTGCAGACTTTGCCCGTGGGAATTATCCACAATTTATTGCATATGGGATACCAAGGAGAAGACAAGAGGGTAAACAAAGAGGACGGTATGAATTCATAAATTCTCTCCCTCTCAAATAACCTACATAGTGTTTGTTGCGTAGGGAATTATGGATGTGAGACAGGTAGACTCCAACATGTCACAGATGAGAAAACAGGGCGCAGCACACTGATCACAGAACTGGGACTTTACCCAAGGGTTCATGTCGAGCCTGAGCTAACAAATAGTTTAGGAGACACTGCAAAACCGCTAGATAATAATGAAAAAACATAATCCCTCAAACCCATGTCCTTTCTGCTTTTCTTCCCTGGATGAGTGACATAGTGAAAAGACAAACGATCGTGTCCAGAGTCCACGTGGAATACAAGCCAAGAATATTACTTTTGTTTCAAAAACCCTTCATTTCCTGTAAGAAAGATTGCTAATGCATGACAAAAGCTCCGACTTTAATGTGTCGGAGGACAGGAAATATCAAAAAAGTTTCCCAGCTCTTGTCTAACTAGATCAGGGTGACGGACTGTGAAGAAAAGAGGATATACGTTGAGCTGTAAAAAGCAGATCTCCAGAAAGATCAAAGCTCAAATAGCCGGTTTAATGACCGGATCGAACTCGCCCAAAGCCGCTTTTCCAGCACGGACACTGACCAAAAACCACCCAGGAAATTCAAATTGACAATAAAATGTCAGTCATATTTCATATTCAAACACGTTTGGAAATGTAATGAAAATATGATTATTAATTTAGTGGAATTTCATGAAGAAGCAACATTTTCACGTCGCTTACTGCTGCGGCTCGTCCTCACAAGAAAGAGCATTATGAATGAATCTTTCATGTGTTTTAAGTTTTTTTTTTTACCAAGGGGTGTTGAAGACTGTGATCTATGAATACCTTCATGTTGATGGTGCTGAAACTCCTTCACTCTTGTTAAAGGAGATTTATGCTGATGGATTATTCCAACGAGCCGCAGAGAGAACCGGGACCCGCTCATTAATACGCCGGCGAAGCTTCAGTGATCGGCGAACAGAAGAAGTGAGCGATCGTTGAAGACGCCGGGTCACGGAGAACACCAGTCAACACGGAGACGGGGAACTGCTGAGCAGGAGACGACCCAACGTCTCATTACGATATGAAAGTCAAAGAAATCAAAAGAGTCTTCACACACTTGAAAATATAATGCACGTGCCCACACGGGTCACGTGACTTTTGTTCCCGGAACTTTTGCTTCTGGCGATAATGAGCCTCCCCGTCTCTTCCCCACATCTTTGGTCCTCCTCTTCTTCTCTTTTTTCTCTCCTGCCAAACAAAGACTCCTCTGATCATAGCGGAGTACAAATGAGAGAGTGCTGAGCTAAAAAGGAAAAAAAAATCAATGGTGGAATTCTTGTGGAAGATAAAAAAAAAAAAAGCTTTTAGGCTTTAATTATTTCCTCATTGTAGCTTTATGAATTTGCTTACCACTCGATTCAGGAGACGAGGACCCCCTCGAACACACTTACAAAAGGCTGGATCAGTTCATTTCCTTTCACCACATTAAACAGAGCATGTTGGTTACTTTCCTATAATAAAGACTGAAAAAAGAGCTTTTTCTGAAGGAATTGATTCATAATTCAGTCAATCAAATTTACATTTTAAACAAAACCTGAGGAAAGCCAGTGAGAAACATCGACTTAAAACAGTCAGCGAAAAATAAAGTTGTAATATTGTTTTGTATTGGTCTGTATAAATACTGAGTGAATGATAATAATAATTTATAAGAAAAGCACATGGGTAATTAATAAAATGAAGGGTCAAACCACCATGACTTACTGAGACACTTTAATAGCACAGAGCCTTCTTTAATATCATCAGGAACCTCAGCTCTTCCTGCTATAAGATCATCATCAAAACGTCTGCTGTGAGAAACACCTCAATGAAGGAATAAACAAAAAGCTGCTCTCAGTCGAGGGCAGATCGCCGATGAATACAAACCACAATTGGCCAATCCTCCGCCGAGACTACAAATGTGTCCGACGTGATTCTTCACTCTGCTGAAAGCACCGTTACGTACAGCGGAGCACCTTTATGAAAAATGCATCAAATCAGTGTGTTTGAGGGCCGTATAAGCCGAGAAGCGGCTCCGATGCATTGTCATTCGGAGCAGGAATCCACTACGAAGCGGAGCGATGACGTCACACCACCAGAACGAGTTTCAGGCACACTTTGTTGGTGCTTTTGTCTCAGCTGGGAATTCACCACAGCTATGTCCTCTGTGTGATGTCTTTTAATCTCAAAACGCTGCAATCACACAGGCTGCCTTTTTTTTTTTCTTCCCCTCCTTTCCTCGCGTTTCTGATTGCTGAGGCACTTGTTATTTCCTGGATGAGGCTCTGATGCATACTACAGTCATCTAATCTCCCCAGCAATCATAACGTCTTTGGAAGCTGTCACTGATTGCCCCGATAGAGACAGCTTTTCAGAAGATGCCGAAAAAATGAAATGAGTCACTCATTGTCAATGAAAGGCACTTAAAGCCGCCATCTACGCCTAACGGCATGTATTTGTAGAAAAAATCATTTTGAATATTCCTACTACTACTCCTACCGCTACTATGAATAATAATAATAATAATAATAAAGTCAATTAAGGGGCATTTCTGTCCAGTTTTTACATGTCAACCAGAGTTCTGACTCTGACATTTGCGACCTTTGACATGTAAAATGACTTTGTGGTGCAGAAGAGAATGCAATTAGTCGGAGGCTTCATGGTTTTAAATGGCTTAGATTGCAATCCATTAAGAAGTGGCATTTTCCATCGTACACCACGGCAGCATTTTTAAGAATTCTCTGAATACTTGACACTTTGGAGGATTAGTTTCTCTCAAGTGAAAAACAATTCTCCATTCTATCCCGATTCTATTGCCTGTTTAATCACACAGAAAAAAAGGAAGGAAGCGCCGTGATTTTCACCATCATGGAGCCCCAACTCCGCTGGCTAAATACCGTTTATCCTCCTTTCTTTCTTGACGCGTGAATCCCAGCGTTAATCAGAGTGCGATGGCAACAAGAAGAGAGACGTGAGGAAGTGAAGCTGATGAACATGAATGGAACATCTGCACAGCATCTAAAAGAGAGACACGAACTACAAGTATCAAATGTGATGCAACTGTTTGGATTTTTATATACAACACATTTTCATTAATTCATGTGTTTTCCATACCCACAGGTCAAATTGGCGTTGGAGTCTATCCCAGCATGCATTGGGCAGGGGGCCTAGAAACACACTGTGTTTCCTGTTCATCAGAAGGCCAGATAAATACAGACAGATTCTCTGTAAGAATGTCACATTGTAGTTGTTCTACATCGTTTTGTGGTTGATTGACTGATTTATGTGCAATAGGAAATGTTAACAATCACTTCCTGTCTCTGGTCTGGGGGCAACAGTGGTGGCCAATCAGATTCCAGGGCTGGCCTCCCCCTTGCAACCCCTCTGGCCTCGCCTCTACTCACATTCATTCCTATGGGGGTTTTTTGAAGGAAGAACCTGCAAACTGCACTCATACCGAGGTCAAAGATTAATCCCATGGGATTAGCAAACACTCACATGACCCTGCAGGTAAGATATTGCTCTAAAACATAGCAACTGTTTGTTGTCACTGCAACAGAAACTAGTTTTGAAGGATGAAGTGTGAAAAAAACCCAACAAGTGATAATTTGGACTGAACCTCGTCTGCATTCTGACACCAACACTCTTCCTGAATAGTGAATGAGATGCAACAGACCAGGGAATGGTGTGTTGCATCTCATTCTCTCTGAAATTAAGCTTTTGTTTTTTTATTCGTTCTTAATTTACACCCTTGGCATGCAGAGAAATCTAAATACTATGGAAATAGCTCCTGTAGGTGGAACGTGCGTGAATTCATTACTTTGAGTAAACGTGTTAACAGAGATCCACATTCTGTTCATGTTCTGTATAAAAGAGGACTGTAGGTTTGTTTCCAACAGAAGAGTACACAATTAGGCTGAAATCAAACAGGAAAGAGAATGAAAGCCTTCAAACGTGACTCTTCATTTGATTGATGTGTATTTTGATGTGAACGTGTTCTCAGCATGTTCAGGTGTTTCCTTCCACGGTCCAAAGGCAATGCAGGTCAGGTGAAAGAAACGGGAAAAATAGAAAACTGGATTGCCTGTAGGTGTGAAAGAGAGTGTTTGTCTGCCTGCATGTATTATGCCTGTGATAGATTGGCGACCTCTCCAGCAGCGCATCCTCTCAGCCAATGCATACTGAGATAGACTCCAGCCCCCCGTGACCCCGAGGAAAATGAGTTGGCGTGGACGGATGGAGGAATATCTGGAAATGCTCGAGCTAGGGGAAGTGCATTGTGAACATGACACACTGATAGATTCATAAGAAGAAGTGAGAACCTGTTTACATCTCAATGCTGATGTTTCCCAAGGTTGAAAATGAGAACTAATAACTCGGCTTCCATATTGAACGCTGCAGGAAGGAGTCCTAAAACACGGAAATGACCCATTTGTTTTTGTCAAGGGAACGAGGGCGATGCAAACAAGTTTGCCTGGTAAAATACGTCGTCGTCGCTGCATCAGTCTATTCAAAGTGACAAATGTGGGTATAATTAGCGTATATAGCTCAAAGAGGTTTGAGCAATGAAGCCACACAGGGGGAAATATGTATAGAAGTATGCACTGCATATGGAAAACCATTCAAATTACACACTTTTATGAGTGGTACCACCTGGAAGTTACTTATTCATTCAGTTTACATATCAACGCCCTGTGGCTATTTTCAAAAACTCAGATGCTAACCACCCCCCCAGCCAAAAACAACTCCTCCAGACTGGTAGGTCCTCACTGTGTAAACAAACCACGAGCGCAGAGTCGCCGACGGGAGCGCCGACGGAGTTACTGGAAGACGTACATCTCTGAAAACGTGCTAAAAGAGGTGAAACTACTGGTGCATGTGCTTACTGCATGTTAAGTTGATCTGTTTGGGGCTGGAACATTTCATCATATGCTAGAACATTGTTAGTTGGAGCAGCTGGGTTAAGATTTCCTGGGACTGCCTGATGCTAATTAGTCAGCAACCCTTTAAAAAATGTCTGGAAACATATGCAGCACATTATTGAATCTCTGCTCGACTTCACATTTGGACACGGAGGGGGAAAGTGTACACGATCAAAACGAATGCCAGAAAGAATAGTCAGTCTGCGAGATGAGCAACTGTTTGTTCGGCTTATCTGCTTCTTCTAAAAGACTGCGTACTTGTGTACACAAACATTTCCAGGGAGAAGTTTACTACGACTCCCAAGGTATTCTTTGAGAAATATTGTGTTGTCTGTAACGTTGTTATGTTTTCTGTAATACTCTCGTGTTTTGCACCTCAGGGCCACCGTACAATTTGTACAAGTATTGCAATTCCAGCTACAATACAGCCAGCGAACCAAAACAAACCTTCCTAGACAGTAACTAATGATATTAATTATGGCTCAATTCCATTTGAAGTACTCTGGCTACAATTTCCTGGTATTGTGCGTATTGGCTCAAGGCCATTCGAAGACTGGGACACGGAAATGCAACAGAGCCATCGTTAATATTTTTAGTTACACCGGTTCTTTTCCTGTTTTGTTGAGAAAAAGGGTAAGTTGCAACAACGCTGTTTCAGCATTTATGTCACGTAAATACGAATGAATAACAATCCAAACACCAAAACGATTCAATGACATTGGCGCCGCGATATCCCAGGATGTGATTATGACAATTAGATCCACCTGCTCTCCGCTGTCCCCAATGTTCCCCAACTAACTCAGCAATCAGAGGCTGGAGGCCTTTTCCATTGGAGAAGCCTGTCCCCTCCTATTTATGTTGTCCAGTCTGAGTTATTGATCCATTCTTCATGTTCCTCCTCTCTTGTTCCAGGGCGGCTGAGTCAGTCAGGTATCCAGCTGTTGAACGCCAGTATCACTTTATTGTGTGGTGCAGACGGTATAGTCTGCTCATCTCTAATGGTTTATCTTGATTCTGCTCAGAAACAGCAGGTCAGAGCAGCGAGACAGGTCAGGGCAGCGAGACAGGTCAGGGCAGTGAGACAGGTCAGAGGACACCTGCTGTTTGTAAGTCGTCCTGACTAACCAATTTACTCTACCGTCCAAAACCTTCACTTCTCATGGAAACTCATTTAAGATGGATTATCAATACGCTTTCCCTTAAGGATCCACATTACTCATATAATCTCCATAAGAAATGTTTCATGAGCAAATTAATGCAATGGTGGACTGAATAATCAATTAGTCAACAGAAAGGTAATCCCAAACAATTCTGATTTGTCATTATGAAGCAAAATCTCCAAACATATGCTGATATTTTTTGTCTCCAGTATCGGGTAACATTCCCGTCTCTAGGGACCATTATTGGATTTGTCCATTTTCAAACTTGTTTTTGTTGTTATTTTAGAAGTGTTGGACCACTGCGGGGTCATCTTGTGTAATCCATGCTCTGGTAATCCCAGCATCAACAGAAGAAATTAAGATGGTTAAAAGTCGTGTCATTGTAGCGCAACGATCGATAAAGCAATCAGAAAGTATGATTATTATAGTTCTTCTAGACACAGAGGCTGGGGAACAAAACCCCTTCTCCACTCCCTCCACTGTAGTCCTGGTCTCTTCTGAACTCTGATGTGTTCAGGATGTATTAAAACGGTAGATCGTCCGTCTCAAGTTACACATTAGGATGTCTACTACCTCTAACCCTAAGACCTGAATCACTGAAGTTCTTTTTTTCTTTATTGGCTTTGTAACATAACAGCCCTTGGGCTGAATAATGCAACAATATGGTGTTGAAGAATATAATCACATAGATGTCAGCCCACCCCTCCCCCTCCCGATGTCTCAGGTCTGCCGATGCCAACCTCCGAGGCTGGAGGACAAAGCGCCAAGCATCGGGTGAGAGGGCCTCCGCCCCCGTCTTTTTATCACCTGGTCGACACCATTTTATTAGAATCTCTTCTTTTATCCTTTATATCCGTATTAAGGAGTTTATCATTTTGTTCTCAAGTGTCTTTGAAAAGCTCTATATAAATCTGAAACACTACTAAATCTGATCTATGAATCAAACATTATCATCTTTTCATTCGGTAAATGACGACATTTCATTCTTCCAGAAAGCAGATGAAGGTGTTTGTTCCTTAGATTGTTGGCTGCACGGTTATAAAAATGCAGGGTGCTGCTCCTAAATATCATTACGGGTCTCCAGCTAGGATGTCTTCCCCTCTACCTCAAGGCTTATTTGACTTTATAATGGGGGAAAGGGCAAAGAAAAAATGATAATTGGCCGGGTATGGTGGAGGTTTAACTTCTAAATCAATGTGAAGCTTCAGCGTGCGGTTTGTTTCCTGCAGTAAAGGGATTAAGACACAGCAGTTAACATCACAAATATGCACTTTAAACATAAATATTCAGTGATAAGGCAAGAAATTAACATCGCCCTTGTTAGATTTTCGTTATGAGACCCACAAACAGCTGACGTATGCTTATTAGTAAAGCAAATGGAGAGCAGCAGATACATTGTCAGGACTCATTAGAGTCAAAGCCACTCTGTTTCCCCCAGAGAGTACCTGCTAAAAGATGTAACAGCATGAAAGACACTTGCTTTACCACTTGTGCCATCCAAAATAAACAGAAGTGATACTTATTGAGCTTGTCTGGCCATCTGTACCATGTTTTAACCTTGACGTTATAAAAATATCCTCCTTAATGTGTCTCTTTCCTTTTTTTTTATGCCAGTAATTCATTCTACTGACATCATGTCATACAGAAGGTGGAATGAGGCCAACGAATACAGTGCATCATATACTGTTTTAACATTCCCTACTTGGCTCCAAAATACAGTCAAATATAGATGGACGGATTCAAAAGATATATATCAAATCGGCAAAACAATAATTCATAATATTCCTCCCTAACTGTAAGGTTGACAGAAGTCTGTACCTACAAGTACGAAGTGGGCAAAAGGATGGAAACACTCTTCACACGCTGTCAGACTGTGACAGAGCTAACAAAGACAAATACTCCTCCTCCACATCTGTGGGCAAGAAGATTGATTGGAGGCTGCGACTCTGACTCCGGGTCTGCCGAGACCAAACCCACACCGGCGCCGGCCTGAACCTGCAAACGTCTCACGGCAACGTTCTAAGATGGTTTAAAAGCCCAACTCTTTACAGCAGAGATCTTCAACAGGGGGTCCGGGACCCCTAGGGGGTCCGCAGGGTTACTGCAGGGGGTTTCCTTGAAATGATTTGATCCCAAACTGTCTTTCTTCTTCGGCCTAAAAAGGTTGAAGACCTGCTTTCCAGTGATTACAGTGAGTAAGAAGCATGGGGGCACGTCGTTGTCACGCTTTCACCATTAAGCAGCGGTACGGATGGAACGGCGTGCTGCGTTTTAACAACTTGCACCGTCGTGAAAACAAATTAAACAGCCGAGCACGACTCTCGGCAACACACCGCCAGCACTAATTAACAACAACAACGCTGAGAGTTGGGACTTGTCCCCATACGACGTGCACTTATTGGCTAAATCCTCCTTATTAATGTCAACTGTCTTAAGAAGGGAGTCATTTGTTTAATTCATCGTCGAGGTCGGTCGCTAAGGAGCATCGAGTGCGACGGCGGCGCCGTCGTCCCCGTCAGCTCTCTGAACACGAACGCCTCATCGTTTGGCTTCAGCCAACAGTCTTTATGAAAAGAGGAGTGGAGGTGGAAGGAGGCTCAAACTGTGAAACTTCAGCTGGGTACACTCGCACACACTCAAACAGCAAAAACTGACTTCATGTTCATATTTGCAGACTGTGACCAACTTCTGAGGAAACCCAGATGTCCTAAATGTTTCAAATGCACCGTGTAGGCACTGGAAAGATATTAGGTAAATACATCTCAGATCAAAGCCTCCGGCGCAGCAGTGAATAGAGCTAAAAAATGTCCGTGGAGGATAAAAAGCCATTTCTATCCTCCGAGATGTGCAAATATATATATATATATATTATAGGGTCACACCCATTTTAGATCTAATAAAATTCATTACACTTTCACACGCAGGCAGCCATGAATACGCGATTGTGGATGACTCGAGGGGTGTTGATTAATTTCAGATAAGGGCATATAGCTTTGATGGAGTGGTCATAGCACCGTTTGCTATTAGTGCACCACCCCAATGGGAGCATGCTGGGAAGCCATCAGGCTCATGCATCGGCATGTGGACCGACACGTATGAATAAAGACAAGAATTGTGTTTCTTACAGTGAGATACGTCCCTCTACACATAATGGAAGCTCTTCTTTCCCCCATAAGTCGATTGTAGCAGAACTGAGCTGATATAGCGGATTTAAATAAGCTATTTATTTTGATATTTATTACATTGGGTTTGATGTTTGGTTTTGCATATTTATTTATTTAAGCATCATTACTTTGAGGTTCAGTTTCCTCCTCCAAACTATTATCATCAGCCTTCAGTTGAACTCAAGTGTGGATGCATATATACAGTATTTCATATAATAATATGTATTTTGATTAAAACATTTTGAGATCTTTAAGCTAACGGAGCATCCTGAAGGCTTTAAAAAAGCCAATAGCAAATATCTTTGGTTACACATTGAAAGATGTCAACAAAATTTGCCTTTTCTATCATATTCTGACATGAATTAATAATGAAAATAATTGTTAATTGCAGCCCTGAAAGATCACACATTTTCTACACAGTTATGGATGATATTATTGACAAAAACCACTCAGAAGTAGAAACATCCCTTTATAAAAGAGGACAACATGATGATTTATCAACTCACTGCAATTGAATGCCTCTGTCCCCCTTCACCCGCCTCGTGTGCACAGTGCACTTTGTTTTGCAGAAGTATCAGTTTTATATTCATCCCCTGCCAACTTGGCTGGTAACCCGATGACACTGCTTGCTTCAATTAATTTTTAAACATATTTGGCAGGTGGGCAGTGCTAATTTCAAGCCCTGGTGGGTACCCGTAAACAGTGTCTCCGCTTCAAAACAAGCTCCCAGGGACTTCGGGGGGGGGGGGGAACTAAACGACACACTTTCACACTTAAACGTACTGAGAAGAAAAGTGGCTTCAAAATCTGAGATATCGAGTCGGGAAGGAGACAAACTCTTTGTAAGTAAAGCAATGTAGAAATAATACGCAGTTGTGGCAACATCTTAAAGCTTAAGGATTCCTTACGGAGGGCTTAGTGTTCAAAGTGTGTGAGGATCTCAACAAATATGCAAGACTTTTGTTTTATTGCAAATGAGAATACAATTAAAAGGAAATGCATCACTTCGTCTGGCTGTGATCTTCAGGGGGTTCGGTATCAACGCAGCATGTTGCCTAACAAGATGGTCAAAGTACTTATGACTTTCTAATGAAAGACCGTTAGAAAGATAAAAACACATTTCTCACAACATTGAGCATGTCTTCCCTCCCACACTGCACTTGTGGAAATATTTTTTGGGGGGAGGAGGGACGACACTGCGACTGTGGAAACGTCGAATGGCCTTTGATAAAGTCCATGTTTGCCAACAAATATGGCTAAAAAAGGTGGTTGGAAGCGGAGGGATAATATTGTTCCTCTCTGTGTGACTTCCACACGGCGCTCAGAAAGATGCCTCGTTGTTATCTGACTGACGTGAACCAGCTCTCACTCGTCTATTTACAGACCCTGTGATTTGTTCCATTTGCTTTGTGGTCACTTCCCACGTCTCCCTTGTGCTCTTGTAGCATAATCTAACACCCACTATAATAAAAGGCCAGGATATTGAATTGGTGGATATATGGGAGCAGTGGTGGCTTGTTGAGACAAATACCAGAGCAGATCTGTGTATTTACTTTCACCTGAGAGAGAGATATACAGTATATATATATCATATATATGCTTCACTGAATCAGTTTGAACCTTTTTGTGAAGCTTGGCAGCTTGAGACAAAAACTAACTGGAGAATAAAACATTTCAAGGTTGTCTGATTTTTATATTTGAGCTCATGACCTCTGGTCAACTATACAGACTGAGAGGGGCGCACATAGAAACATTGATCTTATAACTCGGTTTGTTTAAGTTTAGGGGCAAAGGTGGAAGGAAGCAGACTTAATACCCGACCAAAAAACTCTTATGGAGTAGAGGGGGGGTTCTTTTCTGTCTCCAGATGGCAAATTATTCCATTTCAAGACAGAAAACGTCCCAATCCCGAAGATTTAAGATAAAATGTTGATTTTTCTTTGCAACTTTGCATTTTTACATTCGATAAAGTTTGTTGTTTGTGGTCTACATCCCTGCATATCTGCATATGGATGAAAAGAGATTCACAGGAAACAATGTGAGATGTAAGTGGGTGGCAGGTCAACAGCATTACGTCTGAGCCGGGCACTAATGAACAGCAGCACATTGCAACACAAATAAATAAACAACAATAAAACAATGATTCAAGCTCCTGGTTAAGGACTAAGTGGGAATTCACAGTATAACAAGTGAAACAGAACAATTCACATTCTCCAGTTAATAAGTTCCTTTTGTGAGAGGTTCTGTTTCCACTTCTTTGCGGTCTTTGTGTCAACGCTGGTGTGATATTATTCTCTCTCTCTCTCCGTCGCTCTACTGTGCTGTCAATCACCTCACTCCCACTGGAGGAAATTAACATATCCCTCATGAATATTCTTCTAAAAGTGTCACCTGACAGACTCATGAAAACAAAAGTTCGCTTTTTTAAGTAATTATTGGATCAACGCACCGTTGGTAATGTAAGTGTAAACTTTAAAGAGTGTTCACACGTCACAATGATCTGAACTAATAATGTTACTTTGGGTCTAATTAGGTATTTACAGATGTGCCTCTTTTTAAAACGCTTGTAGAACGTCGGCGGCTAAAAAGCAGAGCAGCTCGAACCCCGGAGTCGACGAGTGTCAGCCTGGTTCTCACTGAAGTGACAGCTCGAGTGGCACGGCTTCCTCTCCGCGGCGGCTCTGGAGAGGAGGGAGAAGTGATCGTCGAGAGAAGCCGACAAAAAGACGGAAAAGATCAATCTGACTTTGTTTTGTTTTTACGTGAAAATGCAATCATCTTAGAAATCCAAAAACAGATCTTATCCTCCATCATTTCATCCTTTGAATAATGTTTTTTTTTATTGTGAAGATGTGAAGTATTCTATGGCTTGAAGAACTATAATAAATCCCTTTTTGCATGCATCATTTTCCCCAAAAACGTCCCAAATATTCTCCAATAAATATGAAGTCAGCAGGAAGCTAGAGGCTCTGGAAGGCAACACATTTAAATCCTCATACCACATGAAAAAAACAAAGGGAGACACGCTCTCCTCTTCCTCAGTCAAAACTGTAAAAGTGCCCTTTAGCAAAGTATTAACATCCCTAACTGCTCCAGTGGAGCTGCTAATTGTTCTAAAGTTGACGCAAGAAAACAATACTTCTCTTGGGCAGCTCCCAGATGTGAATATTTGTTGCAAATATTCAGCTCAGCGCTGCTCAAAGAACGAGCCTCTCTAAAAAGACAGAAGGTAAACAAAACGACTGAATCAAGAAAGCGAGGACAGAGTTGGCCTTTCTGATAGTTGATCTTTTAGTTGTAGCTCTGATGACATTTCCTCGGGACACGGCAGCAAGAAAAGACTTTGCTCCTAGTGTGGCAGATTTGGGTGATAAAAATTCAAATTGTCACATTGTTTTCTCATCATTTGATACATTAATATGGCCATTTAAATTTGTTTAAACTGATACAATAAAGCTCCAAATTTAATGAAAGTGACTCAGGTGGTCAGTAGAGCCTGACCGATAAAAGATTTTGAAGGCCGATACCGATACAAATGTTTGTTGATTTAAAACTCCGACATTCCGATATATCGGCCGATATATATATTTTTTTTTTTCAGAAACGTGTAACAAAACATTAACAAAATTCCCTAACATTAGTTATTTGTAGTTAGTCTTCACTAAAATAATATCATAATGCAGTTTAAAAATAAACTTGTTTATGTTGTTGTCACAACGGAACATCAAAATATATTAAAGTTCTGATAAATAAAATGTATAAAAATACAAACTTAAGATATAAAACTTGAAGTCCTTTGAACAAAAACACAATAACGACAACAACCAAACACAAAATTACCAGTATTAAAAGACTTGGTAAGCTTCATAAATATAACTTCTAACAACACCGGAGACAAATTCTGTTAAGTTCTATAAGGTTGTTTTGTATTCATTTATCGGCCATTATAAATGCTGATACCAATAGTTTGGAAAATGCGTAATATCGGCCGATAATATCAGCTAACCAATATATCGGCGGGCTCTAGTGGTCAGTAATTCTGCCTAAAATCTGTAATCACATCTGGCTTTGACATAAAAACAAACATGTTTTGGGTGTTTAGTGATGGACAGGTGAGCAACACACCCGGGGCCACATGGTAACACTACAGAAAAGACATTTTCCATTTCCAGGGACCTTTAAGCCACCTGAGTTCCATTTCAAAATCTGCCAACACGATTATGTTTACTGTCTGGACATCACATTTAAAGCACAATGTCTCTCAGGAAATTACCACTCTAGGTGGTGTTGGGGTTGTAGCAGGAGCAGTTTTGGTTATCAACAGTTAACTATTAATATCAATATGATTATCGGTATTAATAATTATATTTAAGATATCATCATGATATAATCATGAATAAACGGGGCACCACCCTGGGATCAGGGAAAAGATAACCTAAAACTGTATTCAGTCTCAATATAAAGGTTTTATACTCACATGCCAATCATCGTGATCATTGGCATAGGAGTACAAAACCAATCGAACAAACAAAAGGCGTGAAATTCAAGCACTAGCCTTCACAACCTGCTGTTATCCAGTGACATATACACAACAAGCACAAGAGACCGCTAGTTATAATATAATAAGATTTATTAAAATCAGTAATAATGATCACAATCAATAACACTGCAATTAACAAAGCCTTATTACCTAACTACCTAACACACAAAGCTAAGCTTAAACAAAGGATGTGTGTGTGTGTGTGTGTGTGCGCGTGCGTGTGCATGTGCGTGTGTGTGTGTGCGTGCGTGTCGAGAGAGAGGGAGAGAGAGAGAGGGAGAGATGGCTATGGGCGGCCACCAGATGTAGCGAGAGAGAGAGAGAGGTGGAGCTATTCCTCGCAGCGTTCAGGGGCGGAGCCACTGAGGTCTGATGGAGTAGCGAGAGAGAGAGAGAGGTGGAGCTATTCCTCGCAGCGGTCAGGGGCGGAGCCACTGAGGTCTGACGGAGTAGAGAGAGAGAGAGAGAGATAGCCGTATGTAGCCACCAGATGTAGCTATGTCCCTAGCGCCCGCCGGGAACAGCTGGCTTAGGACACGTGTGTGCGGTGTGTGTGTGTTAGCGGGGCACAAACAAAGAGAGAGAGGATGCGCGAGCGATATTCGGAGGGACAGACAGCGTGCCGTTATCACACGGGCTCGCGTGAATGAACTGGCGTTTATTCCGCGAGACCGGTCTTTTAACTGATAGTAGAGGCTTTCTGAGCTCGCGAATATGGCGGAGGTTAGTCGAAAACACTGTTACAGAAATCAACCCAGCGGCGATATCAGCATTCAAATACAGCAGCACATGAACCAACGGACTCGGCGGTCCGCGATCAGAACTTAAAACACATTAACAAGAATTACAAGCATATCCTACACTATCACTTATGTCTCTGCCCAGACTGATAGCCTCTTACTGGTATCGTTGCGTAAGACGATGACGGCGTTCCGTAACGGCGGTGGTTCGTGAGTCCCCGGCGTCAGCGGTGGACGTGATGAGTCGGCTTCGTCCAGACGAGAGCGGAGCGGGTTTCCTCTCGTTGATCAAACTCAAATAAAGAAAACAGTCCGTGTTTCTTTCTTCCACGGACGGCGATATAATCGCGGCTTGGCGATTTGGTCAGCTTACTTCAGACAGCGTCTGGTAGCTGGACGGCAGGAACCGGCTTGGTTCCTCTTGTTGCAGCGGTGCGCTGCGGGGCCGTGTCCACCTCCTGTTGGTGGAGGGGTCGCCTCCCGTGGCAACGTGGTGTTGCGATGGAAGCGCTGGAACCAGCTCCCGGGTAGGAGTGGGAGCCAGAGAGTAAGAGTGAATAAGAGAGCGTTCTCCGGGCGGCTTCGGTTTATAAAGCTCAGGCCGCTCCAGGGGACCCCCTGGGGCGCCCGTTGTGACGTCACATTCCTCACCTGGGTGAGAAGTGAAACTAAAATGGCGGTGTAGTTTTAATCCCCTTTGTCCCTTTGTCCTGGCCGCATGTGTGGGCTTCTGTAGGCCGCATTGTGTAGTCCTAACGGTTAGGTCCCAACAGTCCCCCTTTTGGTCTGAAGGTTGAGGTGTGGGACGCAACCTTCGGAGCAACATAAGGGCCGAACCGTCCATGTATTCCTTGACACATGTGGGAGTCCAAACAGTCTGTATATTCCATGGAAAAGAGGTTAAACAGTTCATTCAGGTTAAAGTCCATAACTTGATGGAGGCATTGTCTGGGCAGAGATTGAGGCAAGGTCTGGGCAGAGATTTCTACGGTCTGGGCAGAGATTTCTAACCATCTAACCTATATCAAACATCTGCTAAGACACAATTTTCACAAACATCAACATTGTCATTACACTCAGGTAGTTTCAAACAGGACACACCCCAACTATGAAAACGGAACGAAGGAGGAAAAGGAAAGCGAGGAAAAGGAGAAGGGGTTAGTGGTCGTTTGGTTTACTCCTGGAGAAGATTTAAGTTAGCCATATTTACTATGTTGTGGCTCAGGGCTGTAACGCTCCATGTAGCCAGAAACAGAGGAAATGTCAGAGGCGCTGTCATTATCTGAGTTGTCATGTTTGTACACTGCTGGTTCACGTGACTGGGACAGAATTTCGGAGTAGGGCTTCCTACTACTTCTGTGTGAATGCCCATCTCGACGCAGTTGGTGGGCATGTCGGTGATGCTCAGTATCCCCACGCCGTCTCTTACCAGGCTTCTGGGGGGAGTTTAGTGATGGTTGGGTCGCGTCACGCCATAGCGCTATCGTTTTTATCAGCTTCTCGATCGGGTCGCACGGATCCCTATCTTCGTCAGTTTGGGAGTTTGTCTGACTCCAGGGGCATGCTGGCAGCTCACCCCCTTTCGCGCTGTTATGAGGGCTCTGCTTTAAGGCGGCGGATGTTTGGGAGTTACTCTCGTTCCTTGGTTTTGTCTGATTCCTGGGGCGTGCTGGCCGCTCACCCCCTTTCGCGCTGTTACGAGGGCTATGCTTTAAGGCGGCAGACGTTTCGGACGCAGATGTGTCGAAGTTAGCGGGCTGGCTTTTAAGTTTGCGTGCTAAGTGGGTTTCCCAAGCCATCTGTGCGTAATTACGAATCTCTTGCATGGAGAGTCGATGTGTCCTGAAGTGTATGGTGGCATCGTAGCGCACACTTTCGTGTAGGTTATGCAGGAAGAGGGCCTTGAAGGCAGGCTCTTCCTCCACTCCTGGGGAGTTACGGCCCTGAGCATAGGCGGCTCTGAAGCGCCAATAGTACTCCGTGGGTGATTCCTGCCCCTCATGTACGACGGCGAGGGCACTGATCGTAGCGGCGGCGGGATCCCAGTCCCGGCTATACTCCTTCCGGAGTGCTGCACAAAGTCTGGAGTATCGGTCCTGGGTTCTGGGTGCAAGTGTTCCTATGAAACTGCGGACATGTCTGGTTGTGGTCTTCCCGACTAGTCTGAGCTTCTCCCGTGAGGAGGCATGGGGGAGGTCAATCAGGAGTCTGTCTAACTCTCTCAAATATTCGTCAATATTATGGTTCGAGTTGTCGGGATCAAAATGTTGAATATCTTTAGCCATGCTCTCTAGCTCTTCAAAGCGGAAGCGCTGTGGCATCCTTTCTGGTGAAGGCGAGACTAAGCTAGGTTGAGGAGGCGCGTCGCAAATTACAGGTTTGTTCCAAAGATAGGAAGATTTTGGAGGAGAACTTGTGTAAGTTCCACTGCTGGTTTCTTCACTGTCTGTGTCGGAGCAATGGGAAGCTGCGTAGCCGTTACCGCTGTCTCTCAGTGGAGTTTGTCTTAAGGACTTTGTGTCCGCTGGTAACTGTTCCCATCTTCTGCATGGCGGGGGAGTCGTATTTTCACTACGAAAAGAGGGGAAGTCGGAGAAGCCTGAATCACACTGACTGGCCGAGTCGGCTGAGGGAGGACATTCTGGTTTAGACTTCGACCACCTGTTCTTGTAGGACAAAAACTGGGACTCTGTGGTGTGCAGGACATCTAAATAACGCATGGCTCTCATGTCTGCTGCTTGAGCGTCGTGGAGGTGACAAGCACTTTGCTCCTCTAGTGCTACCACTTTTTTCTCTAGGGCAGATTTACTCTGAACCAAGAGACAGGTTTGTTTGTAGAAAGTCAGTAGCAAGCATTTTAATAATGGACCCTTGGATGATGTTACTTCATCAGATCTGCTGTTCAGTAACACGTTGATCTCCTCTTGGCACTCACTGAGATTTAGTTTCTGCAAAAACTCAGAGTAGCCTGTCTGAAGGCTCTGTGCCACAGATGAGATGAACTGTTCACAAAAGTTCTCCATTGTGTCTGGAGAGAAAGGAGGGGGGTTATGCAAATCACCTGATAAGGTGACTGGCGGTTCTCTTTTAGAGAGGTCAGCTTCACGCTCTAATGATTCTATACAGCAACTCAGACTTACTGTAGGCTGCTTACTTAATTCTTTGCCAAAGGCACGCTAACTGAAATGCGCGGCAGGAACAGTTAGGGAATTATTTTGAAATTTTAACTCGAGCTAGAACCCGTGGTGGAAATAGCAAGGTACAATTTCAACGTTCACAGAGTCGGTACACTCTGTGGCTCTATTCTCTGCTCTACTTCTAGTGAAAGGGAGAATACGGTGGCTTTACTTGTTCGGTGTTAATCGCAAGAAAAACTGTATTTGTTGTTATACTGAGGTGGGTGCACAGGTGAGCTGCGTCGACCTGTGACTTACAATGGAAATGTTAGTACTCTTCTACAGCCTGTGGACTGTCAATGAGGTGTCTCTAGCACCTCTGGTGAGTAATAACAGTGTTATAACGCGTCTTAGTATCCCTAACCCTGCGTAGTTTAGTATTGTTGTTAAACAATAAATGGCTAATCACAACATGCATATGCAACCCTCAACTGTATTTGCTTGGCAAATAGTAACAGGGAGCAAACAAATCGATCCTTGAACATCGATTTCTAAACAATGATATCAATAACAACAATTCCTATTATTGTTATTATTACTATAATTCTCAGGTTATTGTGCATAAATCTCTGGATAAAGCTGGTTTAAGAAGCCCTCACACGGGGCACCATTTATGTTGGGGTTGTAGCAGGAGCAGATTTGGTTATCAACAGTTAACTATTAATATCAATATGATTATCGGTATTAATAATTATATTTAATATATCATCATGATATAATCATGAATAAACGGGGCACCACCCTGGGATCAGGGAAAAGATAACCTAAAACTGTATTCAGTCTCAATATAAAGGTTTTATACTCACATGCCAATCATCGTGATCATTGGCATAGGAGTACAAAACCAATCGAACAAACAAAAGGCGTGAAATTCAAGCACTAGCCTTCACAACCTGCTGTTATCCAGTGACATATACACAACAAGCACAAGAGACCGCTAGTTATAATATAATAAGATTTATTAAAATCAGTAATAATGATCACAATCAATAACACTGCAATTAACAAAGCCTTATTACCTAACTACCTAACACACAAAGCTAAGCTTAAACAAAGGATGTGTGTGTGTGTGTGTGTGTGTGCGCGTGCGTGTGCATGTGCGTGTGTGTGTGTGCGTGCGTGTCGAGAGAGAGGGAGAGAGAGAGAGGGAGAGATGGCTATGGGCGGCCACCAGATGTAGCGAGAGAGAGAGAGAGGTGGAGCTATTCCTCGCAGCGTTCAGGGGCGGAGCCACTGAGGTCTGATGGAGTAGCGAGAGAGAGAGAGAGGTGGAGCTATTCCTCGCAGCGGTCAGGGGCGGAGCCACTGAGGTCTGACGGAGTAGAGAGAGAGAGAGAGAGATAGCCGTATGTAGCCACCAGATGTAGCTATGTCCCTAGCGCCCGCCGGGAACAGCTGGCTTAGGACACGTGTGTGCGGTGTGTGTGTGTTAGCGGGGCACAAACAAAGAGAGAGAGGATGCGCGAGCGATATTCGGAGGGACAGACAGCGTGCCGTTATCACACGGGCTCGCGTGAATGAACTGGCGTTTATTCCGCGAGACCGGTCTTTTAACTGATAGTAGAGGCTTTCTGAGCTCGCGAATATGGCGGAGGTTAGTCGAAAACACTGTTACAGAAATCAACCCAGCGGCGATATCAGCATTCAAATACAGCAGCACATGAACCAACGGACTCGGCGGTCCGCGATCAGAACTTAAAACACATTAACAAGAATTACAAGCATATCCTACACTATCACTTATGTCTCTGCCCAGACTGATAGCCTCTTACTGGTATCGTTGCGTAAGACGATGACGGCGTTCCGTAACGGCGGTGGTTCGTGAGTCCCCGGCGTCAGCGGTGGACGTGATGAGTCGGCTTCGTCCAGACGAGAGCGGAGCGGGTTTCCTCTCGTTGATCAAACTCAAATAAAGAAAACAGTCCGTGTTTCTTTCTTCCACGGACGGCGATATAATCGCGGCTTGGCGATTTGGTCAGCTTACTTCAGACAGCGTCTGGTAGCTGGACGGCAGGAACCGGCTTGGTTCCTCTTGTTGCAGCGGTGCGCTGCGGGGCCGTGTCCACCTCCTGTTGGTGGAGGGGTCGCCTCCCGTGGCAACGTGGTGTTGCGATGGAAGCGCTGGAACCAGCTCCCGGGTAGGAGTGGGAGCCAGAGAGTAAGAGTGAATAAGAGAGCGTTCTCCGGGCGGCTTCGGTTTATAAAGCTCAGGCCGCTCCAGGGGACCCCCTGGGGCGCCCGTTGTGACGTCACATTCCTCACCTGGGTGAGAAGTGAAACTAAAATGGCGGTGTAGTTTTAATCCCCTTTGTCCCTTTGTCCTGGCCGCATGTGTGGGCTTCTGTAGGCCGCATTGTGTAGTCCTAACGGTTAGGTCCCAACAGTGGTTTCAACATCACACAGCAGGCCCACATTTTAGTGCAATGACCTTTTCAGCCCTCGTGGAAGCCATTTATATTATATTCCCTCTAGCGCCGTGGCGTTAATTCATGCTGAAACTCTATTCTAAGGCCTGGATTTGAACTTTGTCGCGCCCGTTGCAAGAACTCTCACCTCCGACGCTTTTTTCACTCACAACAACCCGGTCAGCCGCGTAACAGAAGCCCGAAGCCCATTTAGTTGTCCGGGTTTCCCTGCAGCGGCCGACTGGGGCCGAGGCGGCCGTCACACCAGCTCCAACACCTGCACTCTCTCCAGAAGACATGCAAAGTGTCGGGATTCATGGAAACCTGAAGTGCATCCTAGGAACCACTTTATGTCAGGGTTCTTATAAACCTCCTCTTCCTCTAATTATTTGAACATCAAACATTAAAGACCTCGAGGCTGCATTTTTTAGCACATTGGAGAGGATTAATGGATTCAGCCGTGAAACAAAACAACATAAACACACGACGAGGAGAAGACTGGGTCGTCAGAGAGGTTGTACTCAAAGTAAGGTCCATCGTGGGACGTCTGTAATGTTAACGGCCAATTCACAAGAGATAACCTATCCCAGATCAGTCTGAAACGACAGGGATGGGAGTGTCTGCTCCATTTACAGAGCCGTTTACATACTCGGCGTCACTGCGAAGGACTGCAATAAAAGAAGACGGTTGGCGGTTGGATTTCTGTCACCTATTATTTTGCTCCTTTGCTACTTTGGAATGTTTCACTTTAAAAAATATTTGATTGATTGAATGATTTTTGCCAAACAACTGGTTCCAGATCCTTAAATGTGAGGATTTGCTGCTATTCTTTGACATATTTGACTATAATAATTGTGTTTTGAACGATTGGTTGAACAATAAATTTGCGATGTTTGCAGACGTCTCTTTTGGATGTCGTGATCTACATGTTTCACTTAATTTGGACATTTCATTTCATCGACCAAACGAGAAAATACTTGACATATTCATCAATAATGAAAATAATGAGTAAAAACGGTTGCAGCTCTAAAGTTCATATCATATTCACTTTATATCAAGGTTTGGTAATCATAATGAACTCCAAACTCAGAGGACACAAACATTTCTGCATTTTCCCAACGATAAAACGGTATTGTTCTCCATCTCGTCTCCGTGTGACTGTAGCTCTCTAAAGGTGTGACCAGCATCTCAAGCACAAAAACCATTTATTCTCAACTGTCCTCAACCAGCAGGATTTCAATAGAGTCTCACCTTGCCTTTAGCATACAATCAGGATGGGAACTCACTCCCTCCGGGGATGTTTTACAGGGAACGTGCTCCACGCTGCAGACCTGAAGGAAACCCCTTCAAATCCAATGTGACGGATGAAATGAGGAGAATCATGGCGGCTCAAAGATGGCCAACTGTTAAAAGGGTTTCGGATCACTCGACCATAAACAACGCGATAAGGCGACACGTACAGAATGGAGGCGCTGCTATACATATCGTCTGCCCTCATTTACATCTGCAGAAACCTGTCCATCAGGATGCATGTTTTCTTGGCTTAGCTTTAACACTGAGCGGCTCATTTACTTCCATCCACGCTCAGACGGCGACATCCAAACCGATGGCGCTCTCCGTGTGTGTTTTAACCTATCCGTCGCTCTATTAGCGTCTCTGTCAGCGGCCATATTTCAACATCTGTATGTGTCCCCACCCCTCAGCTCCAAAAAAAACAAAAGGCCATAAACCATCAATTGAATTATGACTCCTAGTTTCTGCCTCCTCATTTTGATAATAGATTTTGAGATAAATGGTGCGGCGGCTTTGTTTGGTGAGTAATGCCGGGGCCGACGGGGGATAACGGAGGACAAAGCTCTCGTACTCTGGAACCTCTGCATCATGTGAAGCGCTAACAAGATGCTGCTGGATGTTTCTCACATCAGCATTGGACACAGGAGACCAGGGATTGGATTTTCCCACTGCTTCCAAATCCATGAGTGTTAACGAGAGACAGAAGAGAGCGTGTAGGAAGCTCGACTCGCCGCTACGGATCTAAGACGGAGCAGGAGGGGGTATTTCCCGCCTTGCTAAATGGACCCCGTTTAAATTGCTGGAAGCCCACAACTCTGCGGTGACAGTTTTGTATTGTTCATTCTCCAATTAATAACTTCGCTGTGAAAGGTTTGCGGGCAGCGAGCATTGATTCCTTGTTATTAAAACTCCCAGTGCTACCCACTAAGTCTCCCAGCCATCGCCTGCAGACTATTAAACAGGGCCCTCCCTGCCGTCTGCTCTCCTAGTTTGGGCTGTTTGCTATCAATATTGATTACTTCTTGATATTCCCCTCAGTTGGCCTGTCTCTGAGACTCCACTGTAAGTCATTGCTCACCCACATGTCAATTACTGTAGAAGGGGGAGAGCAGCACTCTGTCTTAATGAAAGCAGATGGACTGAGGAGCTGAACGGTTTGCTTCTGTTGCAGTTATAAAAGAGAGAAACGAGCTCCTTGTGGAAATTGTACACAGCTGCTGCAACAAACAAAGCTGTAATGTAGTTTGATTACGGCGTCGACAGAAAGTGTGTTCATCTGATTTAAAATTAAAATATTAGGGCCGATCAATGGAAGGCTAGTATTTAATGCATGCGGACGAAGTTTGCCTTCAGGGTTTTCTCCCAGAAGGTCCTCTAAGGTTAAGATGAAACGGCCAGAAAAGCCTCACCTCACCTGACAAAAGGTGTGTGAAGCTCAGAGCCGCAAGGTTGCATCCCGAAGGATTGGCAACACAAGGCCAAATTCACATTTAGGTCATTTTAATGAAAATACAGACAGTAGCTGGGAATGGAAGAGCATTAGTCTGAGAGGAGGATATGTAACATTTCCACCTAAAATAACACTGTAAATGACTATATTTCAATTATTTTATCACACCAGCATAGGCTCGGAAAACATTTTTATAGATGCATGGCTCAGTAAATTAAACGCAGCCTTATTAGACACCAAGACCTTGAAGTATGTGCAATCATGATTCCTGAAAGCAGTTATTAGTACAATTTAGACTGATGAGCCATTAACACGTGTCAATGGGGATGATTGCTGAGATGCACATTTCCTCACCACCTGCTGCATTTGATTATCACCGGCAGAAAGGCGGAAACACCACCCTGAACTTCAAAAATCAGAATCTTAATTTGGAAACTTCTCAAACAGGTACAGTACGTGTGACAACTCTTTAAAAGGCGGCGACACTTTTTATCCAAATACGTTTCATTCAGTTTGCCGTTTCCTCTGAGAAAAAGGAGCTCAAAGAGCATTTTCAAACTGGATGTGGATGGGCTTTCTTTCCCCAATGAGACTTGTAAAATTTAATGAGGCCATTTTCTACACATCCTATTTTATGGCAGCAGTAGTGTGAAGGAGCGTGAACAAGGTTGATTAATGGGGAAGAGTTGCATTCAAAGCAAGAGTATGATGACTAATGTGGGCCAGACATGAATTATTTGTACAATTGCAAATTCAAAACCCTGAGTCCAATATTATCAGAGATGATCATGAACAGAAAGACAATTTGGGGCGACAGAAGCAGTGGACCTGGGGGTCAAGATGAAATGAGAAATAATAAAAGAAGAGGCAGCCGCATACAGCAAATTACTCCGTAAAAGCCGCCTTGCCTTCTCTGTGATGTGCAGGGGGAGAGGACATCAGAGGGATGCTGAGAACTCAGAGAGGACCGGGGTGATAATATTAGAAATGAGTGTGAGGGCTCTCCATTCTCAGACATGATAGATAATGGCATTTCAAGCAACCTCCCATCACTAGTATGTATAGCTCTGCCTCTTACCTATTCCATTACATCGCACTTATGGCCTCTGTCAAGAACGCCCTTTGGGATTTTATGGCTCTCATACTGCACGACACTTACCATCACATATGCCGGCTGAAAAAACTCAACAAAGCACCGAACACACGAAAGATAAAACGCACGACGACGCAGGAAAATAAGGTTCCCACAGCAGCTTCCAGATGTAAATGAGCCGCTGTGAACATCCAAACCAGAGCCCGACCGATATATCGGCGGGACAATATTATCGGCCGATATTAGGCATTTTCCAAACGATAGGTATCGGCATTTATAACGGCCAATAAATGAATATTTAAACATAAAATAAAAATGGACGAAACACCCTTATAGAACTTAACAGAATTTGTCTCCAGTCTTGTTAGAAGTTATATTTATGAAGCTTACCAAGTCTTTTAATACTGGTAACTTTGGGTTTGGTTGTTGTTGTTATTGTGTTTTTGTTCAAAGGACTTTAAGTTTTATATCTTGTTTGTATTTTTATACATTTTATTTATCAGAACTTTAATATATTTTGATGTTCCGTTGTGACAATAAAATAAACAAGTTTATTTTTAAACTGCATTATCATATTATTTTAGTGAAGACTCATAAATAACTACAAATACAATGTTAGGGAAATCTGTTAATGTTTTGTTACGCGTTTCTGAAAAATCAACATATATAAAAAAAATATATATCGGCCGATATATCGGAATATCAGATTTTTAAATCAACAAACATTTGTATCGGTATCGGCCTTCAAAATCCTTTATCGGTCGGGCTCTAATCCCAACTCTTATTATAAAACATGAACGGGGTAATAATAAACACAAAGATGAGAAAAGTATTCATATCACGTTGAGGTCATGGATTTTTTGACGACACTGAAGCAGACACGTTAATTGATTGGACGTTGTTGGCAATTAGTTTGACAATTATCAAATCGAATTTTGTCGATTGATCTTGGAGGGATCACAACTGGAGCATGCGGTTTTTACGTCCACATCACAACAGTCGCACATTCAGAGGCGATATGAATTCAGATAATATGGACCCGTCGTGCACATTAATAGGAGTTTTTGACCTCAAAGCGGCTGCACTAAAAACCCATTTTAACATCGCCTGCCCCGGCACCAAACAGCACACACAGACAGTTTGAGACTAGTTGGAAGAGGTGACCCTGAATAGTCATTATTACACAATTAAATCTAAGGAGCCTGATTCAACTGCCAATCACACAGTGGAAGCATCGCAATGGGGGAAATTAAACAAAGTAACATTGCATTCTGGCTCTATAGGGGTGCAGGATGTGTGATTATACATAGGACTGCCTGGTATCTGGGACTTCCGCAGCATGTACCAACCAGCAATAGATGTTGTTTTGGGTGTGACTGATGAAACGTTGGTGTTTAGATAAGCCTTCATCCAGCTGGTCTAGCAAAAGTGAATAAACACAAATGATCCTGCAGTTAAACTCTGTAACGGGAGGTCGACGGATCTCTGTTTCAGGACCCTGGACAGCGACACACAACTCCCATAAACAGTGTAGCTAAATAGTCATGTATCTCAGCCAAAAATCTATCTTGTTTTAGCTTTTTTGATAGATAAATAGAGCTTAAACTGAAGGTGAAGAAAAATGATTCGACAATAAGCCAAAAACTTGACCAATCAGACTGAAAGACGTCTTCGAATGATGATGAATGAAGGTGTCTCAGTGGGGGGAAACCCCTTCTAGCAGGTGAACATAATGGAGATATGTTCCCCACACACAGAGAAGAATGTATTAAAATTAGTGCACACATGGACAAAGCTGTACTCTGCACAATCTGCATTCTTTTTAAGCCATCAGCATGTTAAGAAAACAGTATGCCAGCAGCTCTGTGGGGGGCGGAGGTGATGATGACGGCAGTGGACTTGTCTGAGAAGCCGACCGCAGGGCCATCGATCTCCCACACCACATCACTCCGGCTCCATTTACAGAACCAATCACATCCCCCGCTGATTGATGTGCGGATAATTGAGCTGTCACCGGGGTTTTCATGTTTCTCCTCGAGCTCACTTCAGACTTTAGTAATTGTATTGTATTTTACTTTAACACCATTTACAACAAAGGACATCCTGATGTGTATTTATGTCAATATTCTGCCAGACTGCTGTCAGGGAGACAGAGAGATGCTAACTCCTGCACAGGGCATGATAGACCACTAGCCTGTCCAGGCTAATTAACCTCAGGGGCCAAGTCTCCCGCTGCCCTGCAGGGTCAGCCGCCGCTGCAGCTGCTTCATCCCGACATCACGCAATCACAGACTCTCCGACTTTACTCACTGCTATAGCTGTGATCTTGAACTAGTCCGATTCTTGTCTTACGTTTGCAGTCTGTAAGAATACTTGAATTCATTTCATCAAGTATTCTTCATTTAAACACATTTAGAGATTTTAGATTTCAGCGTTAAAACAGTCCACCTTCAAGAAGTAGTGGACCTTTTCATGAATATGCTTTTGTTGAATAAGTTGAATAAGAGAAGGTAAAGTTCTGTAAAAAGGCAGCATTCAAGTAGCTTAGCCAAACTAGAAACAGAGAAACAGCCTTGCTTTGGAACAAAATCCACTTACTAATTAACTCATATGAATAGAGGAATTCATTAATAATACGGAGAGGCTGTTTTGAATGAAATCATTTTGACTCAATTTGTCCTCTGATCAATATCATCTGATGTACAGGTACTTGTGTTTTCATCTTTATTTATATCGCAATATCGTGATATGTATCGTATCGTGACCAAAGTATCGTGATACGTACCATATCGTGACCAAAGTATCGTGATATGCATCGTATCGTGACCAAAGTATCGTGATACGCATCGTATCGTGACCAAAGTATCGTGATACGTATCATATCGTGACCAAAGTATCATGATGTGTATCGTATCGTGACCAAAGTATCGTGATACGTATCGTATCGTGACCAAAGTATCATGATGTGTATCGTATCGTGACCAAAGTATCGTGATACGTATCGTATCGTGACCAAAGTATCGTGATACGTATCATATCGTGAGGTTCTTGCCAATACTCACCCCTACATATGAATAATCCGGTCTGTGCCGGCACATCACCCACCTTAAAGAGAGGGATTGTTGAGATTTTAAATTGCAAACTTTAACATGCTATGCTAAGCTAACCAGCTGCAGGCTCCGACTTCACATCTTCTTAACACTCATAGGCGTTTTCCTCTAAATGTTCAATTATCCCTTTAGCTTCTCCAGTTTTGCATCAGCATTTAACATTTCTAACATCTGGTTTAAGGAGGCTTCTTTTCCTTTGTGCTCTCCTATCCAGGCAACTAGTCCATCCGCTTCGCTGCACGTTTAATATGCAGTGAATGAATCTGCACGTTCATTTTTAAATTGTTTGTGTGTTTTTCATCCATGTTGGCTGACCTTTGTGTTGGCTGCAGCTCTCTAGTTTCCCTCTTCTTCTCCAGGGCTGCATCACCAGCCTGGCTCTCAGCCATTTATACATTCTTACACGTCGTCTGAAACTAAACAATCCTCTCGCCTGCTTTTGCTGATTTTATATCCAATTTGTCATTTTTGCTGTCTCTAATAAAAATGTATTTTCCTATTCATGGAAATCTGTTTGTTGTCACTCTTTTAGTAACCGTTTTGAGTTTAAAGTTCTTTGTACTGGAATGAAACTCAAACTCTATCTCAACCAAAGCTCCGCTGTGTAAATATTGTGATTATTATGTAAATATGTATACTTGCTAAGATGACATGACAAAAGCTTTCCAAACAAAAATGCAACAAAGAGAGCAAAACAAGGAAAAACAGGAAATCAGTTTCTTTCCGTGTCGGAGACAACTAGGACAGATGGCATTTTACAAGTGTCTGGGGCGGCTCGGATTTACATGAGACAATGATGATGAAAATGGGTTTTGTCGGCGGCCTGAGTGGTGCCACTTTACCGGGCACATTAGGGCATGAGAGCCTCCTATGGTGTCTTTCTGTCTGCGAATGGCCAAGCAGCAGGTTAACGCCGGCCACATGGAAAACGCTGCTGCCAGAGTATTAATAATTAAAGAGCCTCCACGTCTCCCCTCATGCATCGTTCCCCCTCGTGATGGCCATAAGCGAGTTGATTATCCTTTTCAGCTTCGACTCGGCGAGATTGTCATCTGCTGCCCGCTGATACAGCGGCCATCAAATAAAAGCTTGCTTTCCAGCAAACTGCATCATTGCTCTCAGGCAGCGGTAGTTTCATCAGAAAACTCAGCCATACACCGAGATCGCTGGTGATAATGCTTCCACACAGCAGGCCGCCTTTTTTTTTTTGCTGTTGTAAAGACTGCTGTCTCTCTTTCAACAATGTAGCAGTGGCTTAAATATCAATGTCATTATTTTTCACTTCCTATACAGCTCCTGACCTATTCCAGATATGTCGGTACCAGCAACTATGTTGTGCATTTTGATACAAACGTCTTTTTAAAAAGGCAATAACAATATTTGAATTTACAGACACACAGTTTACCCAACAGAGCAGTGTTTAAGACCCAGGAGAACAGCCACAACCGACTCTCATGCTCAATAATTATTATTATTTTGATATTTTTGGGGTTTATTATCACCATTAGCTGCAACAGGATTCTCATTTTGTTCATTATGTCGGCCTTTAACATTAACGTGTGTTCATCTGCTTACTTATGTTCATGTTGGCCGATATCTGCCGATATTGATACCAGATTTTTTCATCTTCATGATGCCAATATCGAAAATGGCCCCTAAAATCCAGTATCGGTTGGGAATAGACTCGAAAAGTCATCCATATGGCAAAAAAACAATCATATCTGATCAATAGCACTACAGGTAAGATGAAAAATATGTATTTTTGATTTGGCGGAGAACTGTCCCTATGATGGCAAAAAAAAAATGGGAAATTGAAAAGTCTTATAAGTCTTTCATCGGTCACACTGCCCACGGCACTGAATCTCTGTCACATCCTGGATTTTTCTACTGCAGCCAATAATGCCCTCTGACCTCTATGGCTGCACGTAAGTATGTTATTTCTTTGGCTATACGCTACGATAGCCACTACAGGGAGCTTGCAGACTGAGTATCAATTACTTGCACCGATGAAATGGAGACTGGGTTAAACAATAGCGGTCAGGTGGTAAAGAGTCAGTTTAAATGCATGGATGAGGGGACCTGAACGGGTCACTGAGTCTCAACAGTGGGACAAGTAGGTGGAGCCTGAAAAGTTACACAATAAAGGCACAAGGAAACGGTCGGGGAGAGAGGATAACTAAGTATATTAAAAGGATTGGGGCATATTCAACATGTGTTTAAATGTTAACCATGATTCTACAGTGATAGTAGCACAGAGAGGATGCTTTTACAAGGCTTTGAGATAAACGCTAAGGTTGGCATGCTCCCACTGACGGGGACAACAGCCAACACGCCGGTATGATGAATAAAAAGCAGGTGTTATATTTGCCATGTTTACCACCTGTTGCACGTTGGCCAACATTTGCAAATAAGCACTAAACACAAAGCCGGGGCTGATGGGAACGTCGTTAGTGCTGCGGATCAAAAACCAAAAGATAAAATACAATTTTGACCCGATTGTGGCAAAATATGAAAAGCTTTATCCTCTGGGAATCATGTTGCTGTTCCTGCCGAGATATTTCAGTCTGGACCAAAGTAGCGGACCAACCAACCGACTGACAAACAAGTAAACAAGGCTTCCTAGTTGGTGGTGGTCTCGATATTTTACTTTTTTAAGAGTATCAATACAAAATCAGATGATTTCTGATGAGTGACTGAGGCTGACGTTCATGCTGATAGCTTAGTTTTTATTTCAGTTTCACCAACTTATACAATCATATTCACAATTTTGGCAAGGAGGGGAGTTGTGTATGGATATGTGTAGTGGTTTGGATGCGTGTATATACTCAAAGACATGAGTTGGGAAGACAAAGATACATGATAAAGAATATGTAGAGAATTCAGATCACATCACTGTATTAGTAAAGCAAAGCAGGGCTCCACCTTTCAATAAATATATCTTTTTGGAGTCTCATGTTATTTGTTCCAACTGGTAAACTGTATTGTATGTCGGGGGTCACGTTTTAACAACTTAAATGTGATGCATTTAATTGCTTCTGTTAGCAATATTTGTAAGAGATATTTTTTAGCTCTTCCATCAATTCCTCCCAGTAATGCCACCTTCAGATATTTTGTGAGCTTGCCTTCATTTTATTACAAGATCCTCATAAATTGTGAAATATATATACGTACGTCTCCAGATATGGGTGTTGTCGGCAGCCTTTGTGCTTGTAGAGATTCTGGGAAACAAGAAACCAGACAAGGACAGACACAATCTGCTAGATGAAGAAATAACATGTCATGTTTTGGTAGAGCTGCGCTATAATACTCATGTAGGAGCTGAGAGGCTCCTCTGGGAAGAATGATATGGCTGCACATTCCCACTCGTGCCAGATGTCCCCGAAGGGAAGAAGCCAACCCCCTTTCATCTCTGTGCTTGGCTTCCCCGTGATTCGTCAAGCATGCACGGCTTGTTCCAACTGGGCCCTTTGCTCTTCACGTGCCCCTTTAATTTGAATGCCTGACCTCCCGTAGCTGCCAGAGACGTGGACAAGAAGAAAAATGGTGGCACTGAGAGGAAGGCAAGGATGAGAATGTTTTTTTGACATTTGTTTTTCGGTTGTTGTCCCATTTCTGCATGGATTAGTGTCCTCCTCCACGCTTCAAATTTCACATGAGCTATAGGTCCAAAAGGGAAACGCAGCCCGAGGGTCCACGGCTGTCTGGTGCTCGGAACAAGCCCTCCGGACTAGAGCCCGACCGATATATCAGTGGGCCGATATTAGGCATTTTCCAAAACCATCGGCATTTATCGGCATTTATAATGGCCGATAAATGAATACGAAACAGAACATAACATAGAACATAGAACTTAACAGAATTTGTCTCCAGTCTTGTTCGAAGTTATATTTATGAAGCTTACCAAGTCTTTTGATACTGGTAACTTTGTGTTCGGTTGTCGTTATTGTGTTTTTGTTCAAAGGACTTTAAGTTTGTATTTTTATACATTTTATTTATCAGAACTTTAATATATTTTGATGTTCCTCTGTTCCGTTGTGACAATAAAATAAACAAGTTAATTTTTAAACTGCATTATCATATTATTTTTGTGAAGATCCATAAATAACTACAAATAACTAATGTTAGGGAAATCGCGTTTCTGAAATTTAAAAAAAAATATCGGCCGATATATCGGAATATGGGATTTTTAAATCAACAAACATTTGTGTCTGTATCGGCCTTCAAAATCCTTTATCGGTCGGGCTCTACTCTGGACCTCTACGTGGTCCAGAGCAGGGCAAACATATGCTGAGCAGCTCGCCTCATCGTGCAGCCTCTGCTGCTCCGGCAGGTTTACGGTCACACGATATACGGCTGATATTTCCAACAGCAGCAGAGGCATGCGCTGAAGATTTTAGCTCCAGCAGAACCAATATTCATCCAAGCCTCTGGTGCAAGCCTAGACTACCGATGAGAGCCCCTCTGGGAGCCAGGGCATATCTGAGCCCTGACTTTTATGTCCTCCCATGTAATCTAAGGTTGAATAGATCTGCTCGGGACAATTAATTGAATAAATCAAAGGCAAACATCTCTTTATATATTTATAAGCACCCAATAACACTATCACTCTTGTTGACATTGCATTTATTGGTTGTGTATATCCTTAGTAAAGAATGTCTCAAAATCACATTAAAACGAGCGGGAAAAAAACCAACTGTGTGCTTTTGCAATTTGGAGTCGCTCCCTGGTTGCACATTACAATAGCAGACTCAAAGTTAGTGCTCCGAGATGTTTACTGCAACGGGCGCAACAGGAGGGAGCTCTGTGAAATGGAAAGAGATAACACCGAGATGTGTTTGACAGTTTGCTGGAGTTCGACAAATCAAAGTGAACACATCGTGCCGGAGTGGAATAAGTCTTATGCGGACAAATAGACGCTGCTCTGTGAACTGGGGACACATCGATGCCAGAATCATGTAGCGGCCAGAAATGTGGACTGTAAATCATAAATCTACTTCAATACAACCACAACCTATACTGGTGCATGCATGGTCGTAGACACACACGTCTCCAGCAGGGAAAAACTGGTTCCTGCAATACATATTGCAATATGAAAGCCAATCCTCTTTCCTTCGAACTCATCGGGCAAAATTCTTATTGGTTAAATGTTTAATTCTTAACATCTCAGCCTTCTGCAAACTCTGCTCCGTATCAGGAAAAGTTAAATGTCAGCAACAGCATTATGTTGTATATTTATCAGAAAATGATGAAGATCAAAAGCATGTTAGCACTGTAGTGGTAATATTAAATCCTCATATGGATACTTTGTATCAGCAAGTAGTCCTATGCGAGTACTGGCTTCGGTGCATCCTGAGCCTCACTAGATGCATCATCAGAGTTGTGCTTTTCAGCTTCATAGTTTGTTTTTTTAACATTTCATTTCATTTTTATCACTTCGATGCCCTCCATAATATCTCACCACACCGTACGTTTGTGGGAACAAGAGCATGTTTTATTCTTTGCGTCTATAATAAAAAGCAATCATCGATCCTCTATTATAGATATGGTTGGTGGTCTCATGGCAGTTATGGTATGAATTTATGCAGCTCAGGTGTGAAGACGAAACTTTCACAATAGCAGAACCACTTCATTTAGTAGATATTGCTCAATGAACATCTGCCGTTACACAGAAAGATGTATTTTTCTTAAATTCTGCCAACTGTAATTAAGTTTATCTCAAAAGGTAGCAAAGAGTCCTAATTACTTCATTTTGCTTCCCAATTTCTTTGAGGATGAAAGGGACCATAGAGAGGAGTCCATCAGAACATCTTGGTGAATAATTTAGTGTAAGGGGCAAAAGGTCAATGAATTTTAAAGCAATGATGGATGCATTTGAAAATAGGTTGATACCAAAACAAATCTAGTCTCAGATCACCTTTAAATCAGAGGATTGTAGCAGATTTTGTTGCGTTAAAGACTGACTTACTGGATTTTTTTTCAGAAACCAGAGTTGCAGAAAACAAGTCCTGCTGGTTTAATGAACAGCGCCACAGAATCCTCTGTGCAGCCGGGTCGCAGGTGGGCACTCCAGGCGACTGTTAACTCAGTCAGTCTGACGAACATCGATCAAAGGTGCACAGGTTCAGAGGAGAGCAGCACCGATCACATACAACACGCCGTCTCTTAGGACGGATATCCATCACAAGTTCAACCAAGTGAGGGGAGGAAAGAAAGAGCTAAAAAAGAAACCAACATCGCCATTAACAAACACATTCATAGCATTTTAAGCCAAAGAACTGTTGGTAGTAGAATTATATATTCCTTAAATGCAAATTCTTGTGTGGATTATTCTCAAAGATGGCTGCTCAGCGCTGTGGACAAAGAAGACGAAGAAATCTGCAGACTTAAAAACATGTTTGAATGAAGTCACTGGCAGAGAGCTTAATTATCTTAAGATCAAGACAATTTCTGTCATTTACCATCATTATCATCCAATTAGCATTTCATATCCGTCTTTGTAAAAGAAGTGGATTGAACACGCTCTTCTCCCCGAAACGGTGAAAAGTAAGATATCCCACTGATTAAACAGGTTATTGCTCAACCTTTAAGCACAATTAAAGGAAATCATTACGATTAATGAAATCGCAGAGTGCTGGTCTTCTTCTTCAAAGGTTCCCCTCATTAGAACGGCCTCACAAGGTCAAGTGTACGTGATTGGGCTCTATTCGTCCTCTCTCTCATTACACTTCATATCCGCGGGGAGCGTTCTGTCAGATTTCTCCCCCCGACTCTCTGAATGTACGCGATGGTGTAAGCGGGCCGTACATGTGGCAGGAGCGCTGCTTTTATTAACGTAAATCCTGCTCTAATCCTTTAAGGAATCCTGCTGAACATTTCTTATTGATATCTTAACTCGCTGCTGATCACTCATCCATGTGCTTCCTTGATTTAACATATTATACAACAAAGAGAGAAGGGGGGGGGGATGCTCCGTCTCCAGCCTGCACTCATCATGCAGAGCGATCCTGTCTGGAGTCTCACCATCACTCTACTGTGGAGCTACTTATCTCCACTCTCCGTGATGCAGGCCCTTAAGGAGAGCACTGAGAGCCGTGCTCGCTCTTAAAAAGAAATTGAAGGTGCGGTTGCTCCGAAATGAAGCACACAATTCTGAACATATGATGTTAAAAAGAAATAATAAAAAAATCAAGGGGGGAAATGAGGTCTGGGTCAGGAAGTGAATTATGTTTCCATACGGGCGGCGCTGCTGGCAAGACTTTCAAACAGGAAGATCAATACCATTTCCAAATCCTTTTTCTTAACAAACAACCTTTTTTTTTTTTTGTCCAACAGCCTATTTAGGTTTAGATTTGTGATAAATATAATTGCATGGATCTTCCTTGATGGGGGTTGCCTGATCCAAAGCCCGAGCGCGCTAATTAGGAATGTAGGAATAATCCAATGCCAATATTTGGTTGCCCTGAGCACAAGCTCCCGGATAAGCATTCGTGAAGGTCATCCCCTTCAATCAGCTCTGCCGGTTATCATGTCAGACCAGGAATCGTGACTCGCAAGGCTTTCAGTTCAGAGGAGCGTCTCAACCTGTGACTTTTATGCCTTTTAATTTGGAAAGAATAAACAGAACACGAGGGGAACTATGCAAAGTAATTTAAGGAGAATATATTAGTACAAACAAAACAAGGCTCCAAGCAAAGAAACAAGCAAATGAGGAAAGAAATAAAAGTCCTTTAAAACACAAGGTTGTTGGTTCAATCCCCAGCTCCTCCTGTCAAATGTCCTTGAGTGAGACACTTTGTTCTTTACAACCCACACTGCTCCTAAAAACGCTGTCGAGGATGACCATTACCAAATCCCTTTATAAGACATTTTTCAGCAGCATGTGTTTTTTTAACAATAATTAATACATTTTAACAACCCTTATTTTTATTAAACATGCAAGAATGTACTGTTTAGTTTAGCCGGCACAGACTCTTTAACCAGTTCAAATGACAAGTGTTGGCAACAGCAGGTCTGAGTCACTGAGTAGCTTGATTTAAAAAAAAAAACTTGGCTGTTGTCGGGTTTATGTGCTCTCTGTGCAGTCAGAGATTATTTGAGGTAGCCTATAAGAAGCATTGCTCAGTAACAAATCTCTGTACATCTGAGACCGAGTACTTCTCAGTTCCAGCAGTGATGCATCTTAAACTTTGATCACAGCAGAACTAAAGCTCGTATGCACCTCCTAGCTTTTGGATCAATACGCTCAAGAAAAATACGGTGTAAAGCCACATCTGCTATTTTAACATGTCAGATACATATTTAATCAACAGGTAAAAGCAGATTCCCAATAGTGAAGATGAAAGTATTTCATGGATATTATAGGATATATAAAGGATATTATACTGTTATCCGTTACTAGAAATATGCAAAATATCAAAAACACAAGCAATTTTTTCAATTTGCTTCTTAAATGTGAAAAGTAATGACTATTATATACATCCTCCGAACCACCAATGCCTCAATCATAAAAAGCTACTTTTAGGATATTATATAGCAAGCTTCAGTCTGACCAAGAAAAACGGTGTTTTAAGTGGATGATTATTGAATAAACAGGCAAAGCATTTGCGGGAGCCTTTGGTGTGTGATTCAAATCCTTCTTGAAGCGTAGGTAGGACTGCTGAATGTGTTTCTTCTCCCCTACTGGGCCTTCACACTGCCGACGGCAAGAAGATGACAAGACAGGATGAACCCCAGTGTGGATGGCTTTACATTCAAAAGAAATACGAATATATTAAAATATTTAGCAATCAAACTAAAGATGAAAGTAAACACAAAATTCCTACAAAAGTATGGAGTGAAATTAGTCTAAAAAAAGGTCACAAATGTGTATTACATATATGAATATGATGAATGAAAATCAAGATTCGCGTTTTTACATTTAACAGCTAGACCACAAAACAACTCCCTTGTGTGTATTGGGCTTTCAATTTCAGATATCCAAAAATTGCATTTTTGATATCTAGAATGAACATTCTGGATATCTGCGATGTAATTCTTACTCGGAATAATAATAACAATTCCAGTTGGTGATATGAAATTGCATTTTTACTCCTCATAATGCCAAATGTGGATACCCGTAATGACATACCACTAGCCTCAATGTATTATCCATATGTGGATAATGTATTTTTTAGATATCTGAAATCTGAAAATTATGACTTTTAGACTCTCTCCCTTAAACTGTTTTTATTTCCGAAGCACCGGCTGTTTATTTAAAAACAAACAATATTTTATCCTGGTTGTCGTACCGCGTCAAAATTCAATAGAGATGACAAACGAGCTCTTCCCCGTTCAATATTATTTAAGACAGACGCTACACTGGGATGAACGAGGGTCCAAGCACCTCCTGAGTGACAGCTTCCTGTCCACATGATTGAGCTGCTGAGTCGGCGGTTAAATTAACGACACAATAAAGAGATATATGAGTGAGTGGAGGGCGAGCAAACACACAACTCAACATCCTGGTGTTTGTTTAATATGCTGAAACAAAGCTGTTTTTATCCTGTTATTGTATCATGATGGTTAAATGATGACGTGTTATGTAACTATGAGATTTTAGAGACGTTTATTGTTCCCAGAGAATTCATCCTAATAACTTCGGTAAGCCCTTGACTTTTCTTTCAGCATCACTGGGATATTGACATTTGATTTGTTTTGAATTTAATGTTTCAGCAGCAGATGAGTGGCTCGCCATAAAAATCATAACAAACATGTTCCCAAGAGGATGAACTGTAACACCTTCGGGATATAGTTTATTTATTTTTTTAGTTTCATCACCAAATACCTGCAAAACTAATTAGATTCTCATCTCATCAGCCTCAACTACGTGTTTATTGTCAGTGAGGATATGTTAGCATGCTAACATGGTAAACTTACATGGTGAACATTATAAACAAACAACGCTACTTCACAGAGCCACCATTATGTCTGTAATAATAATAATACATTTTATTTTATAGCACTTTTCAAAACTCAAAGACGCTTTACAGAGAGAGAAAGAACTAGACACTTAGTCTCGGTTTTCTTTAGCTTCTCTCACTCACAAGTTGGCACAAACCGCCTGTTTTCTAGCATTATAAAAGCTATTAAAAGGTCCCTTATTATGAAAATCAGGTTTTCTTTGGTCTCTCCACCTATAAACTGGTCCTCCCTGAGCCTGTCAACTCCCAGCATGAGAAAAACAAGCGACTCCTGCATGGTCTCTGCAGCCCCCCCACTGGCACAACGGTGCTCCTACAGGCTGTTCAGATTCAGCTCCCGTTGTTACGTAACGAAGGGAGTTATTTACATCGGCCGAACTCCTCTGATGATAGGAGATAGCCAAGAGGGGGCGTTCATCATTGAGGAGAAGTCCGGTGTGTCGGCTAGCGTAAGCGGCATCGTCTCCGTCTCTCTTCAAGTAGGCGTTGACAGACGGAGCTCATTAGCATTTAAAGGTGCAGACACAGAAACAGCCTATTCTCAGCAGAGCTCATTTAAGCAACTTTTAGACAGCTGAAATTCAGGACCATGGATGGCTTTGGGGCAATGCATATCGAAAACAGTGTTGTTGGACCTCTGACAGCTGTGTGGAATTGATGAAAATCAGTGTAATATGGGACCTTTAATAACTGTACATAATTGACATATTTGTTGGCATATCGCAAATGCTGTGTGATAATGATGATTAGCAACACTGACCTTCATTTTAATGCTACATTCCTGAAGTGTTGGTATGCAAGGCAACGCTAATGCATTAAGTGGTACGGCGTTTATTATTACTTTGATGTGCCATTTCACTCCAGATCAGAAAAACGCTTTTATCTACTCTCAAGTGTTTTATCCCAGGCAGCTGTGTAAAATGCAACACCCGCTCTTATCTCATCAGTATTGCAGCCCAGAAACTATTCCCTTGTCGAACAGTACTCAGGACACAAATACCTGCCTTTAGCCCCGGGTGCTTCATGTCATGAACGATGGAAGTCGGTTGGGAAAAAGAAATAAATAAAAAAATCCCTGACAGGTACACACCAATTCACCAGAGAGAAACCTGAGCACAAACAAAAGAGACTAAAACGTTTGCGTTTTTTTTTTTTTTTTTCCAAAAAGAAACGGAAAACATTTTCCCACATCACACAATGGGAAAACATTTAGATTGGACGAGTGTTTACATCTCCGTGGTTTCCTCGTGTCGATCTCATCATCACACACAACAATAGAGGGAAGGAACCCGGCTTTTATATCAAAAACATGTTGCGGTGGCAGAGTGATGAAAGAAGCAATTATCGTTGTCATGCTGCTCGTTGAGCTTTATTGTCGCCTCTCAGCACGCACGCCCCAATATTGATATCACTATCCACCTTTATCCCAATTACGCTCAGAATAATAGCCTGCCGACGTGTGGGAGCACGGTACTAAACATAGTCTTCAGGACCTTCATTGTCTTCCGGGACCTAGAATTTACAACCAATATGTGTTTTACCTTTCAAGGTGAGAGAAGTGCACAGTCATTTACAAACAGGAGGCTTCTTTTTTTTTCTTTTTTTATATGCACCACTGGTGATTTGCTGTAACAAGAGGCTATTTTTTAATTTCCGTCATGCACACATTTTCCCATATGGGTGAAATGGGGAAGTGACACAGATTCCTGCTTTTAATAAGGACCACTAAGGTACCTTTAACCACCCATGCACATAGATCTCGAGCTGCTCTGAGGCCAGCAGACAAATTACACCACCTAAATCACCCTGCAAGCACTGCTACAAAGTTGTATTCAGACTGCAACCATGCAAAGGGTTTAACTGGTGAAACTGTCTGTATGTTTCTATACTGCTTCTCTTTATGGCTGCTGATTGCCGGGGTTATAATTTCTCTATGATTTTAACACGTATTCCTTTATTTCCCTTGACAGATACCTGCAATTGGCACAAAGGATTTGAATCATGCTTTGAAGACTCGTATCAAAGTGCTAATGGCCCGATGTTACAACTGACGAATGCTGTTAATTTGCCATCCAAGCCTTTATGACTTCACATTCTATACAAATGTCCAGAGAGAAGCAGAAAAGCATGAAAGTGGCCTCCTCCGTCGCAGCATTTGGCTAATAAAACACTTTAAAGAGGGTGTGAAATGAAATAAAATACATCCTGTTGCTGAGTAGTGTGAGAGGCATCGTATACACCAGTGAATTTACACACATGACACTCAACATCAGGGAGCACTCAATTAACTTTACAAGGTATTGCCTGCAGTTACGATCACGTTAACATGCCTCCAATTGTATTTAATACTAATGTAACAGTGATTCATTATCCAGACGACACAGTTAACGTTTCGATTTCACTGTCTCAAAGTATCCATATCCGGCTTTACGGCATCACGACTCAGTACGGATAGTCTCATTGCAGCCAAACTGTTGCCCTTTTTTCATATTTCATTTAAAGCAATTTAACGTCGCTTGGTTTTATCGGGCAAATGCAGAGAACATTGTGATTGAAGTGGAAATTTCAAACAGAACCTGACGAAAACAAAACAAAACACAGACAGCTTTTTCCATACAGGCTGACCTGAGGAACATCCTCTACTCTACTAATTGGTTAAGATTTGTGTTGCCTTAAAATGTGTGAGAATGACATTTCATCTCATGTTCTTTTTCAGACATGGATGGCGTGACATCGCTGCCTTCGTCTACCTGTTTATCATTCAGACATACAATATATATTATAATATTCCAGTGGGCATGCATTAAATGGCAGAATTAACATAAAATGTGTTGTTGATGCGTTTCTTTGTCTATAAGCGATGAGGATTGCTTCATGTATTTATTACAGTGATGGTGCACGTTTAAATGCATTGTTAACCTCGTGCTTCAGTCTTCACGTTAATCTGATGGCATTCAATTTGTGGTCTACGATCTAGTTATGACTTGTATGTAAAAGTGACTTGAACTCTCAGTGATTAAAGTAAAAGTGTGCATGTCTGGGAGGGGCTTGTACTTTGAAGAAGCCTGGTTTGTATCACATCCAGTTGTTACAATCATTGTACGCAAGATAATCCTTTACTAGCCCCACGGTGGGGAAAGTTACATAATGTAAATAATAGGAGAATAATTGGAGAAATTTCCAAATAAATATTGGTTTTGAAAGAAAACAAGCCTCCAGTTTGTGCAACAGGTCCTTGCATTAAGACGTCGTGCTGCTGCTCCTTAGACGTTCTGCCATCACGCCGGTTCTAACAGGGCTGAAACTCAATAGTCCTGAGGTGAACACTGTGGGCCACAATCACACTTTCAGTTCAATCCCTCAGAGCACCACTTGTTGTGTTGGGCTTTAGATGGGGAGCTGTCTGATAAGCAGTTTGCAGAACTAATAAGAGCAGAACAGCTTTGTTAACAGTTGCTTTGGGAGGAGCAACATTCGGCTCTTATTTCATCAGACCGTCGGATTGCGGGGATTCATTAACTCCGCAGTCTTGGCATGTGTCTCGGAAGAGTGCTTCCATTTTGATGTGGGAATTTCTAGATACAGATTTGCTGTAGCCTAATTGGTTTTGGCAAGATTACATATCAGAGATTTTTTAACTGACATCAAGAAACTGAATTCTGAAAGGCTAGAAACGCTGAAATTGCACTCTCCGCGTCAACAGTGCCGTGCACGGGTTATGAACCTTCTATTTACGGTGTGCATTAAACTAATGTATGAGCAGTAACTTACAACATTGCCCAGCTATGACTTTACAAGCATTTCTAAGCACTACATCAAAGCTGAATGCTTTAATCTACCAACAAGTCCTCCAAATTAAATGACAAAATACATCCTTTGTCCAAGTCCTCTAGCAAAGGGTCACTTTTTAAAAAAAAACTACAATAACACCCTCGCATCTGTCCATAATGTCCTCTCTTTGTTATTTTATCCTCTTCATAACTAGCATAGGAATTATTGATTTATGGCCAAAAATCTGCAGAGATTCACTCAAAGCGCTCTGTGAGATGTCACATTCACGAGGAAAGTTATAGTTATAAGACGTGAGATCACAGTGACCCCTAAAAAATAGAGTTTGTCCTGTAAATGCTGGGACACACTGAGTGTCGAACATAGTGTCCTGTGATAAAATCAAACTGATTCGCTGTAATAAAAGGCACCTGACATCCTTCTTTGCTCCAAACATAATTGAGGGCTCCGATTGTTAAACATATTGATGTTTGGGGGGGGCTTACCGACAAAGAATAGGCCATGCTACACTTGTATCGACAGGAATTGAAAGGTGTCCTATTGCGCGTTTATGATATTCAGCATGATTCAACCTATAAACGTGAGCCATTCCTCCAGCCAACGATTGCTGGAGCAACCGTTTTTAACTGGAAACTTAAATGGCTGACTGGATCCCTTAAGCAGCAGGGCCATTAGTCCATTACCCATCAGCCTACTGTTGCTGACTCTGATGTTAAGTTTGGGGATTATTAGTTTTAATATACCGTGGGATAATTCCGAACACACGCTGCAGTAAATACACTGTGCCAAAACTCCAACGAGCAACCAGAGTTGGTACGAAGGTGGCAGAATTAAATGCTGAGCCTCCTGGAGGCTTGTGGGGCCCCGTGTCTGTGCAGCAGGTCTGAATGGAGGTGCCAACTTTACAACCCTAATGAAACACTTAGCCTCCTCAGGCCTTTGCCCTACTTTTGCAGCACTTAAGACAGCCATATCAGGTCCCGCGTACTATTTTTACCTGCCGTCGTAGCAGCTCAATCATCCAGAGTAACATTAATGAAATGCATGGCAAGGCTGAAACGTTCGGCTCCAACTGTCCAGGGCAGTGGCCCACTATGCCAGAGTGACATCAGGGACAGCTGCAGGTTCTGATGGCCACTTCCAGTTCGGACCCTCAATTTGTTACGTCCAACATTTCCTTTATCGCTCTCAAGTGGCAAAGCCAATTTCTCAATAATCTAAGCTGTGCAGCAAATATTAGAGATGTTCCGATACCATTTTTCCCACTTGATACCGATTACGGCACTCGTGTGGGATCGGATACCAGGGTGTAAAAAAAGGAAAGAAAAAGATCATACTACGCCTGCATGACTGTGATATGATTTTGATTGTGGTAAGGCCTGGCTCAGGTTAAAATCTTTGTAAAACATGAATGAATACAGCAAATGGAAGCCATTTATTTTTTTATAGAACAGTATAAACAGTAGTGCAACAGCAACTTAACTAAATAGATATAGGAATGTTTTTTAAGAGCGGCGAAGAAGAACTGTGTCAAAGCTAACGGAGCTAACCAGTAAATAAATTCCTATTTCTAATAATAAATTACGTGGTATCGGATCAGTGCCTGGACTCCAGTACTCTCCGATACCGATGCCAGCATTTTTCAGCGGTATCGGAGGCATTTCTGATACTGGTATCGGAATCGGAACAACTCTAGTAAATATAAATCAGAATACTTCCTTGAATAATCTGGTTGTCCAATAGTGTGTCCTCTTAATCAAATTACATGCAACGTTTTTTAGTTATCCTAATAATTTCTGTATTTTTCGAGGAAAAAGACATCATCGAAACGTCTATCTTGTCCTCGAACCAACCTTTGAGACAGTCGTCGTCTTGAACGCTTGAACCCACGGCTGCGGGAAATGGTAAGATTTAAAAACCTGACAAAAGTCTACAGAGATGGAGGGTAAAGAGGTCATGTAGTTCCATGTAACCAGAAAAGTTTGGCTACCCAGTGGAAAGGCATATCTGACAGTACATGTCTGTGCCTTGGCCAGTGAGCAGACAGGACTGAGTGGCCCTCCCTCGGGGCTGCCACACTCTGCTGTCTGCGTCTACTGAGAGGATGAGGCACGGCGGTGAAGCCTCTCTGCACGGCACCCCTGGGACCCGGGCTTGTGAACGTTCTGTCAAAAGCGGTGAGCGCCCACTTCGGGTACAGTTCGCTCCGTTATATCTAGCAGAGGCTTTTAATGAGTCCATTCGTTTCACTTTTAACTGGCAGAAAATTAATTACATTCTGCCTTCTGTGTTCATTAATCTTCTACCTGCCATTTTAAAAAGAAAACAGGACGTGGATTCTCTGGACCTGAATGTGTATATCACTGTGGGCTTCTGCAGCGTTGGACACATCAAAAGAATATTATATGAATAGTTGAATGAATAGTATATGAATTACATTTTAATACCATAGTGCTCAAATGACAGAAGACAAGTATGTCCTACAAATCATTATTAAGTACATTAACTTATTCACATTCACATATATGGCATTTTGTAGCTTCCCACCTATAAATTACAATAATTCCTAATATATTTAATCAATTAACATGACTAGGACCAAGATGGGCAGCAGAGGATTTCATGGATGGCTGGATTAAAATATTACAAAAACAAGTACATTTTTGCTAAAATGGACCCTTCCATTATGAGACGATGAGGTGCTTAGCTAATGTGGCTAACAGCAGTGTTTGCTAGCTACAGGCCTCCACAAAAAGCACTGGACAACCTCCTGGATGCACAATCCATTAGCTCCAGTGTCATTTGTGTGAATTAAAAAAAGGTGAAATATGCATTTGGAGCATTAATATAGTGGAAAAGTCGCTGTCCCTCTGTGTGCGTTGTTATCCGAGCTTCTCCTTGCTCTGTTGATATAGCCAGGCTGTTTGTGCTTTTAGTGCACGTTTGTGCACGTGAGGCTGCTGATGAAGTGACATCACGGAAGCAAAGCACCCACCCTAACCCACCCGTCAATAGCACCTTTAAGATCGTACGTGTTTGTTTGAGGGAACTGAATTCAGGGTTTAAGACTTTGGTTGCAGTTAGCCTGTTAACTCGTCAAAACTCACACCGAGCGAACTCAAATCCATAGTACTTTATATTACAGAGCAAAGACATTCAAATCTAAAGCGCGATAGCTTTATAAGAATAGATCTGAAACATAACACCAATCAGTCCCTAAAGCCCCATCCCGCCTTCACCTAGGGCCCAATTAGAGGAGGAGCAGTGACAAGTCAAGCATTACTGGCCTCCGCCGGCGGATGAGACTCTGGACTCTTGTTTGTTTCTCTCTTATTTCAATTGTAGAAGCCACATTAGAATTCTCCTTCGACATGTTATTAATAAGTGCCAAAGCAACATAAGCCGCATGGCCAATATATGTTCAATTAGGATTACCCAGAGACACAATTCACCGGGCCCGTGGAGTTCACGTCTTCATGAAGCTTGTCAAACTGCACAAACTTCCATGAGCCTTTAAAGGGTTCGGATTTGCAATTAACTAAAGCGACAGTGAGGAGAACAATGCACCTACTCGCAGCCGCCCCCACCCCAAAGCTTTTTCCATTATTTTAACAAGGACAGCAACATATTGTATGTTAATAGATTTCCCCCCCCAGTCCTCTAGAGCTTTCCCTGCCTGTTGTCAGTCTTGTTGATTAACAGGAACACAATTAGAATTTCAGGGCGCTGTTCAACATTGGGGTTCCTGATATGCAGCTTAATGCACCTACATAGTGTTCCGAGTGTCACCTGCCGCCTCTGACCGGCCCGTTTCATCTTCATCTTCTTTATTTGACCTCAATTGAGCGTCACACTTAAATCTTTTGTTGTGTTCATTTGCGACATGATTACATCTCGGAGCCTTTTGACTCTCCGCAAACGCTTCACGAATACTAATAAGGAACACCGTTGCTTGTGTTGAAGCGAGAGCTGGATGATGTGGAGGAAAATTCAGAAAATCACTTTGCTGTAATGAAGCCTTTAAAACCAGGAAAAGACATCACTTATGCCATATTATTATATCCTAAGAAGATCAAGTCTCATATCTGGGTATGGGATGATATAGGATTTTATCCAGATAATCGTAAATATTGTCACGACTGACTTGAAAAAGCCGTCTAGCTGGTTTGCTTGGAAGAGAAATGAGAGGTTTTGAACAGGAAATAAAAAAAACACATTTTTTAAATGTATTATATATTTATCTAGGGAGACTTTATGATTATGATCATCTTATTTCAGATTCTTCGATAGTTTTTCCACTAAAAAGGATGCATCTTATCTCAAGGTTCACTGAAAGATTTAAAGTTGCAGCCCTGCTTCCAGAGGCATCACTGACTTTACCGACTGATTTGTTGACGTCGGACCAGCTCAGTTAGCCCTCTGACCCGGAGGTCAACAACGGAGCGTCCATTATTTCCACTTCTCTTCTGTTGAACTCGTGCTATGAAGTCGCTGCTTTAAATGGACGGCTCGAATGCGATGAAGACATCAGCTGCTGTTGGTAGTCGTTCAGAGGATCCTGCTTCTGTCCACTCCTACGCAGACATCCCACACAGTTATCAGCCACTGTGAATAATCTATTCAGAGCACACTACCAGTGTGATAATATGTTGGAGGAAGCTGCCGGTTAATGATACACTTGTGATTCTGTGTATAGAAGGTTTACAGACAAAAATGCCTATTCTAAGAACAACATTTTTACAATCTTAATGTATTACTTTCCACTTCGTATGTCTATGAACAGTTCTTTAAGAGTTAAAGGAATTAGGACAAAAAGGCTGCAGGTTATGCAACTCGTCTTCATGTAAAACACAGAAGGATCATTTTCTACGTCGTGAAATAGCTCGGGATCGCTCTACATAACGTGTGCTTTGGTGCTTTTATTTAAAAGGTGGCGTTATTGTGCTTTATAGCTGCTGTAATTGATTTTGTGGCCACTTGGGGGACAACACAATATTGATATATTGTCACCTTTTATGTTAATATAGTGAATGCTGAAAAGTTGCTTGTTTGCACATGCAGCAGAAACGGAGACGGCTCTTTAAGCTCTATTTTGTGCAGCTCCTTTAGCCACTAAATGCTACATTTTAAAATCACCTGATCCTGCAGTTTCCCTGCTTTTCTTGCTTATAGAAAAGCAGGTTTGAAGGTGAAAGACACAGATATTGGTGTCTTATATAAAAGCTTGTCAAATTGTTGCTGTAATGTCACAGAGTTCTTTTCATTCTCCAGATTTCAGCCCGTCAGTGTTTTTACTTTTACATTTTCACCGACACAACTTCACTGAATCTGCATCTCTAATGGCCTCCATCTCCTCTCGGACAAAAAGAAACATCTCCAGACTGCTGTGAAATATCCCGTTTTTGATATAACAACAAGCGGAGAACCACTTAGTCATCAAGCTTTAAGTGGCTGCTTATGTCTTTAATGAGCTGAGTTCATTCCAATTATGTAGGCATCAGATTTGAGAAGAAAGCCGATGAATGCGACGCGTGCAGGCGCCGTTCAGATTAGGGCAACAATGCAACGTCGAAAGGCTTCTATTCCAGCGTTTATACCCTTATATTTCATAGTTTCTTAATAATCTGATGACTCAGAGTGGTGGAATGGTCTTTTCTTATTTCCCCCCCCAAACAATGTCGGCGTCTGCTTTCCTTTCAGCCAGAATTACTGTTCATTACAGCGACAGTACAGAGCGGGCGTCTATGTAGTCTAACAAAGTGCTTTTCCCTTTCATGTCAAAGGATCTAACAAACAAAGAGGAGATTATGCAGCATGTACACTATCTAAAGCCTCAAAAGGCATTTTGTTCCCACTTAACAACACAACCTGCTGCAAAGTGTCTGCGGCTTCTCCGGCTTTCATTCAGCAAATTCCACAAGGAAACCCAACACGGTCTGATTAAGTGGAATGTAAATTCCCAAAGCTGTTGAGGAGCGGAGGCAAAAACAGCTAATTTCTTTCACTTCGTGTTTACAAAAGTTAGAAAGACGTTTGGGTTCAGGACTTATCTCTCGGCGAGCAACTTTCCGGAGGACATCCTGACATTTAAGTAAATTGAATCAATACTTTCCATTTAGACGATGAATAGATTTGCGTAAATGAACCTCCAGGTTCAAGTTAGAGCAACTCAATAATTTACGTAAACAGCTCAGTCATACGCGATGTTATTCTGTGAACAGCTGTGCTGAAAACACTGGAAATTAAAGACTGCAGGGACAGAAAGACTCTGTTTGTCTGTGTTTGTCTGCTCACAGCTAATGGGCTAATATTAGCCATTCAATGTGCCACAAAGATTAGGTGAATTGTTTGAATGAAATCATGCATTTCTCAAACATTCTGCACAAACAACTCCAGCCGAGAGGATTTTCTATGTTCACATTATCCTCAACGTAAACTGGAGATTTACAGCAGAACGCTGTCAAACAACACGGCGCATAAATCATGTTGCAATGTCAGCAACAAGAAGACGTTATGTTTGGGTTTTTGTCTGCATCAGTTGAGAGGAATCACATGGAGCTTTAACTGTAGCAGCTGATACAACATCATATTTATCCATTATGAAAATGAAGCAACGCGTTCTCTTTCCGTATTCCACGGAAATAGACATCACACTTTGTCATTTTTTCCACGACACCTGCATCTCATGCCTTCCTTCTAATTGGTGTCTTGTTGTCTAAATGCAGCAATTAGACAGAGTCATTTACATCCCTTTTTTCTAATCTGATCAATTCTGTGAAAGTCTATTTATTGATTTACGTTTATGTGACAAGATCTATTAAATAAAGCTTAATGTGTTTGTTCTCTTTAATGTTTTCCTCCACGGCAGCAGCTAAAATCTTGACAAAAAGGAGATTCATGTCCTCTTTTTTTTTGTCACTTCACATTGAAATGTTTGACACCTCAGAGGAATGGCACAATAATTGGGATGTCTTGAAGCCGGAGCCGCCAGAATCCCATCAAGAATTACAGGATATATGAGGAGGCGGCAAACCTCCTGAGATTAGAGTAGATTCTCACTCTGGTCAGTAAGATATTCTCCCACCCAGAGAATGTGCTGCTTTATTCAGCCTTGTGGTGAATTTAAAAAAGGAAGTTATGAATAAAACTTGTCTTGAACAAAGAAACAAGCTAAAATGAATGTAAATTGTTAAATGTCACACAACAGGCGGTTCTCTTTTCATTCACCTCCACATTTGCGTTTGCAGGCGATCTAGTGGAACAATGTAGCATTCTGATGACATTTTCATAAAGTAACCCTTGACGGACACTTTTTAAGAATGAAAGAAAAGCAACTCATTAAATTCTCTTTCCAACACAGAAGATCTCAACCTTTGACAGAAGATTGTCTATTTCTATCTGCTGAAATACACAAATACAGATCCGTCCTGTCTTGTATGCATCTGTGTAAACACTGTCTGGAAAGCAAGTTGTTTTTTAAATCACTCACAGAACTGCTGCTGTGGGTCCACATACAAATCAATCTCTTTTGAATGATTTTTAAAAAGGAAAAAATTTAAATATATATGTCAATGTTGTTTCTAGAGCATCAATGGGGAAAGTCAGCATCACTAATATCTCACAGGAAACACATTAAAATGTCGATAAAATAAACACGACATCACAATACTGAGTGGAGTTCAGAAGGAATAAACACAGACAGCGTCATCGGTCTCATTGGAGAGAAAAAGGACCCACAGTCACACGTTTGTGCTCCACTAAACTCCTCATGTCCTCCTCCCTCTGCTGCTGCCATTCACTGCCTGCAGCTCCCCCTGCTGGAGGGGGGAGGGGCTGCTCCGGCTCCGTCAGCAGCTAATCTGCCATCATTTAGGTGGCAAACTGAGCTAAAAGTGTTGGTTTGTAAATGTTAGCTATTAGCTCAGCTAGCATGCTGTATGTGTAGAACATAGCGGTGGATGAGACTCGGCCGACTCAAATATTAGAACTGACAACAATAAAACTGGTCTTTAATACCCACCCATGGCACCCATGGTCGTTTAATACCGGGTCACAGAACCCATCGTAGTATTGGCCAATCACATTTGAGCTGGTCTGTTTTTATTGTATTCATTAATACACCTCATTCATATGGGTTTATAGATTAGCGTGGGTGTCGTCTCTGACCTCCGACCCGACTCTAACGTCTGAACTCGGTTATCCAGATAGCCGCCGGCTACGCCAGAACCCCAGAAGTCTTGCACCCCCCCCAGGCTAAATCATCGTCAGCCCTCCTCGTCGCCACGTTTCTCCCCACGGTGGAGCTTCAATAAGCATTTCCGTTACACTGCAAATGTGCTATTAAAAAAGGCTTTGAAAATATAAAAATGTCTGCCGTCTAATGCGACTGAGAGAATACATTGGGAATTGCTTTGCACCACAACAAGCAGGAATTAATGGGCCGGCAGCATAAACTAATAATAAAGGGAACGTTTATCTTCCAAAGGACACGTGTCATTGGAATTTAGGCACAACTTAATATGGCTTGAATTTGAGGACAAAGCGGAGGAAACTGCTGCAGGACTCACTGTTTTAGTTCGCTCATTAATTGGGTGGCAATTATGGAAACAAATCCTTCGGGCTGTTCTGTTTTCTGCAGCTGTACTGAATACTGTATGTATTGCTTTGGATCCATTAGTCTCTCCAGTCCAGGTTTTAAAAAATGTAAAAGATGCCCAGAGCTTGAAGGGAAATGTCCCGGGATCACTGAAATTGTACTTCATTAAAACTGTTTTTGGTTCGTGCCTTTGCTTCTTCAGATACACAACGTTTCTTCATGGTGTTAATGCATGCATATGTAATAAGTTTCAAAGTTTCCAGCAGCAAAATCAGAGGAAAGGAATCACTCAACATAGATAATAGCTGTCATTGTTTCTTTTCACTTCTTATACATAAGAGCATTTTATTCTGAAGGGTTGTTTTTTAATCCTAACATCTGAGATCAGTAGAGGAGACACTGTTGTTCTTCAAAGCAACAAAGTGAAGAACTTTGTGACAGCTCTCGTAGTCCATCAGGAGCCGACGATGAAAGCACGAAGATGGCGTCTATTAACATTTAACAAGCCGTAGTTACTGTTGGATAAAACTGGATTTACATACAGTTTCCTGCAGGATAGGAAAGAAAAGTGTGTGAAAATGTGATTCTATGCTATCTGGATGCACCTGAAGTCACACATGATGTGATCATTGACCTCAGTATTCAACATATTGTAATATTTGAGGCGACAAATCAACTCCTCTTTAGAAATTTGTAAATTTGCAAACGATTGCGATATTTCAACATTTTCTCTATTTACTGAGAGTTGAGAGACCAAACAATTACTGATTGATAAAGAAACAAATTCATAAAAACTCAATAATTAAAACTTAAGCCCTGAACACTGCTACGGTGTTTGAGAAATATGAGAAGATAAAGATTAACAGAAGATTCAAATATAAAAAAGGGATTTATTTTCCTTTTCTGAAATATGTGAATCAAATATTTGACAAAGAAGTTCCCTTCAATGGATCACAGGACAGTTAACAGTACTTCCATTACCAAACTCACATGGAACAGATTTATGAGAGTGCCGTGTTGATATTTGGCTTGCAGGCTCTCTCCCCTCTCATTGATCCCCACATGCTTTACCGAGCTTTGCATAGCAGAGATGGAGAATCTCCATAATAGACCCCCCACCAGTAGCTCTGACTCCACGGCACACTGGAGTCTGACTTGTGTGTGTTTGGGACACTGAACACCTGACTCCGCCTGATAAGCAGCACCAGACTATGAATCAGTATCTCTTGATATTCTTCTCTCGTGAAACGTTATGAAGCGATGATAAGCCATAAATGACCATCAGTGCACGATTATGAGATTGTGTGCAGTTTAACGTAACGCTTTAAAAACATGATGCTCAGTCATTTAGATGTGATTATGATATGTAGAGTGAAGGAAAGTGTCACATTCAACCCAAATGTGTCTCTAATGCTCAGTGAATGTGAAGTCTGGGGGGGATAACAACGTGCATGTTGATAGGCAAGACAACACGCACGCGCGCGCTCCTCTCCAAGGAGTAAACAACAACAACAACAACAACAACAACAACAACAACAAACAGTGTCACAGAAGAAGTTCAACCCAAAACACACAAATCACCAAACAACAACCAGCAGAAAGAAAACAGCTCGTCGGTCAAAACACCACGTTTGTCAACGAGTTTACCACTATTCAGAGCTCGCGAGACTTCAAACAGGCCGCGTGCACTCACCTGGTTGGAGTGAGGAAACGGGACGATGTCAAAAAGTTGCAGGAAGTCCACCGCGTGTCCGAGTAGCGACGACGGTTTAATCCAGAAACGAGTTTCCAGGTTCACTTCCGGATGCGGTCACACCTTTGAAGTGGGTCGCGTGCAACAGCAGCAGCAGCAGCGGATGAGGCCTTCACGGTCCGTTTGAATAACCCGCCTTTCCGCAATCGGTGACGTGCACGTGCTTGTTAACGTCACTTGTATGCACAGACGTGACATCATTTGTTAGTAGGCAGACGCACATGCGCTGCACTACTAACAATGACGTTACAGAGATGCAATGACGTCATATGAACACAGTGAATGAAACGTATAAAACATGAGGACGTTTAGCACAGAGAGACTTCGGGAACATGAAACATTTAATTAGCTTTAATCCACTTTGAGAATTAATCTGCAGTTTACTGTAAGATTTGCATATTATTTGTATAATCCCGAACAGCCATGCTGAGGTTTTAATTTTAATGAACAGCAGATTATTATTCGTGTCATTTCTAATATGGAAAATAAGGAATGCTGCCCTGTGGAAAGAAACCTTGTGGACATCTGGGTTTGTACTTCATGTGATATTTTGATAATTATTTTTCCGTTTTAATGGTTTTTTTTTTAACATTTAATCTCTCTTGTGTTCCCTCCTGTGGTGAGTTTGAGTCTCTCTTTATTTTCTCTGTTTTCAGCAGATCTTATAGCTGCGTGCTGATTTCAAACCAATTATGATCTACGTTTCTCTTTATCGGAGAAGATTATTAGTGAAAACTTAATTTTGAAGTTAAATTGAGTTTTAAAAACTTGTATTCATCCCTAAAGAACTATTCGGCGGGACTGTGAGAGAATAACATTTCATATCAATTTACTCGGAGCACAAATGACCAAATAACTAAACGGTTTCTAACCTGAAGGCTGCTTTGTGAAGGTGCAGCATTGTGTCAGAAAATAAATCTCTGGTGTTATTGGATTTGGTGCAAAAGATAAAAGTAATAATTTGCCACAACCGAGGGAGCTGTGGCATGATGAACTCAGAAAGCAGATTCCTCCGATATCAACGCTCAGAGACAACATAACCATTACCCTCACCGTCTGTACATGGCAGGTATTCAAATGGATCTCTGTAATACGAGCAGCAGCGCCTCCGCCAGTCATAAACCTATAGGATAACTTCAATATAATGACTCTGCAAGATGTACAGGTTTCGAGCCGAAACAGATATTACTCCTGACCCAAGATTATTTATTTTAAACCCACAAATATGCTACAATGGGAATATGTTCCTCTCTGTATGATAATGCATTTAAAGCACAGCACAAAGACCTGAAAAGACATCAAACCTTGAGCAGCCTGACATATTTATCACCTTTATTTAGATTTATTTTCTAAATTCAAGATTCAAAGGGTTTATTATCAGATGCACAGTAAAGAGACATGCAATGAAATTCTTTGTTTGCTTTCCAAAGAATGCCAAACAATCTAAGTATATAGATAAATAGTACAAAAACAAATTTAAAAGGCAGCATGTGACAACTAAATAAAACAACAATAAAACAATGTAAACTATGTTGACCAGCGAGTTGCTCAACTTGTCCGTCCACTGTTTGCTGTAAAGCTTAGAGTGACAGCTGTCAAGAACACACAGTTATTTGATCCTCTGTTAGAATAAAGATATTGCTTAGAGTTGCTTAAAGCTCGCTGCGTTGCTCTTCTGGAAAGGTCTCCGGCAGACGTAACCCACCTGTAGAAGTTTGAAACGCATCATTAAACAAAGCTCAAAGCACAAAGCGCCGCTTCGTTTCTACTCGCTGCCAAAGATACGTGGGACGAGTGCCTGACTGCTGACCTGAATTAGCTGTTTGATGCCTTTTACTCGTTGCCACAGGGGGAAGAGGACGGTCTGTACTTTGAACAGTGACAACATTTCCACCCACTTCAGGTGGAACGCTGTTAAAAACGGCCTTTAAAGGCCGGAGCGTGCAACATGAATGGATACTGTCCAGGTGGCTGAGTGGAAAGAAGTAGAGGAATGACGCACAGCCGTCAGGGAACATTCACACCCATCTGGTGTGACACCCTAACCATAATAAAAACCAATATTAAGCGAAATATTAGCATTAGTGCAAACTTCAGCCGTCTCCCAGGATTTAGAAATGTAATTAAGGTGATACTCAAAATTGCTCAGCCAGAGTAGATTTGTTTTTGTCTCCCAGTGATAGGGTTACTCATCCATTGTCTCCATGATTGCACATCCACTGTGATGATGGGGAATAAGCTCATTTCAATTTTGTCATGGATAAACGCCACCTTGATTTTCTGCTGCTGAATCTCAACTAAACATCTATCAAGGAGTCCACATAAATCATCCCTGACAGGGTGTTTAATAACAAATCAGGATTAAAAAGGAATTAATGCAGAGTCACACGACACCTCGGCCACAATCAGCTCGGCCCCGCTGGACCCACGATTGGCATCAGATCACCGGTTCTGTCTCCTTCTTCTTCTTCTTCTTCTTCTTCTTCTTCTTCTTCTTCTTCTTCGTGTGTGTGTGTGTGTGTGTGTGTGTGTGTGTGTGTGTGTGTGTGTGTGTGTGTGTGTGTGTGGCCTTTGGAGATGCTGTGATGAGAAACAACTTTCAGCTACATGACTCACATATTTGGATGAACACAGGATTTCATTGAACGCTGCTGCACCACTGGCTTGGAGACAGATTTCCCGCATCATGAAAACACACACACACACACACACACACACACACACACACACACACACACACACACACACACACAAGTCTTTGGCCAAGAATAATCAATGAGCGTGTTCTGCCGATTCAGCCGTGAATCAAAGTGGAGCGACTTGAAAAAAAACGTGCTCTTTCTAAATAGGTAACCAATAATATCCAGCGTGACTGTTATGTTGGAGTGTGCCACTAAGACGGTGAGGTTGCTCACAGGACGGTTTCATTATGAGAACTAAAGGTAAAACTAGAGGTAAAAATAAAAAAAAGTATGAACCAATCCAGAGCAGACATTTCTATATATATATATATATATATATGTATATTCATATTGGGTGATTCTGCCAACATTCATAGCCAACGTGCAAAGTAATGTGCCATTTATGTGTAGTCACCGAGAAAATCATTACAAATCACCAACAAGCAACCACATATTCAACGTGATCTCACAGAACACGACCTCCAAACAGCACATTACGATGTGTAATGTGTTAAAACGATGTGTCGCCGCCACGGAAACCACTTTACGTTAGTTTGAGGCAACAAAACCACTTGGTTAAGTTGATTTAAAACATCACAAATGTACTCAGCAACACTTAAGGACACAAATCACGGTCTCATGGCTGAAAGTCCCGTCATTTAAGCGCCTGTCTCCCCTGCATTGTTTTAAACGCAGGCCTGTTTTCGGGTCTTGGTGCTTAATCTGGTCAATTCCACGAATCTAATTCTCGGCGCACATTAAGTTTCCGTATTTATTGCCTTCTTCACAATTCACTGAATTAATAGTCGGAATATTGCACCCGAGTTATGAGCGTGCAGCTCTTTCCACCTTATTTGATGTTTACCTCTGAGCCTCACTTGAGTAGGTTTGCATTTATTTTACTGTACTTCTTTTTTTTATTATATTAACCATTAACGGCTCGGACGTGGAGAGAGAACCCCGGCGGCGGTGCTGCTGGGACTAACCTGTGTAGCGGCGGCAACGGAAAGCTTGCTGATCCGGTGGCTAGTCAGGGGCGGTCCCCCGGGATCAGACCCCCAGAGATGGGGGTTTTGCAACTAACTGCTAATTGCTAGGCCTGCCTGTCTCCCGCCGCTGCCGCACGCTCTACTCCTGGCAAAGTAGTCTCCTGGCAGCAGGCCATTTTGGATTTAATCTAATAAACAAACTATCAAAATGTACAAATAGTATTGATGCATTATGGACAAGGCCTCGGGCAGCTCTGGTCCTGGTCTTGTAACAGTTAGCTCATTTCAGTAGATCTCTCTATGACATCAACACCGCCTCCTCTTCATATTCTGTTCATACTGTTCATTTCTTTCTGGTCAGATCTTACGCACTGCACCTTTAACCTCAAACTTTCACTGTTATTTTTGCCTTAATCACCTACAAGCTTACCAGTTCAACTCATTATTTATGAATATGCAAATGAGCCGGGGCTGCCAGCGCGACCTCCATAAGAGACACAACTGTTTACTGAGGAAAAGTAATGACTTTTCTAACCAACAATGTAAAAACGACATGTTGTTGTTTCGGTCTACTGAGCCGTGACTCTCTCTCTGGCAATCGTCCTGCAAGAATAGGGCCGCCTCCGGGTGTGTGTGTGTGTGTGTGTGTGTGTGTGTGTGTGTGTGTGTGTGTGTGTGTGTGTGTGTGTGTGTGTGTGTGTGTGTGTGTGGGTACTCGGTTCAATGAGGGTGGTGATCCAGACACTTTCACTTTTCTGCTCAAGATGGTGTTTTACTTTGGTTCTGTCTCTCATCAGTATGTTTCCACTATCTATCTACTGTGGGGGGGGGGGGGGGGGGGTTTCTGGACTAAATGTGAAGCACATGTAACATTATTGACTGAAAAGTCTCATTTCAACACGCCGCAGTGGAGCGATTGTCTTATCACCATGACTGCAAGCTATATAAACACTCTTGAGGAATAAAGCTTTGAATTAATCAGGCAAATCGTGTTGTTGTGTTTGCTATCAGCGAGCGGACGTTTTATCAACACGCAGCGAGCTCATTCTCGCCTCTTTCCAGGAAAATACAGCCGCTGTTCGGAAACATTTTCTCCACGTCCTCAATGAGGGATTCGACAATCCAACATAAATTGAGGCTGTGGGCCCCACAGGACTCCGGCTTCCTCATTTGCACCTCAATTGGTCACGTCTGATGAAAAGAAAAGACTTGAAAGCCCTTCCTTAAACTCGCTGAAGGTGAATCGCTGTCCATGGTGCTGAAACACACAACTCGTGTCTTTATTGTACCATAAAAGATGTTTCCTGGGATTCATATGTAGGTTTACACAAAACAACCACAAAGGGATGCAAAACAACAAAGATACGTAACTGAAAAGAGACGCAAATGCACATAGATGGACAGCAATGCATGCAAAGTGACCTTTTAGAAACACAAAATGATGACAAATATGTGCAAAGCGACCACAAAGTTGACAAAAATAAGATGCAAAATCATCACAAAGGGATGCAAAACAACTGCAAAGACATTCAACATGACGGCCAAATGGACACAAAGAGATGCAAAATGACCATGAAGAGACAAAACCACCACAAATAATTACACCAAATGCCTACAAGCATGGCCACGAGCCTTGCTGCAGCTGTTGAATAATGACCACACAGAACACAGAGAGAATCCCTGTAGAAACAAAAAGCAGGAAGAACCACTGCATTATAATACGGCCAGCTGTGATAATGTTCGGATCTGAAATGGGCCCGTAAGTAGGAAGCCTGTCAAAAGGTAAAATATATGCCTCTTATTTATGGAACGTCAATAGTATGGATGTTCTATCTGCAACTTGCTCCTTTGATTAACTCACTTCATTCGGATCTACTCTCCTGGGCTTGTTTCGGCCCGACTCCAATCGATGACCCTCTCTGTTTATTAAAGAGTCACATGATCCCGCGTTGTATTTTTAGCACCGGTCGCTATCATCATTTATTGCATCGGCGTGCTGATTCCAGATTATGTGGTAAATTCTTTATGTCTGCTATAAAATGTAAAAAGCGGCAGCGTCAGGCGAATGGCATTCGTATAACATGACATGTCATGTAGACCTTATATTTCCAACATTACACAACCAAAAAGTCCTCATAATGACTAAAATTCCATCATTAATTAACTCAGTTAATAGCTTTACTTTTGTATTCCAATTTTAAGCACATAATTCCTTTGGAATCAGGTTTTCTTTTTGGGTCCTTGTAGCCAACTGATTAGTCTTTGTAATAGAGAGGAAATAAAGCAGGGCAATTAATTTGACAAGCCCTCTTCATTCTGATTCTTATTCAGAATTGGGACGCGTTATTCCCATGACTTTCAGGCTGACCTCGCTTCATAATGATTCACTTCCTTCTGTGTGAAAGTAGAAGCGCTGTCTTGTCTCCGAGCTGAAGCCGCGGAGCCACAAGTCTCACGAGGGCCGCTGAGCGGCTGCATTGGCCGGTGATTGTCAGTTTCAGTTGATGTGATGGATAGACGCAGCCTTAAGAGCAGCAGGAGAGGCCGGTTTAGACAGAAACCTCACAGCCCTGGCTTGTATATCGAAGACGGACCACTTTTGCATGTGGCAGCACATTAGTCCACACACACCACGTTCAAAGCCGATGTACCGACACGGGAATCGATGTTCGGGTCTCCAGCAGTGTGCCATCAAGTCTGTTTGGAGCAAACTGACAGTAGACCTGCATTTATCATTCATCCAACCGGACAAATACGGGAGGCTTTTTCACAGAAGGGGTCACATTTTTGCTTCATTAGTCCTTTTTTGTTGTTGTTGTTGCATTAATACACTCTCAAATCACATCTCCCGTTGAGGAAAAACAGCCAATTATTCTACATGAACACCAAGGAAAATGAAGCAGCTACTCGTTTCCCTGGAATACAGTCAATTACACACAGGGATCATTTAAAGGGAATTCACCAGAAGAGCTGCAAAGCTTTATGACCACGGATCTTTAGATATACACGGTTATTCCAACCATGGAGTTAATTTGCAAATGTCTTGCCTCTTAAAGCGCCAAACAAATGTTGTGAATAAATTAATTTCACCTGGGTAATTGGGACAAATAATGTAATCATTGCACCTGGTTAAAGTGATTACTGATGCATTTAAATAGGAATAAACAGAGGATTATGTCTGAAAACAAAATATCAATACTTTATGGGCAAGAAAGTGATTTTAGGTATTGCTGTTATTTTTGTTATTTTTTTCAGTCACAAACTGAATCACTGGAGGTGAAAAGTTATAACAGATCTATGGGTTCATCCGGAGGTGGACGCGACTATAAGCAGCAAATCTAATGGAAATCCAACCAATCGTTGAGACATTTCACTCAAAAGCACAAAGATCAACCTCGTGGTGACACTAGAGGAAAAAGTCAGTCGGGTCCATCCTCTCTGGACCGCGAATGTCCGTATAAAGTTTCATAGCAATCCATCAAACGGTTGTTGAGATGTTTTAGCAGCAACAATAAAAGGAGCCGTGCAGCCGACACTTTATATTATACTTCAGGTATCAAGTTTCCCTCCGGCTTCCACAGGTTGATTTCAGTATTAGTATTCATGGTGTCACACACAGACATTGATTAGGAACATAAAACACGTATTCTGATGCGTCACATGAAGGGGCCACGAGGTCACCGCCGACCACTCATAGGAATACATCAAAATCTCTTAGCAATAAAGTGTTGTGTACATAACACCTCGAGGACAGAGCGAGCCTCCGGTTGCTGCACCTGCTGCACGGACCGGCGACATCACAGGAACAGGAAATTCTTATTCAGCGCGTGTCAAGATTATATTCACCGGGAGACAAGACGCTTCAAGTCACGTCATCTCCTGCTGGTTAAGTGAGAAGAATGAATGTTGTTTTTTTAGATAGTCCTTATAAGTAAAAATTGCAACACAATTATGTTTCATAAACCGAATCGACACAAGCAAGAAGGGCCGGTGACGATATTAGCATAAATTGTTTCCGGTTTGCTCATTTCAGGCATCAAAATAGAAACGCATGTACATAATAACGCGACATCTTGAAACATAATCACATGTTAAGTAATGTAAATGCATGAGGCGCTCGGCTGTAAACAGGATCTTCCACTGTGTGCGTCTCCGAGGGCAGGGGAAGACAAGGGCAGGGTGACCTGCACACTTATGGAGGGACGAGGAGAGGTCGTTTCATTCCCGCCGCCTTGACAATGGTGATTTTTCACTATTAGGTTCCATTAGTTTTAGTTTAAGACTTCATAAAGGAAATCATCCGGCGTAATTTGCTATCACAGCGTGTGAGAAATGGCAGCGAGGTGATTACACAACGGGTCGTCACGGAGACGACGCTGGGACAGAAAGGCCTGCAAAGGATGAACGGCCTTTTATATATAAAAAAAAATCACATAAAATGATGAAAATGAAGAAGAAACCAGACAAGTATAAAGTTCTTGTCAAATATGAATAGCCATTTAAACCTAAACACGTTCTCACAACTTCAACTTCCCAAAAATACATTTGTTTTGCATGAATATCTATTCTAATGTATGCTGGATCTAATCTACCACGTATTTAGTATAAGATAGAGAAGGGTCGGCTTTCCTGCTCCTTCCTGGATCAAATCTATACCACTAATGTCGGCATTTGATGCACGTGCACGTCCGCATACTTAAATGTAGGAGTGTACACTACAGGTAGGACATGTGCAGGACCAGATGAGCAAAGAGGATCTCTGGGTTTCTAAATAGTTTTAGGGAATTTGCTTGAAGAAATGATTACGGCACATAAACCTCCCTAAAACCACAAACATTGTTGTGATAAAACCTCAAACAAACCTTTAACGATGTGGAGTTTTAGGTGAATTCCTGCAGCAACCGTCTTTAGCCCTCATTACCTCACGTGATGCAGACTTTTGAATTTATGAATCCATGTTTGGTACATTAGCTTCTCCACAATCGTTTCATCACGTCCCGTCCAGCTTCTAAACCTCGCAGCGAACACCCAAAGCCCCGGCATTTCTTCTTCTGCCCCTTCAACCATCCCAGCAAACCTTCAATAATCCCAGTAAATCTAAAAACGATGACCTTGAGGAAGAAAAGGTGCATAACAGCAACGCTGAGAGCACATCATGTTTTTTTGTTCTTGCTCTTTCTTTCCTCTTTTATTTCTCAGAAACCAAAGGACCGTGGCAGGAGATTTCATTTAACAGAGGGCTGAAGGAAAAAAATGGATGATCGCGCAATTCTGATACAAAAATCAGAACAATAAAATTGGAAACAAAGAGACTGCTCATCCTGCACGGGGAGGCGAGTCACAAAGGAGACGGTTTCAAAATGGTGGCACCCGGAGAGAGAAAAAAGAAACGAAAAAGACGTCAGCAAAAAGAAGATTTTTTTCTTTCGTGAAGTAAAAGCCAGACAGGAAAAGACGGGGCCACCATATGGCGAGGCAGCGGCGCTGCGTGGGGACAGATATAGAGAGTTAATGGGACTCAGGTGCTGCTGGTTGTCTCATCAGGCCGCCCCTCACCTCTCACCGCCTCCTGACCAACAACCCGGCTCGCTCATCCATCTTGTCTTCTTCTCTTTTCTCATTTTCATACCTTTCATTTTCATACATGGCGTCTTCAATTTGAATGTAGACAGAAACTTACTCAATGTCACTTTATTCACAGAACTCATTCTGATGAGCGTTAAGAAAAACAGTTATATTGTTCACTTAGTGGTTCCCAATAAAACAAGAAACATCCCAGAGCAACCATTACATACAGAATGTATAAATACCAGTTTCCCTTTTACACTGCAGAGAAAGATGCACACCAAATTGTTTAAAGGTGCAATGAAGAGCGGATTATAGCAGGTTTTTTACCTGTAATATGTTGTTTGCTTCCATTGATTATTGTATTGTCAACACTGACGCTCCTCATCCGCACCATCTTGACATTTAAAAGTCCTCCACAGAATCTTTGCAAATGATATGAATATTTCAAATCACAGCTTGAATCCAGAGAAACTCCGAAAATAAATAAATAAAAGTATAATTCCATCCTCTTGCATAACAATGAGGACATGTTTTTCCTCCACATTCATCAACCTCCCGCTGCTCTCCACTCGGAGAGAATGTTAAGATGCTTTGCCAAAGTGCCGCGTTCCTCTCCTGCTGGCAGAATGACAACTTCCCCCGATAGGTGAAGTTTTAACACCTTCCAGGAACGAAGTGAACCATAACAACTGGTGGTGGTGGACTGCTGCACAATCTCTCTGTCTCTCGCTCTCTCTCTCTCATTCTGCTGGAGAAAACAAACCCCAACACAACGCCGCCGGTCGTACAACCGCCTCTCCATACGGCGCTGACACGAACCCAGGGAGCGCCCGCTGTACCACCATGTCAAGTTGTGCCTTCAGCATCTTTGGGAAAGATTAATGAGCGAGCGCTCTCCAGAAGACTCCCCTGCTTCCTCTCTTACTTTCTAAGTAATCCAGGGGGGCTTTCAGTCATTACCTGTGATATTAAGTGGGAGAAATTCACTTCAAAGTCTTGGATTTGATAAACATTCTTCATTTATATAATTACAGCCCAGTAGACTTACATAAGTCTAACTTTGCCCCAACAACTAAAACATTTTTCAGAATTAAATGAGAAAAGTATTCACCGCCCCGAGAGAAAAATGTCTTTACAATTTAATATTTTGCACATTCTGCCTGACTTGTGCATACATGATACTTACATCATGTAAGCTCCTCTGTATGTAAATATGTAAACGCTTACATGTCACATAATTAGCCCCATCTGTCGTCATTCCCAGTAGTATGTTCTCTTTTTTTCTCAAATCCACCAGCAAGGAGATCGGCCCCACGTTCCCCAGAAGACGGCTCCCCACCTGTCCCACGACAAGTTAATTAAACGGAAAAGAAAAGAAAAACCCAATTAAAACTCACTTTCCACGTTTCTGCTCTTTGCACAAAGCACTTAAACTGAGAGAAATTGCACGCATGCAGCTCTGCTGTTGCCTCCTCCGATACAGTGATGATTCATTCAGTGGCGACGAGGCTTTCATGCTCCGTTCACAAAGAACCAGCACAAAACACAAAAAAAACACACACTTTTCTCACAGGAAAAGGTGAGGTAAGAGAAAATGCCCCGCAACCATTAAACACAGCGGAGATGTAGAATAAAGATGAAATTGCTAACACTGCAGCCGTGCCAAGTCAAGTCAACTTTATTTGTGTTTGTGGAGCCCGAAATCACAAACAAGTGTCTCAACGGACGAACATCATCGGGGCGTCACGATGGCCTCGGGGGGGATTCACGACACCGACCATGTAATCACAGCCTCTCCATCTCACATCGGCCCGGGGAGCTTCCTTCCATGACATTCTCTCTCTCCCCTCAGTTCCCGTCACCTCTACACTATCAGAATAGAGTTAATGTCACAATATGAGGGGTGTGTGACCCAGTCCCACTGCATAGGACCAGAAGGAAACGCTCAGTTTAAACTCATATAAATGGGATTTGTTTATCATGTCAACAGCATTTAAATTGTACCACTGAATACACAATAAATCTGTATCTATAGCAGACATTGTTCTATAAGACATATCAATGCTACTTGCTTTCTTTTGGTATCCGTGTGCAGACTTTCATGGCTCCACAAACCTTTTGTTTTTGTTCGATATAATGGATCGTTTTGGGTCTAAATATCTAGGGGCTGATGTGCCGCAGAGATGGAGGGGGGGAGGGGGGAGACAGCTGTAATCACTCTCTCAAAGTTACCAACGGCAGCTTTAATGCAGTATTTGTTCTGGCACTACCAGCCATCGACCTCAGCACAATGGCTGCCAGGTCCGTCTCCTGTGCTGCACCCAAACATTCCTTCATTACGGGATTCCAAACGCCTCTCAGGACTCGTCTTTTTAAACTATTTTATTGCATACCGAGCTATTTATTATAATTATTATCACTAGTCTCTTTGAAAGAGTCCAATCAGGACTAAATTGCAGTGGCTCCAGCAAGATTATAAAGGACGATGATGATGATGATAAAGTTGCATCATGGAAAACGTCCAGATGAACTAGTTCTATAAATATTTGGAGTTGACTCTGACTCTGAAACTGCAGAGGGTTGGAAAAAAACGCCATCTTGTCAAAACAAGTCACCTGGTTTCACGTGGATTCCTGCAGAAACGGACGACGTCTTCACAAGAAACAAGGTTGAGGGGAAACATCTCATCCACGCCTCCTCGTTAGCTGATTCATGGGAAACGTTCATATTCCGATCTCACCATTACAGACGCTCGAAGTGTTTACAATGACCGATAACGTATCGCGCTTCCTGCTCTTCAAAGCCGATGACGATAATGAAGCGTTACTATTCATGAGCTCCAGAAGGTTTAACGTTATACTCCGTTTTTAAAGGCTTTGAAGGAAAAGGGAGAGCAGCTGCTTTTAAGCCGTAATGTTTCACCAGCAGAGGCCTGGAGTAATTACTAACAGTGACTAGTTAGTGTATCAATGGAGATGGCTGTGTGGAGAAAGGCAAAGAAGACAGCAGGAAGTGAAAGGACGGACATTCACATCACCTGAAGCAAATCCACATTGGCAGTAAGAATGTTAACATAAGGTCATTAGCTTTCACTTTCCATCTGCAGTCGCTTTCCGCGCTCGCCGCTAAATGTCAGGCCTCGCCGATACGAGCATGCAAATGGCGCCGCCGAGTGCAACCTGGGCTTTGTTTGTCCTCCGTACGCCCGTGTTTTCTTGTCCCTTTGACCCCTCCTCCCACAACAATCCCTCACTCCGTCCGCTGTAATGTCCCTGACATTTTTCTGCAGGACTGACGCATCAAAAGTGCACAGCGATAAAGCAAAGATCAAGAAGAGATTGCTCCATTATTTGCTGACATGGGTCCTCGTGCGTTGATGGCGCCAGGGAGGCAGAAAAAATATACCTGGAAGTGTTTTGGCAAACTTTAATCATCGTGTTTGAACAGGCGTGGATGTTTTAATTGCACGCTTGGTTTTAAAAACTCCCACGTTTTCTCTGAGAAACTCGATTGCTTACAGGAGGAAATTTCCCGGCGTCGTCGTCGTGTCAAATGGTTCGCCAAAACATCGCCATCATAAACCCAAAGAAAGAGAGTCGCAGTCGTCACAGCGTCCTGAGATTTCAGATTCATTTATCTGTGAAGATGGTATGAAATTATCATCATAATAGCAGTCATTACTTTGCGTCGGTGAAAGGCTGCTTGGCTCAGTCTGCTAACATTCGGGGACAGGCTCGGGGAAAGATGAATGCTGTCAGACGAGCAATTCATTTCTGGCAGCTCAGGTCAGCCCGGGGAATGAATGGCACGATGGTTAGAAATGATATTACCGCTTCTTTAATTTCCTGTCAATTTCAGACTTTTCCTGTGTTAACATCAGAGGAGCTGTTTGTTTCTATTATAGAGATGAAGGCAAACATTTGGGAAGGAAAACTATCTTCTTTTGCAAAAAGGCTAAAGTGCAAAAGTTTGAAAGTTTTTGCTGCTAGTTTGCATCTGAAAACGGCGTAATTTTCAAAAATCATGAGGAGAATAAATCACTTTTTCTAGTTGTATGTCTTCTGCAGGTCTTTGACTCCAGAGCAAATAAAGTAACAGGACGAGGCCGATGTTTCTATTAAGAACTCACTGACAATTTTATTCATAATAACATGTAAAAAAACCTCCCAAATAGTCCCAGTTAATTCTCCATTAAGGTAACACTAAGCAGTAGCTGATTATACTCGTCTTCATCCTCATACTTTGATGATACGTCACATCTTAACATTAATTGGCTACCTTAAATTGAAATATGTGATATATATTCTTAAACAAACATGTGTGACCTTTGATCTCCTGAAAATCATTGCACTTATTAAACTTTATTGTTAAAGTGGATGCAAGCATATTCAACAAAAATTCATCAAAAGGGGGAAAATGTTGTTTTCACAATTCAAACGATTACAGTTCATAGCAGAAATGTGCGACTCTGCAGCTGTTTTTCTCTCTTCATTTACTAATATTTACACGTGAACCTGCAGCTGGCCGGAGAAGAATGAATTAACCTGTGAATGAATCATCATTCATCCGGCGCCCGCTCAGCGCCGGTGGAATTTACATAAATCCCACAGTAATTTTGGAATAATTTGAATCTAAATAGCAACGGGCTGAATAATCAACAAGTAATGAGAAGTAAAATTGGTCATCTGTTCACATCTTTCACTATCGGCTTCATCAACGGGCATGGCTGCTCCCATTCACTCCCAACAATCCTATTTAGAGGTCGGTCCCTTCCATGCCGTTTATTTAACCGGGAGGCATGACTGTTTCACTTCATACTGTATCACTCATCCCCACCGAGACACAAAGGCTAAATAGCAGCCTTATTAATTCCCAGCGCTTCCTTTTGCTGCCATACATGCAAATTCAGTCTTGATTAAGCTTCGTATTCTGATTGTGTGGAATGATTTAAAAGTCTATTTAGGGATAATCTGATTTTAATAATAATAATTTATCAGAGTTCATTATCATCAGAATGTGATTTTCTCTATTAGAACCATGTATTCATGTATGGGATGGGCAATTTAAGAAAATTACATATTGACTTCCATGAGGTTCCGTGCTTAATTGCTTTTTTCCCCCCTAAATGTTCTTCTTGTACAATAAAGATGTGGAATCACATCGTCTCCAAAGGTTATCTGCAATATGCACAGCATTCATAACACATACCATCCTCTCAGTGTTGCTTATCAGGCCTGTTATTAATCTGTGAGCAGGGCCACATAGTGAGGGGAATGGTGACAAACTCCGGGGGGGCCCACGCATAGGGGGGGTACTCAGGAAGTAATAGTAAAAAGACGTATTCTTCATGGTCAGCCTCATTAATGAATGATAATCAGTGTCTAAATAAACTAGTTTGATGGATTATTATTCATATATAAAACAATGTTGTAGCCTCTCACAGGCTCAACCCACCCCCGCGAGCTGCAGATGGTTTCATCCACGGGCAAAAAGGTTAAACCACGGTAATTGCAAATACTTTTGCGGGGGATTCAAAGATGTTCAGGCAATCATGTCTAAAGATAAAAAGCGAGGCATTAATAACAATAATTATTTGAGGAAAAATAGCCGTTAACGAAACCCTTTGAAAAGGACAGAGTGATAAATGTCACGCTGAAAGTACCTCATTAAGTAATATTATCTTAAACGTGGAACAAAAAAAAAACACTATGGATAAAAGTGATTGGTTGTTTGTGTCAGTTATTTGTACATGTGTGACCTTTCCCATCTAACTGAGGCAAAATATGATTTTATTTGCATGAGAAAGGTAATATTAGGAAGGAAGGGGGCCCACTGAGCAAAGGACCCAGATGTTTGTGCTGCACCCCTGGTAAATGGACTGAATGTAAGCCAAAAAAAACATGATGACAGTAGACAATGTTCTATTTGCAAGGTCACACTCTTTACACCTACAAGGAGCTCCGTGACAACAAACAGACGACTTGTTTCTTCCATAATGCAGCTTTTGATAGAAACATCCTTTTATTTCATTACCAGCGGCTCTGGACTCTGGCTGGACCCAAATCAAATCAGTATGAGTGACAAACTAAATAAACAGCACCGTCCAGAGTGTCAAACGACAGAAATCTGAAGAGAAAATCTGCCGGGGTGAAAATATTTTTCACAGGAAACGGACCGACAGAGAGCAGCGCCCCGAAAACACTCGGAGCGTCGGTATCATCCCACTTCCCATTAGTCATGCTGCATGTGTCTCTGTATTAGGTCGTCCCTTCATAAGCTCTCAATGAGAGGAATGATTACGCATTTCTTCATGGCTGGCAGTGCAAATTATTAGCATAAGCAGAACTGGTAAATTACTTTCCGTAACAAAGCAAATACCAAAAGACTGACTGTGTAGAACAAACACTGTGGGGCAAACAATAAGTTCAGAGGAAACAGGGCTCTTGAGGAATCTCACACTGGTGATTCTTGCATAAGTTCTACATATTACTGATTCACCGTGTTAACTTTGCAGGGATAAGAATCAGCAGCCGGCAGCATGTAGCATGTCTGGGCCTGCAGCCCGTGAGCCTCAGCGATGCCTCAACAGTGCCACCTTTTGATCAAAGTTATTAATCTTCATGTTCACTCATCAAAAACAGCCTGTGAAACTCCAGGATTTGAAAAGGAACATTTTATTACACGTTAGAAAAACTAAGTTATGATCTTTCTCCCGGCTTTCTGTACATCCGAGCGAGGAAATATCTCTCGGACGAGTCCTTCCTGCTGGCGTTCGGCTTCAGAGTCTGAACGCCGCCAAACTCACTGGAGAGCCTCTGCTGGAGTTTGTGGGCGAGGATGCCGTCCCAGTATTTACAAAGCAGAGAGCCTCCCGGCTCTAAGACCTTCTCGGCCAAGTCCATCAAAGACGAGCACATCGTGACGAGCTTCTCGTGGTCCATCTCCCGGAAACCGCTGGCGTTGGGCGCCATGTCGCTGAGGATGACGTGAGCGCGGCCGTCGGGGAGGAGCTCCAGCAGCTTGGAGTGCGTGACGGGGTCGGTGACGTCGTGGCTGGACAGGAAGTGGGCCCCGTCCAGGGGGGGTATGTTCAGCAGATCAACGCCTACGACTGTACCGTGTGGTAACGCTGGATCTGAAGGGCGCAAAGAAAACTATTTAACTGTAATTTACAAGGAACGTTCATGTGTTTCTTCCATCTTCTTTGATGCATCACAGGGTGAGGCAGCAGTGTTGTTATGTAACACCAATCCACAGGTGATGGACTGCAACTAAGAGCTAATTAGAAAATAGCATTAGGCTGGTGTCACTTCATTCCCTGTCTAAACAAATAAATACAGTACCTCGATGAATCGTTACCTGCGTTTGTATAAATGTGGCAGATTACTTATCAAAAAATGTAATTATTGTCCTTATAATTAAATGATGTGGTTCATTATAACCACATCTGACGGTAACACAAGGTCCCACTGATTAATAATCATAGCACACGTTGATCACTGTCAAACTGTATTAATTAGGCCTATTCATCAGGTATCCGGTGCAGCCCTTTTCTCTGCCTCTTGGTGCCTACAGATGAGATTTGCCTGGATATCGAACCCTGGCCTCAGGGGTCAGGGGTCAGGGAGCAGAGCTTAACCAACCACACCACCACACCCCACACCCACTGAGGCCCCTTGGACTCCTCAAGATTCCCCTACCTACCAATCCAAACCTGAATTAACAAACCCCAACCATAACCCAATAACCCTCTTACCCTAACCCCAAAGCCTAACCCTAACCCCCTGACCCCTGACCTCTAACCCTTATTGCCTGGTGCTATCTGGTCAAACAAACCCACAATCATTACCAATATTGGATTCACAGGATGTTTTGTCACTATGATGATTTTTCTTTTGATATTTAAATATAAAATATATTTAAAAAAAAATGTATATTAATTTATTTGATTTATTTTTTATTTTAGTTTTTTCTTTAAATATTTTAATATATTCATAATTTCAATATATATACATATTTAAATATAAATATATGTATACAACACCATTTTTGGGGGGAGGGGGGTTAAAATTGTTGCTGCGTAGTACCCTCTGACACTGGGTAGTTGCGCCCCTGTACGTGTGTGTGTGTGTGTGTGTGCGTGTATGTGTGTGCGTGTGTGTGCGTGTGCGTGCGTACCTGTCCCGGCTGAGTTGACCCGCTGGACCGCCACCTGGCTCCAGGCTCCGGGTGCAGCCCCGCAGTCCACCACGCTCCACCCGGGCCGCAATAACCGGAACTTGTCATCTATCTCCAGCAGTTTGAAGGCGCTCCTGCACCGGAAGTGTTGCGCGTGCGACGCTTTGACATACGGGTCTTTGAGCTGCCGCTGCATCCAGCGCTGCTCGGCGGGACTTTTTTTACTCTTTAACTTCTTCAGCAGACGCAGCGAGGAGTGGAGGGATCTCCTCTGCGAGGAGATGCACCACATTGTTGACCGTGCAGGCTCACGTGTGACGTACGTGTGTTGAACTGCGCCTGCGTGGATACAACTCGACTGTGCGTCACATTTCCAGATGAAACACCGACAACAATGGTTCCTACCTGGGACAGTCATGTTTCTTTCAGCTCAATATCACAAAGAGCGAAACTTTTTAGACGTGGAAAATATTGTTAATAATAATAATAATAATAATAATAATAATAATAATAATAATAATAATGATGATGAATATGCACCTCAAAGTGCTTCACAGAGTAAAATAAATACAAAAGAAAACAACAATACATAAAGGCACAAATAGGTAATATAATGTGATATTTTGTATTTGTTTCCAACGTCTTCGTACTGTTTGTTGTACTGCTGTAATATATAATATGTGCATTACATCTCTGGAAAGTGTTATTTTATTTTATATAATATAACATCCTATCTTATCTTAATTTATTGAATTCCCCTGGTGCTATATAAATAACATTATTTGTTATTATTATAACATACGTACATTAGTCATTATATATTATATCTATATTACAATGTGAGTTATCATAAACCAACAGGTTTGTACAGTGCGTTTCAGTGAGTTTTTATAAAAACGTTTCACTTCCGTTTCTAGTCGAACGCATTTCAATGTAACACATCCAATCTTTCAACCAAACGATGGGACTCGTGAATCGGGTCTGACGTCGATGAGACCGCTCCGTGCTCTGACACGTTAGCGCGTCGCGTGACGACATCCGCAACGCTGCACGCGGGAATCTTTCAACGTAAACTTTTGTTTTTAAGCTTCTTTTTTATCACTTTCTGTCGTAGTTTCCGGTTCACAGAGCAGAACTCGAGCAGGTGAGGATGTAAACAGTCCAGACTAATCCTAAACCACTGCCTCCAACTACAAATATATACATTCATGGGTTAATATAGTGAATCTACCTTTCTAAAATAATGTGTAATACTGAAATGCTGCATTTGCATCTCGTTTCCTGACTCTCAGACACACATGTTGAGCTCCAAGCTGCTGACCCTGGTGCTGGTGGTCCAGCCGGGCCGGGTGCTGCTGGGCATGAAGAAGAGGGGCTTCGGTGCCGGGAAGTGGAACGGGTTCGGGGGCAAAGTTCAACCTGGAGAAAGTGTGGAAGATGGTGCGAGGCGGTACGGTCATCTCAATTATGTGTCTGGTGTTATAATCCACTGTGCAGCTGCATCATACAGTATGTTGCCATGGTTACACCTCTTACATGCATCAATAGAAACAACACATTTTGCATTTCTGAGGTTAGCAGCGTCATGCATGACCGTGTGGCGTTCAGGTGTTAAGGGACAGGATAGAAAATGAGAAAATATTAGCTACTTTGAGATGTGAATTCATGTAATTTGAAGCTTGAGAGAGAGAGAGAAAAAAATCAGTCATCTGCAGGAAATTTGTTCCGAAGCGAAAGGAAGGAAGCCCTGAAGACACTAAGACCCCGTCCTGAGCTGTTTTCTTCTCCATGTATGAAAATGAGACCGGCTCTGTGTAAAATAAATCAGAAATATCTCAATGCTACGCTACTTTGAACAAAAGCACTCGTGACAAACATTTACCCTGGTGGATCAGACAACAAGAGCCTACTGTATTTTTGGTGGGGAGGGGCCATACACCACTGAGCATTGAAAGTCCTCTGCAAATAATTGTTCTTGAATGCACCACTCTGGCAGATCAATCTTCAATTTTTATTTTTTTACATATTTTATTTGACATTTATAAGGTAAAAAAGAGTAAAGAATATGGAAAAAAATAATCTTGCAAACTCAAAGATCCACTTACTGGATTTTTTTGGCTCTCAACCACATCTCACTGTCTTCATCAGCGAATGTAGCTGAGATGTAAAAAAACGCCACACAAATAGATCCTCTGTCCATGGAATCACTCTACCTGTTCTTAGTGCCCGTGTGAAGTGTACTGTGAGTTTATGTTTTAAAATCAACCTCATCAAATATTCATCGGATGTTTTTTCGGTTACAGAGAGCTGCAAGAAGAGAGCGGCCTCACGGTGGACGCTCTCCAGAAGGTCGGAAACATCAAATTCGAATTTGTCGGAGAAACGGAGCTGCTCGACGTCCACGTTTTCAGAGCCGACGCTTTTAACGGAGAGCCGACGGAGTCCGAAGGTTGTATGATTTACGCTGCTTCACACCGAATTGAAGAAGTGAGAGTGGGCTGTGGTCACGGATGATATCTTCAGGGTTTCATTTTAACGGGGAAATCATAATCACACACACAAAATAAGTCCCTTTGTTCCCACAATAACAAACTCACTTTGTTATTGTAGGGGAACTCCACAATTCTCATTTCCCTGTAGATTCCCCTTAATAAAAGTTCCTTTTATATGATCTAAATGCCGCTCCACGCTTCATGGAACTTCATGTTCCTTAAAGTTTAGACAATGAGGCTTTCTGAGAATCCAAACCGTTGAAAACTAATAAAAGAGGCCCCCGAACGGAAGGAGTGCAGAGACCCGCGGTGATCTGTACTTCCTGAGAGTTCAGCCGGGGTCGTGCAACGCTCGACCAAAGAGTGTGTGGAGGTCAAGAGAAGAACAGCCGAGTGTCAAAAAAAGAGATAAGTGGAGGGAAAAGAGCAAATGTGCTGACGTGAGTGAAAAGAGAGAATGTGGAGGCAGTGACACTGATTTGGCGAGATAGGAAGCAACAGCTTTCAAGAAGACATTTTCAAGGGTTCTTGGTAAATAAATAAATAAGGGTTTTATTAAGAATCCTTTTCATAAAAAAAAAACTGTTTTGTAAGAAAGTGTTCTTGAAGGATTGTTGAAAATATGGGTGTTAAAAGGGAACGCCTACAATCCAGACTACACCAAATCAAGGGTTTTATGTCAAGAGGGTTCGACATAAAACCCTTGGTATATAAAAGGGTTCTGGTTAGAACATCCATGCTCTGCTTTGGGTGGAACCGTTACACCATCTTCGATGAACCTGGGGTTCTGGGTGGAACTTCCATAGTTGCTTCTAAGTAAAACCCTCTGAAAGGTTTTATATAGATGTACTTTATTAATCAGAGATTATGAAATTCTCCCAGGAACCACAAAGAGTTCTCCAATGTGGACAAGCAGCAGAACCCTCTATGTTTAGCAACTTTATTTCTAAAAGAGTGTAGTTTGACTTTCAAGAGTGAAGTTTCAGGAGCCGTCTGGGGACGCGGTGATGTTCTAAGAAATCAGAAATCATATTCTCTAACCGTCCACATAGCAAAGGTTAGCTACAGATTTTCTCCCACTGTGTTGTTTCAAGAGAAGCCAAGCAGGTCAGAAGTTATTTCTTTAAGCTAGGAGATGAAAAGTAAAGTTGTCTCCTTTTTATTTCAAAAGTCACTAAATCCCCCTAGAATTCTGTATTTTATAAATGTCCAGTCTGAGGTTTTGAGGTCTGTTTATCCCCTTCAACAACAAAAAGAAGAAGTATGCATCCATACACACTTATTGGCACTTGAATGGCTATGAATGCGTCTCTCTTTGCTGGTTACCATCCTTCTACTGCAGCTCATCCAGGAAACAGAAACATGATATAAACTGTGTTTAATTATAAGGCGGTCTCCTAATGACTTCCTCTATTGTTTTCTAGAAATGAGGCCTCAGTGGTTCCAATGGGACCAAATTCCTTTCGGTGAAATGTGGGCCGATGACATCATGTGGTTCCCGCTGATGCTCCAGAAGAAGAAATTTGTGGGATACTTTAAGTTTCGGGGTCACGATGCGATACTCAGCCACACACTGGAGGAGGTGGAGGAACTGTGAGACCACCCCGCGTTCCCGAGGACGTTTCTGAGGGCGGCACCGGCTCTCTGAAGGTCTTCTTTAAATACCGAAGCATTCCTACTGTTCACCAAGACTACGTTTAACTGCACACGGAGAGCGTTTACATGTGAAATGACTGTAACTTTCAGGATAATTGATTTAACACAATTCAGCGCAGATTTCTTTAATAAAATATTTACAATATCTACAGTAATGATCATTTTATTGGATTGCATAATCGGTGCAAGTTAGTTAACTTGATTCCTGATACATTTTTCTTGCCAAAACAAATGTGTTTCATACTGTTTGTATCACAGTATTCTTCATTAAATATATGTTGTACTATGTGTGCATCAGTTAGTGAATTTGAGATCATGTGAGTCCATGTATATGTACGGAAAATTGTCCCTTTGTTTTTTCCTTTTAGAAAAATGCATAATGTTCTGATAAACTTTGTGTTTTTTATGTCAAATGTCTGAAACGAAAATCTCAAATCAGAAAAGGAACGTGAATTCTCGTTTGACCTCATACATTATTACACAAATTTAAATTTGGATTTCTCCAAATGTGATTTCACCAAATTAAAAAAATGTAACAAAAAGTAAACAGTGGTGATTATTAAATGTTATTTAACTGTGCAGGAATCCTGTTATGAGAGTGTTTGCACTGCTGAGTGGATTTATATAATTTCTCTTTGGTAGTAAAAATAATAGCTTATAGTGTTATTATCAACATTATGCCCCGAGTGCTATAAATTCTCATTTTAAATCAATAAATCTAAAAATCTCTGCTCTTTGTAGTATCATACACTTTGAGCGTAAGGCCTTTCAAAAATAGCTTATAAAATAAACGTGGGAGTCAATTTGAGCAGAGAAAGCAAATATGTTGCTCTGCATGAAAGTAAACACTGTAAAAGTCAGAGAAATAGTCTTTAAAAAATATAAAGTTTGCAGCTACGTGTCTTTATGAACTAAAAATACGTTAATTCAGCAAGAAAACCTTCATATTTTTTTTAGTAAACTCAAACTTGCTGTCGCTCTCAATTCTTCTCAAATGTCTTAGTGTAGAAAACTATGAAACAGGTGCTTTAGCGGATGAGTCGGACTGCATGAATATATTGTCGTCCCTCAAGTCCGACATGCTGTCTGCTCCCTTGGAAAAGGACATTTAGAGGATGTTCTCTCCCCACATTATTTCCTCATCAAGCAGAGCAGAAAATGGACCCGCTGTCTTTACTTGGCCGACGATCAAAACCCCCCAAAATAAGCCGAGAAGTTGAGAATCCATTTGCATTTTAAAATACTCTTATTGAATGGAATGTATACGGTGTAATAGAAGACTTTTTCTTGAGCTCACAGAGCAAGTTATTTTCCAGTTTGTGATCCTCATCAGCGGCAGTGTTTCAGCTCCTATATATATACTGGTATATATATTTATATATTTATATATATATATATATTCAGCTCTCAGATGGGAGGCTTCGACCTGTTGTTGCCACCGAAGAGGCATCCGAGCTTCGGCTGGAGTTCATTCCACACGGCTCCCATCTGGAAAGCAAACAGAATAAAGTCACCTCTCTTTGCATTTCCATGAAGCTCATCATACTGATATAATAACCAAATTAAACACATTTTCAGGAAACATCCACAAGTGGAAATTGTCTTTAAGGACTTCAAGAATCCACAGAAACCTTCTCAAAATGTTGCCATATTTGAATTTGAGAGAAAAAGACAAAGAAATACATAGTGTGTCATTTATCTGAGGTATATGGGAGATTCACAGCTCCAGAGTTTCCTTCCAGTAGTTATTTTGTTGGACTTCAAAAGCCCATCTGAACCCGTTTGGACCCTGAAGGGTCCGGAGAAAGAGAAAGTGGCCTCACCTCTCGGTGACCTTGGACCTGGGAGTTAACGAAAGCCCCCAGGATGTGTGAAGTGATCGGTAGGTAGATGAAGATGAGCTGTGTCTCTTGATGAAGGCAGAACAGGGAGAAGTAGTTCCGCAGCTCCATGGTCTGAATGGCGTTTTCTTGCTATAAACACAATCATAAAAAACAAAAACAAAAAAAAAAATAATGATGAAATTATCACGGGATATTTTTCCTTCCAGTGATGACGGAGATGAGAGGGGGAGGAGCTCATAAATCACTTCATTTCATTAATAACTGGCTCTAGATTTGACTCACAAGTGAACTTTTGCTAAATTCTGGTCATCAGACTCGATCACCGTTACCGACGGCAACCCTTAAGTTTGCATCATGTAAAAGCAGTGGAACAGTCACAGATACTTTGATGTGTAAACGTACAAGCCAGGATGCATTAATCTCAGCAGATTACTCCACTATTGCTAATATGATCAGGGTCAGGGTGAAATGTCTCAATAACTATGAGACATATTCACAAAACATTTGGTATACACATTCATATTTCCCTCAAGATGAATTGCAATTACTCGGATGATCACTTTGACCAATTTATGGACGTCAATGGACCCACATCTATAAATGAATGTGCAAATCTCTGCTTCGAGGCCTAAATCAGATTCATTTCCATTAAAAAAACAAATAAAGCCGACCACATCTGAACCACCACGTCTGTAATAATGAAGTTATAATCTTAAAATCTTTATTAAAGTAAGTGACTCACAGTCAACTGACAGAAGAGTCATCTGAACCCTGACTGACTGGTGAGAAAACTCCCAACTGCCACTCTTCATGACCACATACGTCAAACAGACAAACCACACGGACTAAGAGGAACGACGGTCACAAGACGAAAACCAACAGGGACTCCACCGCATCCAGTCACACAGTGACTCCAGAAATGGTGATTTGTTTCTTACAAACCTCTGATTCATAAAGTTTTTATCATATTTGCCCCCTTTACACTGAATATTTCATTAAAAAAAATCTTGGTTATTGATCTGGATTGTATGAAATAGTGTGAGAAAATGTCCCCAGAGATTTCATGGTACTTTTACTTGCAACCCAGCTGAAAACCCCCCAGGAAGGACTTTGATGCAAATTGTACCTAGTGGCCAAACAGTGGAATTACAACGTACATGTCCATCAAGAGTTTCCCCCCCATTTTTTGGGGTGAATCCTATAAAGTATCAAGCTGAATTTGAGCTGATGGAGGGTTGCGAGGTTTATCCAGTGAAGCATTCTTACTTATCAAGCTCTAAACTGAATGCTGAGGGAACCTGAACGAGACCAGACCACCTGAACAATGCGGGACTCCAGCTGCTCCACAGACGCCTGCTCTTTGGGCTGCACGGTGGCGCTCATCATCTGCCTCTTCATCATGCCGTACTTGTGCAGAGCTCTCTGGTGCTCGTGGAGGACGCCCTTCTCATGCCGCTCACAGAGATCCTAGAGGGGGGAAACACACGGTCACATGAAGCGCCGCTTATTTGACCAGAAATAAAACAGCCAAGGATGTTAGGAGTTCAAATTATGAAATTTCCATAAATCTTACAGTAGAAGCTGTGAAAAATGGCACTTTATCTGCCCACCAGTCCCCTTATTTAATCTCTGCAAACCACCCACTGCTGAGAACTGTGTCCACGTGAGAGAGACCGCTCGGGTCTGGACAAACAGGGCACACGGTCGTTACATAACATCCTTAATTTAGTTCCTAACCGAACCTGGATTTACTGTAAATATGCAGCTCCGCCGTCAGAAGACAGGAGATGGATTTCATCGCCTTGCTGGATAAAAAACACTTTTGCGGCGCTTCATAAAAGTGAGCGTCATTAGATTTGCGATGTGGAATGTGCAAACATCGATACCACATCACCTGTCCCCGGAGGAGGGCTCAAGTTAAACGGAAAGAAAAAACACACACACACACACACAAAGAAAACAAAAAGTGAAACTCACTCTGTACGATTGCAGCAAATCCAGGAAAAGATTCAATTTTTCCACAACATCATCCTCTTCCCGTCTGCCCTGAGGACACAAGCAAAACAACGTTTATTACCCAGTGCCGGGGTTTTTCAGGCTCAGCAGAAGCAGGTGGCGGGGGGGGGATGAAGGACTGAGGGCCGTACCTGCTGAGCAGCTTTGTCGGAGAGAACGGCGAACTCCACAGATAGACTCTTCAGAGACTGACGCAGGGTCCCCCAGGTGCTCTGTGAAGAGGCCAAGGAGGGAAGAGGCGAAGCGTCTGAGCCCAGAGTACTGTCGGAGGGGAAAAAAAGACCCAACATCACAGGGCCAGAATGTTACATCGTGGTGTCTCAGCTGCCAAATTCATTTAAACCAACAACCATGAAGAGACACAACGGCACAGAGGATTTGGAGTCTTATTAACATTTTTTGCTCTCTCAGTCCAAAAAGACTTCATACCCCCTCAATAATTAAATACCTGAGCTCCCTGCCAAACATGAGAAGATCAGTCGCATTCTCTTTAGAGCGCTCCGCCATCTTCTCGGCTCTGTCGCGCAGCTTCTGGAAGCTGTTGTGAATATTTCTAATCAGCTCTCTGCTCGCCAAGAACTGAGCCTGGATGTCAGCGGGGAGATATTCCTGCAAAAAAAAAAAAACAACAACAAAAAATACATTTTAAATGCAGGTGTGGAGAATATATCAGGCTGTTTTTCCCCCTCATTGTGCATGCGACAAACCTTCGCCTGCGTTGCAATTCTGTTGGTCATGAACTCATCGCCCGTTTTCTTGTAAGAGTCACGCAGCTTCGTCTGAACATCCTGTTTGGGAAGAAGACAATGAGTAAGTGGAACAGGATGCGTCTCACTGTCAGTCACGGCGATGATGGAGTTCATTGTGCAACAGACGCCAACGAACAGGACGTACGGAGCCGCTGAAGGTGAGGAAGGTCTTGACCAGCTCGTCCTCGGAGAAGAAGGGATGCCGAGCGACCTGGTTGATGAAGCGGCCGAGAGCGCGCCGCCGCCCTTCTATGAACTCACGCTCGGAGACGGAGGTCAGGACTGTGGACACAGAGGAGGGGACGCCATGAGAGGGGAACGAAAGGAGTGTTAGAAACTATATGGAATATGCATAAACTCAGATGAAGATAAGATATTCCTTTATTAGTCCCCACATTTACAGGGTTACAACAGCAAAAAGGGACAGTGCAAATAACAATCAGCAGCACATGCAAACCCAAAATACAATAATGGTAGATTATGGACACAGTATAAAACAAATTAACAGTTAAAAACAGTTAGAAAAGTAGGATACCAAAAGTGAAAAACTGTCAACAGTGTGTTGAGTTAGAAAGCACCAGGTAATAATACTTTGATGCTTAATTACGTGTGTTTTCATCTTACTTCTCCTCCTCTTTGACTTACATTCATCAGCGGGATGAGAGCACGACACAACACATCTTTACAACACGTTCTGTACTTGATGAAGAGCTTTAATTGAGACATTATTTAATTACTTATTTTGCAAGGATTCATCAGTCTGTATCATCTGTGTGTGTGTGTGTGTGTGTGTGTGTGTGTGTGTGTGTGTGTGTGTGTGTGTGTGTGTGTGTGTGTGTGTGTGTGTGTGTGTGTGTGGACGTAATTATCATTCCAAAGTGAGAATAAGTCATTGTGAACTGAAACGGGCTCATTTTACGCATCGCCGGCCTTCCTCGTTACTTTCAGGCAATAACTTTGATGAATGGCGACGACTGTGTTTGAGACAATCGAGCCGGCGGGAACAGTTTGTATTAAAATGTAACATCTTTATCAAGTAATAATAAAACATTTTTGAAAAACTACCAGAAGCACCTGGATATTTACAGCTAACCTTTCAGTAAAACAAATGATCCAAACAATGCTGTGAAACGAGAGCGGCTCCAGAAAGAGAGAGACGGATACTCACCTCCTTTTAGCATTCGTTTGGGTGGCAGCGCTGGAACCACTCTGTAGGCAAACCTCTGAATCAGAACCTCATGGAAGACATCAAAGTCACTATAGCGCCGGTAAACGGATATTTTATAACGCTGGAAAACAAAAAAGGAGAGGAAGACAATAATCAGAAAATGTTTGCACCATTAACGTTTCTGTTAAAACCTTTTTTCCTTCATGCAGACTACAAACATTTACTCAACAAAAACCATTGGCACCAGAGTAAATGATGCAAAATCATAATTGAGAAACCTGAACTTAATTGAGGAGAAATGAATCAAAGTGAGAAACCATATGGCACCACATATGTTTTGCTTTTCTTGACGTTGAGGCGATTCCAACCCATGCAGTGGGAGAAGCAGTGGGATTAACGGGAACTCTTGCCTTGCTGGTGACCTGGTACTCCACATGTTTGAGGAACAGGCCCTTCTTCTCCGGGATGAGCTCCACCTGGACCGTGTCCCGGACCAGCAGCTCGTCCAGCTTCTGGGACATCGTCAGGACGTCCTCCTGAGCCGGCTGCATCCTCAACGAGTTCAGGTCCCTCGGCTCCCCGAGCTGAGGCTTCGGCAACTCTGCCGAGCAAACACAAAAAAACCGCCACCACCAACTTCTAATATTGGTTTTTTCATGATGAAATCGCTGAAACTAGAATGAAGTGAATTTCCTAACAGCGAGGAATGCCGGTGTTTACTGATAACTACGTGTCCGGCTCCGTTTGTCCTGCCTGGTGTCCGTTATCCCTGCACATTCCAAGGAGGCCGTGATTTAAATGTAATGCACTGCGACAAATGCAGAGCGCTTGTTCTCTTTGCACACGGACGAGGAAGTGGCATGCAGCTAGCTGCCATATACTAGCCACACCTGAAATAACAGAGAGAGAGCCTTAAATAATCGCAGAAGGTCGGGAATGAATCTAACTGGAGCGAGCATAATGGCTACCTCTATGAAAACCATGAAACTTCCCCCTATCATCTTCCCACAGTGGGAAAGTGAAAGAATGCAACGTGAACAAGGCTCCTCTACCAAAATAAAAAACTTTTTCAAACAAATTCTGCTTTTTCTGCCGTGAGAGAAACTAAAAATGTTGGGTTCAAATGTATATTTTTGTATAAATACAGTATTTCTACTTCATAATCACGAGGATATGATAGTATATCAACAGGTGGTGCATTCAAGTGTCAAACTGTCACAGAGAACTTCTGCTAGGAATGAAACCTTGACTCGATGTGAGCCAATAAAAGAGTGATGAAATATGTTTAACAGCCCTCAGACACGCTGAGGAAAGCTACTCATTAAGCGAAAGCTTTACTGCCGTCACCCGCCACCTACCTTGTATGCAGTTCTCCAAGAGTTTGGGACTGGGCTGCTTTCCTTGCTGAGCGAGAGCAATCAGAGCGAGCGCCTTGTAGAGCGACAGCTTGCTCAGGAATCCATCTGCCGAGTCGACGTGCTCAGCAATCTGGGTGAGACGGGGGAGACAATATGACGTGAAGGTCGCCGCTTTTTTTTCAGTCCCGAGATACAAAATTCAACTGTGGTTTGCATTCCTCTCTGCCCAAAAAAAAAAAGGGAAAAAAAGTGCTCACAAGACACAAAGGCTGATGATATGCTCGACGGTCAGGAAAGGGGAAATTGTGAACCGTGACAGACACGAGGCTCTCGGAGTAATTTCATAACCCAGATGTGTGGTAGCATCGGCTTATATACGTCAGTGTTAAAGGAACCAAATCTGACAGATTGGATTATGTAAAGCCTGTGTGTTTAGGAACACGAAGCTCCAACCAACCTCCCGCTGATAAAACATACACCGACATTGTCTGCGTTGCCAAATATGAACAGAATCAAACAAATATTTGCATGATATCAAGTGTTAAAGATACTCCTTCATTCCTTTGATTAGAACCACAATGGCCTTTTGGATTTATCAATCAATAATTACTCCATATAAGACCCTTGACCCCTGGAACCTCGAGTCCGTGTGAGCCAATGGATGGATGGATGGATGGATGGATGGATGGATATACAAGGCAGGAAGCAAGCTGAATCGGACACATGCCATGTAATTGTGAAAATGTAATTTATGGTGGGTGCTGCCTCTGAATGATTGCAAACTAGCTTTTTTTTTTTTTTTACGTGTGAACCCCTCACCTGGCCTAAAACCGCCTTGGAGATATCGGTCCTTTGGAGCAACCGCTGAAAAACATCAACCTGCACTCTCTCATCTGTCCTACAGCGGAGGGCCTCATATACCTCCCTGTAATAGGCAGGAACTGAGCCTATAGAAGAGGGACAACACCTACATCACAACCACCAGCATGTGGGAGACATTTGATGAGCAGCATGCCCCCTATACGCCTTAAAAACACGTTCATTCAGGAGCTCTCTTTACATCAGGTGACCCGGGTTATTTTATCAGCTGTTACAGGACTCTTCTTTATTTCCCATCATATAACTTTATATGATCCCAACACACAGGCATCCAATTAAGTTAAGCTTATCATAGCTTAAGTAGTAGATAAGAGGACGATATGAACTCTGAGTTCTGACTAATATGCTGCTAAAGCAGAGCAATGCACACGTTTTTTTTTTTTTTTTTTCACGTGGCAAGAAAAAAACAGCATAAAAACTTTCACAAACGCTTTGTCATTATCTCCAACTGTACTAGTTACTGTCACTGTAGCAACAACAACAACAAAAAACATTAACAAGACAGTCGAAATAAGATCAACAACCCAGCGGATGGATTTAAGATGGAGCAACTTCATCTCGAGATCTAAATGTGCCCAAAAAGTTCTCGTGGGTTAGTTCACGTCGGCGGCTTCACCGGACACGAACATACACATCTTTAAGTTAACATGCAACACAATGTGTGTGTTTTCTTTAAACCGCAAACGCCAAACAAAACTACATTGTGTGAAATGATATGTGGACATTGTGTGGAGAAGAGTGGAAGAAGTTCTCGGACCGTACCTTCATTGATCTCCGCTGCCATGGTTCAGCCTGTCATGTGAGCGCGAGAGCACCTCCATGTGATTTCCTGCAGAAAAAGAAGGGAAGGAAAAAAAAAAAAAAAAAAAAAAGTAATTTATTTCTTAAAGTTGTAGTGGCGCTGGTTTAAAGTCCAAGTGGTGCAGTGGAGACGCATAAACGGGCACTTAACGCACGTTTATGAGTGTGTCACGTCCTGCAGTAATCTTAAACGTTTACGTGTTTTGAAGGGGTGACGCCTGTGTTTAGTATGACACAGCCCAGTCAGCAACTCTGTAAGAGCATTTCTTCACTTCACCAATTAATCTGGGGAATATTGCCCGATTAAGACCTTTTTATTTTATGTTAATTATAATTATTTATTTATTTTTGTCTTGGTTTCACTTGTGTAAATTGATTTGGTTAGATTTTATGTTCTCCATTCCTCAAACTTGACCAACAACTAACGCTGCCTTCATGCTCCCTCGTACGTTTCAATTTCTGTATTTTAAAAGTCGTAAACGCGGATTTTAAATACAGCTATCATAGTATTTGTAGATTTGAAACAAAGTGGCGCTTTACTTGTTGTTGTTTTTTTAATGCAATTCACTTTAAACGTGTTTTTTAAGATGGTTGTATGATTTAGCACCACCGTGGTCAATAATGCAGTCAACAAGTAAGAGCTTATATTTCCGACACAACTTGAATCCCCCCAGCGCTATACGCAGTCGCCTCTGGGTGGCGCTGCTGGGTCGTTTGTTTTTGACGCCGGTGGAGTGGGCTGCGCGCAGGCCGGGCCGGGTAAACTGCCAGCTGGGTGAATGTCGTGGACAGTCGCCCCCCCTTCCCGAGTCTCCCTGCTCCCTCAGTAACTGGATGGAGGTTTCACTCTGAGGAGCTTGTCTGAGCTTGTCGCGGTGGACTGAGACTGCGAGAGAGGAACCGAGGGACTTCCAACGAAACAAAACAGGACGTAACAGCAACTAAAACCGCAGAGCAGAATGACAAGCGGAACAAAAGAGACTTCTTGTTGTTATTCGCCTCGGAGCTCGCGTCTCAGCGGACGGAACTAACCGACGGGCTAACCCGGCTAACGTTAGCAGGAGTTAACGGTTGCTACATCACGGGTATAACTTGCTTTAAAAACGTTTTTTAAATATAAGTGGGGACTTTCCAGCTAATATTAACAACAGGATAACTGCTAGCGATGGAACAATGGCTTAAGTTGACATGCTAACACGCTAACTAGCTAGCTACTAGTTTATGTTAGCTAGCTACTAGCTACAGCAGTGTTGGTCAAGTTGGCGAGCTGTTCTGGTCGTACTTTTGTAATTATGAATACTAAATGATATAACCTAGTATGGGCGGCTTTTAACGTGTGTATTCTTTTAGATGAATGGTGTAGTGTTTATATTGGCACCGTCAAAATAACACGTAACTTTAATGTTATTTAACGCAAGCTAGCGTACTAACTTGGTGATTTATGCTAGATGAGGGGTTCTGCTTTTGGTTTTCATTCGTCGATCATACCGGCAGACTTTACCAAGTGGATTCTCCTCTGTGTTCACAGCTTCAAGCATCCTTGCTTGCCTACTTGGGGAGTGGACCTCGGTGACATTTGCTCGCCATGGCAGCTGTGGTCAGCTACTCTCCACCATGGTGGGTGACCCTCCTACACAGACTTCCACATTTCAACTTGATGTTCGAGCAAACGAGCAGTGATTTCCAACCAGAAGACTGGACGTATCAACAGGTAAACAAAACAAATGAGCCATCAGATTTTTTTTCAGTGTTTACTTTTGGTTTCAGTGTGTACCTTCTGGAGCAGGATACTGTGATTGTGTCCAATGCTTTATCCAAGGCTGTAGTCTTACATTTAAGTTCAGTGTATTAGTATTTGCCACTCAAGGTGACTGATGACCTGTTTGCACCTGCTCCTCCTCCTCTTCACCTCTTGATCCATGTCACCACCTGTGTGTCGCTGTTATATCCCTGTCTTGACCTTTGCCAGCTTATAGTACCAGCTGGCATACTATAAGTGATCCAAGCCACCCAAGTTGACCTGGAATCTGAAGTACCTATGCAAAAAACACTTAAATTCTCTCGTGTAGATTAAAGAGGTTTATGGTAGACTGTACAGCCTGATGGGGAGCTAAGACCGGGGGAGGGGAGAACAGCCTGGCATTTGTTCACAAGGTAAATATTAAAGATAATCTCTAAATGCAGGCCAAGTGATACTTTCCTCCGAAGAAATTCTGTGGCAACTGTTGATTCAACTTTTCAATTAACTTAATCTACTGTTTTGGAGGACGGGATCTTGTATTTTTATAAATGTGCCAACGTTATTTGACACGGAAATGTTCTTTAATTCATTTATTAATGGACTTTGTTGATGCTGCCCTTCACGGGGTCAGAATGAATGCTAAAGAGTGTGTAGCATTCTTGTCAGTGAGGGCAGAGGGAGAAACAAGAGATAGAGGGTAATTTCAACACAAGAGAAAAATTGGCAGACATAAGAGAGTGGTGCGTTGATTTTACTGTGGGAGTATGATTCAGAAAATGCAGAAGTGAATCATCGCTACTGAGAAAAGGGAAGACATGTTCCAGACATGCATCATCATCAGTGGCGGGCCGCGGTCGTGTGCGTAATGCTTGGACAATCATTAATTCTTGTAAATATATATGCATACAAAAGTGTTTTTCCTTGACTTTCTAGTGCGGATGTCGGATTGTCGATCCGTGAATTAATGGGAAGTATGATGAAGTGGCACTAGAGTCCACTTACTGACAATGGACAGACAGCTGAGGTAGCACATTGTGTCACTCCCTTGACATCGTTATCACAAGAGCGAAACATAAGAGGTCATCATTGGACTAGCTTGCTAAACCATAATTATTAACACACTGTAATGACAGGCTGCTAATTACTGTCAATGCAATGTTGTCAGGAGAAATGTTTGCTTGTCAGCTGTCAGTGGTGCTCGCTAGAGGACTACTTCATGACGATGCAACCTTGGGTGCCTTTTGAATTTGTCACTCTTGCCTTGCATGTATGATATGGAAGCAAGGCACCAAAAGTAACATTTGGATTGTACTTTTTACGTTACGGTTATGTTTTTTGCAACAATATTGTAGAGTTCACCATTGGTGCTTTCACAAAATATGTACAGAAGGAGATTGTGGATAAATAATCATCAGTAATGTGGATGCAATGACTAAGTGGGTAAAGGCAAATAATAGGACAGCAAGAATAGTCTGTTTGTTCAGAAAATTGCATAATTTAGATCCAGGAAAAGACAACACTTATTACTATATACCACAAAAAATCTAACATCTAGTCTCAAATAACAATATTGATGTAATATTTATACATTGCCCAGCCCTACCCCTGGATTGCTGTTGCACTCGTTGAGCTTTGTTTGGATGAACTGTGCAGAGAAAGACATTTAATGTTGTTTGGTTATCCGATCTATCATTTGTTCACAGTATCACAGTCAACACAATACAGGATTGGTTCAATGAATTAGTCCCAGCAAAAAGATTGTGTGGTCAGGACTGTGCTGGGAGCCTGCAGTTGTTCCCAGAATGAGTTCACCAATCACTGCATCAGGGCGTGTCAGCCACTGTGATGCATCGTTGAGAAAACTGAACAAATATATCAACCCCGGGTTTTTTTACAAAACAAAAGTGGTAAGATGGAAATCTCCCCAGCTGTGAATCCTCAGGAGTATACAGTGAACACAGGCCCTCTGTCTGACCTACATAGGAAGTGCTGCTGTTGGCTGCAAGCTTTGACTGTGGTGGTACAGTATATCGCTTTACTGCTAGATTTGCCACTCTGCCAGTGTATCAATATGATGGTTGTAATATGCAGTAGGTATGACCAGTTTTGTCCTGTTTAAGTTTCTGAAAAATGTAATCCCATATCACTTTTAAATATAGAGAGCCTTTGTTGTTGTATTCATCTGCCTCTATAGTCACACCACGCTTTAGTGAACAGGCTAATCTGTACTTCCACAGAACGGAAAGCTCTTTTCTTTTTGTAAATCAGGACGAGACATCTTCATTTAGAGATGTTTTCACCTGATTATAGTGCACGCCCCACAAAATGTGCTTTCAGTTTCATTTAGGGCAACGATGGAGACGGTTGTAAGCTCCTGGGTTATTAAAGCTGTTCGTGCATGAAAATAAAAAATATAATATCTCCTGCAGATTAGAAGGCAATGCATTTTGAAGCGCCGTGCACTTCTCCAAGACACGTTTGTGGTGTTTCTCTGTGGGACACTTTGGAAGCCCATTGTCTTTTATTGTTAAAGTGTTCTCAGCTTTGAGGTTTCCATAACCCCATCCCTCTGTCCACTAGTCTATCCTGTTACTGGGAGGTGTGGCGCTCGCCTGTCTGGCCCTGGACCTCCTGTTCCTGCTCATCTACTCCATTTGTCTTTGCTGCCGGCGGAACAAAAACAGGGATCAGCCCAACGCCGACTGCTGCTGTACAGCCTGGTGTGTCATCATAGCAACTCTCATCTGCAGGTGAGTCTGAACACGTGTGAGATGTGAGATAATTGTCAATAAATCACCTGTTGTGTGCTGCTACACATATTAAGATCACGACAGGTCTTTGATGGCTTACCAGAGAATCACTTAAGAGAAGAACAACTTTATCTCTGAAGTGAATCATCTTTAAGATGCATACTTAATGCTTTGTTTCCAGATGGCTTTCACCCATTGTATTGTTGATGCATTGACACACCCAGAGACAAAGACACAGGAAGAGGCAGAACTGACCAATCCTGACTAAATATGTAAATTGTATTTAAAGTATGTTGTCATTACTAAACAGTAGAAAGCTAGAGAGCCTGCTCCCATGTAACATTAAGACACCAAACCAACCAACAATAACTCTTAAGAACATGTCATTTTGCAATCACAATAATAACAAATGAAATACCTTCCTGCTAGAAGAGGTTTAGAATTTTCTTCTACTTTTGCAAATGACCCCAGTAACCACAGAAAATGATGCCATGATCAGATTAAATTGCATTTCTATTTAGGAGAAACCCAAAGGACTTTTATTACTGAACATCTAAAGCAAGACCGACATCCACAAAATTACATAGAACAAGTGAGTTCTAAACTTGTTTGCATTTTCTTTATTGGAATTGCATCACACCCATCCATTTTGGGTTGCAGCGGTCACAAAAGACTCCGCTGTCCTGCTGGGACTGTACAGTAATGCTGTAGGAAGGATATTTGAACTGCACCATCTGGACACGCTTTCTATCACTGAACACTGCGTTTGTTTTCTGTTTTCCTGTTGATGGGCCACTGGAGAGCCATCACGGTTGATTCAGAGCAGCACAAAGAGCTTGGGGACCTGATGAGTACAAGAACTGCATTACAATCACCGTATCTGTGTGTGTGTGTGGTGTGTGTACAGATTTACAAATGGGTTTTCTGTGTAAGCAGGATAACCCGATTCAGAGAGATCATACATTTCTTTGTTTTTCTTTTGTTCTTTGGTGGAGTGCATGCTTGTCATGCCTGTACAAAGCAAGCATCACTAGTAACGATCACCACAGCGGGTGAGGTTGGTTTTGTTTTTGCTGTGACAGCGAGGCCTGTTCACCTCTTTCACGCTGCAGAATGTGAGGGGAAGAGATGCGAAGCCCTCCAGGAAGCGGGGGAAAACCCATTGATGCACTGAGTGCTGTTGGCTTGGACTTGGTCCGGCTGAGCTCGGAGTGATTCGCTTATCATCATCATTCCACTTGATAAAATCCACTCTGGCATAGGATGGGGGTTCGCAAAAAGACCAACAGCTGCAACACAGACTGAGATATCGATTTTTTTTGCATCAAATTGCTTCTCAGGAAACGGAGAGGGAGTTATTTCTTTCCAAAGAAATACAAAGCAATTTCTGTGAATAGCTTCTGCTTTCTCCTGTATCAAGATAGGGGAACAAAAATACATAAAATATTCTGTTTATCACGCAGTTACCGGAACTGTTTTTTTGCAACCTGAGTCCTGTCTGTGCAAATGAGAGCTGATGCCTCAGTACAGCCTTTGTCGGCTGTAGTGTGGGGCTTGGGGCATAGCTGGTCCATTCCTGTGTGTTTCCATGGTTCTGTATGGAGTCTTTCTGCTGGATCTGAAAGGAGCCCGTTGACTGGGGTCTGAACCGACAGGGTTAATGTGGAGTTCACACGCCTCTCTCCCTGCCTCGCTATCCCCCTCGCTCGCTCTCTTCTCTGTCTCCTCTCTGTGTCTTTTTTAGCTAATCCCTCCTCCTCACCACCCTGTCTCCCCACCCTTCCTTTTGTCTCCCCTCAGCGCTGGCATTGCTGTCGGTTTCTATGGGAACGGCGAGACTTGTGATGGAGTGAATCGGCTGACGTATTCCCTGCGCCATGCTAACCGCACAATCACTGGAGTGGAGAAGCTGGTAAGACGGAGGGCACAAATGATACCGACGTCTTTAATAATTCCTCACCCGTCTGCCATGAGCCTCCCTGGTTTCCCCCCTCCCCCCCTACCACTCGAGATGTGTAGTGAGTCCCATTTTTCTTCTACTCCACCATGACCTTGTTTGTCCCTGTGCTGGCTCCAGGTATATGAGAGTACATCCTCATTGAACCAGACGGTAGACAACAATCTGCAACAGCTTGAAGGCCAGTATGCGCAGCACGCCGACTACCTGTCCATCATCCAAAAGCTGCAGGGCCAGCTGGACGAGCTGGTCAGGCAGATGGTGGAGATCCCCTTCTGGGACAACAATGACATCTCCCTGGAGGAGCTGGCTGTCGAGATAGAGCTGTACGACTGGTACAGGTAAGACTTTAGTAGTGCGGTCCATGCAGTCGCTCAAACAAAGAGTAGTGCAAGACATTATATATTCAGCTCCGGTCTGATCCTGCAGAGTAAGGAGTGGCAGCAGCAGCAGCGAGCAACGCAGACAACAACGGACCACGATTCATGCGCTACATCACTTAATTAAACTTTCAATGCAGACACACACAGTAATTCACTGATTTAACTGACGCTCATCGCTGAGTTTACATATTGTCAAAGTTAAAAGGTAGTTGGTTTGTTCCCTGGCTCTTTATGTTTTAGGTTTCTGAATGAGCATCACTGTGTGAATTAGGAAGCAGATGCGAGCACAGACAACAAGGGACGTGTCGTACTTGTGCAGCATATCATTTGGCAGCTGACTTCCCAATGACTTTGGTAGAAAATATTGAAGAGTTGGAATCCCTGTGGGCCGTGTCGAGTTTGCTATGCCTAAAATTATAAATATGCATGTTGCATACCAAATGATGCAACATGAATTCAGAGCAGAAATTAAATGAGATGCGTATTGTAAATGCAAATTAATAATAATATCGAATTACAAGGTGAAAGGGGTCTCTTGTAGTAATCTCTTTGGTATCCCTTGCGGCCTTTGTTTTTAACAATGTTGTATAATTATAATAATATTATTCCTGGTTATGAACACATTTGTCTAATTCATTATTTATAGAATAAGAATTTTGCTGTTCATGAGCTAAGAAGTTGAATGTGCTTGCTCTAAAGATTCAGCTCTATTTGGAGGGTATGCTGTGCTGCTCTGGGCCATTTGTTGCTAACGACATTTGTCTTCACAGGTGGCTGGGCTACATAGGCCTGCTACTGTTCGACGTCCTCATCTGCCTTCTGGTGCTGTTTGGCCTCATTCGCAACTCCAAGGGAACGCTTATAGGGTGAGTCTCTTCACCGCATCATGGCCACACGAGCACGTCAGGGAGAATCAGTTTGCCCCGGGAGATTATTTGAGCTATTCTCACTCAATGTGTGGCAATTATTGTACATGAAGCCATCAACTGATCAAGGCCACCTTGTCATTATTGTTTACTCGGGGTGAATTCATGCCCTATAAAATATCAGCGCAGTCACAATTAATTAAGCATCAAGGCCCTGCCATCCTCCGTATTTGGGTGATTACTAACGGCACTTGATGACTCACTTAAATCTACAGCAACAGTGTTTTTGGTAACTGTTATATATTCAATAGAGTAGCTATAAAAAGGCAATTTGTGTTTTTATAGGCACTAAAAATAATACAGCAAATACAATAATGTCTGTCTAGGAAAATGAGACCACTTAGTGTTTACCCAGTTCTTCCCTTATATAACCTCTGCCACTCCACCCCTCTTAACCATAGACCAGTTTGTTTAGGGGAAGATATAATTGGTGTACATCATCTGAAAGCTGGGGATCTGAAGACTAAGTTGAGATGCAGCACTGTGTTAACTTGTTATATGAATTAATCAGAAATCGCATAAGGGCTTAGGCTTGATACATATTATAGGACCAACTTCATTAGCTCATACTTATCCCCACTGTGTGGTTACTGTACAGACCAATAGTATTGTGCCAACACTGCACATTAAAGGTACTTAAACTCCTCACCTCCTCTTGCTCTCCCCAGGGTGTGCTTGTTTGGTGTGGTGGCTCTGGTAATCAGCTGGGTGTCTCTGGGGCTGGAGTTGGCCGTCTCCGTGGTAAGTGCACCAGAGCGTGATCCTGTTTTCCAGGTAGAGCTGCACGCAGTTCATTATGTACTATTGGGTAACACGCTTTCTGTGTGCTCAGCCGGGGGCTGCAGGATTTGGCCTTGGAGAGATATTTTATTACTTGTATTCTGTTCGGCTGAACAGTCGAGATGTTGATAAAATGTGGCACAGACTCACAAAGGAAATAGAAACACGCCTGTATGATGTGCTGTAATCAAGCGGCACGTTCTTCTAGTCGCCACTTGAGACTGGCTCCCAAAGCAAGCCAATCCCTATTGACCCCAATGTTAATTTTAGCCCACAGACCTGTTTTAAGACAAAGAAAACAGACTTGCATTGCTTCATTCAAATTACATCCACTGCTTCTCCCTCATTAAAAAAAATCCAGTATCTTTGAATATACAAATATTGTTAATTTAAAAAGTTTGTGCTACAGCACTGAAAAGTGCACTGCAGGCTTCAGGTTTCTACACCACACTTTGGTTGATTGCATGCATCATTCTGCACAGTGAGGCTCAAACATGGAGGTGAAGTAAACGATAAGCGAGACACATATTTGAGTGGACAGGGGATTAAATGAAAATCCTCAGTCTTTGTTGAAACTGCTACCGTGGTCCTAATAACAAGTATCACAAGCAAAGTAATTGGGGTTAGCATTGTAGACGTTATATTGCGGCCATTGTTCCCAGAAGACCAAATTGGTTAGCTTGGCTGCATTATGCAGGACAAAAGCTACTTTATTGATGCTTGGACCTCAGCCGGCCTTTCAGGTTGTAAACGTGGTTTTAAAGCTGCGATCAATAACTCGCGTGCAGCAGGAAAGTGCATCTTGTGTTGTGTTGTTAGGATGCAATGAAAGTGCCACTCCAACTGTCTCTTCTTCATTTTGAAGTCCTTTCTTTTCTTGCTTTGTTTATCTCCTAGACATCCAGTGACTTCTGCGTCGCTCCTGACATGTATGTCACCAAAGTGGCCGCTCAGTATGGAGTCATCAATCAAGGTATGAATCACATACAGTCCACTCATATGGTGACCATGTTGGTAATGAGTTGGTTTTTGTATTCACGCTGACATTTCTTTGAAATGGTCAACATTCGTCATCTCAAATTGTAGCCTGAACTGTTGAATTAGTCCCCTCCCCCTTCCTGGTCTCAATGCTCCGATTATTGTGCAGCAGTGGGGCGGCATTGTTCTAAAGAGCGGGGCTTGGTCTTGTCCGTGGCCCATAAAAAGACTAAAAATGACTGCCACATCTGCGGCGGGGTCAAGAGGGCAATGAGCTGCCTTTTTATAAGCAGTGCTGAAGCCTCTCCAACACATCTCCTTTTTAGTAATTGCCCAATCTGTCCTGTGATGGGAAGGGGAAAAAGTGATGGTGCCTCGGGTGTGTGCATTTGTGTGTGAGAAGCATGTGGGGGAGATAAGAGCAGTGAAGAGGAGGATCAGAGACACAATATGTTTCCTACATCCCTCCTCAGTCCTTGAGGGGGAAACAAATGGGAAGACGATGGTTGGAAATAAAAAACGCCATCGACTTCCTGCCTTCTGGATGAGTTTTTGTTTTTTTGTCATCACCAGCTTCACAGCTTGTCTTTTTCGGCTCTCTTCCCTTAAATATGGTGATTGCTGAATACACGAACCAAGCGTTTGGTTCGTCGGGGCAGAAATGAGAACATCGGCTGTTAATGCTGTGTTGAGCACCGACTTATTCATAGCACTAAAGTCTATCGTGCTGCAGCTATGAAGCTGTGTTCTGCCCCAGGGCTGATTTGTGCAGTACGGGGGGTTTCTGTTCTATTTCTTCCTCTGTAACACATGACTGTTCACTATTCAACGGTTGAAAGAAACCTTTTTGTGTATAACGATTTTGAAAAAGAAAATAGCACACAATGAGGAATCCCAAGATATTATTGGCATTAACATATGTTACTTTTACCTTCAAATGTCAGCTGTATATTTCCCCCCTTTTTAAAGTTCATGCTTTCCTGAACATTCACCAGATTTCTGGCACAAACCGTGTTATTATTCCAGTGGATTTATTGCTTCCCCTCCCCTGGAAAACCCTTATATTTTCTTGAACATGCATCACTTCAATGCCCGTCTTTTGTTATTTTCCCTCCCTCTGCTTTCTCTTCATCGCACAATGATGTCAAGACACATGGTATCAAACCGAACCAGAGTGAGGGTTGATCTGTGCAATTTTTCATCTTCCAGTCGGTCTTTATCCGTGGTTCTGATGGTTTCAGTTGTAAAACACTTTGCAAGTGATATGATACGAGCAATGACTTTGACTCAAAATCTGTAAACACGTGTATTGAATGTATTCACGGCAGGTTTGTTTTGAGAATGATCGGTTTGATTGGCGTTTGTTCGTTTGCAGTTTCTCCTGCTTGGAAAACATCAAACGGCTTGATATCAAAATATGCTCAGGGGCTGGAGCCAGATTTATGTCGACACCCCTCCACTGCCATAATATTTAACCCGGTGGGATAGTGCTGTTAAATCTCTGTCCAATAAACAAGCTATGTTGTGATGGTAGCCTGAAGCTCACCTCTAATCAATCTGATTATAAAACAGACTTGTTTTGTCCGAGTCATTGTAACTGAAGCTTTATTCTGAGGTTTCATCGCTGAGTTATGGCTGGAACAAAACGTAAATATTCTACATGGAATGCTGGCCAAAGTAATAACAGATTTGAATATAATTGTTTCCAGAATTGTACATTTGTTTGATCGTTACTCCATAATTGAGTCTTCCCATCAGTAAGTGATAGATGAACGTCAGTAGTTCCATCCTTGAACCTAAAGTCTTCCTGATTTTCGTGATCGTGGGTGTGTGGCGAAGCTTGCTCGATATGTATAAACTCCTCCTCAGGATGTGGCTCAGCTGTGTGGGAAACGGGCTCCCGACACGGCAGCGAATGTGGACGTCACTCACGCCTGTGCGAGGTCGGCGTTCTCACAGCTTGTATTTGTGGATGTTGCCTTTGAGTCACTCGCCGAGGATTTCATATAGACTCCTACTCACTGCTGTGAGTTGGTAGCTGGGTAGGAGTGGGTTGGAATACCATGTGAAAGTCCCAAAATCTCAATTAGGGCTTACAGTCTGTTCTGCTGGTTGTTTGTAATTTTAACAATGACCCCAGAGGCGATTAAATTGCTCTTTGGACTGCAGTGAGAAGGGTTATGCCTAAGCCTCTCACTGGCTTTCTGTTCCGTTGGGATAAGTGTTTGCTGCGTCATGGGGAAAAACACCTGCATTTATACTATTACAGCACGTGCGAACATTATTATTTTGGAGCAGCTCCCCTCAGAGCTCAGGATTAGCTCAGCAGGAGCACCGTTTCAGGAGCAGTCGAGCTCTAACAAAGCAACAAAATACAAAGTCTCTGTCGCTGTGTTACCCGGGGATTGGCCTCTTTCACAGAACAAAACAGTGGTGGACGAAGCAATGACTCGGGGGAACGAAGGCACGATGCAATGTGAAATAAGAGATGCCAAAGTCAAGACGCAAAACTACACTTTGGTTAGCGATTTAGGAATGGTACATGATAATGGTGACACGGCTTATAAAGTACCTCAATAACCTCGTCTGGCAGTTTTACTTGGCACCTTGGCCAAGATATACACAGATACTGATGTATCTGTAATGAGCTATTATTGGCCATTTTATCTGTCTGGCCGAGTTATCTGTTAGGAGATGGAAATGTGAATTTGTGTGGCTCTGCTAACCTTCTGTTCCTTCTGTGTTTTTCTTTTTTTTTGATGAACAGAAATCCTGCAGCACTACCTTAGCTGCAGTTTGGAACGAACAAACCCCTTCCAGCAGGTTTGTTTTGTATATTACTACTTTTGTTTTCCGTGTGTTTGAGCAAAGCATTTAACCCTCAGGTTTAATACACGTATCCTGTGTGACTGGTAGTTTCCTTGGTCAACATAAAGCTGGGTTTACGTGTACCATTTTAGAAATGTTGTTTGATTCCAACTCACAGTGTGCCTCAGCAACTTAAAGTCAATGCTCACGATATACGTACTGTCCAATCGTCATGACACGACCTGTAAACGGGAAATAAAACGTCCTGTTTTGGCTATTGAATGTTGTCAATAACATAGTATTCAAACGGTTTGAAAGCTCCGGGGTCTTTAACATTACACCGATACGGTTCACAACCAAATTCCATTGTGAAGCATTCAGGTGGGCACAGTGAGTCACTCCCGTTGCCCTGAAGAAGGCCGTTTTTCCATGCAATAGTACAACGCCTCCCATTTTGTCAGCAGGAAAACTGATGCAGCTTCCTGTGTGCGTGCGTGTGTGTGCGTGTGTGTGCGTGTGTGTGTGTGTGCGTGTGTGTGTGTATGTGTGCTGATAGCATGCACTTGCATCAGCGAGTGTTTTGGAAGCTAGAGAAGAAGAATGGCACTTTTACTGTGAATCCATAGATTGCGTTAATGGACTACGGTCGGCCAACCACATGAATAAATCACGTTTTTTGAGTGCTGCTGAGGTCCAGTCATCTATTGTTAGCGTGACCGTAGAGAAAAGGAAGCCGTATATATACAGACTATAAGCCTTCCATCTCACATGTCTAATCTGTCGGCATGCACTTGGTCATGATTACAGTAATGGAAATGCTTTTGAGATGTGCTGCTACAGTATGTCTTACTCCGTTTCAGAAGCTCTCTGGGAGCCACAAAGCTTTAGTGGAGATGCAGGATGACGTGTCTGAGCTGCTGCGCTCTGCCACCAGAGAGTATAAACAAACTCAGGTATGTTTCCAGCCACTACACCCTCGACTAGACGTGCCACATTACAGGGTGGCTGCTACCGTAAACACTCCCCGGCAGGCCACAAGCTGTCCGGTACTATTGTGCCGTTTCTGATGACCGTATGTCCCAGTGAATGGGACCAAAGGACTGACCTGCAGAGAAGTGAAGTGCACCTGTCCCACATAAAGATCTGCTGACAGCCCACCTGGGATGTGCATTATGTCCATTTAGCTGCATTAGGCTTTCACCGGCCCTTGTCAATACAGCGTTGTGGTATTGTCCAGCGCTGGTCCTTACACTGTGTTGACAGAGGCACAAATGAGAGCTGACACTGGAAATGGGGGGGGGGAGGAGGCATATTTCACTTCTCATACCAACACGGAGAAATGTGCTGAGGTTGTGGAAATGTTTATATCAGGCCATCAGACGTATTTTCCTCTGGGAGGAAGAAGTGAAACAGTCTATTCAAATGTATCATACACTTAAATCTGCTTTTACAGCTGGAGCTGTTGTGTTTTTGTTAAGTAGACAATAAACATTATACAAATGAATTTAGTCTGTTTATTTTTGGTGGTAAATGTGTGTTATTTTCTTCATTCCAGGGAAGTTTAGAAGTGATCCAGGGGATCCTGAACACCACAGAGATCAGTCTACATCAGCTCACCGCCCTGGTGGACTGTCGCAGCCTGCACATGGTGAGCAGCGAGGCTTACATTCCCATTGTAGGGTTGCTCCGTGTCCGATGGAAAAGGGTCTGCTGAGTGATTAGTTGTGACATCGTCGTAGTTTAGCTCGCTTGTATAAATGCAGCCTTTTCTTTGTTACACTTGAGCAGCCACCACACCTGTCACCATAAATAACATTTCTCTTCCTGCATGCGAGTTCTTGTCCAGTCGTACCATTTCTGAAGCTGGCTGACTGACAAGGACTCGGTTATTGCAATGCTTGGGAGGGTTGGTGGCTTCCACATTCAAAGTTCACACATGCAAGTGTAGCACTTTCTTCTTCTTTTTTCTGCTCTGCCTTCTTTCTTTAACATCAACCAGCCAATCCTTTTGATTTCATGAAGGTTAGAGTATCTCCAGTAGAACCCCCACTGTGTTTCTGCTGTGCCGTGCATACAGAATGGACATTTTCGATCAAGATGTTGTTAGTTTCTTCTCCAATCTAGATCAAATACACTGCCTTCCTGCTGGTTTGCCAACCAGGAGCTCATTGTTTGACGTACTTTAAATGAGAAATCACAGCCGATGCATTTTAAAGACTCTCTTAGAATCCACACGGAAGTTTAGAAAGTCTCGCCTCTGTATTTTTGTTTTGCTCTTTCCTTCTTGGGTTTCTCAGATTGCTTTTAGATGATCTGGTCTTACATGCTACAATAAAGGTGCCGTCTTTTTGCAGGACTTTGTCCAGGCTATGACGGGACTGTGTTATGACGGACTGGAGGGCCTCATCTACCTCGTGCTGTTCTCCTTCATCACCGCTCTCATGTTCAGCTCCATAGTTTGCAGCGTGCCTCACACCTGGCACAGCAAGAGGTAAGACATCCGCCGGCCACATGCACGCCCTTCCACTCACAACCACACAGGAAGCAGAAGCTTTTAGGCTGAGTTTGTGTGCACGACTGTGTTTACAGCGAGAAATAATTCAAGAGGATAAGCCCATCAATTTATTATGGTTTTATGGCATTCCTCATAACCCTCTAAAGCACTCGTTTTTACGCAGAATGGGAATGAAGTAGACCAAGTAATTCAGGAGAAATTCACACAAATAGGGGAACACAGTTCATTTTGTGTGTGACTGTGTTTATCACCGCGACCGTCCACAAGGCTCCAGCTGCTTCCTCAAATAGATTGCTTCCTGTTACCCCCCCCCCTAATTGTGCCGAGTTGGCCTAAATATATCATAACCGCCGCCTGAGCCGGTGTCGTCTTCTGCAGCGTTGAAATCATTGTGATGTCTTTGTCCCATCAGCAGCAGATAAGGTTTGCGAGGATTGGCCCGGAGGAACGTGGTTTCCCAGGCACAGCCGTCAGCTCAGCTGCACCACATAATTAACTGATCCCTGCGAACAATTGGGGGGCATGTTCATCGGTTTGATCTCAGCTGGGGCTTCCTGTTATAAAGCAGCGGCTTACACGCCACCAGTCTGTTTTCTCGGTGGTCCCTGCTAAGCTTGTTCTGTTTTACCATTGCAATGATGCAAGCACGCTCATTTATTTTTACCCATCTGGAATCATACGAACATTTCTAATTAATATTCAGGGTTTAGCATTTCCAGTGAAGGATTAGAATAGATTGATTTAACTAGTAAGTATGTTGCTCCTTTCCCTGATGTGCACACATATAGATAAATATCTTGTTGGACATTGATTGCACTGATTGAATCTCTGATTTCATGGTTTATATATAAAGGGAAAAGTCTGCCGGATGAACACTAGAGGGAGACATGCTTCATGATTTCAATGTGTGCTGTTATATCTCGCATGCATTGTTGAAGTTGACTCACATTCTCTCTGCAGACGTAGCCTGCTGCTTTTTATTTAACGTGAACAAATCTATTTATTGTCCTGATGCAAAATTAGGGCTTTTAATGTTCCTGCAGAAAACTGAACCAGTTACATGAGGCTATTTGTACCGTCTTTGTTCCGTCCCATTAAGGTCAGTGGAAAAGTGAATCCTCTGCTTCACACGGCAGAGGATTCCTCTCGTCTTCTTTCCCTCAGGCAGTGATGAAAGTGAATCAAACTGGCTGAGAACAAACACAAAAACGTGACCACGTGGCACATTCATGCTCTTTTGTTATCCGTCAGAGAGGACAAGGGCTCCCTCTGGTGGTGGTGGTGGTGTTACTGTAATGCTGTGTGATCTCTGCAGGAACGAGGAGGACAGTGAGGACGAGTCCCTGAGCCACGGGGGACGGCCAAACCACGACAACCTGTACCGGGTCCACATGCCCAGCCTGTACAGCTGCGGCAGCAGCTACGGCAGCGAGACCTCCATCCCTGCTGCAGCCCACACCGTCAGCAACGCACCTGTCACCGAGTACATGTGAGTCCCCACTGCTTCATACTGGGAATATGAATAGACAGGCAGAGGTGGTAGATGGTTTATTTTCACCATGCAGAGGTTGTGGCGGATATCGGATACTTCACGAGTTTTAAATCCCCGGCGAGGCTCTCCTACAGAAAGCCATGCAGCGGACAGCAGATGCAGCTGTTGCTCTCCAGCTGTGGAGCCTGTGAAACTCTAAGCCCTCTGCCTTATGAGTGGAGTTCAGTGTTGGGGGGGAAACTGGGGGGGAGGGGATCCCCCAGTTTCTGGCTCTATAATGCGTTGGTATGCTGAAAACTGATGTGGAGAGTGTCGTGTACTCAGTATATTGTTTCATGTGTTTTTAAAGCAGTGTGTGGAGGTTCATGTACAGCTCAGCTTGCTGTGTTTGATGTCACCGTGTGTGTTTAATTCAACAGGGCTCAGAACGCCAACTTTCAGAACTCTCGCTGTGAAAACACGCCTCTGATAGGACGAGAGTCTCCTCCGCCCTCGGTGAGTTTTGCATTTCCTGTAAGAAACGTTAATAAATGCCATGAGAACTGTAGGAACACCTCTGGGTCGTTTGTCAGCCTTTTGTAAGGGATTGACCGGGATCCCTTTTTTGACAACGATTCCAGAAACTGTGGAACCAGAGGAACTAAAACCAGTAGAACTTTGCACGTTGAGTTTCCACCACATATGAATAACCTTGAAGCTTAACAAAAGAACGTTGTTTGAAAAACATTTTTCATCCAGTCATCCTTATGATCGTTATCTTTATTGTTTTGTGATAAAAGCAGAAATGGAAAGGAGGAAAAGGAGTCTGAAACCTCTCAAGCGTCTCCACGGCAGACGATCTGTGTGTTTAATGGTCACTTATGTCTGAATAAGAACATAACCGCCATGAAACCATCAGTAAATTGTTTTTATCATATCTCCTTCACTCACTTTGTTTCCTCATCCCCACTCGAGCTCACTCGACCGCAACTTCCCCTCTCTTTCTCACACACTCTTTCTTAGGAAAACTTAATTATCATTTTTGAGTAAATATGAAGAAATGTCCGCCCCTCACACTAATACGATACCGGGAGCAGCCAGTACTTCCTCATTTAGTGAACAGCCTCGGTATCTTCTGAACCATGTGCAAGTTCTGCCTCCGGAGCAGGAACTTCTTCTTTTTTTTTTTTAACTACAGAAACTAAATTTAGTCCCTGGTTCTTCCGGTGGAAACACAGAAACGTTATGATGGCGAGCGTTTAACAGCGTATCGCTTTATGGTAATATGCTAGAACGTGAGTACTGGAATCCAGTATTTGGAGAGATCATCCTTCTTGATCCTTTGAGCATCAGTCGGAGTGACACAATGGATCAAAATGTGTCGTATGATGGACGGTTGTTTCCTTCCAAGGCCGTTTGGATCCTAGAAAAGTCACATTTATGATGTGAGAGAATCTTTTTTTGAAACTCGATACAAGCTTGACCCTTTAAAAGGAACGATCACTCCCTGCTCCCCCCTGAACTGAACCTCTACCAGAGATCCCTCCCCGATGTCCGTTTGTCTGCCTGGACCTAGACGCTGCTTTCTGTATCTTTTCTATACTCTCTTGTCGTTTTTTGTTTTTTTTTCCCCCCCCTGCGAATCCATCCAGTTGTATTTGACCCCCGCGGACACTAACAGCGGTCACAGCTGGCAGTTAAAGCCTTCGGAGAGTTCAAGATCGTTTTGGTAACCTCATCTGCTATGCTAACAGGTACTAAACATGCCCCGCCTCCTCCACCTGCTGGCCTGGTCCCTCCTCCGTGCCACCTCCCCAAAACTCCCAACTCTCACGCCCTTCAGGGCCCACCAGGGCTGCTGGACCCCCTTCCCTCCCCACTCCCCCCCTCTGTCCTGACTCTTGCTAGTGTCCCACCTGGTGTCTCACCTGATCTTTGTTTCCTGTGGCCTTGGGCTGCATGTTCCCCTTCACCCCACCTCACCTCACCCCACCCCACCCCTGCACCACAGATGTATTGGGAGGAACATCTATGAGTCAATGACGAGGGAAATTATGAAGCCAGTAACGGTTTCTCTGATCTGGATCTGCTTTGTCTTGATTCATGGGTTTGAGGGTTAAGAGCTAAATATTTCACACCTGTATTTTAGAAGCAGATAGGATTCAGTTACTGGCTGTTTAACACAGAGAATAACACTTGAAGGTGCCACCGTTTTATGTATGATCTCGTATATTTATGAACCCGCCGCCACTCCATCTGGTTGACGTGCTGCGCTGCGGTCATTACTTTGTACTCAACATGTTTAGGTTGGATATGAAAGTAGAGTTATTTGGGTTTATCACAGATAGATGAACAGGCATTTTTCACTGTTTTCAGACACATTATAGGCCAAACAACCAATAATTACAGCAAATGACACATATGTCTCTAACATTAACATCCAAGGTAAGTCATGTTGTTTTGGTTGAGCTCATAATGGTGCAAATACTCATCATTCACATCCTCAACAGGCTTCCCAAACAGCTCTGAAGGCATATAGAAAGATATTACAACCGAAAAGCAACGTAGTGTTTCCACATGAGTTTGAAATGCAGCCTTTTTGCCTGTATTAAAAATAAATGCATGGGTGCATCCTTAATGTTTATGAATGTGCACGAAAGTTAAGAGCAAAATAAGTGAAATAATTTCAAACGAGTTAGTGTTATATATTTATATATGTTGCTGTGATGTTCTCTCCGTATTTGAATCGTTTAACATCCCTTTAGATCCCAGCAGTCTGCAGCCGCTAGTTTGAAAGGTAATCTGTGTCTCTGATCTGTGGGATGAATGGCCTTCTGTAGTGCTTTGATTTCTCCAATCAGTGTCCTTGTATGTTCCTCCTCTGCTGCTTTTTGATGTTTTATTCATCACAAGGGTTTTATTCTCACTCAAACTGTGAATCTGTTTGCCACATTTATCCCCCAGGCTTTAAAACCTGCATCTTTCAGTCATAGAATAATCATAATAATAATAAGAAAGTACTGTTTTCTTTTTAGATTATTTAAATATAGGAGGTGGTTTTTACCCTTTTTCTCTTTGTATTTGTTTGAAGCATAAAGAGTGAAAGTGTGATTCATGTTTTGTTGTTTGTGTGTGATCTTTTTTTTCTTTTTCCATCCAAAGTACACCTCCAGCATGCGGGCAAAGTACCTGGCCAACAGCCGACCGGATCCCAACAGCCGACCGGATCCCAACAGCCAGCCAGATCCCCACAGCCAGCCAGATCCCCACAGCCGACCAGATCCCCACAGCCAGCCTGATCGCCACAGCCGTCAGGATTCCCACAGCCGACCAGATCCCCACAGCCGACCAGATCCCCACAGCCGACCAGATCGCCACAGCCGTCAGGATTCCCACAGCAGACCAGATCCCCACAGCCAGCCTGATCGCCACAGCCGTCAGGATTCCCACAGCCGACCAGATCCCAACAGCCAGCTTGATCGCCACAGCCGACCGGATTCCCACAGCCGAGCGGATTCCCACAGCCGACCGGATCCCAACAGCCAGCTTGATCGCCACAGCCGACCGGATTCCCACAGCCGACCGGATCCCCACAGCCGACCAGATCCCAACAGCCGACCAGATCCCAACAGCCCTCCTCCTGCTCACTAGACAGCCCTGGACTCGTCCCGTCTGCAGACGTCGATCAAGCATCTCATCCAGTCACTCAGTCAGTCATCATTCCTCATACATCTCACTCCTCCATCTCACTCCTCCATCTCACTCCTCCATCTCACTCCACTTAAAATGGAAAAACCAAATGTGCTTTTTTTTTTTTTTTTCTTTTTTTTTTTACGCTGGTTGGTTGAAGCAACACTTCTGCAGATCACAAAGCATGTTTATTGTTATGAGAATCATCGTCAGTGCTGGGACTTCACCTCCACAGAGAGACGTGACGGAGCCCGGGCTGACTTCTACACTCCAGTTTATTACTTCATTCCACATGAAATGTACAGGATCAGAATCTAACGAGGCGTTGCCGTGTTGAGGACTCTGGAAGTGCTCATAGGTTAACACCGACTACTTCTGGTTGTGGTTTTTGTTTCGTTTGTACTGCACTGCACTGTCCCGCTGCTGTGGGAGAGTCGAGAGAAAGGCCTTACACACTCATGTGGGAGGAATCAACCTTTCCTTCCCACCTGAAGTGTAGACATGCTTTCTCACGTAACACATAGAATCGATTTCAAGGTGCAACGTTTCTGCTTCCTGCTGTAAATTTCACATTACATCCGATGTCTGGGACCAGTTTTCCTGCAGTGTTGCACGTCTTACAGGTCCTGAAATTGATTTATTGTTTTGTTTTCTTGGGACGCTGTTATTTCCTGTGGCATTTTTTATTTTTATTTTATTTTTAAATACATTGATGAGCCACTATTCTACAGCAAAATGACTGTACCTCGTGAAGCTGTGAACTCGATTCTGGCACATGATCTCAGACGGTTTCACATGGACAAAGATGAGCTGCAGGATGGAAATGCAGCTGTTTGACTCGGCAGGATGACGATGATCATCAACAAAAAAAAGAGAAGAGTAAATGGTTTGACAAAGACGAGAAGTTTTATACTACTGGAAACGTTTTACAGCCCTTTGAGGACGCTGGTGAAGCGGAGGACGACGGCTGTGATGTCTTCTGCAACATCGCTCCACGTTTTACGATAATTTGCCTCTTCTCCAGACTGCTCGTTATTCTCTCGATGTTCCCGTTAAGTTGCGAAGCCTCATCTCCCTCAACAGAACTGGGAATTCTCCCCACAAACACACATCCTCGACTCCGGCAACGATCTTCTCCACCGAATGCGGCAGCTTTGAGTCAGAAACTCCTTTTCCACGTGAATCTTAATGTGACGGTTTTCTCCGAGAATTTCGGAGAGAAACTTTTTTTCTTTGTCTCACAAATGTGTTTTAGCATTTATAACAAAAGTAGAAAAGAGTGGGTGCTGTGAAGGGATTGCGGTAACTCTGCTCTCTCTGTAAATTGGAAACGGTCAAAGGAAACCTGCTGACTTCCTGTTGAAGCGTGACGATCCTTCAAACGCGGAGTGAGATGTTTGGACTTCTGCTGCTTCAACGTGCTTCTCTTCGATGTGCATTGTGACCAGTACAAGAGGTGATTTTTCTTTTTGTTTTTTGAGACGGTGCCAACAAGTGAAGCACAACTCTTTTACTATCTGAATATCTTTTTAAATGTCTTAACGCGAGGCCACTCTGTAAAGTTGCTCCTGGTTGCGTTCCTGTGTTATAAAATGAGAAAATGAACCTCCTTTTTTTCCCGAATCATTATTATTATGCTCTGTAAAACATTTATTGCACCGATGCAGTCTTTTCTGTTTTGGGGTTGTAGTCATATTCTCTTTGTTGTTTGTAACGCAAGACGGTTGTACAGATTATAAACATTTACATTATGAAGAGAAAAAAAATGTCTGAAGTTGACCTTTTAATTTTTTTATTTCTTTAAAAAACGTATTCCACATTTTTTTTTTTTAAACATTATGTTTTCTATTTGATTTGCTTTTAATGTTTTTATTTCATTTTAGAATCTCTAGCAAGCACAATGTGTTGCTTCATTAATGTGAAAACGGTAAATAGATTTTCATTTTTATTTGAGTTTTTCTGGGGGAAAAAATACCTTTTTAGACGTACATTTCTTCTCTTTTCTTTTTATACATCATATTTGCGATCTTTAAACTGTGTACATGTTAAACCTGTGGTTGTATTGAGCTTGAATGCTGTGTTTTTAAAATTAAACAAACCTTAACTGTAGTGATCCACTGGATTTCTTCATGTCGTTGGGTTTAAATATTTGTGCACGGTGACATCGTGACCAGGAACAGACACTAGGTAGCAGCAGAACTTCACTGCCTCTCTGCCTTTTTACTTTCACAGGCTCTGGTTGGCTGCTTCTTACCAATATACTGTCTTTTAAAAGGTAGAACACAGATAACACAACTATAATAGCCTATGTTTGTGATTCAATAATACATAATTAACCCGCTTATGTTAAGTTTGTGAAGTATAATTTAATGCTGCCTTGAGGATTTAAATGTTTTCTTTTTTTATTATCTTATTATCTTAAGATACATTTTGTATTTTTGGAGAGAAGCCTGACTAAAGTTGACAGACTCTTGAGACACTGAAGATAATCCATCTAGATGATCTGGGGTCGATCCTGGATAACCGTGCAGATCCAGTTACCGTTGACGTCATGGCAACAGTGAATGAAGTACTTGATACGAGATGAATCAATGAGGTAAAATACAAATGAATGTGTTTATATGATCGTCTTTGCCGTGCATGTAGTGTTGGTGTGTCTCCTAGAGATCATATGTGCATGTTGGGGATTTATTTATTTCTTATGTCTGTTTTCTGCAGGGCAGCGACTTGCATGCAGATCACTGAGGAGCAGAAAGGCACTTCTGTGTTGGTGACCTCTGTGTGCCGACAGCAGGCGGGAGGTCAGTGTCAGCACCGGGCCACCAGTCTGGTTTTGTCAACTTCCTTCATACCGCCGGCCAGCTGCCGTCGCCACAAACACGCGCTCTCATGTGGGAGTCTGGGTCGTGGAGACGTCTGTAACGCTAAAACAATGCTTTTAATGCCTGAAACTTAACACGTTTGCACCAGGCTTTTATTTGTTATTTGGTCATTAGACGTTTCATTATTCCACCAAACTATTCAAACTATGTTGGCAGACATTTTCTCATCTTTTGAGGTATTTTTCTGTCTCAAAAGACGACTTTAAAGATTACATCATCTCCCCGGCTTCCCCGCTGTTTATTGTGAGGGTCGAGCTAAACAAAGCGGTAAACAAACAAAGCGGGACGGAGGCCGCGAGGTTTTTACAACCTGTCTTACACACAGAGAGACCCGGAGATGCAAATGAAATTTCACACGGTCTCACTGTCGAGGAAATTGAATTACCCGGCTTGTTGCTGGACTGGAGGAATGCATTACTAATGCTTTGAGGTGGCGAGCTGAATGGAGAGGGATGGGGGGGCTCAGAGGGTGCAGGCAGCACCCTCCCACTCCCCCAACCCCCCCCCCGACAGACACTTCCTGAGTCTGGCTGGGCTCCCTGCCAGGTGGTCGGACCGCAACTCCCCTTCTCCTCGATGCCAGGCAGCTGCACGGCGGCCCGGAGACACCAGAGAGTTAAAGCTGCACACGGCCAAACGTTTAGAAACGCTGCCATTTAATCACCGAAATCACAGGTCAGACAGCAGCCCAGCACCTCTTTATTGTTATCTGTTATCAAAACTCTCAATATATGTTGCATCGGAGCAGAAACCAAAGGATTTGCATGGTTTAGTTTCTGACTGGATTCCTTTAATTTCATAGATACACAGCAAATCTTTGTAAATCTTCCTCCGTGGTGCGTTCAAGGGTTGTTTCCCAACCTAAGGGCCCGGGGCCTCCAAAGGGTCACAAGGCAACATTCAGGGGAGACATTTGGAGGAAATGCTGACAATTCCTAGACATCTGAAACAGATGCTGGTTTTTGTGTGAAAGATCAGGAACCACTGATAGAAACTTCAATCATTTATTTAAAAACTTAATAACTCATAGCTACACACGTAAAATAGATATATATGAAGTAAAAGTCCATTGTTTCCTCTTTCATGCCGACCAGTTTAACCCTCGCCGTGTTCACCCCGTCATCTCAGGACTGACGAGGCCGACCAACGTGGGACGTGAGCGTCTTTGTGTCCCGTTTCTGGAGGGAATCCTGCTGCTTTTGTCGCTGCCATGCTTACGAGGGACGTGGGAGTCGAGGGGCGGGGGAGACGGGGGTGAGGTAACTCGGTTTCTTTTGTGGCCGGACTCGGAGGGAGGCAGCTGTGTCCTGGGAGTCCCGTTATTCACACCTCGCCTCCTCCTTTCACAGGCATCACCCCGAGGCAGCACGTAGCCACGAAGGATTCATGGAGCTGTCTGGTTATCCCTCCTCACCTTTTTTTTACTCCCCCTCTCTCTCCCCCTCATGCTTCACGACCTTCTCAAAGCTATTCCCCATTCCTTCCTAGTCTTTAAAGTCTTTTTTTAAAATGAACCACATTAGAGATTTAACCACAAAGTCTGAGCCGACAGCCAGGATATTAATGTTTCCTCGTCTCCACGGTTACGGCAAACATTCAAAAACACTATTTAGAGAGGAGTCTGCATTTTCACTGCCCGTTTCTTTGTGCACCGGTTCTCCAGAAGCGTTTTCCTCCAGTTACTGAGACCGATGAGTCATTTCTGCTTGAGGATGTGCAGCCTCATTTGCATCCCGGTTTGCATTTCTGCAAAGAAACATTTTTTCAGTTATTGTACTTCTATGCAAATCATGCGTCTGTATGTGGTGTAGACAAGACAAACTGACAGTTAGCTGAAAGTTTAAATCACTGTAATCAGTGTAGAGATATCATTAAATAATCAGTTTCATGGGCTTGTTTTTTATGTAACAGTTTCTTTGGATGAGGAATAATATAATAACACATAGAATAAGTTGATATCAAATATGAACAAATCAGACTATTCATGCGTACTAAACAGTTAAATAAAGGTAGTTTTATATAACAATTACACTATTTTAACCTTTTTAACATGCATAAACATTAACTATTATTAATGTATTCTGCTGTTGAGAATCTGAGTATTTAAACTTGAATTCAGCCTCTGAACTCATGATGTGTGTGCAGACTGGCAGGATCAATTAAATTCTGATTTTTTATATTTAAATTCCTTTAATTCATCTTCCACCTGAGAGAAGAAAAAAAAAGGCTCCTCCAAATACCTGAAGTCTCTCTCTCAAGTGCTCCTCTTCTCTCCGAAGTTCAAGTGCTTCTCCAGCCGATATGTGATACCTGGATTACAGGCAACGCCCCCCCCACTTGGTCTGCCTTCAGAGCACATGTTGAGCCGGATTAAGAACCTGGACCAGTTGCTGTGAGATCTCTGGGCCAACGGGGGGACTCGGACCCGCCGCTCCTAATCCTGCAGACAATGCAGGCCGTTAATTGGAGAGCGACTGATATAGCCGAGGGAAGTCAAGAAGACAATGTGCGAGTGGCCAGCGTCTCTGTAATCCCCAGCACTCTGAGGAATGTCCCTCCGTGGCAGCCGTACACACACACACACACACACACACACACACACACACACACACACACACACACACACACACACACACACACACACACACACACACACACACACACACGCTGCTTCACTGGCAGTTGGAGGCGTCGTCAAACCAAAACACAAAGCGACAGCGACTTTACAGAGCTGTGAAATTTCACATGTTGCACCCAGAAGCACTGATGGGAGGTGAAAGAAAGCTCACCCAGGTGTTTGTGTTCCAATCAGCCGGGTTCAAACCGTCAACAGGCTTAAGTGTTTCCTGTTAGTCCACCTTAAAAATCAACACCTAAACCCTTAAACATGTCCATATATATATATATATATATATCTTTATTATACATCAAATAGAATGAAACATGAACAGAGGTCATGTGGAGTCGTCACAGGTGTAAGTCATTAACCAGGCTGGAGGGTTCTGGTATTGTGCTTGTCATCGTTAGTGTTATTAGTAACGTCTGTGCTGTTTCTACAAATGACCAGATTGTAAATCAAGGGAGACCTCCACACAGAAAGAGATGTAAGTTTGTTTTCTGTCTCTTTGCTGTTTTTAATTTAGTCTTTTAATGTCTTTTAGCCACTTTTGTGGTCGTTTGACTTTTCTTTTTAGGCATTTTGCATCTCATTGTAATTGTTTTATGCTTGTTTTTAGTCATTTTGTGTGTCTTTGTGATCTTTCGGGGGGTTTATAATCATTTAATGTCTCTGTTTCATTGTTTTGTGTGTCTTTATAGTCGTTTTGTGTTTCATTTTTTGTCATTTTGCAACATTTTTTTGCCTCTTGTGTTGCATGACTTTGTGGCTGTTTTGATGCACGTTCCCAACAACAGATGGTATCATACAGAGGCTCTGGTCTGGGGGACCTGCTCCTAGTAGGCCTTAATCCATTCAAGATACAAACCAGGTTCCAGGGGGGACGCCGTGATCCCTGTGACCTGATCGTTTGGTGTTTACACAAACAAACTTGGTTTTAAAGACAGCATGATGTTCAGAACATCCTGTTTGTGGGATTAAAGGCGAATCTCTCGCTCGTTGAGTACCAGTCACAACAAGAATAACGACTTTCAGGCGGGTTTCCTGGGTGACGGAGGTGTTTCTCCCCGGGGTGAAATCTGTAGGTGGGCAGGTTCGTCCTCAGTGTGACTGACAGGCTGAAGCCGAGCGCGGCTTTTCATGTTTTGCAAACAAGAATGTGACGGACGTTTGGAACACCGGCTCCTTTGTCGGCGGGAGATAGTCAGCAAACCGCCTCCAGCCGCGTTCCACCGCAGCTCGCTGGCAGTCAGGTGGTCGGCCGGCGGCCCGTCGGTTGGATGTTTGTGTTCTCCGAAATCTCCCGCCTGTTGCCAAAACCGTACTTATGCAAAGCAGCGAACCCTCCCAGTGGATGACAGATGTTTGGAGCCGTTATGACTTCTGATTTAAAGACATATCTGATGATCGTGATGATATCGTGATGTAATTATACCTCAATTTAAACATTTTAGGGAAGAGCGATGACACCTTCACATCCGTCTGTTGAACTGGTTAGCGTAGCTTAGCATTAGGAGAGGCTAGGCTTGTTTATGAATTAAACTTATTTAAGTAATGACACTCTTGTTATACTAATGTATTCTCTATAAGCCACAGTGAGTCTCGTTTGGTTTCCTCTCCCTCTGTGAGGCTGAAAGCTTGGCCTCGGCTCGGCTGTAACTTTAAATTATAACGGCGTCCTCCTTTTTAAAGCTCAGTCTGACTGTATTTATTATTCTGCAGCTGCTGCAACAGCAAACGTTAGAGCAGCGATCACATGTTCCCTCCCAGATAGATGACAGATTGGAGGATCATTTAAATCTACATTCTTTATTTCCTCTCGTTGCAAAAGTGCACAAGCAGATGAAACACAGTGTGATCAGTGTGTTCCTTCGGTTAGGATGTAACAGACGAGTAAGATTAGAGACGTTTTGGACTCTAATGGTTTGTTATGTATGTCTAAACCTTGCAGGAGAAGATCAAAGTGCTGCAGATCTGATTACTGTTTGCACGTTTCACAGCTTGCCAGTTTAATAATACAAGAGTTTTCTGTTTAAGCCGCACGCCCTCCTTTCCCATGGTGCAGTGCCAGAGGACGGATCTCTCCCCCTCTTAGCGAAGCGTTCGACCCTGAATGATCGGACGTTATAGCTTCCAATCAGGCGGCTTTGATTGTTCTACTTGATGTGTGATTAGAAGCGTTTTCTGAGAGAAGATGACTGACGTCTGTTTGGATGGGAGGTTCAGTCACATGAAAGACGGCCGTCTTCTCCCACTTTACATCCCAGGAAGGCAAGGCTGTGATTATGGTTTGTGGTGAGGATGTTTGCTCCGAGTAATTTGTCTCCCATGCGAGGCTTTCGCTGATGGATCCTCTGCTCCGTCTGCCAGAGTTCAGCCGGCATGTGGAGATTTGTTTTTAAGCCGGATTTTCATGTTTTTTTTCCTTTGTAATTTGTCAAATTTTGACATTTTGTCAATTAGATTCTTGACAGCTATGAATCAAAACCCCTCAAATTGAGATAATAAATAGAAAATGAAAACAAATAAGTGCAGCAAAAAGTCCAAAATGTTACATTATCATATATTATATCATAGGATTGATGCATTAATATATCAGCAGTGTTTCTTTGTTGCAGTTGGCTGCTGTACAGCTCATTTGATCCATTTCATATACCTTATATGCCTCATATTTTAGGTTATTAGTCATTTTATCTCTTCAACAGCGAGTAAACAGTACAATAATAACCTTGTAGTAGAAGTATAAGTACTATAATATCTAAATACTGAGGTTCTGAGCAGCAGCCAGCATGTTTGGTGTTAAATTCTCGTCTATAAAGTGAATAAATGTTTATTCACTTTATATATAGTGAGGTATTTGTATTCTGGTGGTTTAGGAGTTAAATCAGATTTTCTTTTTAAAGTCCTGCTACACAAACTAGCATTTGTCTTAATGTCGCATGTAATTTCTTCATGAAGGATGTGAATTAATTACATTTTGAGCCAAATTAAATGAAAGGGAAAGTCTCTTAAAAAGCTTGTGTTTAATCTTAACCTTATCAACTATAATTGATTGTTTATCACATGTGGTTTATATGAAATTATCTTAAACAGCTGTCTAATAAACATATTTCCCACAGAAATCCACAATATGGAAACACTACAAATACCGACTAAATGTACTTATACTTTCCACCAATCGTTTCCTCGTGCATTAATATCTTTTATCAATAACACAACATGCCTAAATCTTTAACATGAAATAAAAACACGACCAAAAACAGTGACGTTTCTCAGTGGTTATGCACTTTTATTCAAAGTTTGGGTCCCACCGTGGGTCCCATGGTAGTTAATACCAGGATCAGCTCATAATCCCTGAGAAGCCAGTACTGGGAATGAACCGTTCCAAGCCTCCAGATACTGGAGAATAAACACTGCAGTCATTTTAAGCACAGTTCAAAGCAGTACGAAAAAAAAAAAATCATGTCCGGGTCATTAAAAAGCTGTAAAACCACGAAGGAGGATGTTACATCCTTAAATGACACCGGCACTGCTATCTAAACAGAAGCACAGTACACAATACTGCAATCAGAATGTACAGTGTGACCCAATATGGGTGAGAGAAGACACGGAGGGCGGACCCTCCATATGGAAACGCTGGTGTTGCTCCTGGGAAGTCCTCGCCTCTCAGATAATAGTGATATTATCAATAAAGACATTTAACGTCGATATTAAAAACAGAACTGTAGCTCAGATTACACACGTTATGATGGATATTTTACTGTTGAGCTCATCGAGGCGAGCGTCTTTTCAGGAGCAAACATCGGCGGATTTGAAACTCAGCTGTGCAATTATTCAACAACAACAAAAACATTTCAAAGCATTTCAAAAGCTGATTGGAACCCCGAATCAAAATCTCTTCCACTCATTCTTCCTCCCTGATCGGAACGCAGGGAGTCTTATTAAATACAAGGGGATGAGTAGATGGGAGATTTTGCGGGGTCATTTCTCTTTTTCTTTTGTTAGTATGAACACAAATCTGAGGCATGTCATTAAAAAAAAAAAAAAAGGACGTAAATTAGGTCACCAAAAAATATCACAAAGGGAAAAAAAGTGCTTTGTCCTGACATACCTCAGATAAGGTCACCCAAAGATGCATTTGGAAAATCTGCCTTCTGCCAGCTTTATGGGCGAAATAACACTGTTAACTTAAAAGCACAATAACATCTTCATATCAGAGCGTTTATCCGGAGTCATTGCAGTTAAAAATGCCTGAAAAAAGCCAAATATATGCGATAAACAAAGACATGTTTTTTTCAAAAGCTAAAACAAAAAAAAACGTTAAGCTGGCAATAAGGCTTATGAATATATGACAATACATTCTATGAGAATTGCAGATACATTTACAAGCAACATATACATCACAAAGCTCAACTGATTGCCTGCAAAGCTTAACGCTGAAAGCTTCTTCCTGCCGGGAGGCTGGGGTCCTCCACCGGACCACGATGGGTGGGGGGGGTGTGGAGGTCCTGGCTCCGGACAGGAAGGGAATAGTCCCGAGGCGGGCCGCACAGCAGCCCAGTAAAACTATTAAAGACCGCACACGACTGCAGCGACAACGCAGCAGCGGCGCGGTCTAATACCAAAAACACTGGTCCCCGCGAGCCTTTCAGATACCGAGGCTCGGCGGGGACGAGGATAGGAAAGGAGCGGTCGCCCTAGAAGGCAACCTGAGGCGGACACCACGGGGTGTCTGGGTACAGGAGACAGTGCACAGACTTGAACCTGCAAGACAAAACGGTGGGAGTCAGATTTGCAGAAAAAGTGTCGAAACCGATCCATCAATCAATCCTGAACAATGTCTCACCTTGATGGATCCTCCTCCACAGGAAAAGCCCCTTTGAAATTGATGATGTTACTCTTGTTTTCAAACATCCCATAACTGAGAGTGATCTGGAGGAGAGAAGGGGAATCATGAGCACCACAGGAGCAAAAACACCATGCATGATGGAGTGTGTTTTTAGAGCTTGAAGCCTCTCACCTGCTTGTGGATCTCAGATCTGGACACCTGTTGCAGGTTCTCCAGGTGGGAGTGGAACAGGTTGCTGCGGGTCAGAGGAACCCCCAGAACCGACTCGATGATGTAGCCGACGGTGCAGTCGTCGGGCAGGCGGATCTTCTCCGCCGTGTTCATGAAGTGGCCTCCGCTGGAGGAAAGAAACCCGGGGTTCATCAGCGTTGACGTGACATGGAGGTAGTTTAATGTTATTTCCATCCTTAAGAGTTTTCTGAGAGATGTATATCTGTACCTGGCCCACGGGCTCATCTTCAGCGCCAGACCCCGACTCACGCAGAACCCCGCTCCCCCAGTAGCAAACCAGAAGTTGACTGGTTTCTATAACAAAAAGGGCAAAGAAAAGCGTGTTAATATACAGAATCATCCCACAATGATCTCCAGGATATGATGCAAGAATCTTCCACGCACCATCTTGTTGTCCCCCAGCCTCTCGGTGGCCTCGATGGGCCGGTCCAGGCTGGGTTTCCCGATGTACATGTCCTGGGTGTGGGGGTACTGGGACAGGTGCTTCACCAGACTCCGCACGTTCACGTAGTTGTCGTCATCGACGTGACAGAACCACCTGCGAAACGGTTTAAATCGTTTAGATCCTGAGATATTCATTCACGTCTCATTTTTTTAAAATAAATCACCATTAAAACACTTACTTTTTGCCCGACTCTATGAACTTGTCATATTCCACCGCCATCTTGCAGGACAGAGCTTGTCTGCTGTGAGCCGCGGAGCAGTTTGTGTTGATTGCATGACTCCCTGTGGCAACAATGAAAGAAATAGGATTACTGATTAGAGTTGACGCCATGAATGGGGGCTCTATGTGGCATCTTTCAAAAGGGAGGGAAAAAAGCTCGGAGCAGAATTTTTATATAAAATAGGATTCCTCATTAATTCAGTGGCCTTTTTTTCCTAACAACAGAAAGAGCCTCTTTGTTCCCCGACATGATGCCACTTACCAATTTTCTTTTTTAGCTCCTCGTCCTCTCCGTCGGTGAAGATGTACGTCTGTGAACAAACAAAGGAGAATACAGATAAGTTTTTAAAAAACACTTTTTTTTGGGGGCGATCATGTGAAGCCGGGTCACACGATTCAAATTCAACAGTGTGTCCAAAGTCCTCCCAAGCCGGTGTGATTAGCATCAATCAGCATGGCTTTTATGCAGTGGAAAACACATCCAGTTAAACAACCCCCTGCTCCAATAAAGGCCTTTTGTACGGCGTCTCCCCCTCACCATGGCAACTGCACCGCCACCCCCGAAGCATCCCAGACACGGAACAAAGGAGGGGGCAGACTGTCCGCCCCCACACGCACCACATTCATGATGCCGTCCTTTGGCCGGGGCCGCCTCACCCTGCCGGACCCGCCGCCGGCCGCCATAACGCAAGCACCAAACACCACCTCTCTGTTTGCTCGCCGCCGTAGTGACTGACAGACAATCCCGAGTCTGCAGGCCGCTTGTTAAATGTAGCAGTTCCTCATAAAAGCAGTTCACAACAAAGGGGAGCACACTTTAACAGGATTAGACCCCTCTTTATGACGCCGTTCACCGAGGGCAGGTGCACGCCGCTGATGAAAGGCACCCTGAGCTTTTGCGTAACCGCCGGCGGGTCTGTTTACCCTCCACCTCAGGTGAGGCAGCACCTGCCCAACATCACGCCACCTCCCTCCGCGCCACGTGTCCCTACACGCCTTATCGACTACGACCCACCTGCCTGCTGATTCCCCCCTTTTCAACTAAAACATACTTTCCACCCTCCAGTTCTCCTGCCTGAACACTTTGTGGGACAAACAGAGCAGATGTTGGACGCCGGGTATTTGTTTAAAAGGAAGGGTGGTGGGTTTTCACTGGTGGAGGGATCAGAGGCTGCTGGCACTGTTTGCTTTAAAAACCCCTGTTGAATAGACGACCTAATCACCGAGGCAGCTGCCAGAGCTGCCAGGGCACTGACAGAAAGAGAGGGAGAGGGCTGGAATCTCACTGCTGATTAGTAAATTGGAAACCATGTGTGGCCATTCACCCCCCTCCTCCTCCTCCCCCCTCGGGGCCACATACACAGCCAGGGCCTCTTGAATAGAACAATGCTCTGAGTTTTCATGCTGGGTAAAGTCTCCACTGGGTAAATTCTAAATGTTTGCCTGTATTTGCATACAGCTGCAGGAGTTAACTCAAGAGAAACCTCCTGGGAAGGGTTTTTCTCTCTCTCTCTCTCCCTCGTCTTTGTTTCTTCAACTTTAAAGAACACTTACTTTCAGGGAATACCACACAAAACAAAATGTGTGTGAGTGTGGAGCAGAGATAAGAAGTGAGGGGGTGAAGGGTGAGGAGGAGATGAGAGCAAAGAGAGGGAGGGGGGGCTGCACTCCTGACCACAGGAAGGTCTGGCACGGCCCCGTCTGAGCTGAACGTGGTGCCTGGCTGGCTGTCTCCAGCTCCACGGGAAGGAAGGGCATCAGGCTCCCCTCCCTCCATCAACCACTTCCATCCTGACTCCCAAAGTCTGATTCAAAGCATTTTCACCCCCTCCTCCTTTTTCTTTTTCTTTTAGAAAATCAGGACAAATGATCTGTATCACCAGGTTACAGGATGGAGTAAATGGCATACGAACTACAACAAGCATTTGTTCTACAAGCCCTCATTGTTGGAGTTGGAGTGCCAGCTAATTGTCATAAAGAGGAATGCGTGAAGACGTCGGTCGCCAGCTGCAAAATTTATCCAGTTTTACAACTCAATTTGCAGCCGATGTACACTCTGGAGCAGGAAACGATTTGATCCCTTTTCTTCTTTTGTTTCTCGGCACAAGGCCATACTGTTTACGAGGGATTGATAGAAAACAGGAAGGGGTTTTGTACAATAAGCTATATAATGAATTGTGATGGGAAAAGAGACTAAAAGCACCAGATCTGACATTTAAAAGTCACAAATAACCTTTTATATAAAGACATTAACAAAGCTCAAAGATTAAGACGGCCACGGGCACTATTGTGTCAACACGGCTATCACAGAGTTAATCTTCCCTCTCTGTTCTCATGCAAACGGCAGCAGATAGCAGCTCCATCTGCAGTGGAGGAGATCTCCCTCTGAGCATCTGCATGAACTCTACTTCTCATTGTGTGTACAGCGACTAAAAGAAGTGATCCACAGATGTCCATCAGCTGAGCGTGAGAATGGACGGGGCCATATGTACACGGTGGGAACTCGGAGCATCATATGGCTGGCATTAGGGCCGGCCTTTGTTCCGTCTCCCCTGACCACCTGGCACCCTTCCTCCAGGAACTCCCTCTTGCATTGTGGGCCCGGTCTGTCCCTCTTCTTCTTCTTTTTTTTGGTCCACCCACCAGCTGCCTGCCCACAAGCCCCTGCTGTCGGACGGGTTAACCAACATCATCAAATAGTGCCGTGATTACAAGCAAATTAGCACAATCAGCAACAGATGTGGGTTGAGGTGATTCTGTCAGTGACCGTGACGACCCGTCATTACAACTTTACAACCACGAGGGGAGAAGCCTCCGAGGTGAGAGACAGAGACCTGTGTGTGACAGCGGGGCCGAGGCGAATCAAGGAGACTTCTGAAAAAGCACATGTGACACCTCTGGGTGCAAAAAGAAAAATTGAATGGCAAGCGTTTCCTCCACACTATTATGGCGGATCTTTGTGAGGCAGCTTGGTTCTCAAGGCAACATTTTCACACCCAGCGTGCCACATAAACTTGCCTATAGATGCACCCCCCCTTTTGTCCCAGGCATCCCCTTTAACGAAGCCCCCCATCCCATCCAGTAAGCTTGACCCAGACTCGGCTCCCACGTTCCCATGGCGAGAAGGGGAGACAAGGGGGCTGGGAAAAAGCCTTTCTTCCCCCTTCAGAAAGACGCTTTGTTAGTGCTTGGAAGGGGGACAACGCTGGAGCCGGTGCTGTGAAGCATCCATTGCACCGGGGGCATTCACAGGGACACCCCGAAAAGAGGAGGGAGAATAGAGAGTGGGAGAGAGGAGGGAGGGGGGGTGTAGGAGGGAGACGTCGGAGTCCTGGAACCGCTTCCCTCCGTTCTCAGGGGACATCAGTCAGGAGAATAAAAAGTGACAGAGCCGAGGAGAGTCTCTGATCAAGGCTTGTGTGGCTGTTTGAGTGTCATCTGGTGGTGTGTGTGTGTGTGTGTGTGTGTGTGTGTGTGTGTGTGTGTGTGTGTGTGTGTGTGTGTGTGTGTGTGTGTGTGTGTGGATCATTGTTCAGCTCTGCAGGTCACACACACACATCACTACATTTCCATCCTGTGGCTGCAGATTTACGCATGAATACAACTTTTCATACCTGTTGCATGTTCCTGGAGATCCACGTGTCCAGCAGCAGGTTCAGCCTGGACTGGTGGAACTTCTTGGTGGTCTTCACGGCGATGAAGATGTCGTTGGCGCCGATGTCCTCGGCTGGAGGCGGGTCGGCGCCGGACGCGGAGGAGCGCGCGGGCGCCTCCACCTCGCGCCGTCCCCGCGTCAGTTTGGTGAAGTACGCGGAGAATCCCTTCTTCTTCGCCTGTGCGTCCTGCGCGCCGTCCCCGTCCTGGAGAAGGGAGCGCGTCCCGGCGTCCCCTCCGTCCGCCTCCTCCTCCTCCTGCTGACCCCCCTGGACCCGGAGATGCTGCACGGTGACCAGCAGCAGCAGCAGCAGGCAGAGGCTCGCCGCGCTGGCGACGGAGACGGCGGTCTTCTTCCCAGTGGTCTTCAACATGATTCAACTTAAAAAAAACTATGAAGCGACGCAACGAATCCCCAACACAAAGTCCATATGCTGAGTTCGTGTCCTCACTAGAAGATAAAACGACGCGCGAGCGCTCCGTCCGCGTGCATAACTGGATCTCAAGTCAGTAATTTGTCATGAAGGATGCTTTATAAGCTTCCATGCTGGCCACGCCCCGGGGGAGGTCCCTGAAGGCAGCATGCCAGCCAGTGACGCGGCAATGGAGGCGTGGCTACGCGCGTGCTTGTGTGTGTGTGTGTGTGCGTGTGTGTGTGTGCGTGTGTGTGTGTGTGAGAAGATTGACCTTAAAGAAAAGAAAATTGCATGTGGTCACGAGGAAAGGTGTGTTTTCTAAAAAGCACCTTTTAGGGGAAACTGCAGCGTTCACTCCTCCAGTGTGGGAAATAAATAAAAAAGAAGTTAATCCTTCAGATCTAAATGTGCAGCCAGACTTCAGACTGGGTTCTGAGTGTGAGCCGGGTGTGTTCACCACACAAACGGGGCTCCATTGTTCCCCCCTGACCTTGTGAGGACTCTAAACAGTTGGCCATTCCTGAAAACACTTGTTATTCAAATTCTGGCTCTCACAACCGGAGTGCCGTCTGGCGTTTGGAGGCTGACCAAAAAGACATGAGAGTCCATTTAGACCCACATGCAGCTGGTGGAGCCTCCATCGCCTCCCTGACGCCCGGAGACCACCGCATTCACCGTTTTGTTGAGGTCTCTAACTTTTGAGAGGCAGCTGAAAACACACATGATTCTGGGGCTCCATCCAGTTATCGGGTACTTTTGGGATAAAGTCCCGTCCCTCATGTCTGTAGATTCTCAACACATGATGAGAAATCTTATGCAAACCTTTTTGCAAGAGAAAACCTGCAGGTGTTTCATTCTCTCTGATTCTGGGACATGCAGGACATAAGTTACGTCTGTGCTTTGTCGCTCCTGACTGCCTCTTTGTTCACGTTTTAAAAGTGTGTATAGAAAAGGCCTCTAAAAGCGAGTAGAAGAAACCAGGCAGAGGGGGTTGTCTCCGTGGCCTTCATTCTCCTCCAACCGACCCGCCCCGTTTCTGTGTCCGGCTTGCAGGGCGTCCGTCCCACCTCAGAAACTCTTTTTGGAGCCCGTGGAAACAATGTCACTTGTTAAAATGGTGAAAGAGTGAAGTTCTCCAGTTGTTTTCCGCTCCGTTCAGCTTATTTCAGCCTTTTGCTTTCTTCCACGGACTCCACCAGAAAAAAGAAAAAGTCTTTCTTGTCCCCTTTGAAATCCCTCCAATCCATCCCCCCCTCCCTCCTCCTGTCTAACATTACTGCTGGATGCCAGGGAGATTAAATCCAGCTTCTTCAGACGAAGCCCACTTCCTCAGCAAAGTGCCCACGAACCCACAAATAAACACCGCAGTGGGCTTGATCCCCCCCCCCCCTCCCTCAGATCATATCAGCACGGTGGTGAAATCAAAGAGTCGCTATTTATAGATCCGATCACGTGTCATAGCCTCCAGCAGGTAAGGCATCCCAGCATGCACTGTGGCATCACAACATCTGTCCAGAAAGCATCCTCACAGCACCAAGTATCTGTTTTTTTATCTGTCCATACCACCACACACGGTGAAAACACATGTGCACTCGGCTGCAGGATGCCGGCTATAACTCGATACCCTGCATGGAAGACATTAAGCTCAAAGCCACATCATTCCCTTCAACTTCATAACGTTTCTATTTATTTTTACATTTCAGTGCATTTAACATTCCTCATGTTTCTCTGTATGTTTCCTCTCTTTGATGCTTTTGTTTCTTTATAGTTTGTCTAAGATGCTGCTGCACTCAGAATCTTATTATTAAAAAACTTTGCTAGTTATATCTTTCATTCATCTGGGCTCACCTCAGTGTTTAAAGAAAATAAGATTTAGTGGAATCTGAAAACCATGAAGGTTAGAATCCGCTGTGGAAGTGATGAGCAGCAGGTATGATGATGATGAAGAGCAACGTGAATGATCCGTCTGCGGTTCTGTTTGTTTTCTCAGCATGGACTCACCAGAAGTGAGGGCCAGGGGCCCGGGCCGAGGGTCCTCCTCAGAACCCGGGTTCAGTTTCCCTGCAACATGAGAGGAAACTCTCCGAGGACCCGGAGGCTGAGAATGTTTCAGCCGCTCCAGACACAAACAAATACCAGCCATTTCTATTGATCTGCAGAGAGTCTGAGTGGACTTCCTTCAGGTAAGACTGTATTAATGCACTTCTTTATCAATCCTGGCACAATGGTTTATTATATCTGCTATGGTGGAGGAAGTTTCCAGATACTTGAATTGAAGCAGCAATTCTGCAATTAGAAAAATATTAAATTTTAAGTGAAAGTTCTGCATTGGAAACAATGAGTTTTTGGGGTACGATCACAAAGTTTACCTACAGGATCAAAATAAAAGCTGGTAATTTAAAAAAATGGCCATTTGAGTGTTTATTATAATATATTTAATAGTTGTTTTTATTTGATTTCTTATGCATTTTACTGTTGGTTTCATTTATGTCATCATATTCTATCAGCTCTTGCAATTTGCATGTAAAATCTAAATGTGTATAGTTATAAATATACAGTTTGTGTATATATTCTATCATAGTATGAGTGTTTCTGCTGTTTTAATTATCTTTTGTAAAGCAGGTTGCTTTCCTTCCACTGTAAATGATCAACCAGTAGCTGAGGAGTGTTGGGTTTCACCGACAAGCCTGCATGTCCAACACAAATTAAGATACTAATACCTGTAACCCCTCTCTGTTTGTGACTTTCAGTAACGGATCAACCTTATTAAATCAGAACCGTTCCCCTCATGTACCTCTTCTCTGTTTCCCTGTACAGAAACCCACTCGCTGGAGCTGGAAACACAATATTCACTGGAGACCCTTCGGCTTTAGATTTTCACTAAGAGCTCCGAAAACTCAAGGGAGCTCTAAAAGCTGCCAACAACTTTGAGTTATTTCCATATCATAATGTCGATTTTTAAGAGGTGGCCGGTTGTATGTCCTTACAAAAATAAGCCCGTGAGAAGGTTCATTGTGTTGAGTAAATGGCTGTTTTCTCTCCTGATACACCTTTTTGTTTCAGGTCCATCGCGACCTTGTTGGAAGACAAAGACAAAGAGCCTCTAAGGTGCTTTTTAATTGCTCCTTCTCAGGCCCCTTTTCTCATTTAAATACCAAACGTGTGAGTCATTGCAGAGGTGGTAATCTGCATGCATAATCTGCCGTGTTTTCCCCACTAATCACAGGATGTAAAGAGTTAGCTGTCCCATGTCCGAGTTGTTTGGGAGGATGTATCGCTAGCGCTGCGGTTTACTCTACATTTCTCGGCTAAATAAACAAGCTGAGGCGAGGCGAAGAGAAACACACCACTCTGCAGATCCAATGAAAACAGGAAACTCACGGCTGGTGGTTGATGTCCTATTTTAAAGCCCCCCCCCCCTTCATAATTGCTCCCCTCTCACTGTCCTCTCCATAACCAGGCGAACACAAGCTATTTGCATAACTGTTCAGACCTGCTCGTCACCCCCTGCTCCTGCCCTACTTCCACTCCGTCAGCCTAATGCTTCCCATCACTCCCCTCTTTGTGCCGGCCCTTGTTGTTCTGATCCACACATTCAATTCGGTGAGGATTGTCGTCTAGCCTCACCGACAACAGAGTTTGGTGGGGAGGCCCACATTATATGAGATTGGCATACATTTGTTGTGTCTTTTTTTTGTTTTTTCTCACCGAGGGGCTTTCTGTTGTGAAGAGATGCAGAGATATGATCTGTGTGGGTATTCCAGTGGAAGAATGGGGCTGTGGGATCTGATACTGTGAAAATGACAGAGCAGCCTGATGTGTGAGACTCTCACGGGACGAGAGAGAGAGGGAGAGAGGGAGAGAGACTCCGGTGGGAAACTGCTGAGGTTACACAGAGGGTGATACGGGTGTTGCACACATTGTGTAATCTCTCTGTTTTCCCTCCCAGAAGAGATCTGTGTGGTTACAGACGTGTGGCTTCGGTGGAAACAGTAATGCAGCAACATTCTGACGCACCGTTTCTTCTTTATTGATTCTCCTTCACTCCTTTGTGGGTTAGCCAACCCATCAGGGGGTATAGCTCAGTGGTAGAGCATTTGACTGCAGATCAAGAGGTCCCCGGTTCAAATCCGGATGCCCCCTTTCTTTAAAAAGGAGATCTAACATTTATAAATACACAAAAAAAATGAACAGGGACACACCATAGAGTGTAGCACCGTTACTCTGTATGGCATGCTGCATTTTTTTGTCCTTTTTAAATGACAAAATAATAAGCAAGACAAGGAGGGGGTATAGCTCAGTGGTAGAGCATTTGACTGCAGATCAAGAGGTCCCCGGTTCAAATCCGGATGCCCCCTTTCTTTGAAGAGGAAGATCAAACATTTATAGGAACTTGCACTGAAAGACGACATGAAATTTCACTCCTGCTGAGAAGAAATTTGCCACAAAAAGCATTTAAAAAAGTAAAATACACTTCTCATCTTATACAGATAATTGTAAAGCATTTTGTTGTTGTTATAAAGTACAGAAAAATGTAGCACCAGCAGTGTACTGGTGCTACATTTTTCTGCGACAGTGCCACATTTATTGTTTTTTTTGTGTGCGTTCAGGGTTTTAAATGTTGGATTTCCTCTTCAAAGAAAGGGGGCATCCGGATTTGAACCGGGGACCTCTTGATCTGCAGTCAAATGCTCTACCACTGAGCTATACCCCCTGCACCTGCTAGTGGTCATGTGACCCCAGGTGACATGCTGAGGGAATTCCCCCGGGTCTCACACTCTACAGCGTCCCACTCATCTGTTTAGAAAGCACCAACATTAAATGACACTTCTGCTGGGGAGAAATTCCTTTAAAAGCATTTAAAATGCAACATCTGGTGCTGTGAGGAAACTCCACTTCTCATTGTCACGCAATTTATTTTGTCAGTTAAAAAGGAAAACGAGTGTAGCATCAGCAGCATGCTATAAAGTGAAATGGTGCTACATTCTTTGGTGTGTCCGTGTTACATTTTTAGTTGTTTTTTTTGTACATCTATAATTGTTAGATCTGCTCTGTAAAGAAAGGGGGCATCCGGATTTGAACCGGGGACCTCTTGATCTGCAGTCAAATGCTCTACCACTGAGCTATACCCCCTGTTCCTACTGGTGGTCATGTGACCCCAGGTGAGACGCTTAGGGAATTCCCTCGGGTCTCACACTCCACAGCGTCCCACCACTCAGTCTGTTTAGAAAGCACCAACATTAAATGACACTTCTGCTGGGGAGAAATTCCTTTAAAAGCATTTAAAATGCAACATCTGGTGCTGTGAGGAAACTCCACTTCTCATTGTCATGCAATTTATTTTGTCAGTTAAAAAGGAAAACGAGTGTAGCATCAGCAGCATGCTATAAAGTGCAATGGTGCTACATTCTTTGGTGTGTCTATGTTACATTTTTAGTTGTTTTTTTTGTACATCTATAAATGTTAGATCTCCTTTTTGAAGAAAGGGGGCATCCGGATTTGAACCGGGGACCTCTTGATCTGCAGTCAAATGCTCTACCACTGAGCTATACCCCCTGTTCCTGTTGGTTGTCATGTGACCCCAGGTGACAAGGCAGGGGAATTCCCTCGGGTCTCACACTCCACCACTCACTCTGTTTAGAAACCAACATTAAATGACACTTCTGCTGAGGAGAAATTCCTTTAAAAGCATTTAAAATGCAACATCTGGTGCTGTGAGGAAACTCCACTTCTTCTGCAATTTATTTTGTCAGTTAAAAAGAACAAAAAAGCATAGCCTCAGCAGCATGCTGTACAATGACGCTACATTCTTTGGTGTGTCTGTGTTACATTTTTAGTTGTTTTTGCATGCATCTATACACATTAGGCCTCCTCTTTAAAGAAAGGGGGCATCCGGATTTGAACCGGGGACCTCTTGATCTGCAGTCAAATGCTCTACCACTGAGCTATACCCCCTGCTCCTGCTGGTGGTCATGTGACCCCAGGTGACAAGCTGAGGGAATTCCCTCGGGTCTCACACTCCACAGCGTCCCACCACGTTTAGAAAGCACCAACATTAAATGACACTTCTGCTGGGGAGAACTTCCTTTAAAAGCATTTAAAATGCAGCATCTGGTGCTGTGAGGAAACTCCACTTCTCATTGTCACGCAATTTATTTTGTCAGTTAAAAAGGAAAACGAGTGTAGCATCAGCAGCATGCTATAAAGTGCAATGGTGCTACATTCTTTGGTGTGTCCGTGTTAGATTTTTATTTGTTTTTTTTGTACATCTATAATTGTTAGATCTGCTCTGTAAAGAAAGGGGGCATCCGGATTTGAACCGGGGACCTCTTGATCTGCAGTCAAATGCTCTACCACTGAGCTATACCCCCTTGTTCCTATCACTGGTTGTCACGTGACCTCAGGTAACAAGGCGAGGGGACTCCCTCGGGTCTCACACTCCTCAGCGTCCCACCACTCGGTCTGTTTAGACACCACCAACCTACTGCGACCTCCTCACTTCCCCGGCCTCGGGGCTTCGTCGTCTCTCCCAGCGGGCCGAAAGGAAAGTACCACAAACATTCCTCCATCAGGGAAACGGCCCGCACATTTCTGGGATGCTTTGTGCCCCCTTGAGCTTTTAATCACAATATTGGTTTCTGATAATGTGACACCCCCGTCAATCATGTTTTACAAAACAACCCATCTGTATCTATTTAGGCTTTTAATGCATGTTTGCTCTGCAGCCGGGCGACTATTAACAGCATGAAGATGAATTAACCCCCTTCAATTTCACAGTCTACAAGCTTTCAACCTTTTTCTACTTGTTGATTTTAAGACTCGTGTGGATTCAAGCTCATGTTTTTGCACAGTTCAGTGGTGGTGTATTGTTGATAGACAGAGAGCGCTGCAGGGAGCGGGGTGATATACTGCAACGTAGGAGGGCGAGGCAAGTCAAGGTGCCACGACAATGAAAAGCAGATGTGACTGTAGGGCTAAACGACTCCACTGCTGTGGGAGACAAAGTGCTGTGAATGCTGAATGATTGTCACCGTGGTAACTGGGAGAACGTACAGTGCTTAATGTAATGCACAAACAGCTGTTTCTCCCTTCTCCATGGTCATCTCTCTGTGATCTCTCATCGTTGCCAGCTGTTATTTATTTCCACGATCCGTTAATTGCTATTAATATCTGGTGTTAAATGTCAACAGCAGGGCTTAGTATTAAAGGATAACGAGGAAATGGGCCAAAGCAGGGGCGTCCACATGGCTTTTAGTGAACATTACCACCTGGTCCTGCATCATTACAGACCCCACAAACACACACCTTCCCAGACCGTCCAACCTGGGGAGCTCAGGGAATCCCTGCTTTCTCTATGTGTGTGTGTGTTTGGGTGTGTGTGACTGGGATTAACTCCTGGCACCAGGCTTGGCCCAGCTCCAGCTGGGGGAACAAGAGCAGCTTCCACCCTGCAGAGCAGCGGTTTATCTCTTGTGGTGGGTCCAACCGGGCTGATCCTCTCATATTAAATGGATTAGCAGAGCCCTTGTTCTTCTGTCAGAAGCTCATGAAAAGAACAGGGGTTTCGCATGTTGGCATTTTTCTCTCTGCCATCAATTTCAAACTGTAAAAACGGTGAACTCACTGGAAAGAAACGCTGCAGCATCTGTGCACCGTTTCTTCTAAAAAAATGAGAGAATTTTAAGTATTTCTGCATGCTATAGTGTCAGAAACCTGATTCTCATAGCTGACCTTTTTTCGGAGTATCAGCCGCGTTTAGCTCCTGTAGTATCCGTGGGAAACTGTGGCATTAGTGCTGCTTACAGGCTGTTTTTTGATTTCCCACGGGAGACGTCCATGACAGGAGCAGGTTAGGTCGGAACCCAAACGCTGCATGGCATGACGGGGACAGGCGAGATCATGTTACAGATGTCAGGGAAGAAGTCATATGAAGGGTGTGAGCTTCATTCTCAGATACAACATCACCACGGTTTGTGGCAACAATATATCAGTTTGTCATTTGCCCTCCTCCTCAAACGCATCGTGTTGGGTCTCGTGCCGTACCGGTCTGGATGGGAGTAGACGGCAGGTGCTCCTCCCCTCCTGCCCCTCTTCATCTTAATCTCCTTCAGAAGGCAGCCGACCCGTCACCCTCACAGGCTTCCATACGGGCGCCACACTAATCACACTGTTTAGTAGGAGGCCGTCTGTGGCCGAGCCCTCGCACCGCCACAGATGTGGCGAGATCAGGCCGGGGCACAAACAGCCCTGACCCCGGATCAGCCCCCCTGGACCAGACCCTGAGTCTGTTTTCCAGCCAACGGGCCTTAGTGTGATGTCGCTGCTGTCAGGAATTTGCACCCTTTTGACTGTAGACAGAAATCCTAGCAGAGATTCGTCTTGCTCTTGGCCTTATTCACTTGTTTTTGTCTCCAAAGGATATTTGAGCTTGACCGTGCAGAATGATGTTGGTGCTGAGACGGTATTCGTCTCCTGCAAGAGGAATGTTTCTCTCTACTTTGAGAACTTTATAGGTATATTCAAACTACTGCAGATTAAACTGAAAGCATCTTTTTTGAGCGAGAAACTTTAAATTTAAGTTTCTATTTTTTATTTTTAAGAGAATATGACTTTTTTTTTCTCTTTTTTTTTCATAATGACCACATTTATTATCATTACTGTGGACACAAAACTAGATTATTTTGTAGATACGTTTTTTTATCTGAATAAGCACTTAATTAAGACCTTCAGTATGATATGAATCTGTCTGGGGATGCCATAAAGCTCAGAGAAGTCATTTAAGAGTCCAACATGCACTCATCCAACAGTGTGAATGTGTTTATTGGGTGGGCTTGGCAGCTAGTTTACACCGTCAGATTCTGACAGTCTTGGTCATGTGATCCGCAGTGACCCCCCCTCCCCTCCCCTCCCCTCTTGCTTAGCTGGACCCGGCCCCGTATCATTAAAGTCTATGTTGTCCCCTCGTTGAGGCCGGACCGGCCCCCTGACTGAGGCCACACTTGCTCACTGGCCCTTTCCCACAACCTCCAGGCACCTTGGAGGAAGTCATCCGTGCATAACTCCGCTCCTTAATCAAAAGGCCTGAATGACGGAGTCGTCCCGGAGGTTGGCCGCTGCAAGTGCGGCATTAGCACAGCACATGCTCTCCTTTCAGCGAGAAACAATGACGCCCATTGTGTCCGGCCACAAGTTGTCTGTTTTGATTTAAAAGGGAATTTCACAAGTAGACCAACAGTGAGGAGAAGATCTCCGACTGCAGGAATGAAAGGCTCAGGACTGCACACGACCATGAAACTGAACCAGCCTCGTGTGTCAGCATCGTCCTGGAGATACGACACCGGTTACCGGGAACATCCTCTCCAACTGTTTTGACAGGCTGAATATATCTCTGTTTTTAAACTGGTGTAACAAGCCCTATTGGGCCCCTTAGACATGTCAAAATAAGAGCTTAGTATGATAAATGGATGAGACCAGCGGATCCCTGGATTTACTGTGATAAGAGCATTAGAGCAGTCGTTAGTGGGAGAACGTCTGTCACATGGGCAGCCACGCCGGCTCCCTGAAACCCCATCAAACCACCTGAAAACATCATTTATCATAATAATCCAATATATTTGGAGGCTGCACTACAATTAACCAAACATGAAGAGAAAGCATTGAAATGTCCTCTTCGGTTTCCATCCCACCCCCCCTCTGGTCCTCTTCACCGGTTTATAAATAACACTGACCCATCTTTAAATAGGACATTGTTTGTCTATTGTCTTTCCATCCCAGCGCTGTCCTGATCACTGAGGCTGAAGCGCTGCGGTAAACATCCTGTGAGCCTCCTCGACCTCCACTCCCAGAGACGCTGACCTCATGTTCCTAATCCTCGGTTACACTGGCCAGGCCTCCGTTCCAGGAATGTACATTAATGTGTGGCTTTCTGTTCTGAACGCATGATATTGGTTATTGGTTGAGTTATGGTTGGGTGTATACATTTTGTGTTTTCTGAAAAATCTAAAGAATGAGGACATATTTCGACAGTCAACACATGGACATTTTGATATACAAGCATGTTTCCATCCACTTGTTTTTATGCACATTTTCAATACAAAAGAAGGAAAACTGAAAGGAAACTCACAATATCTTTTACAGTTTTTGTAGTACGTTTTTTTTTTGTATTTGGCTAAGTTGGAAAAGTATTGATATAAGCTTACGTTACAGCAGTCTCACAAGCCTGTTGTAGAACTACGGTGGCCTTCAGGTAACGTAAAAAGGCAAAAGGCCCAATCTAGAGTAAGTGTTTGGTTTTGTCCATCCTGGGCTCCTGTAGAAACATGGCAGATATGCTCACTATATAGATATGAAGGGTTCAATCAAGATTAAAATCCCAACAATTCTTTTTTTCTAATAATTACATTTTCTGTAACGCTACAAAGTGTGCCTTTAATTTGTATTTTCTTTAACTTCTGTTAAAATATGTGTAAATTTGTCTGGGACGTTCATTTTGACAGATAATTTTCTGTTTTGCAAACAAAACTTCCCTTTAATAAAACCATTTTTCTGTGAATAAGTAGCGATTTTTAAGGACGAGCACCAGCTCTAGAAGCAGGAACTCCTTTCAAGACGACCATGCTCAACATGAGACTGTTTAAGAGGAGCCCTTTTTAAAAGATGCTAAGGGGCTTGGAGCTGGGGGGGTGTGGGGGTGCTGTAGTGCTGGTTCCCCATTCTTCCCATTATCCGGCCTGCCGTTTCCATTGGAGTGAAGGCCATCTATCAGGAGCCCCTACAGGTCTTTTCAGAGCTGAATAAAAGGATCAGTGTGAACAGACCTGTCTGTGGCTTGCTCAGACATGGAAGACAACAGATGTGTTAAACATAGCCATCTCCCTCACACAAAAACCCAGATCCGGGGCCGCATGCTCTCTAATGGAGAGGCAGCTTTATGTTAATTGCTGAATGGAGTCGGTCAGAGCTCCTGCGTTCAAGGATCAATCGCACATCATAAAGAAGACTTCACTTCCCTCCACTTTCAGGAGGGAAGAGACGCAGAGAGACGGCCGTAAAACTGTTCCAAGACGAGTAACCGAACTGATCCCTAAAGACAATAACTTTATTGGAGTGTAAAAGGGTTCCTAAAGGGTCTTTTATACTTCAGATAGTAGTTCAGGGGAAGCAGATCAATCCCCAAACAATCCAAAATGTATATGACTTGTTTTTCTTATTGATATTAATCAATATGAGTGATACAGAAAAAAATAAATAAAAACCCAGCCCATCCAATGTTAGAGCCCAGTTTCCAATTTGAAACCAAACAAGACAACAAAAGAAAACATGGCTAACTGGAGCCTGCTGCTATTTGCCTGCTGGCGCCACGCTTACCTCTCGTATTCCTGTGGGAATCAGGATAATCCAGGCAGATCACGGCACTGATGCCTCATTTATTTTTACCCAAATGGATTTCAATGATGAATTGAGCAACATGCAGTGCAGTTTATATCAAAACACACAGGGAAATATTTGATGTTTTTTTGTTTGTTGTTGATTTCACCCAAACACAGAGAGGTTGGATTTAAACTTCTGCACCCCAGCATCCTCATGTGACACCGAAAGGAGGAGGAGCAAAGGTCCCCGCATCAAAACCCCGGAGCCTAAACAATGGGAGCTTGGCGTGTTCAGCCCCAGGCGAAGCCATCTGCCACGGAGAGAGTGGAGTCCCTTTGTCAGCTATTGTGGAATGTGAAGGCAGATTGATGAGGGCCGGGTGATTCCTTTAGGGCCCGGCGAGGCAGCAGGCGGCTTCAGCGAGCCCGACTAGACACCGCAGGGAACTCCCTCTCCTTCTGTCCCCACATTCAGCCGTCACATGGCCGAGCGGCCAGACGCTACGACCTGGGAAACAAGGAAAAGGGAAAGTTTTGAGAAGCTGATGTAATGTTTTTAGAAAATCCAAATCAGTCTTTTTCTCAGCAGACATCACAAAAAAAATGCAATTTATTGCAAGTATGCACATCTTCTTCTTTGCTATGATGCACAAGAATGTCATGCCAGGACACGATAGCATTGCCCTGGCAGGGTCACGACCTCTGACCCTCTCAGCAGGTGTGTGTGGACGGCCTTTATTGAGGAAAGCCAGGCCAGAAGCTCTCTGGCTTTTGTAGCGGGTGAGTCGGGAGGGGGAGAGAGGGAGACTGGGCAGATGTTGTGTGCGAAATCCCCCGGGGAAAGTGTGCCGCCACCGAGGGAAGGGGTCAGGGCAGAGGGTCGGCTCTCTGACACAAGCAACACAACACACACAACGCCGGTTTCCATGGCAGCTCGCTGCATCACTAAGCCGTCTGTTCCTGAGGACATAAAATGGGACTTTGGGCCCTGAGATCACTGACAAAACAAGCCTTTATTCTGCCTCTGATAGCACACAAACTCAAGAATCAGAGTCCCGATCAGATTTGGTTTCAGCACATTTGATCATGAGACTTTTACAAGACGAAAATTTAGAAAAGGAAACCTTTACATCAGATAGTTATACAATGTCACAGAATTGCACTCAGAGTTATAATTTATACTAATAAAGCAGTCTTTCTGCCAGATAACATATTTTTTCATTAGAAGCATGACATTTTGCAACACATGTATCCAATACAGACACAATTTATTGATATGATGGTTCAATATCGATCCGGTTTACAACGATGGGCTAATAAGACAAGTGGCTCATGCCAGTTAAGCTAATGCTAACGACTTTTAGCACATTTGATTGAGAGACCCCTAGTGGCAGAATTTAATACTGCACGTTTAAGATTTAAAATGCAGGTTTTTTTCCTTTAATGGAGTATTTTTACAATATTTTAGTGAAGGATATGAGTACTACTACCATCATGTAAGTGCAGGCACATTGAAGTGTGCTGTTTGTATTCGTCCATACAGACACAAAGCATAATTGTATGTATGAGGCATGTACAGTATTTTTGAAAAACAATATTTGGGCGTCTTTCTCCATCATTCCTTGCCCACATTGTTTTTTTTATGGTCGAGTACTCACAGACACAATGCTAAATCTTCTCCAATAAACAGGAGACTATAATAAGAAACTTCAATGTGCCGGGACGGTTTCAGCTGCGGAGCTTCAAAGCCGCAGGGTGCAGCAGAAATAAGATAAAAAGCACAGCTTGTTGTCCACAGTGTTTTTACTGTAGCTGGACTGTGAGTCATTTCCTTTTAGGTGACGGCTTCAGAGGAATGTGACCGTCTGCTTTGATCAAACCCCGGCTGCTTTAGGTTATCTCAGTACGCACTAAAAGGGCAATAAACGATTCGCTCAGTTAAGCTGCATCCTTATTGCAACCAAAACTTCGGAGGCTTTTTATTCAATATATCATATCTGACAGGATTATATGTCATCTGAATGACAACATGCTACAATTACACGTTGCTGCCAAGCGAATCAAAGACAATGTGCTCCACAGAGCTTTGTACAATTACAGCTTTTCAACATCTGACCTTGAACATCAAAGCTTACAGCATGAATGGCCATAAAAAGCCATGTGATTAATCTTGAAACAATGTTATTATTAATATTCCACACTACACACACAAGAACTTTGTTCTTCTCAAACATTGCCCTGAGGATGAGCTAACTCAAGTAATAAATGTCTTACAAGAAAGATTAAAGAACCATTAAGATGAAACTTTTTTATTCTTTCCAACCTTGTGCGTAAAACATCATTGTTCACTTGGGGTCTCTGTCTTTCTACAATGGGCCCTCTCTGGACAATGCACGTGGGTCTTAATGCTCACTTGTCGGTCCTGTGACGCATGACATTTGTATAATATTGCCGGTGTCACAGCCCGGGGTCACGGCGATCAGGGTGGATGAAAGAAAGTGAGTCAGGGCTCTGGACAAAAACGTCAAGCAGCATGAAGAAAGCACAGGTCAAGTCATACTTAGATATGCATCTTCAGCCAATAGTTGGCCATAATGTTTGAAAAGAACTCCTCAAACTCTCCGGTCGTGTCTCTATAGAGCTATTGTTGAAGAAGCTGAAGGAAACAGGGCACAAAGGGTTTCATATCATATCGGTGGGTCCACCAGGGATTCAAAAGAATATGAGCAATTTACTTTTGTGCTATTACAATACTGCCTGGTCTTGACCTACAATTATGTTCCCTTCCAGAAAAAACTGAAAATGTGCACCGTTAGTATCTGAACAATTACCACGACTTGCACTTTGGCTTCTGATCCCAGGTTATTACAAATGTGGTTGAGCACTAAGTGGTATTTTATTCTCTTAAATGTATTGTTTTCCTCATGAAATTTAAATATACATTCTGGCCTAAAGGTATGAGCTCAGAAACATCTCTCTGAACATAAAGTAATCCCCCAGTTGATAATGTGATACTGTCCCTTTAAATGACGTTGAACGTCGTTACGTTGTGCTTCAGCGCGCAGTGATACCATTGTTTTCCTTCCACGTTCGTGCTGCAGGTGAATGTTAGCATTGGAAAGTCTATAAAATAGAGAACCGGAGTCTGTATTAAGTTTGTGTCGTGGGTAAAAAAAAAAGACACTGAATAACACAAGTTGATTGAGGAGCTGCGACTTCGCTTAGAAACGTTGGGATCGTTTGATACGCTGGTGAGTTATTAGCTACAGCACAACAGTTAGCCTAGCATGCTAACTATATTAGCAGAGAATATAACTCAAAGAAACAGTCAGGACAACCTTAATGTGGGTCAAATTAACCTGTGAACGTGTGACAATTGTGTGGAGGGTGAGTCCTCTCCAGTCACTAAATGAGTTTTAAGCTAGCTAAAATGAATGTTGCCTATAGGTGGCGCCATCTAGTACCTGTGTTGTGGATGGTAAATTGTAATGTTCATAGAGTGGCATTTAATTCATGTTTTTGGAGTATGCTGTAGCACTTTGTAAGTTAATGTTTTTATGTACTTGTATGTCTATAGTTGGAAGGAATAAAACATTGTTAAGCCTGAATTTGGTTGAAATAGGTCTCAATGGACATTTATTATGCACCTGTGTGAGTAACTGACTGTTTTTCCTTCAGTGGATCCATCCTGGTTCATCTTTTGCCTGACATCTCACCTTCATCCGGGGTTTCCCATCTCCTCTCAGCCGACATCAGCTTCATCACCTTGGATAATGCTGTGGGACGGTGCTTATAAACAAGGTGGTAGGACATTTAAGTGCACCCATTTTTATTTATTCACATTTTGTTTGATTATTATATATTTCCTGAGATCCTTGTTTATTTTCTGTGGGGCGTTTAAACGTACAAGGCCAGTTGTGGGTCAGCAGGTTGTGTTTCACGCATGTTAATCATTAATTTGGAACTAAGCTAAGTGTAAATGAAAAAGATAATCATTAATGGCCTAGTTGACACGCTGTTTTCATTGGATTTACTATTGTCATTGTTACCTGCTAGTTTAGTGACGAGGTCACCTGGTTACTCCTACATATTATTTACGCTGATTGCATGCTACTATAAGTGTGAATTCACGGCATCTTATTGCTCACATATATCTACGTTATACCTCGCCAGTCCGTGGTCTCACATGTTATCGGGGTGGATGGAGGAATCACCAAAGTTTGGACGAGGATATCTGTGCCAAATTTCATGGCAATCCATCAAATAGTTGTCAAGACATCTCACTAAAACCGAAAATGTCCACCTCATGGTGGTCGTGAGAGGATGTCAGATGATCAGCAAAGTCAGGAGGCTTCATCCTCTGGGGTCCATGAATGTCAGTACAAAATATCATGACATGCCGGCTGGTAAAACACAGTGTGACATGGATTTGGGGACTGGATTGCTTGTGTAGGTCACTTGTGTCTCACAAGAACTTGAATTATGGATTCAGTTATAAAACGATGTAAAACGGAACATTGACTATGCCTAAACAAATCGAAAATCACAGACAGAAAGGAAATTCGCAAGACTTAGAGGATGAAAAACAAACTTGACTGATGATGCTCTGGAATTCATATTATCTACACAACGCCAAACGAGAAGTCTCTGTATCCCCCGTCATCTGCCAAAAAGGATAGAGGTAGCGTCATGCCTCCACGAGCCAACACAAACATGGAAACCCCATCACTGTCTGAGCAGAGGTGAAGGGAGGAGTCTTTTCCGCCCTCTGATTAGCAGGAAAGGGTCATCGTCCGCTGACATCTCTTTGTCTCTGCGGTATTGACGGAAAAGATCCCGACTTCCCCAGGTCATCGCCACTGCTTCGTTGGCGTTGGCCACTGTTAGCCAGACCTGGCTCGCCGTGACCTCGGCCGAGACGACGTGAACATGGTCACATCTCCAGGAAGAGGCCTCATTGTGATTTTGTCTTTGTAGTTCTGAATATTTTTTCCGGTAATTTAAAAATACATATCATAGGTATCACCATCATCTTTTGGTATTCAGTAAAGCCCGTTAGTGACCCATCCATCATGACATAGGCACAGTTTTTTCTTATTCCTACTCTTGTTCTTATTATCTACTCTATTCAAGATCTGAGGATGCTCTTTGCCATGAAAAACATGACATCAGCCAGCTTTGTCTTCTGCAAGCCAAACTGAGCAGCGGCCTGGGAATAACAACAATGTGCTGCGAAGAAATCACAGGAGGACATCATGTATGGAAACGATGAATCAGTTGGAGGGTCTTCAAAGCCTTTGAGGACGTTACACTTGACGGTTCATGCTGTAATGTTGTCCTTTGTAGATGACAATAACTAATTGTTAAGACTTCAATTTGACCCCAATAACCACATTTAGAGTGCGTCATAAAATCCCGTGGCTTACTAAGTACGTTCATCGACATGAGTTGGTTGTGTTGATTGGAAAAAAAGGCTTTTTGAGATCACTCCCTGGACAGTATCCTTGATCCTGTCCTGATCCTGTGTGTTGGAGGAGACTGAAATAACAGGACAAATGGTGAGTAGGATGTGAGCAGCTAAACTCTGACCTCCATCTGCAGAGTTTCCTCTCCGGTCTCCCTGGGTGGGACTCCCCCAGGCTGCTAAAACTCACACATATCTACTGTTCCCCAATCATGTCTCCAATTATGCGGCGCTGAACCTTCTCAGACTGGATGTAGCGTTTCTCAGGGTGCCGAGGTTAGGGACCCTCGTAGTCGGGGATTTGTTGCAGTTGGGCGGCTGCCACTGGCGATATTAATCTGCACTGATGAAGCAGGAAATCAAAAATAAGCTGTAGAACAAGCTGAATTAGAAGGGAAAAGCTGCATAATCCACTTTCTCAATAACAATAAAGTAACAGACCTGTTTCTCAGAATATATGTGAACATATATGGAAATCGTCTTAACACAAGGCATTGTGGGAAACCGCAGGTTCGAAGACGCCTATATGGAGGATTGCAATGTCATTCGTTTTGCAGGGATTTGGTCACAAACCAAAGTATTGGACAAAATAGACCCAGCTCTAGATCAAAAGGTCAGGTGAAAAACCTATCTCAAATCAATTCTCCTGGGATCATGAATGTGGAAACCAAATTTCAGAGGATAACCAAAAAGCTTGAGAATACATCATCTTGGAACCATAAATGTCTGTGCCAATCCTTTTAAGTAGCTGTTGAGGTATTTTGACTGAATAAGAGAATATTTTGATCGGCTAGTGACGCTACAAGAAGAATCAGAGGATCATAAATCACGTGAATGTATCCTCTGGGGACCATGGAAATCTGCAGCAGACTTCATGGTAATCCATCAATTAGTTGTCGAGATATTTCAGCCTGCAGATTGTCATCCCTAGAGCTTTTGATCAAACATCCATTTTTGTTTTTTACGTACAGTAACACGAGGACGTGGATAAGCATGTGGCTTGAGTTTGGCTGGTTGGCTCATGCACTCTTGCCAGCAGAGTCAAAACGCTTCGTGGAGATTGGGGTTCAATCTCATGCATCGCCATGCATCGCTCAATCCCCTCAGGAAGTGTGCGCCGCAGTGCAAGCAAAGGAAGTTTTCTCCCTGTTTATGTTGGGGCCACCTCGCTACGATGCAGAGCAGCTATGGTTTTCTTTTTCTTTCCATGTGTGTGTCATTTAATGAGTCACTTTTTTCCACATGATGCAAAGCAAACAAAACGATGCTGTTGTTGTTGATGGAACGAAGGATGTAGCTCTTGGATGAACCACAGAGGTGGGTGTGACGGATGTGGAGCCTCCTCTGTTACTTTAGTGTTGTCACATACCATTGTTATGGTTATAGTTGTCATTACTGCAACAATACACTTATTCTCTGAGTTTGGTATTCACCTTCCTGACTAGTCTTAGTGTGCAACATATCATTTAAAATAAAAAAAACAACATTTATATCACGATGTCACAAAGCCGTAAAAGTAAAAAACAAGGAACTCGCCTGAACAGAAACTGTCCTGTTGCTGCTTTGTTGAACTTCTCCTAATGCTGAAGTGGAGGAGCCCCAATAAGAGAAATAAGATAGTTTAAAGTAATACACTGTTTGTAAAGAGGTTGGATGGTGGTGGCTTTGTTTAACCAGGGGAAAAGTGTAAGGAATGGGTAGCAGTCTGTTTGATTTGCTTGAATGCAAGCTACAAGCGTTAGCATATGCGGCTAACTAGCCCAGCGTCTAAGAAAACGTCCAGCAATTTCCAGCATATTTGTTCCTAATTTAACTAAAACAAATTAAGCATTTTTTTAACTAACGGCTATAAAACGACTTATTCTAATCTAATCTGGCCTTTTTGAATGAATTTAAAGAGGATTTATGCTGTAATTATAATATAACTTCTGGGGTTAAACCAACAGAGCTAACGTTAGCTTAATTAAGGGGCGGGCTAAAGCTGATTTAGCTCAAATATGCCAGTTATGATGCAGATAATAGTCCTTAAGCACTTTCCATGACTGGCGTGCATTTTTGCTGCATTGAGTATGTTACCACACACACACACACACACACACAGACATGCACATATCAATCTTATCTCGCGTTTAACATTTATTTTTATAAAGTTTAGAAAATGACATTTATTTTCCCCCTGAGGCCAAACATTTAAATTCCCTCTCTTTGAATTGTGGTGGTCTCTACAGATGCAATCTATCTTAAGATAAAGTAATCTGCTGTTTGCTTTAGTTGGGGGGGGGGACAATGTCGGATTTGTTTTTTCTTTTGGAGAATGTTTGGGATTTGCTGTTATCTGCATCATGTTTTACACACAGCAGTGAAACGGAGATGCTCTGGCAGCCAGGCACACAATGGCACAGGGTTATCAGCTATGTCACCTCTTCAGCTTCCCTCGCAGTGAACCCCCCCGTCTCATCTGCTTCTCAGGGAGGGGGTCCCGCTCACAAATGTGTTTTGCCTGCAGAAAAGGCATGTTAGTCAGGGCTATAACTTTCACTGAGGACATGGAGGTTGTGAACTCCATTTCTCTGCACCTCCATTTTTCACACACAGACACCATTTACACAAAGGCACCATTTAGATGGTCTTCTCGGGTTCTCCTGATGGGGGTCCGTGACTTGAATTCTTCCTTAATGTCTACTTGAATAAGAAAATACCTCCAAAATACAAATATTATTTCTAGAATGGAACCAGTTTACATTGACAATTTGGATAACTCAATAAATCAAGAGTTTCTTTTGACTGAAATGCGAGCTTTGAAAATTCCACTTTGTTTCCGTGATGTGTTCCCCTTTTTCCGTCGGTAGAAAAGTGAAAACATTCTTTTCTTTCTGAATTTGGCCGAGCCGACATTACAGCCTTATCCAAACTGGAAACGTTTTTTTTTTTTTTTTCATTTGATTTAGAGTGTCTGGTTCTGCCAAGCTGGAAAAGTAGAAAATATATTCCAGTTTTTTTTTAAATCACAAAGTTAATTCACTGAATCCAAAAGTCTGAAGCTGAAGTGGAAAAGTGAACAAAACTGTAACCGGGTCAAAACTGTAAGAGATCCTATGTGAGAACCAAACACTGTTCCTCTTTGCATTGTCCGACATGTAAAGAATTTCCTTTCTCTTGGCGACATATTTATTGTACAACTACAAAGGGAACACAGTTTAAGTCACACACAGAGTGACTGGGTGTGCTCTTTCCATTTGATCTCTTTTGTTCTCTTTTCAGCTGCAATTTAGCGAGGCTAGGAGATACTCTTTCTGTGTCTTCATATAGAAACGGGTAATGAAACGGATCATTGTGAAACTCCCTTCACTTCCTTCTCTTTATCTTCACAGCACACAAGCACAACAGGGTTTGAAATCCATCCCATTTAACTGGATTGTCAGGGTTGTGAAGCTGTAGACCCGTTTAATCGCACATATAGTACACAAGCAGAGCCTGAGCTTGCCACCACCTAACGGTTTTTAATCAGTTCTTCAAAAGACTCGGTGCAATCAGCGGTGTTTATTGTGGAGTAGGTTTTTACCACAAAGGTCTCCTCTCTGAAATAAACGAACCATGTGATTAAAACCAGTAAAGAAACGAAATAAAGCCGTTTTTCCACATTAAAAATCAGTGTTTCTTTAACGCTGGGAAGCAGAAACGAGTACGTTTGCTCAGCTTTTTCCTCTAATAAGAGATCCAGGGGTCCTACGACTATAATCCTTCATCTGGTGAAGATATAAACTTTAGAACAATCAAGATCTTAAAAGTGTATCGTAAAAATCTGGCTTAAAATTGCAAAAAAAAACAACTTCTACCAGAAAACCACAATAACGATGCGTCCAAAATGAGGCCATTGACAGGCGACGGGACGATGCCTTTTTAGACATTTAAATGCGGAAAGGTTGCATATATTATATAGTTAAAGTGAGGAATAATGTTATATATACAACACCATACTGTAGTCATAATGTACTTATCCCTGAACCTCGCTACAAGAACTCATTTGTCTCATATTCAGAATAAATCAAAGTGATAATCCAGCGGAGCTCAGTGAGAACTGAGCCGCTGTGACAATATGTGAGTGAGACAGGAACTGAACGGGGCTTTCTCATGGAAAATGAACGAGTGGAAATTAAAACAGTGGATGGAGGAAAAGAAGGATGACGATGACACTCATCAACACTGTGGTTTGGTTATGTTTGTTTGCGAGAACTAGGTTTTTAAAATACAACCCGTGGTTAACGAAGGCAGCAGATTTACTGCTTATGAACTCGTGTGGGAAGACGGGGTGAAAGAGGGAAAATGTTCTGCCATTTCGAAATCAGATTTCAAACCAGAGAGCTCATAACATGTATTTGTCATATTTTACATTATACAGGTTTATTATAAATACACAAAAATCCTCTGCTATAAAAGAAGCCGAGTGACCAACCACACCTCATGTATAAAGAATAGCCACACATGCAACCAAGAATAGCTATTAAAATCAAAGCAATCTGTGCCTTTTTAAACACAAACAACAGGAGCCGTCTGCAGGTCGGGATAAGAAATGAGATCCACCAGAGGAGGCAAGACGGAGAGATCAATTACTCTGAGGTTTCCCATGATCCCGCCCCTCTCTGGGGAGAGAGCGAGGGCCTCTGCTCCGGCGCTGCGTGGGGCTCTCCACTGTCATTATCACCGATGGGAAGCCACAATAGGTCAGGGAGATGAGATAACATTGTGAGCGGCGGAGCAGCAGGTGAGAGGCTCAACAGGGCGCGATTAGGTGTCCGGGTCCCAGGGTGTAGCGTTGCCTGAGGGCCTCGTGGGGCCTCGGCCCCGCCATCTGCCAGGCTGAATTCCTCCTGCTGGGGAGGAACTGCTCAATAGCGGCGCAAACTGTTGCTGGGGGGGCGTTGCTTTGAGTTTCTCCTGTTACCTTTTATAGAGAGGAAGTGTTACACTTTGTTACAGTCACAAACACAACGCACACAAAGGACTGAAGCCTCTGGTGTTTGTGCACTAATTCTCTGCTTGAAGCTACAGTGGAGCATTTCTTTGTGTGTAAATGTATCCCGTCTGCATATCAAAGTCACCGTAAAGTGTTGAGAACAGCGCTTGTTAGACATGCAGTCCAGATCCTGCCTGTTTTCCGTGGATCGTAGGCTTCGGGGCTCCAGTGTGAGGGCCATCAGTCAGCGGAGAGCACACCCCAGGGATGCTCCGATGACAGCCATGCTGGATGGTTCACACATGACCCGAGAGCGCCGCTTGCGTGCAACACGATGTCCTGTGACGGACCGGCGGCAGCCCCCCCGCTTTGATCTGGTGCAACGCTGGACATGCCCACCACGCTCACACATGCCAGACACGCAGTCCGTCTGACAGACAGACAGGCATGAACACGGCCCAACATGAGAATATTGAATTAAGGGAGCCGGAGCGTTGGGATGCTCTCGTCTTACCAACAGGCCAGTTGAGCGATGATCAATCAAGATATTGCAATCGATAGTCTTGGATATGTGAGGATCCCAACTTTTAATATTCAGAGCAGGAGTCACATCTGTTAAATCACTTAGAATCAGTTAAGAATCTCACTGCCGTTGCAGATATCGGGCACTGATAACTGTGACCGACGACCTCTGACCTGAGAGTCGTAGATCTTGACATGCTCATTATCCACCATATCTACTTTCAGCAACTTTAAACAAAAATCCCAACGACAAACCAAACCACATTTAACATGTGTCTGTGCGGCTTGCAGCCCACACACACACACACACACACACGACCGCTTGTTTGCGACTGAATGTGACGCTGCATATTTTTACGAGGATGTTGTCGGACGGCCGCGTGCCTTTTGGTGCTGGAACATTGAGCGTCTTTGTGCAGATCTGGAGGGTTGATGACATGTCCAGATGTGGAGAGCGACCCTGCACTGACCCTCAATGGAGCCCACGGTCTTCCTGTCGTGCCCCCCAGTAATGAGACGCTGGATAAGTGATGGGTTTGACGGTTGCATATCATACTTCAGTCAAACAGGCTAGTTTGGGAAACAAAATCACATTTGACCTTTGCCCTCCTCTTTGGACGAGCGGATCGTGTTTTAGGGTCACTTTGAATTTGATTGTGGATTTTAATACAAAATCAAAACATAAATGAATGTGTCTTATTATAGATGACTAATTAAAATTAGCTCCATCTTTTCCAGCTGCAACATTAAAGTGATGCTCAGTCATTTAATCATCAATGAAAACAAAATATTCCAACTTTATGGGTAACATTGTATATAATTTTGAGATGAAGAGTCCTACTTTTGATACTTGAAGTGAATTTTCTGTTAAAGTGAAATCTGAATGCATGACTCATACTTATACTTAATATTTCGACACACTTCTGCTTGAGCTTCATGTTTATACAAAACCCTACTTCTGTCTCCAGCGCCGCCTGAGATGAGGCCTGTTGTTCAGCGCCGACACTGACAGACGAGACCAGAGGATGAAGGGCTTTATCTGTTACAGCTCAGGCTCCTCCACACACACATCTGTTCAGCCCATCAGCTCTACTGCCGGCGTTTCTGCTGGAAAGCTGTTTGGAAGATGCCGACGACCCAGAAGAAGGTACCCAACGTGGGACTATACGACCTCCCCGAGTGGCCAAACCTCCTGCTGGGCCACCAGAAGGCCTCTGTTTTGATAGTGGCCATTACCCTCATCGGGCTGACCCTCTGAGCTAACATCCCTGCCACTAGATACACAAGTAAGCACGACTAGAAGTATGCTCCGTGACACTGGGTAAACATGTTGGCAAACTGGAGGAATGCGAAGTGAGGCGGGTTCAAAAGACGTTTATCTTCTGCCACAGACGGAGCAGAGACGTCCATCAAGAGTTTTCAGACTCAAGAAACAAGAAAAAAATATGTTATTTATCCTCTTTTCAAATATTTATTTTGTTTTCAGAGAAGGGTCGTGCCTGTGACTTTACGGATGGAGCAGTAAATCTCAATCTACACCGTTCACCTTTGACCTCTGGCGATGCCTCCAAATGGAAAATTGAGAGTTATAAAGCAGAGCGATGAGGAGTGGGAGAGAAACTGGCTTCTCCATCCCTGAAACTCACATCACCACCTGGAGAATCGGCTCGTCCATCAAGACGTGAGGGAGGAAGTGTGCTGCTGCTGGCATAATCTAGATTATAATCTAGGAGAACGTGCAATTAAGACAAAAATCTTTCCGGACTTTGATTTTTATTGCAGGAGTCCAAGGAGGAAGAAAGTCAAAAGGTCATGAATGAAGTGGGGTTTTTTAAATCCCATATCTTGCAAGATATAGAATAAGATAAGATTTCTTTTATTGCCTGTCCTCACGTGTGTGGGTGCAATTTTATGATGGTGGCTCTCACAATGTTGGTTAAACTACAACTGCTAGCAACAGCATGTCCAACAGAGCAGTATTCCTGTGGTTTGTGAGATGGTGTCGCCCTACATAACAACGCCACTGTGTCACAACAGATAAGATTTACTCGAGCCAAGTTTTTGTTTTATTGCCTGGTAACACCACCGATGTTTCCACTCACTGTGTTTTCACACTCTTACATCACTGTTGTAACAATAAATTGCCTGAGATTCAAAATAAATGTGGATTTTTAGATTGTATGCCATGTTCAATTTGATTAATATCTCAAAATTGGTCAGATTATCTTGATTTTAAGAAAGTAGAATCAACACATAGAGATTAGCAGATAACCAGCCTTTTCTAACGGCACATATTCATCACAGTTGAACACTGTCAGCTCGGGTTTATTATGGTTACTTGGACATTTTGAGGGATCAGACCTCTGCCCTCGAACAAACACTCTGTGGGAGCAGGCATGCACTCATGTGGGCTGGGTGGCCTGCTGGGCTGTCTTGCTCCCTGGGGTGTCTGCTCACGAGAGGGGCCTGTTATTCAGAGAACATCCTGGGCTGGGAAAGCCCCAATACGAGAGAGGACAATTTGTGGTTTGAAGCTGAGACACTGCTGTTTAGGTAAATATTGTCGCATGAGTGGAGAGCCGGGGATCTTTGTTAGCACAACAAAAACCGAAAAAAAGTGAAAACTGTAATTGAGGGAAAATGTTTGGTTGTTTCAAAGCAAACTTTGAGATGGCGGCTGCTTCCCCATGCTAATTATTAAATGATGGGACTACTTACACGGCTGAGCTCACATTAACCACTTTCTCCTCTTCACGTCATCGCCATATGGTCCACATTCACTGAAGCATCAGGGGAAAAAACATGTACAGCATCATTATGTTAATGGTGACGCCTCTGCCGTGGCACTCAACAGACAGAAGGCTGAGTGGAGGATGGATGGAGGGGGGGGTGGATCACTGATTCCCATACAGGGAAGCTGTCATCTTCTCAGACTGAAATAAGGACAATGCAAATAACTCAGCTGATGTAGACATATTTGCATGCGTTTATTTGGATATCAGGCGCCGTTCAGCGTCATCACGGCTGTACAATGGAAGGAGGTCATATCTATCCTATGGAAACGGCGTTATACAGCCACGAAACAGTGACTGACCCTGTTGTTTCTCTGGTGATAATCCCTCCCCCATGTCCAGCAGACTTTCATCAAACATGGAGGACATTTAAATGTCTTGAAAGTCGCTGCAACTGATAATAACTGGAGGATTATATTCTGTAATAAAGACTGGCGAATGCCTGTTGTGTATTCATTGTTAATACAACTTGTTTAGTATCCCATATGGTGCTTTCCAACATCCTACTTGTGACTTTATTTCATTTAGACTGAGATTAAATTAGTCTCACATTACTTATAGGAAAACCAGACAAGAAAAAGGGGGATTTGGGGATAAAAAATGCCCTCTAATTATCCAAACTTTACTGGTAAATCATGCGTGACTCATCCACAACGCAAGTATAATTTGATAATGTACACATCCGTGCTTGCACAGGACAACGTGTAATAATACATATGTGGCACTGGGTCTGAAATATTAGGGTTTTTTACTGGAACATGTGTCTATTTTATTCCTGCTATGCACAACGTCGTCAGCAGATGGCGCTCTAAGCAATGAACTAGCGTGTCGGTGGCTAACAGTAGAGTAGAAGAAGCCGTGCGAGCTCAAGTTTGACGCCAGCAGAGAGCACTTTACGTCATTTGTTCTTCCGTATTTCCAACAGGTAAACAAACACAACCCTTGGTAAAAGACGTACACGTGACGTACCAACTTTAGTTAAAAGCTGTAACACGCAGAGACACTGAACTTGATCCTACGTGAAAAGAGCTGCAATAAAAATGGCGGGCGTTGATCAAGAAGAATGCTAGCTAAATTAAAGGCCCTTTGGCGCCGCCCTGTGTGAGCTAAACATTCATTCACTCACGGAACATAATCTTACGTTATGTGAAGTTGGGGCACTTTTTTTTAGCAACGGATTAGCATTGTCAAACAGGCTAGAAAGGTTCATGTTTAAATGTATCGGTACGCTAATGCTAATCGATGCTAGCAGGCTAGTTTAAAGCGGAGTTTCAAAATAAGAGTCTACACGAGATTCAGTGTTGATACCGTTTTATTGTCATTACTGTGAGAAAACTTGTAAGAAAATTACTGCTGATTGTGTGTACAGTTACATGGTGTAGACATACTAGAGCAATGTATACATACTTGCCCATTCTTCCTGATGTTTTCATGTAAACGTACTGTGTTTATGACTGAGAGAGTATAAACCATCACTTACCTGTAATCCCTGTTAAAGAAAGACATTTTACTGAGGCTTTGTCTTGGATAACCAGGAGGGAAACACTGTGAAAAGAGAAATCATGCAGTAATATGTTTGTCATTTTGTATGAGTTGAGTCAATGGCATTTAAATGTGTAATATTATTATTTTTATTATTATTAAGCATATTTGGATATGTTGTAAAGGAACAATTTGAAAGTAGCTAACGCCAGTAGTGTAGAAGAAGCTGTCAGTATGCTATGAGTGAGTTCAAGTGTGAGAGCGCTTCTGACTGAACAACTGTATTTTCATATTTCTAACAGGAATTCATGTGCAGCACCAGAGTTCAGTCATTCCTGGCTGTGTGACACATCACAAATGTCAGAGGAGCGTTTACTTCCATTGCAAAAGGCTCAACAAATACACCAAGTGGCTCCCCTACTGATGCATCAGGTATGTGTCTTGCTAACTAACGTCAAACGGTTATATGTCGCCATCTGCTGGACAGATTTCATTGGGGGGCGGGGGGGATTTTGTGGAACACTAGGAGGCGCTGTGGCGCCACCATGCCTGGCTAATAAAGACCGTCAATATTTTAACAACTTACAATTGCATCTACCGGTATCTTCGTTTTTCACAAATGATATTAAGTGAAGAGTAACTGTTGGTTTTATTTGAAGTCATGCTAGTTACTAGTCTTGCTCCAAATCCAAATATCCACATCCAGGCTTTCATGTTAGATAGTGATTATGTTATTGGGAGGGAAGAAAAAGGGAGAGGGACCTTTTATATTAACTTAAAATTCTGGGCTTCACTTTATATAGTAATACTGCATATGCTTAGACACTAGTAAAAATAATACATTGGTTTTATGTAGTCCTATTCCAGTTCCTCTTGTACAGCTAGTTATAGATGGGTAAATATGTTAGGTTAATGGGTTAAAATCAAGAGTGAAAAGGTTAGTTTTGAGGGCTGGGAGAGTGTTGCTGTTACAGATATGGCTGGGAAGGTCATCCCAGGTCCAGAGCTTAGTCCTGATGGGTCAGAGGTAGGGAGGGGCCAGGTTGTTGAGGGCTTTGAAGGTGATGAATAGTATTTTTAATCAATCCAGTGGTAGTATGGTATTGCACTCGTTATGAACCGGGACAGCAATTACAGGAAATACTTTGGTGCAGTTGCCACAGGAATGTCTGGTCTCTTACTTGACGTCAACTCCATGAATAAAATTACTTCATGAGGTTCCAAAGGGAAATTGCATTGCTATGGAGGAAATCTAGATTTGTGTTAAGGAAAATATTAATTAAATGCCCCAAGATTTTGTTTATTAACAATGCCAAGAAAATCCCATTTTCTACTAGGTTTATTACATTTCTTAATCTCAGAAGCATTCAGAGCAGATAATTGATATCCCTTTACAGTATCTTTATCTTTGCCGCTCTTAATTATCTAGATTTAATAAATAAATTACCAGTTAGGCCATCTATAAGCCCAGCCCCAAACATGCACAAGCAGAAGACTAAATGCATTCGTATGTGCCAAATGATAAAACGGAACAGACGATTTAAACAAGGTATTTTTTTATTTGACAGTGGGACAAGTTGACTAACAGCAGCCTTCCTGTTCAGTCACACCTAGAACTTCTGGAACTGCTTCTTGGCGCCTGCAGCCTTTGTCACTTTGAGCACGTTGAACCTGACGGTCTTGCTGAGTGGTCGGCACTCTCCGACGGTGACATTGTCTCCAACCGTGACGTCTCTGCAGAAAGACAATCAATAAATATATTAACGGGTGGTTGGGGTTTGTCTGTCAGAGACGTAGCCGATAAAGGATTTAGCCTCGTTTGTAAAGCTGCATCAGGGTTTGCCATAGGCAGTATCGTCAAAGCTTCTTGAGCTTGGAAGACCATCGTGAGAAAACATCATTTGCAGCAAGTTATGATCATTAGACATTTAGACAGAACTGTAATATGATTGCAGGTTGTGTCTTCAGGTATAAGAATTTTGAAGTTGAAGCAAATTGCACTATTTTCTAAGTGTTATACATTTCTTGTGAACTATTCAAGTTTGGGAAGAAAGAAAAAACCAGCATGTTCTAATGCTATGACTATGTGAATCCTGAATTAAAAAGCATGAGAGCATCATAGTACCTGAAGGCAGGTGACAGGTGGACAGAGATGTTCTTGTGCCTCTTCTCAAAGCGGTTGTACTTGCGGATGTAATGCAGGTAATCACGTCTGATAACGATGGTCCTCTGCATCTTCATTTTGGTCACCACACCTGTAGACCACACACAAAATGAATACGATTATCAGAAAGGCGTGTTGCACAGCAGTCTATGGACATTGCAGTGAACACTTATTAGGGTTGTCACTCCATTACATCAGTGTTGCCATTAGGCACTGTCGTCAGAACCCAGTGGGCTTGGAAGACCATCGTGAGAAAAACATCATTTGTAAGATAGTGACAAGAGGAAAGTCAATGTGAAGTTTGGGGACAGTTACCATGTTAAGAGACTGGTTCTGGCTTGGGTTGCTTCACCTGTACAAGAATGTTGATTTGCAGTCAGGAAAATTTGCTGGAATTAAACCATTTCAACGCGTCAAAAGTAGCCAAAATCACCATGTGTACAGTTTTACAATTATATTTAAGTGAAGTGTGACGTTTAAAATAAAGCAGGTTATGTTGCAGCATCCCAAGCCAGTGCCAATGGGCTCATGTTTAAAGTATACTGTAAAATATTATTACCAGAGAGGATACGGCCACGGATGGAGACATTTCCAGTGAAGGGGCATTTCTTGTCAATGTAAGTGCCGTCAATAGCCTAGTGAAAACAAAAAAGACATCATCAATATACATATCTACTTATGAAATAAGTAGATTTTTTAATTCTTGTGAGTGCATCAGTATTGCCATAAGGCACTATCGTCAGAACCATGAAGGCTTGGAAGACCATCGTGAGAAAACATCATTTGCAGCTAAAAGAAACTTTTCCACATTCGTTTGGATATTATTTGGGGCAGTTTAAGTTACCTCTCTTGGGGTTTTGAAGCCCAGTCCCACACTCTTGTGGTAGCGGGGGAGCTTCTCCTTGACCTCCTTGCCACCATCAGCGACCAGAACACGCTTCTTGTTCTGGAAGATGGTGGGCTGTTTCTGATAAGCCCTCTCGGTCTGTGAAACAAAAAGCAGGACAACACGTTTAAGACAACGGGAACGTCGTTAGCTTAGCCATTCACACTTACGCACCGGCCTCGCCAAGTTAGCGAGTTAAAGACTGACTTCCTTTTTTTGAGGACTAAACTCGCCGTTAGCTGGAATGACAATGCTAAAAAAAAGACGAGATTTCGATGCGAATCGCTACCGTTCGCATTATATACAAAGCAGTGCACTTTTAAGAGTCAACGTTACGTGGTAGCAGGCTAAGCTAACATACGTTAGCATTTCGGCTAGTTCCAACGTTAACACGAGGATGTGCCGAACGGCAACAAATGACAGATATTAACGCCCCAATGTGGAGCGAAACGGCTCAGGGTCGTTTATAAAGACTACTTATGTCCACACACGTAATACAGCCCATAGAATGTGTGTATTAAAATGTAAAAACATCGATTTAAATTCACCACGCCGTTTTCCCGAACGTACTTGTGCATCCGCCATCTTTGCCTGCCGAGTCGTAAAGAGGCCTGATGATGCGCGCGACGGACGGAAGAGCACGAGAGACAGGAAATGACGTATAAGCAAGGCGAGGCTTAAAAAAAAAAGAATTACATGTTTTTTTTATTGTTTACTTTACCAATTAATACAGATAGGTAAATAATGTCAACACAGTAATTAAAATGTGAATTATTTTGTTGCGGTTCTAACTCTCCCGAAGCGGCGTCCACATGGAATAGATCTATAAAACATCTCACCTCCTACTCTTTGACGTCATGATATCACGTCAGTCCCATCAGCCGCGTTGAAGATCAGCACGTCTCAAAAAACAAGTTACCGCAAACATTTTGTCACATGATTGTACGGAAGCGCTAAGCGAGCTCTCCCCCAAACAGACAACAAGATGGCATCACCCCCGGGAGGAGGCGATCAAGGTACGAGCGCCCACCAACACCATAGTTTTTGTTTAAATTGACCGTGACAGTGTCGTCAATTGTGTGGTAGACGTATATAACCTCACGCTTTAACAATTATGTCCTGTTTTGTGCCTGTGGCTTGTTTGCTTGCTAGCAGTAACATTAGCTGAACCGAATTTAGCACGGCAGCTAACATAACTTAAACGTTAGCATGTACTCTGCGCTGCATTGCGTTGGTTAGCTTGGCTAGCCGATAGCTCTTCAGGAGTGAGTTAGCAGATATGTTTAAACAAAACCGAAACAAACTATCCTCGTATGTCCTTTCACCGCGACAATGTCACAGTCCTTTGGTTTATCGGGCACGGTAGACGTCCAATATTTTTGTAGCCACTACATTAATTAACTTCGCCAAATTGACTTATGTTCAGCCTAATTAATTTAGCTATAAATTACCAGACTGTGGGCATTATGTGCTACCTTTGTTCAAACCTACGTTCAAATGTCTCTCACACAGTTATTTTAGAGTCAGATACTGTGGATTTAGAGATTAATGCACAGGAATTTCATAAAAGTTTCAAAACAAATTTTCAATTAAATATAATGTTTTCAGATTCGATATTTAAAGTGTGGCTAATCTCAGTAAACACGATGTAAAGTGTGACGTTTAAACATAAGGTTATGCAGCAGCACACATGTTGAATTATCCACTTGTTTGTTCATTTTATTAAATAACTTACTGTGTTGATAACACTGACCTTTGTCTTTCAGGCAATGCTAAAGACCAGATACTGGAGCTAGGAACTAAGTTGTTAAAAGAGTGAGTAACTTTATTTATTACACAGTCTGGCTTCTTCTTATTGGACAGAGCAAAGAGTCAGAATACTCTGTAACCATTTGTGTGTGTGTGTGTGTGTGTAGTTTCATCTACGAGCGGGTTCGGCGGCATGGAGATTGCAATACTGCAGTGACCAGGGAACAGCTGGGTGGGAAAGAGCTGTGTGACCCAAACCACCAGAAGCTCGGCCAGTGTCTGCAGCAGATTGGAGATCAGCTGGATGGAAATGTAGAGCTCACAAGGTGAGCTTCCTGCCTGTGTGTCATCAGATGTCAGGCCTGAAGAGTTAATAATTAACGTGTTTTTACCAGTAATTACCGTTTAATTAGCTTGCCCGTAATCGCTTAATGTTGTTTTCCCTCAGGATGATAAACGACTCATCGCTCAAGCCCACAAAGGAAGTTTTTCTGAGAGTTGCCATTGAAATCTTTTCAGATGGAAAGTTCAACTGGGGCAGGGTGGTTACACTGTTCTACTTTGCCTGTCGACTCGTCATCAAAGTAAGTTTTGCTGCTCTGTCATATCTCACCTTATAATACAAACAAAAACACTTGTATGATTGAATAACAAAAGACCAGGGTTGTGTTCCAGAAAGCAGGTTTTTCCTGAAACTCTTGAGTTTGTAAACCTTGGAATCTCGGGTTTTGTTGAAGAAAACCTGCTCGCTAGCCTGTTTTTCCCTCTCTTTCCCGCCTTTTTTCGGGAATCTCAACCAACTGGAAAGATGTGCCGTCCTTTCCTTGTCAATCATCGATATGGAAGTAAAAGTGATTCTAGCAGCTTTACGTCAGGAGAGGATTTCGGTTACTTAGTAGAAAATTACCATTTTTTCCTACCGATCACATATCTAAACGATATTCTCCGACTTACATTTTCAATATTTCATATTGCAGACATAATCTGTGACCAGATTCTTTGTGGAGCTCTTTAGATTTTTTGCGACTGGGAGTTTTCTGAAAGGTTTAAGGACATTTCTGTGTTGAAATAGCTGCTTATATTTACTCTGTTTAATATGGGAAATATGATTAAAACCATATGCCTTTTTTCTACGTATTTGCGCAATATTCTTTTGCTTAATTTTCAGCTGCAGCCACGTTCGTTTTGTGCCTGTGGGATAACACCTATTTGAAAGTGATTATTTTTGACATTCCGCTACTTCATGAACCTCGGGAATTTAACCCGTCGCCTGCACTGTAGTCAGCGTTGCACCACAGAGCCACTCTGCGGACCTCAAAATCCTGTTGATGACTGTGTAGGACACAGCGGGATTCTGGGTCAGGCTTGTGGCTTCTGACTCCTGGTGTGAGCTGAACCGGACCGGTACGTTTTTATAAAAGCTGCCTGCATACTCTCCCCACATGCGCTGATGCAGGCCGAGTGTCAATAGAAATAGGTGCAGACAGGACTTGTCAGTAAAGTTTCAGTTTTGTTCTGTGTTGTTTGCTATTGTGATGACGTGCGTGTGTCGTATTACGACATGATGAGGTATGTACAACAGGCAATCGCGCCTAGGCTCGTTTGGGCTGGAGCAGTGTCGGTGCAAAGCGGCTGGGGACCCCGTGTGGAGGGATAATCGTGCCGAGGCACGCTACGGATCGACTGGCCCTGGTGTGATCACGCCCTTAAATAGTGTTGACATTCCTCTGGATGGAGAGAGGTATCGTGGGGGGGTCACCGAAGTAGGCAGTTGAGGAGATGCCTGGGGTCCTGCTGAGGTGGGGGGGTGATCTGGGGATGGTGACAGGACTGTATTGTTTTTGAATCTGCAGTAGAACTTGTGTGGGTCGTCGCTGAAGCGGGCGTTTGTATTTGGTCAGTAGTTTCAGACCCTTCCAGACAGACGCTGGGTCGTTAGAACTGCTGTTTCTCTCTTTGAATACGAGAGTTTAGCAACAGTTTATCACCGCCTTGCTGATCTGTATTTGGTCTCCTTAAACCGGTCTTTGTAAGCATCTCCCATTCACACCTTCTCAGGCTCTTGTGACCCAAGTTCCTGATATCATCAGAACCATAATCAGCTGGACCATGGACTACCTCCAGGAAAATGTGATCGCCTGGATCAGGGAGCAGGGTGGCTGGGTAAGAAGTAACTTGAGTTGGATATTTAAACATTTGCCGTATAAATTAAATCAACTTTTATTATTATAGATGCAGTTCAATCTCATAATTTATGAGTAAATGAGCTTCAGCTTCGATGCTTGCATGTCACATACTAATATTTGTGTCTGTCGTTTATGTTTTAGGAGGGTATTCGGTCCTACTTCGGCACTCCCACATGGCAGATGGTTGGAGTTTTCTTGGCCGGTGTTCTCACCACTGTTTTAGTCATTCACAAGATGTGAGGAAGAAGTGCGCCTGAGGGAAATGGGGACAGGAGCAAGAACATTTAAAGACCATCTGAAAGTGAACAGTAAGACGTTATGGCAGAGTGAACAAGTTGAACAGGAAGAGCTTGTATTTGTACAGCGCCCCTCTTTCGTTTCTGCCTTCGTTTCCAAGGATTGTGAGTACGACTGAACGCATCGTCGCACCCACCATCCCTACGCCGCTGAGGAAGTGAGCGAAGCACGATTGATGAGAGGATGACATGCACAAAATGGGGGAGGGGGGGGGGGGGGGTAGAGAGTTTGTCAGACTTGAACAGGGAATGCATTTTAAGTAATTTATTTTTTACCTGGTCTAGACTTAAAAAAAAAAAAAAGATTCTGCTATCTAAAAGAAATGGACTGAAATGTTTCAAGTTAGTTTTCTTTTTGCGTTATTTTCTTTTTTTTGGTTCTACTCGGATTGCTTTTCTGATCTCCCCTCTCTCTCTCTCTCTCTCTCTCTCTCTCTCTCTCTCTCTCTCTCTCTCTCTCTCTCTCTCTCTCCAACCATTTCATCATGGTGTCTGTATGTTAGAGGATCCATCGTCATATGTATTTGTGAGTGTTAACTGGTGTAAATCTGCAATGATTTGCTGGCAATGAACGCGGAGGGTGGTCCCGTGCCATCGAGTTCAGAAGAGATATTTTTGCAAACCGTTATTAGATTTACCAGGACGATGATATGGATGAAGATCGATGACATCTCCAGTAATATTCGGGCTCAAGAAAACCCACAATAATTTCTCCCCTTGAACACATCTCAACCGTATGTTCAGTGGATAACAAGTGCCACAACAGGGATTTGTGTACAAAGTTCTGTTTACATGAATCATTATATGGTTAAAAGAAAAAAGCCACATGATCTCTGTAAAATGCTGTGCAACATTTAATCATATGCTCCGTTTGAGCTTTCTGACCAGCATTGTGACCGTAATGTGGCTCCTACTTTTAAAAAAAACATCTTGCCTATTATGGTCTGTGCTGTGAATGGAGCCACATCCCATGACAGTTCCTGTAGATGTACTGCAGACACAGATGCTTACCTCACTTCACACATATTCAAAGTACTGTACTTTTACTGGAGACGTTCCAACTGCACTCTTATCTTCACAGCAAATGGCTTTTATACATTTCTTCTCGTTTGTCAGTGCGTTGGTGTTTTTTTTTTCTTTTCTTTTTTTACTATGAAATCAATTTGATATTCTGAATTTTCACCTTTTTCTATCATATTTGTAATGCTGAACTCGGTTTCCAGTTCCCCAAATCTTCTTGCTGTGATCTTGTCTGTTGTAATATGGAAAATAAATCTTTTAATTCTGACCGGAGCTATGCATATATGTATACTTAGTGCAGGAATCGGGGTATTCTACAGACTTACAGTGACACCACTATGAAATAAAAATAAAATCTGATTACTAAACAACAGGCTTAGTGTTGTTTTACAACAAACTGTATTGGAACAAAACATGTCTTAAGGATATGATAGGATATGTGCATTTTATAATTTTGTATTGTAAAGTTGATATTTTAGCCTTTAGGAGGTTTTTTTAGACTAAAATGGAAAGGGTTCATAATATGAGGAGCATAAATATACCTCACAAATGTAATAGTTATGTTAGTGGAAAACACAGTGCTAGAGGAAAGGTCAGGAGGTCACCAAAACCTCAAGTCTTCATAAATATCCTCCCACGGATGTCACAGCACCTCGGGCGCTGAAGCACTTTCAAAGTATCTTCGAGTGAGAAACGTTTTATGTTGACATTCACGGGGCTTTTTAATCTCACGGTGACGATAGAACAAAGGTCAGCGGGTTTTCAAATCATTACACATTGTTCACTGGGGACGATGAGTTTCTGTATCAAACTTAATATTGATCTAAGTTGTTCGTCCTGCAGACTGAAACAGTGTTCAGACCATGTTCACTGAATTTTGAACTAATCAATGAAGGTGTCATAGATGGGAGAAGTGAGATCACTAATGTATGTAAAATGTATAATAATGTATCGTACTCTGCATAGTTTCATATGCTGTTTAATGACTCAATGTGCACATGCAGTAAGACAGGATAACATGTAAACATCACAGTCGTCAGTACTGTGACTCTGTAACAAGCAATTTAGAGACGGAAAGCTACACAAACGCCGTTTAAAACACGGGACGAGTGCTGAAGACGGAGGCCGTACTGGTGCATTCATCTTTACCTCTTATGAAAGCACGGCCCGCGTCACATTGACACAAATTAAAGGGCAAATATTTGTAACAATTCAACAGAAGGCCACGTGAAGGAAGGAAACATCCGTGGGCTCTATCTGGTCTCCAGCATCCCGTCTCTGATCCTCCACCTCCAGGCAGAGCTGAAGTCCGGAGCGGGAACGCAGCGGAGCTCCAGACCGGACTCCTGCACCTCCTCATCGTGGGTGACCTGCTGGCCCTGCTGGGTCTCCAGGGTGAAAACCCTCTCAGAGATCTAAAAGGAGCACAGATGAGCGTGAAGCGGATGTAATCTGGCTTTTTACAAACACTTAAAACGGACTAACGTGAATAACTAAGCTGCCGGCCCTCACCTGATCACTGATTCCAGTGGCGATGTGGCCCACCTTCACCCGCCGCGTCTCTCTGATGCGGATGCTTCTCCTGTTGAAGTCTCTGATGCAGACGTCCACTCCTGAGCCAATCACGGAGCAGAGGGGTGCACACGTTAGTTTGGTGTTGCATTAAAGCGTATAAAAGAAGGGAGACGTTGACGTTTTTATCTCACCTTCGAAACAGCAGGGCAGCTGGGTGTGACTCAGCAGGTCGATACTGGAACCCTGCACGTCTGTCTGACTGTTGTAGGAGAAGAAACCGGAGCTGAAGTCGTCTCCTGGGCTCAGAGACCAGCGGCCGGAGTCCTAAAGGAACGGGTTAAAGAAGAGGAAGCCAGACAGGCCTGTTAATACTTTACTTAGACCCAATTTTGGTCTGTGATTACACAGCTGAGATAAAAGTGAAAGCAAAAAAGGATTTAACTCGTCATCAAACCCTAATAGTTGTGGATTCTGGGTTACCTTTTTGTCCCATGGTTCCCAGGTGGAATACGGGTCGCTGCTGAGACAAGACAAGAGCTGCTCCTGCATCTCCGCAGAGTGCAGCTGGGAGAGACTGCTCAGGTAGAAATCTGCCAGCGAGCAGGAGGGAAAAAAACAATGTTAGAGTTCAAACGTTTAAGAAAAAAAGCATCAGCAGCTCTGAGAGAAACCTCACCTCGCTCCAGTTTACGCAGCTCCAGTTCTGGCACGGTGGTGACCTTGTTGCCCCTCTTGTGGTTTGGCTCAGAGATCAGCGATTGTGGACAGAAAAGTGAGTCTTTGCAATCGGCCTCCTTCTCGTCATCGTCGTCATCGTCCAGCTCCGCCGCCCGTCTCCCCGTCGTGATCACTTTCTCAACAGAACTTTTACGTTCGTCCTCATAGTTGTCGCTGCTGTCGGTACATCGCAGGGAGTCGGGAGGTTTGTTGGCCGTATATAGAGGCTCTGTGAAGGGTCCCTTCACTGGGCTGGTCAGTCCTCCCACTGCAGCCACACGAACACAACACATTAGGTCTTCACAAACTGATTTTGACATTATTAAACTAGTGTTTCAGTGGAATGTGGATATATCAGAAAGCTTTGCAGTATTATGCCAGCAAACACAGGCCTTTAGAAACCGATGGAAACAAAGTTTTTAGCAAGCTACGGACATTTTGTCGGTGTTTCAGCTCTTGGTTGCATATTGTGGGCGTGGTTTTAAGAGAGTATGATGGAATTCAACATCAGTTTATATTTGTTATTTACTTTAAATGTATATATATATATGGGTGTGTGTATGGATGCACCACTTTAGTTACCTTCTTTCAGGGCTCTAGCCGTTTTTTCTTTGAGGACAGACGCCGACGCTCTCTTGGCTGGATCCTTCTGAAGTCCCGCCTTGATAACGTCCGCTGTGAGCGGGCTGCAGTCAGGCGGGATCTCCCACAGAGGCGGAGGCTCGTTAGCGATCTGTAACCACCAAAGTGAGCACTGTAAAGAGCGGACTGAACACCTGGCCAGAGCCGGGTGTGGTGTCTGTGTGGGCATACCTTCAGGTAAAGTCTGCAGGTGTAGTATCTCGTCCACGGCTGACACGCGTTGAGCATGTGCAGTAGCATACAGCAGCTGCTCCACACATCTGCTTTGGCTCCGCGGGGTTCCCCTTTTACAATCTCAGGGGCCATGTGGGTCTCTGTGCCCTTTAGATCTGCATCGGATTACATTGGGAAAACCATTCATTAAGACACAGAAGTGGAGACATGACCCGTCTTCTTGGCTGATGGGGTAGAGTTACGCAGCATTCACCTTTGGACCCGCTGAGGCTCTGTCCCCGGTTGTCCAGTCTCTCTGCGTGTCCAAAGTCACACAGGAAGGTGTCTCTACCGTCCTCCGACAGCAACACATTGTCAGCTGTGGGAAACAAGCAGAGACGAGTAATCCACTGCATTAGCGCTGATTTCCATGACTTGTGCAGTGGAGTTTACGGGTGACATAATTAGAAACAGGGCAGCTGCACAGACACAAAGCGGTCTAGAGACAAAGGAGCAAAAATAAGAGGGAGATGTGACGTCAGCGGGGGACAGCTGCTGTAGAAAACACTTTAATGAGGAATGAATGTGGAGTCTAGTAACAAACAGGCAGCAGATGAAGAGACTTGGCGTCGCTGCCTCTCCTTTCCTGAGCCATTGCAGACACCAGGTGGCGCCTGAGCTGCCACAGCACAAACATGTTCCTCTTCCTGCTTAAAGTCTGTTTTTTTTGCTCTTCCTCTAACTCAGTTCTCATTTTGTTTGTCTCTTTCCTTTTTCTTTTTTTCTTTTAAATACTTCTTTCCACTTTATTTTCATTTTCTGTCTTCTCTCTGTCTTTCCACTTTGTTCTCTCTCTCTCTCTCTCTCTTCTCTCGCTAACAACTTCCTGCTCCTCGTCCCATCCCCCCGCTCTGTTTCGTTCTCCCTTTCTTTCTTGCTCTCCTGATTCTGTGCACATGCGCCGCCTCTAAAGATCAGCGCGGTGAGTCACACTGTGGGAAATTCCCAGCCCGTCGTCTTCACTGTGGCAGTCTGGTTTCACAACACAGGTGCTGAGGATCAAATCTACTGTATCTATGACACTTGTGTTCCACAAAACAGCTGCACACAAAAGACATCTCGTCTCTGATGAGAACTAATTAGAAAACTGACTTCTTCTCCCCCTGTGTGTTGTTGTTGTTTTCCACTATGAAGCACAACAAAGTAAAAGTCAGGCTGACACATTTAGTTTTACCGGTATTACTATCGTGCCGCTTTGATCTGCACAACTACAGCTGTTCAAACTCATCTTGAGAGGGTTTATCGGCTGATACCAATATCTGACGGGGCAGTATAAAAACATGTACAAGATCATCAGGAGAACACGTCAATGTTAGAATCTATTATTAGGTTGGAGACCTTTAAATTCACACATGTTTTTGGAGGGAAAATATGAAGCTCCTTGCTTCCCCCCCTACACTTCCCACATTGAAATGAATGGGAGGCCACAATGGCTGATTTGGTGTGAATGCAGCTAAAGATGATCTAATTTGCGGTTAAAACTAGTGGATTCAGGACAAATTGAAATAAAAGTACTACATTATATATCTTTTAATAAAAAGTAGGAGGGGTTGTAGTTATGCCTTGGCAGTCATAACATAACTTAAGGATACACATTCAAGAGTTTTCTTGGCATCACCATTGGTGTTTGGACATTTTTTAGTACAACTCAGACGAGACTTGTAAATGTGTGGAAAAGAAATGATCAAAATATCCAGTTGTGTAACATACCTTTAATGTCTAAATGCACCACTCTTTTCTTCTGTAAGTACTCCAGTGCTGTCAGGTTTTGCGAGTGGTAGTGGAGACTCAGGTCCTCAGGAAGCCGACCCCGCTCCGCTATCAGCTGGCCAAGGGAGCCTGGAATAACACATCAGGTCAGACCAGGATCAAGACTAAGATTTATTCGGTTAATATTTACTGATACACAGTGTCTGGTTCAACTCTTGCTGTTTATTACGGCTTGGAATTTGATGAAGGTAGAAGGAAAAGTGTATCAGGTGTGTCATTGTGTTTATCAAGCAGCCATCTCCCGTTGAAACGCTTCAAGGAAGCTCAACAGTCATTTCTGGCGCCCTAGAACCACCCACCTCCACATCTCGACACCAATCACATCTGTTTTTCTGTAATCTTCATTGCTGTCATGTGTTTGCACTTAATTCATCACATCTCACCCAATAATTTCCACCCTTGATCTCATCAGCAGCAGTGAGCAGAATGTGCGTAAAAAGGCGGCAGGGAGGCTTGTTTACCAGATTTGCGGTCCATAAAGAGGACAACGTTCAGCCCTTCTCTGACCACTCCAAAGAGTTCCACCACACGAGGAGATCTGAGGGCACTCCACGTACCCACCTCCTCACTGCTGAACCTCTTCAGGGCGATCTGAGAGGAAAGAATGGAACAAAACCGTGAGCGGGCTTTAAAACAAGGCCGTGGAAAAAAAAAAATGAACAAAGAGAGCGCTCCGCTTTACCTTTTTGACGGCGAATCTGAAGCCTGTGTTGACATCTTGAGCACTGTGTACTTCACCATAGGAGCCCTCCTTGATAAACTCTGAGAGGACGTACTCCCTCCCTTCCTTGTATTCTGAGTCCACAGGCTGGATTTTCTTTTAAAGTACGAGAGAAACAAGTTAGTTTGGTTGGACCACATTTTAAACCGAGACTGGAAGGAGACTGGCGTGAAGCAGAACGTACTTCATTGTAAAAGATTATTCCCTCAGTGCTGACAGAGTCAGCTGCTGAGTGCTCATCTTCCTCTTCTCTTACATCCCTCTCCACATCTTTGAAGAAGGGCCCTGCATAGCAGGGGTCCCCCTGACTGACGCTGCCCCTGAGTCCAGCAAGAGCCAGCGAACAGTCTCCCAGACTGCTGTGGGAGTCTGAGTCGCTGTCCTGCCCATAGGAATGGAGACTGGAGAGAGGGCCGCAGACCGGGTCCCCCCAGTTCAGAGGAGAGCAGCTGGAGCCTGTGTTGTAGTTGGGTTGGTTGTAGAGGGAAGGCCCTCGGTCCTGCTCTTCTGAGCTTTCGATGCTGCTGCAGCAAGAAGAACTGAGGTCGCTTCTCCCCCCGATAGACGACTCATCCTACGGGACACAAGCAAAATACTGTGATTCACTTCCACAACACAGGAAAGCTAATATTTACATGGGAATGATTCACAAACTGCAAGAACTCTCAGTTCGTTAAGGCAGTTTCAATAGCTTTTTCATGTGAAAGACTCGATGACGTGAAGAATAACCGGAGGTCTCACCAGGATCCGGACCAGAGAACTTCCACTCTCCTGTTCGGGGACTCCAGAGGGCATTCGGTGTCTGTGCCGCTGCTTCTCCTTCTTCTTCTCCAGTTTCTTCTTCCCCTTGCGCTTCTGTCTCTTCCTGGTCTTCTTCCTTGGGGCGAGCTGTGGCGAGGAGCCGCTGCGCTCCTGGATGCAGGCCATGGTCGGGCACGCCACATTGTTGTGCTCTGACGGAAGACTGAAGTGTGGCAACGATGTCAATTACAAACATGGCATTAAAGAATGAATTCCAACCTCTGTAAGCAAACACGGAGGGTGAGATGCAGAAGCAATGTAGTCACGGTAACGCCATACCTGCTGGTGAAGCAGTTCGGGGAGGGAACAAAGGAGCGTTCGAAGCAGGATGGACTAAACTCTTGGGAGTCCTGGGTTTCACCTGAGGAGGACACCGTGTTAGTGGTCCGCTATTATCAGGCACACTTTTTCCACTTTAAATCAGAAAGACATATTTACATTCAGCTTGGGCAATGAAGGTTGAGGTCTTCAGCGGCATTTCTCCCACTTGCTCTGCGGTCCCATGTGTCAGGAGTTTATTAATCAAAGGGCTGAGACAGGCGATGTAGCCCATTTTGCTGTCCTTCCCCTCCTCTTCCTCCTCCTCCGCCTCCTGGTCCGCGGCCGGGCAGGATGGGTACGACCCCTTCAGCTCGGCTTGGGACGACCCGGAGAAGGGCGCTGTGGAGTTAAATATCCTTTGCCTCACCGCCATTTCATCTGCTGGATCTGGAGACACAGAACATTATAAGCAACTCATAAGTTAAGTGCTTTCTCTACACAAATGACAAGATTAATATCAAGTTATATTTGTAATTATAATTGATGGAACGTCTGAGTGTATTTTCTTGGGAAACATTATGTGTTGTGAGACTAAATGAATCAAACATGATGCAGATTAATAACTAAGAAGTTGACTAAGAAGTTGTTGTGTTTTACTCATGTGATGAGTTCATAAGAGGGCTGCAAATTTATATGATGATTAATAAATAATCCTTTTATCGATACAAATTCCCTCTGTAGTTGCCCACAGCCCAAGTGTACGTCATGTTCTGTCCGGCCACCAGTCCAAAACCCAAATATATCATAATCCTTCATAATGTTCTAGATTATAATGCAATAATTACTATTACATTCAAACTAATTGATTTGAATACATATATATTGTCGAGTTTGTGCTCCTGAAAACTGCTTCCCCATAACGTAACAATGGGCATTTTACTATGTGGTAATGTGAGAGTGGCTGGGTCTAAAAAAGAGGAAAGACGGAACAGTGAGCCTTGAATACAAGTCTTATTTCTGTATTTGTGTGTTTTTCATTTGATTCTTAATTAAGTTCTAAATGTTTTTGGGACTAAAATGTTAATTTAGTTATTTCCAGGATCACTAATTTAAGATGGGATGTCTACGCACAAACTGCAATGAAATAACGACTGGCTTTGTACTGAGGTTAGGTTCATATTAATCCACTTCTTTATAGGTAGATGTGACGTTGAACACGTTTGTCCGTGCCAAGTGCGATGATCAGTTGAACTGAAACTTTGAAAGTTTGCGGTGGGCAGATGAGACAGGAAACTGAGCCCTGCCGTTGTTTTGACGGTTGCAATTGTGTCGTTCAAAGCAAGTGCTCTGTTTCACTCAGAGGAAGTGAACTACAGCACATGAGGCACGGCCAGGCGGAATTTCTTATAAAGATTTGCACAATTGGCTGCAGATGTCTCGGAGGTTATGTTGGTCAAAATATGTATGACTGTAAAATCGGGATACTGAGAAACACTCTTTCATCTCGGCGCTGGTTAAATCGTGCATTAAATGCGGCTTGAAGGGCACAAACTAGGACCACAGTTGCAGCATGGATATTCTTGATAGAGGTCACACCAGGATTACTCCTGATATCTTCACTTAATCAATCACATGGCTGTCAAAACTCTACTCCAGACCGTTCTGCACATTCTCGCTCTCTGCAATACTAACACAGTATTACAAATGAAGAAAAACAACTGACGCTGTAATCAAATGTCAATGTGTTACCTTGTGTGCCGACTTCATGCACTGCAAGAGTATCTACAACAAAGCGATTCGACTGTCACTTCCTTCTTGAGACGCTGCTCTGAGAGCCCTGGCGTCACACCACACCCCAATGAATTTACGTGGAAAGGAAATAGAGGAAAAACCCTCTGCAATAAACGCAACCACAAAAACAACCCTGTGTATGTGTGAGGCCGAGGGGCGTGTGCACGTACCGACGGATGCCAGTCTGAGCTGCTCCCTCTCTCTCGGTGGTGTATCCGCTCCGAATAACCTGTCATTTACTACAGTCAAACAAAGTGCTGTGTTTGTCTGCCTCGTCCCGCATGGTCTGATTCTCAGAAACGACTCCGGCTCTGTCCTTGCCGCTCTGCTTGATGCTGGCTCTCAGCCAACCTGGAGGGGGGGGGGGGGGGGGGGGAGGAGCTGGCTGACAAGGACTTATGGGAAATGCATCTCCACTTCCCCATATTCTCCCCTCCCTCCCTACCTCCACTCCCTCCAACAGAGCTGACTAACATGCTCTTCCCTCAGACTAGATTAAAGGATACCATGTTGGGTTATGCTTATGATGATCAACTGATCAAGATATACTCAGGGTTTACTCTAAGATTAATTAATAATAGATGTGATCGTTACAGCTTGGCATCAAAGTCCAATTTAAAGCAAAATGTGGACAAACAAGATCGCTCTGATCTTGTAAAAGACTTTCGTGACCTTTCACGTGCTCCGATATCCTAATGTTCACGTGTGCCCTGTGGCCAGCTAATATTTATAAGTCTGTCAAATGTCACCGCCACATACTTCTCTACTACATGACATGTCATAAAAAACAGAGCAAACTCCTGATATCTGATATTATGAGGATCTGGTGGAAAATATTTGCCACCAAGAGATTTGGGAGCAAGCGTATGAGCCGTCAGTGGTAATTTGAGTTGTCCTCTGTGATCTATCTGAAATAATCTCACAAAAAAACGTACTCATATAAAATTGGCCACAGAACGCGAAATTTGCAAGTTGCAATGCTGCCATAGTGTGAAGGAAACTGCTGCCGTGGCAACCATATATTGGCGACACTGATAGAATTAGGATAAAGCAGTTAAGGGCTGAGTTTGTTCCACTGATTCCAAACTTTTGGGGGGAAAAAAAAACACTTTTCCTCGTCTGCCAAATGTTTCTAACGGCAGTGACTCAATTTGAATGTAAAGAACAAGTATTTGAAACGAGAGTCAACGTCATCAGAAGATACAGCACATAACACTGAGATGATGCTACGGTCTAGAGCTGAAACCATGAGTGGATTAAAAGAAAAATGAATCTGAAACTGTTTGATTAATCTATTAATTGCAACTGTATCTTTTGAAGCAAAAGATCACCACCTCCTCAAATGTGGATATCTCTGGTTTTCTTGGTCCTCTATTATAGTAAACTGAATGTTTTGGAGTGTTGGTCTGACAAAACAAGACATTTTTTATGTGTTTCTGATGTTATTTGTAATATTAAATGTATAATTATGTAAAACAGAGATTCTCACACTTGAGAAACCAATGAATAATAATGATAATTCCTCATATGTCAACAGGAACTGAATATAAGCTTCACAGAGATAGGAGTTGTTATGTGTTGCTGCATCGGGCTGCGTGACGTTATACACATGTACCTAATAAGTACACAATAACCATACGTTTTAAATACAGCATGGAACAATCAGTTGTAATCTAGTTCTGCAGAGAAACCCAGAGCTTAACTCCACATTCAGTCGGAGGCTTTATTGAGTCGACTTTTGCTGCACAACCCACGCAGATTAATGAAATTCCAAAGCCTTTAGTAAGGACAGGGAAAAGGGACTCAACCTGAAGTCGGCCACAGAAAACACACACAGCCAAGCATTCCTTAAGGGAAACGCCGGCTGCTTCTCAGGAAAAAATGTCCCAGTCCTGGTCTACATATGTCCAGACCTAAAGAACCTTAAGAAACCATCTGTGCTCTTGACTTGTTCTACTCACACTATTCACGTCAAACAACAGATTCTTCCTGTTACTTCACCGTTAACTACAATGAAGAAATACTGTAGGTGTCCTTACATTTGCCTGAATCCTCTGTTCACAACATTGTCTGCAAAACTGCATTCAACTGATGATGTTTTGTATGTTGTGTCTGTATCATTTCCCTTAGAAAAGAAGTTGCAATGCAGTCAGTTTTGTTCATGTTTTATCCGTTTCAACTGGCATGAACTGAATATCTTTGGGTTTTTTTAACTGGCTGGTCGGACGAAACAGGAACATTTGAAGATGACAAATTGAACTTTTGGGAAAACAGAATAAACATTTCTCCCTATTTCCTGGCAGTTTATCATTTTAAATTGATTAATTCATCTAGAAAATAACCTACAGATTAATAGATAATTGAAATAATCCTAAATTGTCATCATACAAAGTTGAAAAAGTGTTCTAATGTTATGCACCCCCTCTAATAGTGTGATATTAATAGTGATATTAGGATAGTGTGGCATTTTCTCATACAGTGGAAAGAACAGAGATGATTTCTAGCATGTAGAACTTGTAATTCACTTTTTATATTGTTAGTAAACTACTCATGATATAGTAGTAAAGTGTACTAGGAGCTGAACCATCTTTATATGGTGTACAGAATAAAGAAAGGACACCGTTGGTTTCCCATTGAAGGATGGACCCAGGCCAAGGCCACTTCTCTATAACTGCAGGCCAGGAGTTTGAATCCGGGCCAACAATGGTCCAACATGTGCAGGTTTGGAGAAGGACTTGGACTCAACATATACCTGTCAGGAGTTACTAATGTAAAACTAATGCACCTGGTAGATATGGTATGATATGTGAGATTAATTGGATACACACGCATAACCGTGTACCAACTCTTTATAACCACCAATTATAATTATTATTTTGTGTTCTTTCTTCAAGGAAACATGTAGAAAGTCCTGTCGTTAGACTTCCACAATAAATACAATAACACCCAACAACAGACATACTGCACTGACGTTGCAACGGATGTTGTGTCATAAATATCTGACTTCAAAGGGCGAATGAGCCGTTATGAAAAAGTTTGGGAACATGTGACATTATTGCTAGTTACAGTAACAGCAGCTTACAGTATAAAAAAAAACCAAGAATAATCACAGTCTAACCGCCTGTACCTGCCGTGAGCTGTTGTTCTTCGAGAGTGTGTCTCTCTCTCTCGGCTAAAATAATAACTTCCTTCTAGCTAGCCTTACATTCACCGCCATTTCACATCAAACTTTAACCGTTTAAGTCGTTCGTAAAGACGTCGGAACTTCACGAACCACAAAGCGTTGTCTCAAAGGAGATTTATACAAAAAACAATGGGGTCATAAAACCGGTCAAACTATTTGATTTATCGATACATGTACAGTAGACTTTTCACTTACCGATCTTCCGATTGGTAGGCGTCGGCCGATGGCGAGCACATCAGTGTTTTAGCTAGAATGTACATTTCCGGTTTTAATTTCAAAGTGTCTGTTGTGTTCCGTTAATTTTACCGTAATGGTATGAGACATGCCACGATGCTAAGGATATTAATCGCCGTTATATTTATCCATTGATTATTTTTAGTGCTACTTACGCTCCAATAATGTGTTTTTTTCTTCTTTTTTTCTTTTTTGGTAAGTGACTGTTATGCTTTTAATTTGAAGCTGTACTTCCTGTACGCGCGTTGGCAGCGCTAGGTGTGAAAACTGAAGTGACATTTAATGCACCAGCGCTGTAATTAAATACACAAATTACAATTTTTAATCGTGCTAAATGTCTGTTTTTATTTATGTATTGAATGCATTTAATTTGCATTTTTTTTTTTTTTTTTTTTTTTTTTTTTTTTGCTATCCAATGCAATCCCCCTGTTTGCCTTCAGTTTGTTGTCGTGTTGTTTGCTGTCTGCTCCTACACTTATAAGAAGGCCTTGCTAAAAAGAAAAACTGTCCCAGAAGTTTTATCTTATATCTATACTTATGTTGTTATTATTCGCTCATACTGTGTATTACACCTAGGCGTATCTGTAATGACACAGACTCGCCACAAGATGGAGTAATAAACTACTGACAAAAGATATGTACACTTATCCTAACATAATATTTTGCCTTTGATGTGATTATACTGTGATAGGATTAAAGTAATTAAGATAAGTATTACTGTCGTTCATACTCAATCATTTTACAGGCATGGCAATCAATTGTTGTCACTGATGTTCTTGTAGTAGGATGTGATCAACATGTTAAGGATAGGGAAATCAAATGTAATAGGCATCCCCATTCACACTAGTACAGCTTTTAAACAAGCAAATACGATCAGTTTTAAACCATTATTCCAAAAAAAGTTATGTTTTCAAATATAACAAATATAAACCTGATTACAACCACCATGGTTTTAAAACTACCTTTGCTTAGGTCCATCAGTATTTTTTACGTCAACTTGAATATACTTAAAGTCTTTTGGGCAGCCACGTCCAGAAATGTGCTGGAAGTTTTGTGTCTGTGTGAATGGGGCCAAGGAAAGATATTGATGATCTGGTAATTCCCCCTTTTAAATACCAAGTAAAATCCCTGGATGTCTTCCTGACATCTGTGTGAACCAAAGCCAAAAGGTTCTCAAAGTAAGCCATGGAAGTATTTTGTTTATTATTCATCTGGCACAGATTTTCAGGCAAGGCACACGAAACAAGCAAGCATGTAAGTGAACAATGGTGCACTAGAAATGTTCACCATCCAGAAATAGTTAGCATAAATGACCGTGGCCTGTGGATTATGCTGTTTATATCCATGGCTGTTACGGATACTAACTCCCCACCAACCACTTTACGTCCACTGTGCATTCATTGTGCATTCATACACATGGGAGCTTCACAATGTGACCAGAGAAAAAACATTTATTACAGTATATCAATAACAACGGTGATGTTTACTATTGTACACGTGCCCTATAACATAATATCAAATACATAATACAATGACAGGTTTAGAGGAATAGACTACTGCAGTCTGTCAGTTAATTTGTCATAATCTGAGTCAACATATTCTGTGTATGTACAAGTGAGCATAATATAAACTTAAATAATAAAGGTCTGAAGATTAGATTTTAAATAATAATTAATCAAATTAATAAAAACATCTGACACCCAGTGAAATAAGTATATTTGGTGCCTCTGTGGGTCTCTTTGTGTAGTTTGTAATCCAGTCCAGTCCATTATTAGTGTTTTATATATATAATAATAATGCCAGTTAAATAAATAAAACATGATCTGTCAGCAGACCAAGATTGTAAACAAGTGGAATATGTTGAAATCGGACTATCTCTGGACATCAATAGGAGTACAGAGTCCTCCCTTCCCCACAGCATCTTGGTGGAAATTAGGGAAAGGTCAATTCCCACTGGGACCGGATCGTTTGCGAAGTGAACATCGTCACAGAGCGGCACAGCGCGCGACTGTTGGACACAGACGGAGCGATAGAGAAGCTGCTGCTCGGTTCAGAAAATGGCCGACAGATTTTCTAGGTTCAACGAAGAGCGTGATTTCCAGGTAATGCAAGTCAAACGATTGACGGATTCCACATATTTGACCGTGTCGGGGGGTGTTTTTGCCACTTCTCTACGGAATAAAACGCCAGGGGAGACTTTGCATCGCCCACTAACCGCTCCGTGTATTTCCGTCTAACGTTAGACGTTGCTCGCTAGCACCGCAAGCTAGTTAAGCTAACGCTAGTGCGCTGCGGCTCTTCTGAATATAACTTCCCTTACGTCTCGGTGTTCGGCTCTGTGCTATATTTGGCTCCCGTTGGGTGATGAGCTGTAACGTTATGCATTCAGCGCAACCCTCCGTGGGACAGCAACGTGGATATTGAAAGTCCAACTAGGCTGCTAGTGACCTTGGGTAGTCTGGTTATTTATCGACAAATGCTAACGATGGATGGTTAGCGAACGTTAGCACGCAGCTAACATGTTTGCACATTGGGGCAAATGTAGCACTAGCAAGAAATGGCTGTATCACTTTGACAACAAGAATCCAACCATCGTAGCCGGTTAGCACGTTGATATAAACCCGGTTGCAGCTGTCTATATGTTGGTCCATTAATTCAACGACGTAGCAGGACGTGTTATTACCTCTAATATCTCGTTACTAAAAAATAGTAGACATAAGTGTCCATTGATTTAAGATTGTCCTTGGTCACTGTTTTGCTAATATTCAAATCTAACGTGCGTGTTTTTCTTTTCGTTAAGGTAACACAACAACATATCCTGTTTAAGTTGCCAGACTGGTTTAGCTTTTTGTTTGTTTCCATTATGCGAGTTAATTGTAGTCACTGGAAACGCAGTAGGCTGAACCCCACTGAGATAGTAACAACCTGTTCTTATTTTTGCTTCAGTTGTGTGAAGTTATCCATTCATTTTGAACAAATCCCATCTTACTGCACAGTTCTGACATTTTTTGTGTGTGTGTGACATGACACTATTTGAGGTCGTTCCAGAGCTGAGTTGCTGAATTTCACAACCCATACATAGAGCGGTTTGTCTTTCGCTTGCCTTGAGCTGTTTGTTTTTCACTATCCTATCTGTCATCTATGACCACACCCAGTAAACGCCCAGCACGTTTCAGATTAGACATATTCAGATTAATCCATATTGGTAGATTGTGACCTTGTTTTTACTGACCATAACCAGTCAGTTATCTGAATTCCTCAGATTACTTCATAATCTCCCTGCTTTACCCAGCGTCAGTTATACTTTCTGTCCAGGAATCATTTTTAAGCAGCCGTTACAATTTCACAATACTTCCCTTTTTTAATATCAGTGCAATGTTTCACAGTAATTTGGAGCCTCAAACTGCAGTCAAGAGTTTTGGGATTAGCTGGGGTTGTTGTTTCCAGCCATTCACGACTGTTATTTATCAAATAGTTTCCAATAATTCTTCCATGGAACCATCTTTTCACACATCATTGTCCAATTACAAACGTTGTGGTGTCATGTTATTTTATAAATATAGACGTTACTATGGTAAACGTATTCGGTGACCAAAATTGGTGCCAATCGTAAGAACACTTTCATTGGTCTGACATTGTGCGCTTTATTCCAGTGATTTGGAAGTCGAGAGTTGTTGATGTGATGTTCAAAGTCAGAGGAAGGGCATATATTATTATATGATATTTGAACACCAACCCAGCACCGTCTCTTTACATTTTTGTGCAGCATTTTTGTTCTGTCAATTATGCCCTAATTAGTAAATGGGGTCTTTTGATAATGTGGAGAATTGTCATAAAGTTTGGACCATGGATGTAGCTGTGTGTATAAGAATCATGGCGAAAAAAGGCAAATTACCAGACATGCATAAAAACACCATTACAAGTTTAAGCATGTGAAATCGCTTGTTTCTTCCTCTAAACCCGCCGCGTTGCTGTCCAGTGGGAACTCAGTATTCTGCATTTTTGTCAGCGAGAGGTGAATTGCTGTGTGGTCTGAATGAATCTGTTGAGGGCAGCTCTGGCTCAGCACAGTAGAGCTCTGTGTGTGAGATCTGCTGTGAAGGCATTCATATGCTCAGTATTCAGAAAGTTTCTCCCAGACACTATGGAGTAAAGCCTGCTGCCAAGCAACACAGTGCAGGAAACACCCACAGTTGGTCCCCCTAATATCTACAGCACAACCAGTCTTGCAGCGCTGAGCTTTAGCATGCAGCTAATCATGAGTTACAGAAACGCACCAGGCAGCGTATGAACATGCACACTGCTGGCTGGCGGTACCTCTCTCATTTCCTACTGTGAGGTTCAGTGTAGTATCAATTTCACTGTTGTAGAACGAATGGAAATGTACTTGTAATGTAGATCAGAATCATTTCTATCCAGCAGGAAGCAGCAGTGAAAATAAGAGGTCATTGTGGTTGATGGGGGGCTTTGCTGATAGCACATTACATGGTCTGAGCAGAAAGTCAGCAGGGGGTGAGACGACTGTGGGAGAGCAGGGAGCCATAGATTTTGTTCATAAATAAATAATTTGCTCTTTCTCTGCATTTCCCTTTGTCACAAATCCCCAGCGTCACTAATGCTGATGAAGGGGTCCTGTCTCATCTGAATTAATGACTGCCAGTGTGCCGGCTAAAAATCTCTTCATTATTGTGGGCTGGTTTGAGTAGTTGCTTGTCTCTGCAAAACGAGATCCCCCTAGAGAGTGTGGGGGGTAATCCTCTTGCATGGCCCAGCCCATGTTGGCATTGTCTTTTGGCTGCACAGTTGTGATGTAGACTGTAGAATATTTTTCAGTGAAGCATGACGTCCTCAATAATTGAAAGTTAAGACCCTGCTGTGAATGTTTCATCTCTGAAATAGACATGAAAAGGGGGAAATTCTGCGTATGTTGCACATATTTGGTGTGAAATCACATTGCATTTATTTGTCCGCACATGTCCTAGAAGCAGGCGTCCAGTAATTAATAAACCAAGGACTATTTTTAGAATGTTTCATTTTTCTGCTTGTATGAAGGTCAGGAGAATGCAGACTCACAAACACGACCTCGGTCTCTCCTCTGCTGCTAAAGGGAGAAAGCCATCTGTCCAGAGCAGAAACTGCTGTGTAAACATACTCCTTTTGGTTGGGGTAGCACATTATTCACTCTCTGTCCCACTCAGGGCATACACTTTAAAAAATAAATGCTCAATCTCTGCAAGTAAATCTATTTTCAAATTCAGACAACAAATAGCCTCGGGAGGAAGTTGTTAAAAATAAATATTCTGTCACTGCATTGATGCAAAAACCGTTAACAATCCACATCGCAGTGCATTTTAAGATGAGGAAATTGCCACATCCCTATAAAAAAAGGGTATGTTGTAATAATTTTGATATTGCATGATAAAGCTACAGGGGTTTTTTTCACCTGTAGACAGATCTTGAGAAGCTTTTTCTGCCCAGTGTTGTGTGAGTAACAGACCTGAGTTTGGCTCTTGATAAACATGCTACCATGTGCTCTGGCAAATATAACTGCTCAAATTTCTGGCAAATTCTGGCAAATATAACTGCTCAAATATCTTTGGTGTGCTTGACTTATTCAGTGTGAATGACCAATATTCAGAGTAAATGAAAGGCAATAGACACGCCCCCTGCACCATAAATTAACTGTCACTGTCTTGTGTGTTCAGTGATTCTTTCTGAGAAACATTCTCTGTAATTGTTGCCATTAAGGGCTGTTACTAATGATTTGTATTGTCTTTGAATCTGTTTTCCAGAACTTTTCAAATTGCTTGTTTCGTCCAACTAATGCCTTAAGTTATTCTGTTTACTTTTACTGCCTGGAACTTGGGAATTTTCTGCATTTTGCTTGAAAAACATTCATTTCTTATCAAAATAACTGCTAATTATTTAATTATCAACGGACTCGCAAGAATATATATGTCTAACTTAAGCTTTTAATTGTGTATACAGCAGGGTGGAAATCACTTTGACCAGTATGAAGAGGGCCAGTTGGAGCTGGAGCAGGCGTCCCTAGACAAGCCCATCGAATCGGTAAGGCTACATCCATCATCCCGCACCATTGGACCAGCTGTGAGAGTGGATGATTGGTCCAGGGAGGAATAAGAACCACACCTTGTTACTCCATTCATTCTGTCTAGATGCATCCAGTGTTTTCTTGAACACACTCGCCACCTAACCTTTAGAAACACTTGTCTCATGTCCATTAATGCCCCTCTAAGTCCCTCCCACTTCCCATGTCCTCTGCCTACTCCATTTCCTGTGTGACAGTTAAAAGTATTCCATATATATTATACTGTTTAATGTACAGCTTACAGATAAACATTTGATCAGTTTCCCATTAGTCATTGTTAGTCATCCTAGCACTAAGAGATGAGATGACTCTGAAAGCATGGAGTGGATAAAGCACTGTCATTAATGGCTTCTTTTCCTATAATTATAGCTGTTCATCCATTTTAATAAGAATTTCCTTATTTGGTATCGACAAAATTTTATTCTGGATACCAAAATATAACAGCTTAGAGAAAGGTTGCTGTACAGAGTCATGTTTTGTTGTATTGTATGCGTGATTTACCTATTCAACCATTCTGATTACTGATCCAAATCATATTCAGAGGGCGTGTGTGATCACAAATCAAACCCTCTAAAACAAGAGCAAACTCATGTTGCGGGACAGATTTTAATTATGAAAACAGCCTATTTTACATTTATATATTTGATTTAGCAGTGGTTTGAATTTTTTTCCGTTAATAAAAAGAGGACAGTGCTTGTTCCACTCCATTTAGCAAACCTGAGGGCGCACATAAGATGGTGTGAATGGCTACATTTGTGTTTGAATGAGTGTGTCTATGTAGCTATAGAATTTATGTGTTAGTGTTTGTGTTTATAGGACAGTTATCTTATTGTACACAACTTGGGGTGTTCGACATTTCTCTCCTGCAGCGAATTGGCCCCTATTAGCTAAGCAGCAATGACCCGGTTTGTATTTGCACGCTCTGCTTTCTTACTCCTATCTTTAGGGTCCTTGTAACGCTTCTCTGACTGTCTTTCTCTCTCTCTGTTTCACTACTGTCACACTTTACATCTATTCTCTCTCTACCTCCTTTTCTCTCTCGCTACCTCCCTACTACACAGTGATTCGGTGTACAGTACCCTCTGTCATTCTGTGCTGGCATGGTGCTTGTGCAACTGGGACTGCATTTTTTCGCTGAAGAGGCACAAAGATAATAGCGCAGGAAGCTCTGTTCTTTCTGTCTTTCCCCCACTCTTTCCATCCCCCCTCAGGCTCTGAAGCATTGTGGTGAGCAGGCCCAAACTCCTCTCACCTATACAGTGTCGGGTCACCTCTCCTTGACATTATGGACGTGCTCCGTGAGCTAATCAAATCGGATCAGCAGCCCAATATAGATCAAAGTAGTGAACATTGATGTATAACTAACAGACATGCACATCACACATTAATTATGAATAATTGGTTAATCATTGAAAGCTTCTAAAATAAAAAAGGCATGTTTGTCGTCAATGAGGGATCTATTTAAACAATTGACATGACTTTTTTGCAGAATAAACACCAGTAAATTCTTAAATAAACAACTAAAGCAATAGCTTACTAACAAAAAATTCAAAACATTCCCAATATCTATATCAATTTATAGTATTTTCTGCAGGACATAACGTTGATGAGACTATTTGAGCTTACATTTTTACATTTACAACCATCTACATATCAGTGAATTGAGCTACAGGCTATAAATGAGTGTTAACAGGCGTGTGTTTGTTGAGTTTTTCAGCAGCAGCAGGAGAAAATTCAGTCGTCCTTGATGAACATAGTGCTATTCATATGACCTACTTGAAAGGAAAACCACCATTTGCATTTAACACTGAATGATCACATCTGTAGCCCGAGCACGTGCTTTCCAGAGCTGCGAGCTTGAGAATGAATATTACATTTTATAGGATGAGTTTTACGTATGACGCACTTTGTCACAGGCACACAAACATCCCGCTGTGTGTGGGTGGTGGAGGGGGAAGATAGAAAGGGAGAGAGGTGGCCTGCTCACCTGGCTTGAGTGGCTCATTGCTCCTGTGCTATTATTTGTGGAGGAGCGCTGAGGGCTGCGCTGCCGCTTCATGCAGCTCTTCACAAATCCGTGGAAAAATGGCCGTATAAGAGATGCCGCCAACTGATCGTTTGTCACCAAAAGTAATTCACACCTTACAATAGACGCATTGGGTAGTGCATGTTCAAAAAAGATGATTTTGTGACACCAGGTCGTTATATCAGGTGCGTTTTTATAAAAGACACCGTTCTGTTTGAAAGTCAACATGTACCAACATACTAGCCAAATGCATCTAAATGCCTATCAGCAGACAGGGATAAATGTATCTACACCGGCTCGGCTACACAAAAGACGTTCAGGTTTACCTAAAATGTTACATTAAATGTTAAAACGCATGCACTGACCTACAGTATGTCACATGTTAGGTACACAGGTCTCCAGTGCAAACCACTGACCGTTGTGTACAAGTTTGACATCTGCGATCTGTTAGTGAATGCTTCAGCCCAGCTTCTCAGAGCTCCTCCCCCTGCCACTTACTGTGTGTGATCTATAGGCAGCTAGAGGTCTGTGGTACTTTTATTGGGATCTTTTTTCACTTTCTGTCCTTCCCTTTTGGTCTTTGCTCTTTCTCTCTAACATTGTTTTTGCATTGCATGTGTTAACTTGGTAGCATTCAGTACTATAATATCTCAACACTCTGTCGTAATCACTACTACAATTTTCCTCCCAGACTCATCCCCTCCCACGTACCCCACCCTTTCCAGTCCCTCCAACCTTCCCTCCTCCCCTTCCCGACCCTGTCCAAGAGCGATATGCAGCGGGTGGCCTCAGAGCCACAGAAACCACACATACACACCAGAAATCCAAGACGCACATGTGTACAGGCCACAGGGAGATTATTCCGAGTAAAAAGCTTATTGTGTGGTCTTATACAGTTACTGAGGTCCACGAGGACCTTGGTTACATTAAGTGGTACAGACAATTTAGAGGCCATTTTAGGTCTTTGTGTATCGGCTGTTGCGCAGTTTTTATTGCCAAACATGATTGGACACAGCTGTTCATTTTTGTAACAGCTGTCATTGTTAACTGTTAGATGTCCAACACGTTTTAGGTGCAACGAAGATCCCAAAGAAAAGGTCAAACATACAATTTTTTTTTTAAATCCTGACCCACATTTTTTTTTACAGCACTGCAAGCTCTATTTTAGCACCAGTCTTAATCCATTAAGCAGAAGGGGTGATGTGTTCAAGGTCATCGCCGAGGCTCTCCAAATGTTCTTTTTAAAGTCAGCAATGGAGTAAGGGTGGGGGGGGGAACAATAACCACACCAAAAAAATAACCAAAACCAGTTGTTTGACTGCTTTACTTCAAACTCAATGGGAATCCGAGTCTCTGTAACACTAGAAGCGGTAAGTATGTATTTTTAAATTATTTAAACATTTATATTAATTGGACTCTTTTCTGTCATTTTCCTCATCACTTAGTTAATTAAATATTTAATCCCCTCCCATTTAATCTGACACATCCACGCTTCACCTCCATTTACTGGGAAATAGGAGCCTTCTGTTTTTAGTGGTTTGGCTCTTGATGCAGTGGAACATTTTATTATTATTTTTTTTTTCATTTAATGGCACCTGCAATAGCTGAGACCAGGAATGCACAGAGCACCAAACCCAAGGCAGCTGAAAGAGTTTATGAGGAGCAGCGGACTGCAGGCCCTGTCCTCCACCAGCACTAAAGAACACGAGAGAAGGATGACGAGTAACTGCAGCAGCCCACTTTCTGCAAGACAGATCCCTAAAGGGTTTGTCTCGGTTTTCTTTTCAGAACGTGCAAAACCTCAGGCCTGTGTTTGAGGGCAGTCATCCAAAGAAGACCTCATGAAATATGTGGTTTGGATTTATTCAGGTTTAGTCACTTATGTGGATTAATATGCCTGCTCCGAGCTACATCCACCTTGGTAATCTGAGCCAGAGCAATTTAATTTACCCAGACAGGGACACGCAAACACACAATTGCTAAATACACTGAGGTCTCTAGGTTGGGTCCCCCTGCATATCACTTCCCCAACCCATGTTTCTTTTGCCATGCACTGTGCCGATTACAGCACAGTGCACACTTTTTCACCCCCTCCCCTCTTGTAGATCTCTTTTGTTTGGATAACATTTTCTATTTTTCTTTCTCCTGTATTAACAGTCAGTTGGTGGATTTATTGACGTGCCTACCTTTTTCTGTTTTTGTATACAGTATTATGTTATTGTTTAAAAAGCAGAGAGAGATTTGCATTTTGAAGAACTTTAGAGAAGCTAGCAGAATTGCAGTTGAAAGCGTTTGGCCGGTTTCTTACGTTGTGTCACGTGTGACTGTTTTTTTGACAGCCCAGTATTTTAAAGCCAGGTTCGTATGGAAATGCCTTCACTCCACTTGCACTGCTGTTGGACTCGCCGTCGTTGCTTTCATCCGTCTGTCTGTCTATTCTTTTGGTGCACTCATCCGTTGTTCAACATACAGTCTGCACCTCATCTCCGCCCTCTAACCTTTGCTGAACCCATTTTGAACTAATCTCTTAATTAGTATCAGCAGTTGCCACTGGTGCCTCATCCAACCTGCCCTTCTTGTTTTTATTATTTTTGTAATCTCACTGAGATTAAAAAAAAAATTAGAAGAGGAAACGTATAATTTAAGGTAGAGCTTATGTTCTCTAAGCTTTCAGATTAGTTCATTGGTCATTTAGTGTTGAAAAATAAACAAATCAGCTCACATGGATTTTGTAGAGCAAGTATTTCTCAGGCAGTTAGTTTAGGGTAGATTTTTTCCCCCCTCTGTGCTCCAAGCGTCGTAGATAAGCTAATCCCCCAAATCAATACAAATGTTCAATATCAGCGTTGCACCATAATACTGCAGTAAGGGACAGAAGCATACCCAATGTCGGTGGGAGGGGAGGCGTTCACTGCAGCAAATTCTGCAGTCTTTTTCCTACACAATGAAGTCTGGGGACATGTTGTCCACCAGGCAGGAGGCCACACACACTACCAGCCATACAGCCTCTAATTCTGTGTCTCTCGTGACATGTCCAGGAACTGCCAGACAGGGAGATCTTATAGACTGGGCTAGCATGTTAATGTAGCCTCTAATGTCCCAGTAATGAGTTGATACAGGCGGGCTGTCCCCCAGTTCTCTTTCCATCATGTGAAGCCCAGTACAGATTCCTTTCTTATCTCATTCAACAGCGGAAGGGATCTGAGTGTCGCTCAGAGTAAACAGCTCTTACATCCATGAAATGGAGCGGGGAAATTACCAAACCCCAACAGAAACAGGACGTGGAGCAGTTTAGCCTCTCTCTCTGGAGGCAAACATCAGCCAGATGTTTTGGAAATATTTATTCCAGTTGTCATGATGGTGGCATTTTCTTTTAGAGTGACATACTTTTTTTTGTTCTTCCTTCCAGAAATATTAAATAGGGCAAGGGGAGGCAACATTTCATTCTGAACAACCACCAGTGGTTTCCAAAACGCCAAAAGTACCTTAAATGAGACCTTGTGGGCAGAGATGCAGTGTGTGCTGTGTGTGTGACTACCACTCCCCTTCACATGCACTAACCCATTCAAGCCCAGCTCACCTCCACCACCCCAGAATCTCACCTCCACCATGGCTCAGCCTGCTCTGTTCTGCCCCCCCCCCCCCCCCTGTCCCGACCTCTTTTGTCAAAGAGAACTAATCGAGCCCTGTTGAGCCATCACCTTCCTCTCTGTGCCTGATCCACCCGAGACTAACACAAGTTGGATTTTTGTTAGCCCGCCCTCCACCCCAGTCCGCCCCACCCCTCTGTATGTGTGCCATTCACAGTGCACTACTAACACCGACGATCCTTTTTGTTAAAGCTCTTTAACAAAAAGATGCATGCTGTTTTGTTCCAATCCCTTCACTTTCTGTTTGTGAAAGTTGATGTCAATCTCTTTGTGATTATAAATATCCTTTTTGTTTGGTTTGTATGTTGTTTTTTTTGTTTTTTTTTTGGTAGAATGCAGCACTCTGGTGAATGTTAGACAAGCTTGGAATAGTTTATAATCACAACAGAAACACACTGCTTATTAAGAATCTCATTGTTTCCTGTTTACTTGTGCTTGAGGATGTACTGTAGTGTGTAGTGGTGGGACGGTCTTGCATTTCACTTAATGTTTTTGTTTTCTCGCTGACCCATACTAGTGATATAACGGCCACAGACATACACATTTGGCCCCAGAGTGTGCTAGGAATTCCTGTTGTGCATGTTCTCGCACTCCTCCTCATGCCTCTTTGATTCATTATCAGTTGCCTGACCTTTTCCACATTTAAAGTCTTTGAATAATCATTATTATTGAGATAAAAAAAAAAAAACAGAAAATAAATACTGCAAAATGGATAGACTGCAGTTATTTTATAATTACCTTGCAGTTTATTAAGGGCATCTAATCCGTAAAATATTATTTTACAATATTAATGGTGAGAATGATCATACTAGAGGCATGCATCTGTATTTAAATAATTATTTTAAAATTGAAAGTGTGCACATGGTTGGGACCAGACCATTGATAACAGACCAGAGATGCTTGAGGCGTCTGGAAACATGCACAATATCTATTTCTTGTATAATTTATAGAGCTACATGCACACAATGTCTCCCTTCACCTGCACACCCAACATATTCCCTCACGTGTGCATATTCTGTCCACCCTGGGCCTTGTAATGGTAATCCAAGGCCCACTAGCTCTACTTCTGTCTTTTCCTCTCGCTATATATATTTTTTTGTGATAGCTGCATATGTTTCATGGTGCTCCCCCTTGTCATGGTTACGGAATCACAGCAAGCTTGGAGTTTCTAGTCTTTGTTTTGTTAATGCAAGATGTCCATACCTGTTCTGTGTCACTCTTCTATGTGTACTAAGATCTTGCTCTGTAGTGGTTCATATATGTATGCGTGCGTGATACATATATTGTCCCCTCCTTCCTCCCCACTCCTTAACTCCTCAGTTAGTGGATGTGACTTGATGTTTTATCTTTATCATCCAAAAAAATAGAAATGCTCATGTCCAATTTATTTGCTTTTTAAAAAAAAAAAAAAAAAAGTGCACTCCTACAGTAGGAGGTTTCCCTGTAGTCTACACATAGCCTCATATATTCATCCTAGTGGAAAGCCTACCCTTCCTCTCAGTCTCCCACCCTCTACCCCCACCCTCAGCTGCCCTTACCACTCCTTGTGCTGGAAGACACTGATATTACACGCTGTAGGTGATGTGGATGACAATAATAATAATAATGATGGTGGTGGTGGTGGTTGTGCTGATGATGATAGTGTGATCTGAGTGTTTTTATTTTTGTTTTGTTTGTTTGTTTGATTTTTGATCAGTACCCAATGGGGAAAAAGCTCCTCTTATTATTGGAATATTTTTGGTTTTTTTCTCCTCTGTTCTCTCGACTAGGATAACATCGGACACCGGCTGCTTCAGAAACATGGCTGGAAGTTGGGGCAAGGTCTTGGAAAAACCATGCAGGGTAAGAACTCACTCTACTGTACTCTGTTTGTTCAATGTATGCTGGTGGTACTGAGCCACCGTTGTATGTCATTTTCCTTCCCCCTCACATTTCCAGGTTTTTTTTTTTGTACCAGCTATTATTTTTTTCTCTCTTTCTTTTCTCTGATCTTTCCCTTGTGTCTGTTGCTGGGTACATTTTATTTAAACAAACAACATTCCAGTTGTTCCTGTCGCTCTCATGCTGCTGTTTTCTCAAATTTGAAGAGGGAGGAGAATGTTCCCGAGGCCTTGTAAAGCATTTAGACTGAGTGCAGGGATCCTGGGAGTTGGGAGATGGAAGTCAAGTGTTGTTTTAGCCAACAAGTTAAAAAAGAAAAGAAAATGCTAATGTGCCAGCACATAAGTCTCGTCTTCTCCAGGTCTTACTCTGAACCCCTGGGTTAAAAGTGAGCGTCCTCTGATCAGTTGACATTGCCAGGTTTATATCTTGATTGCAAGATGCTGAATGTCGATCCTCTTATGAGGCATGGGGTTGTTTATTTTCTATCAGGACAGTGATGTAGAAAAGATAACCAAGAGCACATCATGGTTGACTGAAGCAACAAACGCGTTAGCCAGAACTTAATCCAATATGGCTGTTGATTTGTAGGAATGTTGGCACCTGAATTAACAGTCAAAATACAAGACCTTTTATCCAGCCTTGTCTGGGCCAGTTGTATTTGCAATTACGTAACAGGCCCCTGTGGCAATGAGATGGGACCCAATCCAGAACCAACGTATACTAGATGGTCTGGCTTTAAGTCTGTTTGGATTGTGTCTTCTGTTTTTTTTTTTACAAGACTTTCATCCCAGCCCAAATATATATAATCTGTATAGCAAACATGAAACATGAAACATGAAACATGAAAATGCTCCGTAAGGTCTGCACATTGAATTAAGTCTGTACAATGTAGAACCCTTTCAAGTAGAAAGCTGCATTGAAGAGGTTTACTTTTCAAAGACATCTGTAATTGCATGGCCCAGTTGATATTGTCTTGCAGTAAGAGGGGGCAGACTGAACAAAGCCGAGTGTGTGGGTTGGTCTTAGCTAACGTCAGCACCTCATTAGCTCAACCCTGCTGTGCTCATAGGCTCATTGGCTCAGAGGCAGTGGTGCAGAGCCTGGCATGCTTCCACCGAGCTTCTTCCTGTCTCTTCTCCATATTTCCTCTCTTCATCAGTATCTTTAATCTCCCTACCATTCTTCCTTTCGTAACTTCCTCTCCATAGCCTCACCCCTCCCTGCACTTTCTCCACTGAGGAGGATGCATTGTCCATGAATGATGCCATCACTGGCAGGCCACTGAGTCCTTGCAGTTTGCTAAGATTGGAGCTTGTTTTTTCTGCATAATTTCTGGTAGTCCTCCCCCGTGTTCTTTTCTGTCTTCTCGGTCCATACCATTTTAACTTCAGATCTTTCATTTCTATATCTCCTGCGGTCATTTCCATCCCCCTTCGTTTATCTCTGTTGCTCAAGTGCATCGCTCTCCCTGTAAACCCAGAAGTAAAGACAAGTTACCGTCTTACACATGAACATACAGGGGCCTATGCAGAGCTTACAGTGCTTAAATTCACAATATACATCTAAAGACAGACTTGTGCTGCTTAATTCAATTTGGAGGCAGTGTAGTTAGATTGCCTTCCTCGTGTATGTGGTTTAGGTGATGAGATTATCAGACAACGGTGTCTATACGGACTCCTGACTTGTGTGCTAATTCGGAGCTGTTGTTGACAAAACAGAGGTTTACTGCGCTGAAGAAGTAGGGTCGTTGTAGTGGGGTCTAGGGTGGTATCAGATATATTCGAGGGAAGTAGTTCTACAGGCAGGTATTGCTGTAAATTGCTGCTTTATTTATATCTGCTCTTCACATTGTCTGATTGAAGAGCCAGGATATTTTGTGGTCTGACATTTAGAAATTAAATGTTCATTGTGTATATTTGTGAGCCTCCAGAGACGAGGACCAGATAGTCGGCTACCCTATCACCTTCTTTTTCATGCACATATATGGCCTTTGTTCCCTGTGTCGTCTCGTAGATATTCTCGGCCTGACGATGGCCAGGGACCAGAGTAGACCAGGAAGCTGCCTCTGTGCAGGCTGTATGGAGAGTTAACAGCACGGTCATTTCTGAGCTTAGCGTTTGGTGTGCATCATTTCCTTCTCGCCTTGAACAGCTGAATAGAAATGTATTCCATGTCGTAAGGATGCGTGCTTTTTGTGGAGGAGAGAACGAGTTGCAGGGGCTGATTGTGCTTCTGTTTTTGCCGCTGGCACCACTGATGCGTGGTTATGTAAGCATCCTGCTTTATGGGCAGATCAGACTGCGGCAAAGTGTGTCCAGTTGTTGTGGAGGAATTAACGGCCCACTGCTGGAGCGCGCTGTCTCTGTTCAGATTTGCTTATTGCACTTAGGAGTTAGACTCACAGCACATTTGCACCCTTGCATCACATTGAAGTTTGCTGGATAATCATCATAATCCTCCTCTCCTTTCTTGTCCTTGAGAGAAGAGAAGGTTTTTTGAAATTTGAAGTGAAAGAATTGTGTCCCCTTTTTTAAGTTTTTCACTGTATTGACTTTGTTCTTATTCTTCTTTTGTCCTTTTGCCCCTTTTTAGGTAAGGTTTGTTGGAACCCCCTCTGTATGTCAGTATGTCTGTGTGTGGGTGTGTTTTCTTTCTCCCACTCTGCAGTTGACCTCAATGTAACACCCCTTTTACAGTGTACTGTAGGCTAATGGCCTCTGTCAGCTTCCTCCTCTTTGCTTCATAATCACTAAACCTTTATTTCAATCTGCAAAAAACAGTAAAGTGCTTCGATTTGAACAAAGAACAAAAATCCAAGATAGATTTAGGAAGCCATGATTCCATCACATCCTTTAGAATCATCATCTCCACGTACGTTAGATTGTTTTTTTTTTCCTCTTTGAGTTTCCGTTGCTGCTGTCGGGTATCTGATTGGCTGTGACCACGGCTCAGACTTTGAATGGCTTGCAGAGTAGACAAGTTTCCCCCCCCTCCCCTCCTCTGCTTGTTTGCCTGTTTCTACCTTCAAATCTGTGAAACTTGTGTGTGTATGTGTGTGGTCATTATGTGAGACTGAAATGTGTGTGTGTGTCTGTTACTGACCGGGCCATAGAGTCAACTTACAGGGAAAATCTCACCACCCTTCTACACCTCCGAATGTCTCTGTCCCTATGGGTTACACGCTCGCGTCCTCCCCCTTTTCTTTGCCCCTCCTGCACAGCATGTTTGTCCCAGCGGTGCACTCCTGCCTGCCTCAAACCGTCACACTCACCTGGGGCTTTAAGCAGTGTTGGAGGTAACACACTGAACTACTACTTTCACGTGATAACGTTAAATGCAACACACCAGACGGGAGCACGCCTCACATGTTTAAGTGTAAAACTGCTGCTACTTAAGCAACACAGACCCCACTCTAAGCACTGCTCAAAGCCTTGCTGGCTCTTTCTCAGGTACATTTTATGTGCGTCATGTGTTCACTTGTTCCGGAGTTAAGCACGTCCAAAAAAAAGAAGCTTGCTGGCTGTAGGCTAGCGAGGAAATGAAAGAATCTCAGGGAGATTTGCTAACTGGGCTGACAAGCGTCTGCCAGACAAAATGCTCAAAGGGGGAAAATGGTGGTCGCCCCTCGAGGCATCTATCATCTCAGACTGGATATTTGACCACAGCTGTGTCTGAAACAATTCACTCATTCACTGCTACCTACTTGCCATCCAGTTGGCCTTGTGTAGAGGACTATATAGCGAGCTCATCTGCAAAATGAAAAAACACTTTCGGAAACTCGGTCATTTCTCTGCACTGTTAAGTCATAGCTGTTCCACAATTAAACCAGATCAATGTTGGCTGTTAGACCATCCATAATTAACGCTGAACATGCATTTTTGTGATGAATACATATTATGAGTTACTTTGTTGAGTGGTGGTGAACAGTGTTGCAGCCTATATGTTTAGGGCTTTTATTGTGAAAGGCCATTATGAATGTGGGTATACTTCCCCAAATTAATGAATACTTTGTGGCCATTTTGTCTTTGTGATGCCCTCTCCTCTCATCTGTTTGCCTTTTTTTTTTACCTCGGTTGCAATGCATGATTTTATGTAGAGTGCTTGGTTCGTGACCATCGGTCGTCCACTATATAGCGTACAACAATTCTCACTCATTCATTCAGCACGTCAGAATAGTGAACTCGCCATATAGTCCACTGTTTAGTGAGTAGTGAGTGGTTTTGGACACAGCCCATGAAAAGTAGACGCTTTTGATTCATGACTTTGTTAGAAGATACACTTCCTTTTTTACTTTACCTTGGAGTACCATAAGACACAGCTGATTTTTAATCACTCCCTCACCCTATACTGCTCCTCCAAAACTAATTCTGATGGGGTCTCTTATTGTTTCTGCTTCGTGAAGGTAAAAAGTGAAAGTTTTTTTAACCGATACAGGGAAAGAGGACTTGGGGCATACTTAGTACGGGTTTTGGTACCTTGGGGGCATATTCTGGTTGAGAGAGCAAGATGATGCTAGTTCAGGAGCCTGGGGACTGGGACGAGTGGTTGGGAGAGAGTGGTGAGAGGAAATCCCTGTAAGCACCTAGCCCTGAGTGAAGGGATGAGGGGGGTGGGGGGGTGACACACTGTAGCCCCTCTGGTAACAAACCCCCCTAAACCCCACAACCACATCCCCAACCCCACCCTCCCTTCTCTATGTGCCTCAATCTTCCTGCTTAACCAATTGGTGTTTCTTTTTTACAGCGATTTGATCCTGCCCATGTTGTGCTGATGGTAAACTTAGTGGTAAATGTTATTTTATCCCCCAATTGAATTGTTTTTTTTGTTTTTTTTATTATTTTGTTTTCTCCTGTTCTTTTTTGTCGTTTTCCTCTCATCAGAGCACCAATGCTACATAGGCTTTCAATTCTCTCTGTATTAGTCCTCATTCTGCTGCTTGTATATTATCATGCATATGTATTACTCTTAGAACATTGTCATTTTGTTTGTTTTCAGTTTTTTTAAACCTTGTGATTCACACCCTGTGATTTAGATGCACATTGTTTTTGTCTGGTCCCTTTCTTTTCCACTGGAATGGGTAATGTGGAAGTATTGTCACTGTGTTTTTAAAGATTGGTGATAGTTTGGGATGACTGTAATTGTTCGTTAATCTTTGATTCTGGGCCTGGCTTGTGACTCCATTCAGACAGACCACTGCAGTGGCTGACAAACAGACCAACCCCTTCTTTTGGTTTCATTTATCTACCGCTGTTGGGAGCTTGAACACACACGACTATCAGTGGATAGTCTTGTGATCTAGACACCACACAATCAGTCATCTCCTCAGTGGAATAAGGCCTCCGCAATTACTATGTAATCAGAAATAGGTTTTCCAGTTAAAAGCCGTTCGGCTGACAGACACTGCAGTGGGACTGAGAGTCCAGGTAGGCCATTATATGTTACAATGCCCATGCATCTATGATTTCAGAATGAATATGTCATTGGGCTGTGAGGAATAAATTACTCTAAGAGAAGCACAGGATTTACAGACATTGACATCAAATGATATTCTTACCTTCCTCTAACCAGGAAGTTATGAATCTGCTAGGAAGTAGCATAATTTAAATGAATACATTTTGTCAAGATTAAAGCCTCCAAATGCATTCGTATTTATTACATTATTGTTGTCTCGGCAGTGGCCCTAATTGGCTCAGGCATCACAGCAATATAACTTGATTGTATATTTAGTTATTCCATATGCCCAATGGTATACATACACAATTGATTCATTAAAAAAAAAACTTGTGGTGGGAGGAAAAAAACTGAAACCAAACTGAATTGATAATCACTATCAGTAAGATTGATTATTGTATCTGGCTGGCAACAGGAGCAGCAGAACTAGTCCAAATTCTTTTTATGCCTCTTTGTTTTGAGATTCCCCCCTGTCTATCTGTCTGTCTGTCCTCCCCTTCCTTCTCCCCCCCCCCCTTCCCCATACCCATGTTTTACCAGGTAAGTATCCCCATCCCTTGCACTGTCACCATGGCGATACCTGGCCTGTGACGTCACTGCTGTAGTTCAGTGCTTGTGTCCTTTTTTAATTTTACTCTTGTCTTTCTCTCTGCTTTGTTTGGCTGATTTATGAGTGGATTAAGCAATTCCGTGTCAATCTCCAAAGTAGTTTTGATTTTTTTTATTTTTTTTTATATCTTTAATGTTTCATTCTGTTTTTTGGTTGTCTTTGGTTTGTTTATTTTCCTACAGTTAATTTCCTTCCGATCCAGCTCTTTTCACAGCTTACGTAATGTAGCTTAAAGTAGACGGAGGGAAAAACAACCTTTCAGCCCGAGTCTTGATGAGGAAGGGGGCCTGGGACAAGGGGGCGGATTTGGACGTCAGGACAGTGGAAGGGGCTTGCAAGGGTCAGCCAGCTTGCAGACAGTTCAGAAAGAGATGATGCAATAGGCCTTGGATAATATTGGGAGTCTTTGTTCCCCTTCATGGAGGGTGTCGCAGTGGTGCTCCGTGAGCAGTGGCAGCAGCTGCGCAGGCCTGTTGCAACTCCCTTCACCAACGCACACACACACTAACGCGCCACACACAGCCCCTCAAGCTGTAGTGTCCTTGATAAACTTGGCATTCTGGTTTAACAGGACTGCTGCAATGAACGGGCGGAGGAGGGGTGGTGGGTCGCACGACAACAGTGAAAAGATAAGGAAACCGATTGGCTTAAAGCTGACAGTCGTGTTTCTGGTGAAGTTTATCAAGTAAGACGTATTGCTGAACAACCCTGTTGCCCTTGACTTCATTCAATACAATAATTTGACTCATTTCAAAATGCAAATCAGCAGCCAGGTCAAACATAAGGAAAGTTAGATGAATTGGTCTATATATGCGGTGGCTGCAGTAAGCTGTGAGAATGGCTGGTGTTTGGTTCACTGTAGCTTTCTGGTCTCTTTGCACTTCAAGACAAAATACTCTAACCCCAGCACCCTATGCTCTAAAAGCAGGCTGTCTCCGAGCTGGCCCTCCGTCCCGGTCTCAAAAACTCACCTCGTCCTCTCTCTGTCTCTTTTCCCTCAGGACGCACGGACCCTGTGCCCATCATCCTCAAATATGATGTCATGGGGATGGGACGGATGGAGATGGAGGTAAGATGCTGTCTATTTTGTCCTCATGACTTGTTTATATGTTGTTCTTAATGAGGACACGTTAGAAGCATCCGGCAGTTTTTAAATGTCCTGGTTCTTGTCCTCGTTCTTTGGAGGGAGACCATGAAATTGGCTAAAAATAAAATGGCGTTTGTTAGGGCCCGACCGATATGGTTTTTTCAGGGCCGATACCGATACCGATATTTATGAAAATGGGAGGCCGATAACCGATATGTGCAACCGATAAATAGAAGAAAAAAAGTAGTTTACTTAAAGAAAAAAAAAGAAAATGCCCGGTTGTACAAACGTCATCACGTCCTAATACTACACATGCATGGCTTGATGTTGTTTTGAAGGAGCGCCGTCTCTGCATATATTTATATTAAACACTCGACCTGCATCAGCGAATGTGCGCACGAGCGGATCTGTGCGAGCAGGCAGCGCGAGGAAAGCGGATTTTGGACGGAGAAACACAGCGGCATTTTTCTTATAAATGCACCGGTCCGGTACCGGTCCGGTTCCGCTCACACCACGAGTCTAAAGAGTGCAACAGCTTGTCAAAATACAGTGTCAACTCCGTGTTTTCAAAGTAGAAAGCGACATCGTGGTGGTTTAACGAGGCGGAACGGCATCAGAACAACATCAAGCGTGTAAAGTACACGAAAAACGTAGCGGGAGCGCGCGGCGAGGATTGTTGCGGCCGCGCATCTTGCGGAGCAAGTCTACTGTGCTGCGTGGAGGCGCTCCTAATGTAAATGATTATTGATTTATGAATGAATTGATAGGTAGCTTATTTTTGGAGTATTGATTTATTTTTTTTGGCCTGGCGGCAGGTCTCCTTGGCCTGGCGACCCGCCAGGCCTGTACAATGGTAGGGGAAACACTGCTTACCTCGAAGGAAATGTGTTTTCTCTGCTTTAAGTTGTATCCGCACGCAGCACCGTCCTTAGCCCCACGTGGCCGTCTAGAAACCGCTCACGAGTCACAGGGAGCGTGAAGGCACCCCGCCCCGCTTGCAGCCTTGCGTGTTGATTGGTTGTATTCCGTGTGCCAAACCAATCAGATGCTGTGACGGGCGAGGCAACTTGGCAAGGCTCATGAATTCCAAGTGGCAAGAGCGGAAGGCGCGTTCAGAACGAAACGGCTGCAAAATTGGTTGTGAAAATTATATGAACTTATCGGTGGGAATTTATGGAAAGTATGGCCGATACCGATATCCCTAAAATGTTAAATATCGGCCCGATATATCGGCCCGATATATCGGTGCGGCCGATAATCGGTCGGGCGTTTGTATCTCCTTATGGAGTGTGTCCTGTCCTCTTCATTGGGCCAGTTTCTGGTTCTTGATCTGAGTGTATACACATCAACTATAGACCATGTAGCCCATATGTGCAAAGAGCGTTCCAGCTTGTCAATACACATGCAGGCGTATGAGATGCGTTTGGTCTGCTCCATTTCATTCAGGAGTGTTTTTTTTCCCCCTGCGAGTGCTGTAACTGCTGTGCCTGTCCTTTTCAGCTGGACTATGCAGAGGACGCCACAGAGAAGAGAAGAGTGCTGGAAGTGGAGAAGGAGGACACAGAAGAACTGCGGCAAAAATACAAGGTGAGGTGTCGTTCTGGTTTTGTGTTAGTTCTTTAACCTCGTGGGGCTTAAAGTGGAAGGAAACAGGAGATCAAGCTGCTGTTGTGAAGTTTTTCCTTCTCCTCTTGGAACACATTCACCAATTCCTTCCTGTGTGTCCATCCACAATAGGACCAGATGGAAAAGGAGAAAGCCATTGCAAAGGCTCTGGAAGACCTGAGAGCCAATTTCTACTGTGAGCTATGTGACAAACAGTACACCAAACACCAGGAATTTGACAACCACATTAACTCTTATGACCACGCTCACAAGCAGGTACTTCTGAGCATCAATGCACTCTTAATGGAGATCTGTTCTTGCATCAAATACAAGAGAATTATCTTGTCTTTTTTTGTCTTTGAGAGAAGTGATCCTGATGTGCTTTGTTTCTCCCCGTCTCCCCAATGTCTGGCTTGTGTGTAATGCAGAGGCTTAAAGAGCTGAAGCAGCGAGAGTTTGCTCGCAATGTGTCATCCCGTTCCCGGAAAGGTGGAAAGAAGCACGAAAAGATGCTGCGTCGATTGCATGAGCTGGCCGAGCAGAGGAAACAACAGGACCGGTAATAATTTATTCCTGGAGTGCCCTCTGCAGACCGGATTTCAAAGTATAGTGTAGTGGAAGCATAATTGTCTGTTTTTGAAGAATCATTGTGCAACCAAAGGCCAAGTAAAGACCACATATTAAAATAGGGATTTAGTGTTGTTTTAACAATTCACTCTTAAACTTAATTTCCAAATTAAAGACAGACATGTTAACTACTGTACTTTAATTAATTACTTTAATAATAGTTTCTTCAGTTTGAAATAGTTATCACACATCACATGTCATCATGCTTTTGTGTTTCAGTACTCCAGGAAGTGGGCCCATGTTCAAACCCACCACAGTGGCTGTGGATGGAGAGAAATCAGAAGACGGTGACACAACGCCGGAGAACACTGCTTTGTCAGACTGTGTCCTGGAAGCAACGGTGGCAGATAAAATTGAGGAAGCCTCCCCTAAGCCCGCTCCAACCATCAGCTTCTCTTTGGGGAAGAACAACGCCTCCTCCCCGACCTCTAGTAGTGCATCCAAAGTCAGTGTGTCCTTCTCCTTCGCTAAGAAAGCCCCAGTGAAGCTGGAGACTGCAGCAGCCGTGTTCGCTGATCACGGCGAGGAGGCTATGGAGGAAGAGGAGGGCCAGGAGGGAGAAAAGGCTGCAGGGCAAGAAGAGACATCTGGCAGCAGCTCAAACAGCCCTAAGGGAGGATCAGGAGGAGGTGAAGCGGTAGAGAGCACTGCTGTTGTGGCAGCGACGGAGGAGGTGCAGCAGCAGCCTGATGACGGAGCCTCTTTAGCCAACACTCTCAACAAACTAAAGATGATGATGAAGAAAGAGGAAGGATATGCCGGACAGGAGCCTGAGTACTATCACTATATGCCTCCAGCTCACTGCCGGGTGAAGCCTCACTTTCAGTTTTTGCTGTTCATGAAGGCCACTGATCAGTGTCCGTGCAAAGAAGAGGAAGACGAGGAAGAGGTGAAGGAGGAGGAGGAGGAGAAGAAGAAGGTTGAAGATAGTCCTGAACAGACAGAACCCGATGTCACAGAGTGCCAGACTGAAAAAGAAGAAGATATTGTCACTCCATCCCCGAACCCAGAGCCAACTCCTCCATCTCCACCTAAAGTGAACACTGAGGATGTCCCCGCATCACCCGCAGCAGATCCCGCCCCCGCCATACCCACTTCCCCTGCACAGAAGGCAGAGAGCACGCCGGACACTTCCGATTCCAACTTGGGTCCTAAAATCCCCACAGGTCCCTTCTTCCAGGTTCTGAGCAAAGATGAGAGCACCACCCTGCAGTGGCCCTCTGAGCTCCTCGAGTTTACAAAATCACAGCCTTCCCTGTCTTACAGCTGCAACCCCCTCTACTTCGACTTCAAGCTGTCCCGCAACAAAGGAGTGCGTGGTGGAAAAGCGGCAAAGTCCCCGAAGCCTTGCGAAGATGACAAGGGGCAAGAGATGGCCGCTTCAACAGGTGACGTAGACGCGACTCCTAAAGCTGGGACCAGCACTGACAAAGACAAGCCACTGATGAAGGGAGAGCCTGGCCAACCAGAAGGTGACGAGCAAAAGCCTGCAACTGGCAGTGGTAGCGCCAAGAAGAAAAAGAAAAAGAAGAAGCATAAGAAGTCTTCCAAGCACTCAAAACGCAAAGGAAAAGACAAGGGAGCGAAAGAAGATGTGGAGGGCGAGACTGGAGTAACGCAAGAGAAGCCCAAAAAGAAGAAGAAACACAAACGGAAGAAGAGCAAAAACAAGGCTCCAGATCAAGACCAGGCAGCAGGTGAGGAAAAGGAAAAAGCAAAAACAAAGACAGATGATAAAGCGGTCGCCTCCTCTGTTCAGCTGACAACCGGAGGGGGCGGAGCTACAGGAAATACAGGAGTAGAACTGGGGAAGAGGAAACGTGCTTCTAAGGAAGTGCCTAGCAAGTCTGGAGCAGAGGAAGGAGGAGCTGGAAAAGGTACGGACAAGGTCAACGCCTCAGAGGAGCACAGTGGCACCAAGCGACAAAAGACGGACTCCAGTGCACCTCAGAGCGCCTCCTGCTCCACCTCTGCCCAAAAGAGTCCCGGTCCTGGTAGACCCCCCAGCAGCGAGAGTGAAGAAGAGGGGGGCTCGAATACTCAGCGTTCACGTCATCACAGGTCAAGCCCTCGGGAACAACGGCGCCACCATAGCGAGGAGTCACGGCGGTCCTGCAGTCGCTCGTCAAGACGGGGGGAGAGACGGGGCAGCAGTCGGCGGCGGCATCGTGGCCAAAAGTCCCGCAGTCACTCGTACTCCAGCAGCTCTGAGCGCTCCTCAGCAGGAAGCAGCAACTACAGCCACCGTAGCCGCAGCTACTCCGACAGCTACAGCGACTACAGCAAAGAGGGTCGCAGGCGGAGGCACTCCAAGCGTTCGTCAGACTCCGAGTACGAGCGGAGGGGAAGCCGAGGACGTAGGCGATCCAGGAGACATCAAACCTCGTCTTCCTCTTCAGAAGACTCGCGCTCGCGTTCACGCAGCTACAGCCGCAGGAAGAGACACCGACGGCACCATCGCAGCAGCTCAAGAAGCTCCAGCAGCTGGAGCCGCAGCACCAGCGCCAGATCCTGGAGGCGCAGCTACAGCCGCAGCCACAGCTCTGCCAGCCGCTCCTCCAGCTCCACCAAAGCTTCTCCTCGCCGGCGAGCTCCCAGGGCTCGAGCGGACACTGAAGCACAACGCAGAGACTTCAACCGCTCCTGCATCTACCGCTCCCAGTCTCCGCGTTCATCTACATCAAGAGGCCTTAACCGCAACTCCCATTCTTCCAGCTCGCAGTCTCTGAGGGTAGGGGGGTCCCGAGATGCAGGGGAGCAGAAAAACAGCCTTACTGCACGTCAGCTGCTGGAGAAGGTTCAGTCTAAGAAGAGCTCCGATGATTCTGCCACAGGAACAAAATCTGGGATCAAGATTAAGGACCCCCCACAGGGATACTTTGGTCCCAAACTACCGCCAGCTCTCGGAAGCAAAGCCATGCTGCCACTGTTTGGTAAGCTGCAGGCCGGGAAGAAACCGTTGATTCCTCTCACCAGACCTGATGAAGGTGAGAAGTCAGGGAAGTGCTCTGAGCCTGAGGTAATCCTGGTAGAGCCTATAAGGGAGTTCCCCCCTCCACCACCACCTCCAGCTCCACCAGTCCAGAAGGTGGAGAAGGCCCCACAGATCACAGTAGTGCAAGAGGAAACGCAGCCCATCGCAGAAACCCCGGTGAGTCAAGAACCTCGGCCGCTGTTTGAACAGGAGCCTTCCATGACGATGCCCCAGTACCAAGGAGAACCTGGACAGGACCCTTCTCAGAACCCCATGATGGAGTCCATGATGACAGAAATGCAGCAGCAGCCTCCCATGCATGCCTACCCTGCGTACCCACCACCCAACCTGGAGGAGGATTGCATGGAGCCAGAGGAGGATGGGCTGGCTCCTTTAGAGAGTCAGCCCATTACCTTCACACCGGAGGAAATGGAGAAATACAGCAAGCTGCAACAGGCTGCACAGCAGCACATCCAGCAGCAGCTTTTAGCCAAGCAGGTCAAGACATTTCCCTCGGCCGCTGCAGCTGCAGCCGCTGCCGCGGCAGCTGCCAACATGGCCCCGGCTCCCCCTCCCCCGGCCCTGCAGCAGATCCACATCCAGCAGCAGCCCACGGTGTCCATGGCCTCCGGCACGTCGATCACCACGGTGCAACACGCCATCCTGCAGCACCACGCTGCCACCGCTGCAGCCATGGGCATCCACCCGGCACATGCCCACCACCCACACCCGGCACATGCCCAGCTGGCCCAGGTACACCACATTCCCCAGCACCACCTCACCCCCATCTCCCTGTCTCATTTGGGCCACTCCCTCGGTCATTCTCTGGGACACTCGCTAGGACATGCTGGGCTGATTCCTGCCCACCACACAGCCTTCCTCTCTGGTCAGCCTATACATATTATCCCAGCTTCTGCACTTCACCACACTCCCCTAGCGCTCCACCATGTACCACATGCAGCCCTCTACCCCACACTCTTCACACCCAGGCCCTCCCAGGCTGCTGCAGCGGCAGCTCTCCAACTCCACCCACTGCTACACCCAATCTTCTCAGGGCAGGACCTCCAGCACCCACCCAACCATGGCTCTTGAGTACCGGTACAAGTGAAGGAGTATAGTCCCAGCACCCAACCACTGGAACAAAAGACTTAACAAGATGAAGTCTTTGCAGCGACGTGCAGGCAGTGAGACAGGAAGCTGTCAATAAACTACCCTTTTACTGGTCAACACGGTGCAGAAGTTGTAGCCACAAAGTGGTGCTGCCTGTGCTGGGGTAAAATCTGACATTAACATTTTCTTCCGACTCGTGAGATATTTTTTTTCTCTCGTGTTTTTGCCCCTGAATTTTTAAAACAGGGTGTAGATTTAAAGAGTCTTCCTCAAGACATCAGTTTATATTACCAGCTCGAGGTATATTAGCGACCACCCATTAACACCACCCGTTTGTTTTTGGATGACGAGTCAGAGAAACCACTGGAGTTCATTTTGTCTTCCACATGAAAAAAAACATGTTATTCTCACAGTTTTCGCCCATTTTGGCAGTCAGAGAGACGTAATGGCTGAATCACGGTGAGAAGTATGTGGTAGGCAGACGGCTTTGAGTCTGTAATGTAACCTTGAGACAGACTTCCTTATATTTACTGATATTGTTTATGTTCTCATATGACTACTTGCTCTCTATTGGATCCTTGGTCCCAAATTTGTAATGCAGTAACTTGTACATATATCAGTGTGTAATGTGAAGAATCCCACCAATGATTACCATATGAAAATACAGCTATGGTGTCCAAATCGGTATGACATAACCCCCTCTCCGAGCGAGGGGAAATGTGATGTAGGGGTTTTAACATCCCTGATGCTCTGAGGCAACGTTCCCTGTGGTGAGGGTGCACCTGAATAAATTGCACTGAAAATCTGTAAATCAAGATGGTGCGTTTGCATCGTGTAACAATAAGATTGTAGTATACTGCAATAATTGTATTTTTCAGTTTTTAAATTATTTTCCAACATGCTCTTCAAGAGGAGGGCTGTGTTTTTGCTTTTTGTGTAATTTTGTAAATAAAACTGCTGTAGATTAACCCATTAACATTCTAGAGGTTTGGTGTTGGAGAAAGCAGAATGGCGTGATGGATGGAAGGTGGTTCCATGTATGTCTTTTCAAGTTTGTTCATAAATGAGTCCGCTCTACGACGGGCTGGCAAAAGAATAGTAGTCTGTCAAACAGTAGCGACTCTGTATTTTTTAAAAACTTACTGTTTCAGCAAATAAAATCTTGAGTTCATGTGTATGTTGGGTTAATGAAATTCACATGTAAACATCGACTCTTCCGGCAGTCACAAGAAACGCAGCAGCCGCTTCCTCTGCAGCAGTCCAGCGATCCCTGCAGGGGTGAGTGTCAAACACGTAACACTAGATGGTGCCCTAGTTACTTTGAATAGACTTGTGAAAGCAGTAAATCACCAGGAAAAGGACATCGCAAGGGCTGCAACCCCTAAGTCAGTTCCCTTTAGCAGCGTAGTCATTCCATGAAGTTATACAGAGAAAAGGAAACATGTTTTATTCTATGAAGAGAATTAAATCACTCACACAGTGAGACTAAACCCAAAGTTAAATCCAAGAGAAATTATACAAACAATTACAAAATGCTGCCTCCTTTCTGAACGTCTTTGTCAAAAGGAAATATTATTCAGGGAGCATTCTTCAGTTGCAATGTAAGGAAACATGGAGCATTTCTACTTCTCTATGAACCAAACAGGCAGAATGACAACATCACTGACAGATTCAGGAACAAAACCAAGATTTTCACTGGAGGAAAAAGGAACATCAGTTTGAAGTATTTTTGAAAATGCTATTAAAAGGTACAGTCATGAATGATTTACAGTTTCAGAGTGGCTTTGATAAAGAAATATATATATGGATTTGTGGCAGAAATCTTAGGAAAGCAGAAGTTATTAAGTTAAAAGTTCTATGGCGCTTCAACTGGAATCAAATACTGAATGTAATGAAGGTCTTCTTCAACCTTTACTACCATTTTGCAGGAGCCCAAATGTGGAAAACCAGCTATAATGGCAATAAATGTAAAAAAAAAACTCTAATCTGATGTTAAAAAAATGAGCTCTGCCACTTTTCATATCATACGGGATGATGTGCTGCAGAAATGTTCACGACTGATCAAAAGCGTCCGCTGTGGATGGACGTCGGTCAGCCCAGGTATCTGATCACCAGGAACATGAAGAGGCAGGTCAACAGCATGCCTCCGATCATGATGAACTTGTCTTGGGTGGCTCGTCTTTCTATCAGTCTCATCACGGTGTTCGACAGCCCCAACATGTTGGCCACGTCCAGCATCTTCTTGTGGGTCCCCTGTGCAGAGCCGAGACAGCATTGAGTTAATCATCACCGTGTGGGATTAGGCTGTAACGGCCCTGAATGTTGTGGAAAATTCATCACATGGACACATTGTAATCATCTAAACTAATTTGTCTGATTTTGGGAGAGGTTTGCGTGCCGACATCCTCCTTGACGGGCCGCTCCGTCAGAAGTTTCTCACGGCTAGACAAGCGGGCTTAGAGTGCCGATCAACAGACACACCCTGATAAGAGGAGGCCTGGAGCTAAACCAGGAAGACCATCTCCTCCCTGGAAACGAGGACTCACCCGCTTCGCTGAGGACATGCACAATAAGACTATTGTGATCGACGTGGACACCTCCCTACTCGTTTTACAAGTGCAATTAATTCGTCAAAAATAGACACGACGCACAATTAACAAAGCTACAGATGAATTTGAGCGATAGCATTATTTTAGTTAGATATTGTGGATTACTTTGTCCACAATAACCGACGTCACGACAGCCTGACATCCATGAAAAAAGGCGACGGGCTTTTCCTCTGCATTTGGATATATGTTATTTCTAGGTCTTGTATTAAATCACGTGCACGCACCTTCAGTGTCGACCTTTGGTCCCTGATGCCGTTGAGGATGCTACTGCCGCTGCCCAGGAGGTCATCCATGCCTCTGTGTGCGTTGTGCAAGTTGGAGTTTAGCTGTAGGGTCTCATCTATGGGGATGGAGGTATCTGCATCCTATTGAACAAGAACACACTTTTTTGTTTTATTCCACATCATCCTGCCAGAGAGACTTATATTTTACACTTTGACTTACGTTGGTCGTGAAGGTACGGCTCATGAGTTCCTCCCTCTCTCGATCCTGGGCCTCCCTGGCGTAGCGTCGGTGTTGGAAGTTTTGCAGAGCTGTCCGAAGGTGTTGGACGTCATACTTGAGCTGGTCCACTCGCCTGAGGATGAGCAAAGAACACGGTAAAGCTGTTGCTTTCAACATCATTTATGGCAATGCATTGTTTGCAGCACATCTTGTAACTATGATTGTGGCTGATTTCCCCTCTAATCTGTTGTAAAGAGTCTCCCCTTCTCGTTAGTAGAGATATAGTGGGGTCTGAGTGAAGCTGAGATCAGAGGAGTGATGTGGGTCGGGGTGTACCGCGTCCCCTAAGGCCTGTTTACCCAGCTCACAAGTGAGTCTTTGCCCAATGCAGCAGGAATGCTGGTGATGACGGGGCTGCTGAGGAAATGTTTTCACAGAGCCACGTCGCCACAGGGCAGGACGGGGCTGCTCGTCTCATCTCCTACACCCTGCCCTCGCTTTAAAAGATACAGCTCACCACTGCCAGCTCTGGGGCTTTAGGGTCACCACCAATTGACTCGCTCCGAACTCACAATTTGGCATTCTGGCGGCGATTTGGCGGTTCCTTGCTGGCCAGGATCTCCAGGCGCTCTAAATGGTTGAAGATCTGGTCGATTCTAGCCTGCAGCTCGTTCTCTAACACTTGGATCATGACAAAGAGGGAAAGAAATGAGAGAATTAATAACAGGAAGGAAGACAAGGTGATGATGACATTAGGTTTTACTGCTTTTCCAACTTAATTTGCATTTTCAGGTTGCTGAGACTGTTTTTTTTTTCTCAGGGTGTCTTTTTATTAGTAAGCATCCTGCATCCTCCTCTGGGTTAAACGTAAGTTGATGTCATCATTTGGGAAGGGGATGAGGGTCGTCTACTGCCTGGCTCCCACCATTATCTAGAAGAAGCCCTCCCAGTTTCTGTCACTGCACCCAGCCCTGCTTCTTCCTGTCCTGGCACCAGCCTGGGACCCAGAACTGATTGAGCAGGCACCAACCACGGATAACAATCAACCAGAGGACAGACCCCCCTCCCCTCCCCCTTGTCTTTAGATCACAGAGGCAGCCATAACAAGGAGTCTGCGCTGAATAGAAATTCAATTAAAAGGAAAAATGGTCTCTTAGTGGTGCCTAGTTAAATCCATAACAACCCTCACATACAGAGCAGTTAGAAACACGACTCACAGTGAACTGATTGACGATCAGTCTTCTCCAGATCTCCCATATAAGACTGCACCTCCTGGATTTGCCTAAACAGGAGTGAAACATGACGTTAGTGGACGGGAATCAACTCGAGACACACAAATACAAACATTTACGAGCTTCAATGGTCGGCTGTGTGATTGTAAATGAGGATATTAGTGTGTAACAGTTAACTACGAATGAAGTTCGCCGGTAATTAGCTCGTTTAGCTAGCTGTTCGTTTCTCTCACACACAAATAAAACACACTGACTTGTTCGTCTGGTGGTAAAGCGTCTCCATCTTGTGTGATTTTGTCGAAGCTCCGTGTTCTCCCTCCTTAACGTCGCCTTATTTATTTACAACGCCGTTATTCCGACAGGTGGCTACGCTAGCTAGCTAGCCAGCTAACGCTAGTGCAGTGTACACGTCATCAGCAGAGCGTTTGTGTACGGAAATAGGAAAGCGGAAGTGCTGCCGGGGAGCGAGAGAGAGCGAGAGAGAGGGTGCGCGCGCACGGAGGGGAAATGAAGAGGGCTCACTCTGACTCGATTTTCGGACACTGACAATAAAATCGCAGATGTAGTTTTTTTTCGCTAGTTTCCTCATATTTTTGTGAGGTGAAATAAAAAGTTATTTTCCGTCGTCGATACCTTCTTTTGAAGACACAAGCGTGTTTTAAATTAACAATAATTGGCTTGTAAAAATGCTGAAGTAACACCACCTAGTGTCTCCTCGGTAGCAGACCAACCGGTAAGAAAATAAACCCCATCGTGCATTTTAACTTTAATATTTAATTTGGTTTTAAATCCTAAATGCTGTGATAGCCTACGTCACTAAGGTGATCCCAGGTGTGGTGGCTGAAAACACCAGCATTGTGGTCAACATATCCTTCATGTTTTTAAATCCAGGCTGCAGGCTGTATTTTCCATTATATTTGATATTCTTTTATGCGTAACACTGACAGGTGTGATGGCAGAGATCCTTTCCCTTAACCCAAGACAAACTCTGGGAGCATATAGCGTAATCTGTTGACATGTAGACATGTGACAGGAAAGACTCTGCCAAACATGTCCCGGGGCTAGCTTTTGTCAGCTCACCCTGATTCAGTCTAATGAGTCTATCCTCTCTCTTTTTTTCCACAGATAGGTGTCAGAATATTCCTGGCTGTCCATCCAGAGGCTTCCTTCTCGCCCCGCGGCTAGAGACAACCAAAAGTAATGATATCAAACTTTTTTTGGGAGATGATGTCTGCGGAAGGAGACGGGCTTTTGTTTGTGAAGCTGTGTGAAAGTGGCGTGATTGGATTTCTCAGGACAAGCCGGCGAAACATTTCACAATAGTTCCTCGGTGATCTAGTGGGAAGAAAATCATCGCCCCGGGGGGGGCTGCTGCTGCCTGGCACCTTCCACAAAACCACATCTCAATCACCTTTTTGCTGCAGCCTCTCCGTCACCTCACGACGAGGAACCCAGGAGCCGGCACCACCCAAAACCCCAAGCATCCTCTAACTCAATCAGAGCAGTGAGCCGCTGCAAGCTCCCGTTTTTGTCTGTATTTGTTTACCTCGTTCTGCAGAGCAGCGAGGAGTCGGCCCCCAGACTGTTTCTCTGCGGCTGCCTGATGGTACTTGAGTTGATGGTTCTATCTCCAGGCTAGACACTTCTCAACAGAGGTCCTTTTCACCCACCCCCACATGTCAGAAACCCTGAGGTCTGTTCATGCCACTTCTTGCTCTCGCTGTTCACCGTTTTTGGTTGTCATAACACAACCTCAGGGCAGCGGTTGGATGTGCACAGCCTTAACCTGTTGCAGGAGAAGTAAAAGGAAGGGAGAATTCCAAACAGTGCATGAGGCACATTTACCTCCCTCGCTCTCCCTCCCCCTCGCTCTCCCTCCCTCTGTCAAGGTCGCGGGGTTCTCTCTGTCTGTCCTTTATCTTTCAGCCCTGAGGAAGGGATGAGATGAGCTTACTGGTTTCCCTCCACACCTGAGCACCAACGGGCACAAATTTGGGAATCCAGACTCCAGGTGTGGAGCGCGATCACGCCGCCCCGACTGACCGGGAGATCACATGCAGTCAGACCTAGTTTGTCACGACCAAAGTTCAACGCGCGCGCACGCACACACACACACACACACACACACACACACACACACACACACACACACACACACACACACACACACACACACACACACACACACACACGGTGCAGGGTTTAAAAAGACTTCTGTCCAGGATTACCTCCACCTCCCATTTATGTAAAGTTAGATTTATTGCTATTTCCTCTTGAATTAGTAAGTACTTTCTTACTATAACAAAGTAAGAAAGTATTAAAATACTGCATTACAAATAAATCCTGCCGTACAAATACTACTTAAGTAAACGTAGTTTAGGTATGAAAGAAAGTTCTCCTCATGCAAAATGGTGCCATTCAAAGTGTTTATTATTAATCATATAGGCTTATCATGAATATAACATAAGCAGGATTTTAATATCGTCAAGGAAAGCTTGATTTATAAAGGTTTGGTGAGTTTAATTTCTAATATATAATTGAAAATTCTTTCACATATTTACAGATAAAATCTTGATCTGAAAGTAGCTGTGGCCCGTATCCCGTCATCGTCTAGCTTCATGTGTCTTTGAATGCGGACCTGGATCCAGATGCAGGAATGTTTTTAGGGATTCTCTGAAAAGTGTCAGACATTCTGGGGACGGAGCAGCCTCGGTGGCCGCCTCGCTGGAATCGCCAGGGAATGCTATTTCCTGGTGAAAGTCTTCGCTCCTTCGGGGGCCTCGAGCTGGAACCAAACCGAATTTAGCGCTGGCTCAGCCTCCCCGTCCTGGTGAGACAACGCGGCAGCACAGTCGTTGTCTGGATTGAGGAAGAAAAGCACTCTGTGTACTCTCTACCTCCCCCCCCCCCTCCCTCCAATAACACTGTGTTGTTCATCAAGAGAAAATGATACGTTATTGAATCACTTCTACATAACACAGTTTAATGATGTTTTCCCGGCAATATAATACGCCATAACTCTCCAGTGATTACCCAAGACAGACGGAGTGAAGAAGCCAATTATGAGGAGCAGAATCGCCTTGGGTCAACAGTTTTTGGATACCAGTCATTTTTCGAAGGCACACTGATCTTCTCTCTGCCCCCGAGGGAGATGATCCACTCGTCTTTGAAGCCGTGATGAGACGCTGAATGAAAGCAAATGAGGGCCTGTCAGAGATGACAGCAGAAACTCACAAGCTCCCAGTGTCTCCGTGGGTTCTGATGGGAAGGGGGTCTGCTCCTCCCCCCCAGGATCTGGATCTACCAGAGTGAGAAGGTGATAGGCAGTTGGTGTGTTAGTGTCTGACCCTCTGGATGAAGTGATGTCACAAAGTCAAGCAAAACCACCGAGCTCACATGCACGGGGGCGGCTGCGGCTCAACGCTCGGAGCGGTTTGTCGTTTTCCCAGAAGGCTTGTGGTTCGATCTCCGGCTCCCGTCGTCTGCATGTCCAAGTGTGCCTGAGCGAGTCGCTGAACTCCAAGCAGATCCCCGAGGGCTTTACAGCAGCCGCTGCAACTAAAATGCTTAGGCTGGATCATATTTCACACATGTATGACAAGTGTCATAAAGTTTTATATATATTTATATTTACAAAACAGCCACAAAAATGCAAAACGATAGGATACCAAACAATCCTAAAGACATGCAAAACAGCTGTGAAGAGATGCAAAACAACACAAAACATGCAAAATGCCAACAAAGAGACAAAAAAACTCCCATGAAGGGATGCAAAATGACCAAAAAGAGATGCTTAACAACCATAAAGCCATAACAAGATGCAAAACAACCCTCAAATATACAACATGTCTACAAAGAGAAGCAAAGCAACCACGAGGAGATGCCAAATGACCAAAAATAGATGCAAAACAACCTAAAAAAATGCAACATGTCTACAAAGAGAAGGAGACCAAGAGGAGATGCCAAATAACCAAAAATAGATGCAAACCAACCTAAAAAAATGCAAAATGCCATCAAAGAGATAAAAAACGACCATAAAGGGATGCAAAATGATGTAAAAGCACACAAAACAGCATGCAAAACGACCCCCAAAGATGCAAAATGTCTATAAAGAGAGGCAAAACAACCACGAGGAGATGCAAAAAGACCAGAAAGAGATGTAAAACAATCACAGGGATTCAAAACAACAAACTGCTGTATTGTTTTAATTTTTTTTTATTGCCGTTTTAATTTAGTGGAGAAAGTCTTTCCCAATGAGAGAAGGTGATCAGCATTCTTGTTCTTCCTCCCAGCTTTATTTAGTCTGACCTCAAAGAGCGTAGAGTGATCATACAGCTGTGTTACACACACACACACAGACACACACACACACACACACACACACACACACACACCACCTGTGACACGCAGACCTCCGAGGATGAGAGATGGCGGTCGGATGACACAAACAGCAGCGTGGCACGGAGCGCTCTCTGGGCTTCCCCCGCCCGACGGCTTCCTCCCCACATCTCAACACATAATACATGTGTGTGTCCCAATCTCTTACATCCAGCGATCATTTTCATAAGTTACTAAAGTGAAAATCATTGCATAGCTGCAGATATTCCAAGTATTCACAGATTACATTCCAGACTAACTTTCTGGAGATGTTGCTGGTTGAGAGAACACAAAGCTCTTCCCTTTTTATCTGTGTCGGGTATTGTTGATCTGGGAAAGTTTGTTTCGGTTGTAATGGAGGTCAGCGTGTGTGTGTGTGTGTGAGTGTGTGTGTGTGTGTGTGTGTGTGTGTGTGTGTGTGTGTGTGTGTGTGTGTGTGTGTGTGTGTGTGTGAGTGTGTGTGTGTGTGAGTGTGTGTGTGTGAGTGTGTGTGTGTGTGAGTGTGTGTGTGTGTGTGTGTGTGTGTGTGTGTGAGCTGCTGAGAGAAAGGCAGAGGAGTACCATATTGAGCACTGGGAGTCAGTTATGAAGGTGCATGAGGTCTTATCGTGTGCTATCGCAGAGGTCGAATGTAAACCCTGCTGTTTGCGCTGCAGGTGTTTCCTTGGAGAAGCATGGGAACCTCCTCCCCCAGGAGATTCCCAGTGGGGGGGCGATGTAGTGGTCAAGAGAATACGACACTGTGTGAGATCAATTCCTCCTTTAAGAAGAACCTCCAGTTCTGCGTTTTCAACGTCGCCGACTTGCTTTTTGTAGCAACACAAGTGACACGAGGGGGCGGAGCTAAGTTCAACCCGACGCTGGCGCGCTGCGTTATCGTCTATTTGACTCCAACGGGAGCGTAATGTACTAAATGAACATCGTGCTTTATTGAAGAAGACTTGAAACTAGAGATTGAGATCATAAAATCATGTTTATAATGTTTACTGAGATGATAAATCAAGTGAGAAGTAGCATCATTTTCTCATAATCAGACTTCTTTTTGCAACCAGAGGAGTCTCCCCCTTGTGGTCGTTTCAAGGAATGCAAGTTTAGCACTTCCGGATTGACTTCATTTTTCAGACCTGGATGTTGCCGTCTGAAAACTATTTTTGTGAACAAGAAAATTTAGTTTATTATATGTTTTTTGATTAATTTCATCATCCATAAACTCAGTCTACAGCCAGTTTAGCGACTCTGTGAGGCTACATGACGCCACTAAGACGCTTTAAGCTGAATGCTAACATGCTAACACTGATGTTTAGCAGGTGCAACAGCTAATTGGCTGCTTCGGCTGCGACTGATGGGAATGTCCTCGCAGGTATTTTGGTCATAAACCAGTGTTAAAGTATAGTCTTCAGTACAGTCGGCTGCCGTCACATCTGGTAGTTTGCTGATGATTCAGTCATAGTGAGTCTGCCAGACAGAGAGGACATTCCAAACAGACCTTTTCTGGAGTGTTTGGTGTCGTGAATCATTTCCTGAATGTGTCAAAGACGAAGACACGTGCATTGATTGTATACATTCTCACACCTCTTCTGACAGTGAAGTCAGAATATGGAAATAGTGGAGTATTTAGCAACTATACCAGACAATAAACTGACAAAAACCCAGATGGTTTCAGGACCCGGATGACAAGGTTTTATTGAGTCTGTGCTCACTTTCTCTTTTATCTTCCGCTATCAATCTCTCAAGGTCAAACACAAAAATGTGCTGAAAACGTGGTTTAATGTCTGCAGCCGAATAACCGGCTCCAGAAACTCGTTTTATTAGAAAGCAGAATCCGTTCCCGTCCTTCACACCAACACCTTCTGTTTCTACGAACCCTCCTCCGACTTCCAGCAGCTTTAAACTCTCAAGATTTCAGATTTATGGTCGTTGTGCAACACGAGGATCAGTTTAGTGCATTTCCCTTCTAAAACATAAATAATTAACTTTGATTTTTCTATCTTTTTTTTATATTTAAGTATTTATTGATTGAATTGACTTCATATTTTGACTTGATGATGAGGAACACTCACCAAAGTCAGTAGGATTCATCATCTGGAAGCGACATTCCCAGAAATAAATACTGTATTATTACTTTACTTTTATTGTAATTTGAACCTCATGTACCTCAAAAAGACTTAAAAATATGCTGATGAATCATGTTTTTTTTTGTCTACATTTTAGCATTAAATGATAAACCATGTATCCTATAATAAAGCTGTATTCTGCTCCCATGTCTTCTTTTCTCCGTCCTCAGGCAGGAAACAAATCCATCCTTTCAAACCTGCTGCTGATTGACCATCACACACACGTAAACACACCTTCTTCTGCACCCGGGCGTCTCATCCCCGTTTAGTGAGGAGGAGGAGGGCCACCATCCCAGTCCAGACTCTGCGTTCGGCCCCCCCATCGAGGTATGCACTCAGCCTTGTCGTGGCTCTAGGCGGTGCGTGTTCTTGTTGTGGGTTGAGCAATTGCATTAGTCATTTCACATTCCAAATTCCTACCCCATGCCGTATTCACAACCGTCTCTCCCTCGTGCGTACGCGCCTTTTCCCCCCTCGCTTTTTCTCGCACCGAATCCACGACCCTCCTCATCCTCTTCATCGTTTAGTTCTCCCCTCTGTGACACGTGAGGGTTTTTTTTTTTCAGGATTAAGCCGGAGCAACTGATGCTATCTGAGCTCCTTCAGAGGCGGAAGTCTAGTAGGGTTTAGATGTTTGACCCGAGGCTCAGAGGTTCCGATTACAGGAACGGGATTTCGCTTTGTGTCCTTGAGCAAAGTATCGACCGAGCCTTCCACGCTCCAGTTAACATCTACTGTTCTTACACAAATGAGTGATGTATAAACCCCCGGAAGCTATGGATGTTGCTTTGGATAACATCTTTTTTTTTTTCTTTTTTTTTGCCAAAGCAAATATTAAAAAAAATAAAAAAAACGTCTTGGCCTCCATGTGCCAATTCATCTTCATCCATCAGAGCCACGATGCAGCGCTGCAGGTAACCTCTACCTGAACCAGGCCATGCAGACACAGGAGATAGTGTTACCGCCAGCGTACATTGTCTCCGTCATTCAGAGTCTCGGGGTGACGGAGAGAAGCTCCAGCAGCTCCCAGCATGCAGCGGGCCGGCCGCCCGCACGGGGAGAACCTCACAACAAACACACGCTCGCATAGCGCTCTCCACTGAAGTGACCACAGGTGTGCACTCGGCAAGCCAAACACATATGCAAAACCCCCTTTTCTGCCCTCACCTGTCTGTCCTGTCAGGACTGTCTCACACACACACACACACACACACACACACACACACACACACATATTGCACCCCTGCTCCGTCCAACCCCCCCCTCCCGCTCAGAGCAGCCACCCTCGGGGCTTGTGCGTGCGAATCTGGCTGTGGACTCAGCAGCCCGCCGCTGCACCCCCTCCACTCAGGCTAGTGAGGGAAATGAAGGCTTTAGGAGTTCATTATAAAACAACAACAGCAGCAGCAGGGGATCGGCCTCCTGGGGCCACGAACGATCCCTTCTCATCCCTCCATCCTCATCTTTTTCCTTTATGTCCCTCAATATCTCAACTCCCTGGTCCGTCCTGCCCATTTCTCTCTCTTTTTTCTTTTTTTTAAATACAGCATTCATGTTGAATGAAGTTAAATATTGAACGGCAATATTATAATATGACGAGTTAATATAGTGAGACAGTAGCCGCGGCGTGTGAACTTGTTTGACCCGCCGGCTGACGCATTTATGTATCACTCAACTGAAGGTTTCAGCTTTTATTGTCTAAGAGGGGAAATTAATATTGAAGGAAAGGATACAAGTAGTTTATATTGGTAATATAATATTGTTATTAGATAAACACAAAGGTATTGTTTCTGTTCAGTGAAAACTAGTATCTAAACATGACAAATAGACTTTTTTCAGCTTTGTGACGATGTCGTTTTCAGGCTTTTGATTTCAGTTTAATAAACTTAAATAGTTTATTTAACTTCGCAACTATGAGATTTGCTTCAACCTCATAAAATAACACCTTTCTATTTGATTAAATAAAAATCATCAAATTTGAAGATGCATGATTTAAGTTAAAGTTACGTTCTTTTTTTCTTCTTTCTTTAGTTGCAATGATCACATTTTAGTAAACTAAAAAAGTAGCTGAAATTTAAGGAAATCTTGTTTTTCTGTATTTATTTTTTAGGTCCTTTTCTGTTGAAAATCAAATAATAAATGACATTTCTTTTAAAGTAACTTCCAAAGGATTTTTATCTCTACATAATTGACGATGTTTGATTTAGAGCTGGAAAGATTGATGGTCCTCTCTTTTACACGAGGAAATCCTTTTCACCTTCCTTATTAACCCGCGGTCATGTGGCAACAATCGAGTGACATTTGACTCAAAGGTTCATCAAGTTTTCTTCTTTACATAAAACGGCAGATTTTTGCCCCCGAGGGATGCAGAGACATAATTTACAACAATAATTTACTGAGCGTCCATTAAAGAGATGTGAGGAAAAGAAACATTTAAGAATTGTCCTTTAATTCACTGCCATACTTGGGGGTCTTTGGTTGATGTTGTAATAAGGAATAATAATGTGTAATCATAGTAATTAGAGAGCAAACATCAAAAGCACCAGAGCAAACATGATAAATACCCCGTACAATAGCCCTCTGTGTGCTGGAGCTTCACTGCAAACCAGCGAAGGTTATGATTCACGGATAATAACTCTGACGGTGAACCGGGGGTCAAACGCTCGGCAGCACAGCATTCTTCTGAGTCATCATCTTTGTCATCGGCGTCATTACGATTGTCATCGTGGTCGCCGTGCCGACTGGAGGCACAACACCTGTATCCCCCCCCCCCCTCCTTTTCTACCGACGCAGCGAGACCGCAGTCCTTTCAGATGAAAAGGAGGGGGACGGCGGTATCGGCAGGAAGTGGGTTTCTTCAGGCAGGTGTATTGCTGTGTGTGTGTGTGTGTGTGTGTGTGTGTGTGTGTGTGTGTGTGTGTGTGTGTGTGTGTGTGTGTGTGTGTGTGTGTTGAGACACAGCAAACACACTGCTCTTACAAATGCATGTCCATTTATTTGTTTAAATACGAATGTAATGCAACAAGATTTTAAAAACAAACATTTGAAATCTGGGGATATGCATGACCAAATTCAAAAGAGCTGTACAAATCTAAAAAAAAAAAAAAAAAAAGACAGGACATAACTCTGCATAGCTCATAAATCTTTACTGATATTTGCCAAAAAAAAAAAAAGATGAAGTGAGGTAGAAAAATTACGATTCCACATTGTCAAAAACGCCTGCAGCCGTTGACATGAGTTATATTCATATCATATATACAGTTCAGAATCACTCAAACAAAACCGGCCAATAAAATAAACGCTTTCTTTTGACGTGCACTTTTGAACCGGCACACATGGAGACATGAGGGTCGCCTCGGTTACGAGGATAAGTGAGGAAACATGGGGGTTTGGGGGGGGGGGTCTTTGATTAGCAATTTGGGTAAATAAGGAGAATGATTAGCCCACTTCAAAGGCATCCAGAGTTGAAAAGGCGGGGGCAATTTTAAACTTTAAAGCACGGCGTGTTTCTATAAATAGAAGAAATACAAGAGGAGGGCTGGTATGTTCAGAAAATCAGCGTTTATCATTCTTTTGTTTGTTTTCAAAGACAGTGTTGTGTGCCCCCCCCCCCCCCCCCCCCCACCCTTTGTTGTGTGAGCTCACATCAGGCTACATTTCCATAGACATTTCCATAAGAGCAACTGAAACCCGGCCGCGTCTTTACACAATAACCCTGTTAATGTTTGTTACAATGTTCATCATCCTCATCCCTCCGACGCGTACAGTGATTCTGTTCAAACACATACGTTAGAGCTATTACATTTCTTAGGATTAATTATAAACTTTGCATCATATGTAGCAAGAGCAACTTACAGTAAGTGCTTTTTAAATCAGACATTTCCTCTTCAGCAGAGACACGACAGACAGGTGGATTCCTTTAAGGCCTTTTTTTTCTTTTCTTTTTTTCTTTTTTTAACGAGAAGGTTAACCATAAAGCAGCAGTACGACAGACACAATGATTGATACAATAAATAGTCAAGTGGATGGGGCCAACGCCATTGCAACGCAACAAAAGTCACCGTCAGAGCTCCCCCCCCCCTTGCAGACGTCGTACTGGTCCGGTCCAGTCCAGTACCTGTTTTAAGAGCTCGGTTCCCCCCTGACCCCAGAGGAGTGGGGTTTCAGTGCATCCAGCGAGAGTTAAAAGCAAGTTTGAGAACATCTGGGATGATTAGCAGAAATAACCAGCGATATTAGAACGTTACAAGTGTGTATTCCTCCCCAAATAATATGCAGGGTCACTGATTGTCTGTTTCTGTTCTTTTGCACTTCTTCTCTGTTGGACGTGTGTTATGCGTTCTTGCAGGTGTACACCTCCTCCTCCCTCACGCACGTCTGACACTCCACGTGGCAGCACCAGCGCACCTGGCAGTGGCAGGACAGGCTGGTGAGGCGCATGGCCGTGTTGTAGCCCCGGCCGCAGCACAGGCTCTGGCAGCTGGTGTCTTTGGCGCACGACCGGCCGCCCGTGCCGGGGGAGTAACGCGACGGCCTGCAGAAGCTGGGGGAGTCCTCCAGGTAGACCAGGTCGGTGGTGCGGAGGCTCTGGCCGTGGCGCCGGGGCCCCGCCAGCTCCGTCTCGCCGGTGGCCGCGTTGGTGACGCTCAGCACCCGCACCGCCGTGTCGTAGCGGTACTTCAGCAGCCGGCCCGTGTCGTGGAAGGGAGACAGCTGCTTCCAGCAGGTCCGGATGGCGCAGGAGCCGGAGACGCCGTGACACTTGCAGGTTGTTTTCAGGCCGCTCTTCACTGCCTGAGATGGGAGGGGAGGAGGAGAGGAAGAAAAAAAGGGGCAGAGGTGTCAGCTTTTTTCCTGTTTGATTAACTACCTGGCCTCTTATCTGGGAGATCTATCTGGACGGGGTGAGACAGTTTCCTGCAGGGTGGGAAGGGGGTCAAGGGTGGTGGTCTGCGGAGCGGATAGTGTGCCTTCAGCCCAACTCAAGAAATTTTGACATAATGGATTGAGGAGGGAGGGGGGGGGCTGTTCAGAATGTCGTATTTCATTTACCTCACATTTCTCACTTGGACAGCTCTTGCAATTTTTTCTCTCCCCCCAATGTGTTGAAACTAGCTCTGTCTGCTTCTCTCCTGTCTCTTCCCCCCGAAGCCCGAGGCACAGGTGACAAACTGGTGCAGACAGTGGAATCTCTCCACCCTGTTCTTTGTACATGCCTGCTCATGGAAAACATTGATAAGAATTTCTGCGCGAGAAGTGCCAAAAAAAATGCAGCATGTGGCTTTTTTTTGTTTTGTTTTGTTTTTTTTGATTTGGGTTAATAGTTCACCCGACGGCTCGATGGTCAGCGATGAGAGCGCCATCACTCAGCCTGAGAGCGGCTGTCTCGGCGGGGGCCAGAGACAGGTCACACGGAGAGGGAGCCAGAGGGAACTTCTGGGGTTGAAAAGTGCTGCTTAGTCCCTCCCTTTGCAGGTATGAACCCCTCGGGGGGCTTCACAGCACCATTACTGGGAGACCACTTCAGGTTTTTTTGTTCACGCGGCCTCCGTGGTCTCTCCTCACATAAAGTGAGGAAAACATTTAAAGGCAGTAAAGATGAGATAAGACGGTTCCTGTTTTCTTTTCTGTTTCGTCTCCAGCGGCTCGACGTAGGTGTGAGCCGTCGGACCCCGAGGCCTGCCACTTCAGAGCCACACACACCGATACTTATGAACATTAGCTGGATTTATGAAGAGCACAGCCATCCAGTAAGTGGAAAAAAATGCTTGCTCGTATATTAAAAAGGAGGTTATAATCGTTCTCTCCGACATGAGACCCTTTAATTTTCTGTAAGGCCCGCACAGCAAGCTTTATCATGTCTGAGAACACCTGGCTCCCACAGATCCCACAGCCATCTCGTCTCCGCCGCTTTATCCGCCAAGGCCAACGACGAGCGAGGGGGGCGTTTGTCTGGCAGTTCTGTGATTTCATCCCAGCTAATGGATCAGAGTGACTCAGGTGGAGGTGACGTTTGTGATGCTTTGGGCTCCGAGAAGCAACATTTCTGCTCCTTCTCACTCGTTCACACTCACCCGAATTCCCACGTTGATGTTATGGGGGGCGACTTGGGCCCTCAGGTCCTTGCTGGCCTTCTTCTGGCCGAGGAACTTCTTGAGGAACTTGGTGCTGTATTTCAGGTTGTCGCCGCAGACCCCCCACTGCCACGCTTCTCGATGCTGGATGCCGGGGGAGTCGTCGCACGTGCACCTCTCCATTCGGCCGGAGCTGCACGCTTTGGCGAGCGCATGGGTGAGCGCCGCCGAGGACACGGCCAGCAGGAAGGCCGTCTCCTTGAATGCTGGGATGGATGTAAAAAAAAAACATTAAAAAATCTGTTTTTTGTGCAGGACAGATTCACACAGCTATTAAAAAGCGATCAGATATTAAGTGCAACATATGCTGAAGGCATGAATTCATAGTTTACAATCATCAAATATCTTTTGTGCCACAGCGTGAGCCTTTAAGCCTCTCTGCTTACAAAGAGCTCACTACGTTGTCATGGTTTACTACAACCTCAACATTATTCTGCAAGTTTTCTTGTGTCATAATTCCCCCTCTCGACCTTTTCCTTTTGGTTACGCACTGTTATTTGCTTCACCCAGAGCCGTCGCCAGGGTATATTTTGATCCAATTAATTATTATTTTGACTAGGAAGGATTTTCCCAGCTGAAAGTGGGTAATCGTGCCACCCTTTTCCTCTGGGAATGGGCGCTTTCCTGAGATAAAAATAACCACAGGGCTCGAGCACACTCCACCGCACCGCATTTCTTGGCGTCCTACTCCCTCATTACCTCCGTGCTGACCTGTTCATGTTCTCCCACACACTGATATCCATATGCATAAAGCATTTTCTGTGCACGGCGGACCTGCAGGGGACTTGAGCTATATTCAATATGGTGATTTAGTATGGGCATATCTTTTTTTGGTCAAGTGCTGCTAATCAATGGTTGTGTCAAGTCATGGAAAAAAAACTTTTTTCTCAGGGAGTTGCATCAAGTCAAGGGACCGTGCAGAACATCTTACGTAACACAGAATAAAAGGGAAGCTTTGGTTGGACAGTTGCGTGAGAATGACTTTAAATAACATAGTCGCTTTTGTCAGGTCTGTAATTAATAAGACGTTATATTCTAGTAATCTCTCCAGATGCAGCTGAAAGCAGTGAGGCAGGAAGGAAACCGTAGACGGTGTTTCATCTTCCCTAAAGTTTGTAATCATGAAGCAGCAACAACCAATAAGAACAACAGAGTCTCAACAAGTATTTTCTTTCATAATCTTATATATTAACTGATATTACTTTGATTCTTTTCTGTGATAATTGATGTGATCTTAAATGAAAATGTTCCTTATGAGTCACAACATAATAATAATAATAATAATAATAATAATAATGAGATATACAATATGAACACGTTAGTTCTTCTATCATTTCTTGGTTTCCAGATGTTTTGCAGCCAGATGTGCTGCTCAGAGGACGCATGTAAAACTCACCGCATGTCATCTAACTTGAGTGATGGAGACAGAAAACGAGCACTATGCGTGGCCGGATGGTTCGCGGGTTCGAGACCAGCCGACTAAATGCTTGAAAGCCCGTTGAAGTGTGCAGTCTCACCTCTCTTCAGGAGGCTTCCTCGGCCGTCCAGGCTGCAGTTCCAGCGCTCGTTCCTGAACTGATAGCGACACTCGAGGAGACTGAGGCGCACCGACTCCCGCAGCGTCTCGGCCAGACCGGGCTCCCTGCGACACAGCCTCTTCTGCCGCCGGGTCAGCGTCATCTGCTCGCACTGCTTCAGGTGGGCCTTCCCGGTCGGGGGTTCATTGGAAAACGGGCCCGGTAAAAACACCAAGGGTTCCCGACCCGTCAGCCTGGGAAAGAAAGAACACATTAAATGTAAATTACTGCGTTTGTAAGCGAGCCTTTAAAATATTTCAATATTTATTCCGTCACTGCTTTAATTATTAGATCTAATGGAACACGTGACTTTGTTTTGCAGCGTTTACTCAGACTTCCCACTTAAAATATATATATTATAAAAGCATTTTAGATTTCCTTGTTGATGATAAAACAGTAGAAATCCGAAATGCGCGCTTATTTTAAAAAATCCAGGAAAAACGCGTAAAAATTAGCCACATAACTCGGATGCATTTGGTTGAGACGCATCTTAAATTGCCACCTGTGGTAAATATGGTTTATTGCAACAGATAAACACGACAGTTTTCTGTATCGGTTTCGCACAACGCAATGACAATTTACCAGTTTGTGCGTAATTACGCGTGCGTAATTTGGCTGAAGCCTGCAATGGTCGTTGTTTTGATCTCCTCTAAGGGTTAAAACAACAAAGGCAAGTGAATTAAGGTGATGGGCAGAAGTTGGAGGAGAAAAAAAAGGAAATCGGCTAACCCAAAATAAGCTGCAGAGTGCGAGAGAAGGATGCAGAGCGCGGCGAGTCGCAATAGGCAGGCGGTCCGTGGGAGCCTGGAGCGCATGGTGCCGGGTTGGCGCTGCTCTTCATCTCGCTGATTCTTCAACGGAGAAAGTCTGTGCCGTCTGGTCGGCGCACCTCTTTAAACGGCTCCACATACACACAGACGTTCAATCCGGCGCGCCGGGCCCAGTGGTCCGCTGGGAGGCAGGGCCCTTTGGAGGAGGAGGGGGGTGTGGGAGCATCATCTTGCTGCACCCTCATTGGATTCCCTCGATATTGTTACTGTATGTTCCCTCCCACCGGAACGCCACCCAGGTGGACGGAGCTGCGAAATGAGCGGGTTTTACCTGCTGTGATAAGACACCTGGAGGACCCATCACCAGGATGTTCACGTCTCCAGACCCTCCTGGTTACGCACTGGGATCAAAACCTCAAATCGCTCCAGCAGGACCCAAGTTAAACCCACAAGGGCAGCAGCCTGAAGTGTCCTTAATCATAGAGAAAGCAAAAAGAGAGAGAGAAAAAATCCCCAGTTTAGACATATAAGTTATTACATTATAATCATTACAATTAGACAGCAAAGTCCACCAAACAAATGAAAGCACTGCATTGAAGAGAACCGTATGGACGAGGAGTGAGTGACCCACGAGTCCTGAGATTAGAGGACACAAACATGCAGTGTGTTATTAGAGGACCTGCAGCCTGCTCTCCCAGCAGAGCTACACACACTCTGCACGTTCACATTTCACTGGTCCTTCAGAGGGAAACAGCCATGGATGGAGCCCCATCTAGTGGAGTTCATGTAGGAACTCAATCTGATTGATTTCATGGAGTTAAAGTGAGACCAAAGCAGATAGATTGAATAATCATTTGGTCGATAATATGTAAGACATTATTGTATAATATCAGAAAATCAGCAAATCCTTACAACTGTGGCATTGGAACCAGACAGTATTTCCATTGCAAGTATTTGTACATTGTTACTTCCAACCTCTACCATTAGACTATATTTATTGACATTTACTTTGTCTGTGTCGTGCTGTCTCCTGTATCTTCCATGTTTAAAAAAAAAAATATTGTATAACTATGCCTTCGTTTTGAGTCCCTCTGGACTAAATTATAATTTTTTTAATTTTATGAATTGATTTGGATAGAGAAACAGTGGACACACTGGCATCAGGCTGCCAGAAACAGCACTATCACACGTTTTTTTATAGTTGTAATTCCTAGTCAGGCCACAGGGCGGCGACATGAGTACAGAAGACGATGATGACACCGGAAAAAGCCAAACTGCTGTATATTGAACGGGACCAGGAAGAAAGAAGGATTGAGAAGCACCAGCAAAGGTACAACAGTTATTTCTGTGTCACATATATACATTATTAATTCCAACTAACCGGAAAGATAAAGCACCTGTTGACGTCTTTAGTTTGCTGTATGTCGTCATGAAGTTTAGCTAGCCGTTTAACTTTAAACCGACGGTGTCTGCTCAGAAAAGTTTTTTTTTTTTTTAAACATTTAATCTCTGAATGTTTTTGTAATTCTACGCAACGTAGTTTCATCTCTATCTCATTAATAACGACTTAACGGTGACTTCCTGTTAGCTTGTGTGTTGTGGTTTAACGTTAACGTTTTTAAATTGCGGGGCAGTTGACGTTAGCTACGTACCCAAGCTAACGTTACGAGGCTGAACGTAACGTCAAACCGTATTCACAAAGGCGACGCTAAACACGTTGATGTCAGTAGTTTGTTGGTTTATGGGCGGTGTAGTTTAAAAACATTTATATTTATTTGACTAAAGAACATCTCAGACTTCTGCTTTATTAAGTAACACCCGGAAAACCCCACTAATGACGCTGGAGAGAATTGTTGCGTAAACATTAACCTGACGTAGCTGTTTACGCAAAAGGAGCAGCAGATTCAACAGCAGAAGCCTCATCCTCTGATGAGATTATATAGATCATATATCATATAATAGGCTTGTTATGGTTCTGCAACGTGACTTTTCATAATCGATCAAAAAATATCAATACAACGTGAGAAAAATACCATCACAAAACCCCAGGATAGACAGGTTAAAACCTCATGTATTTAATATGAATCCTCTGTCTTTTATCGAGAGCTTTCTATCTTTCTGCTTCCTGTGTAATCCAGCCTTCAGCTTCCCAGCAAAGTCAGGGATTTAGGCCTTCAAAATGTTAATTCCCGATGGACCGAGGCAGGAAGATGCATGCTGGACACCAGGTTATGGATCTACAGACAAAACAATGTGCATTTAAATAGATAGATAGATAGAAAGTGAGTGTAAATTAATGTTCTCTTTAATATAGGTGGGAGATAAGCATGAACCTGTATTTATTGAACTAAAACTCTTGTTTTTTCTGTCTTGATAAATCGTTTATATCCGATTCACTGACTCATTTGTCTCAGCGCGGTGTGGTTAATGCTCCTAGAAGTGGGAGGATGAGTTTGAGGCTACATAGGGAGGAGGAGGACACTCCAGACAACGTGCCTCGGCTCGTTCTGCTCAGCTGTGTGTTAAATATGCAGCTGAAGATTTGCAATAGAGATAAGGCAAACTCAAGTGAGAGAAAGAGGGCACATTCCTACGCTTTAGGAAAAAACGGCAGATATAGGCAGGCAGTGGGGTTTGTTGAGGGGAAAACGCAACAGAAACATGATTTACAGCCTCTGGAATGTTCTGTTGTTTTTATTTAATTACCCAGTCTGATCTTGTTACCGTGGAGCATAACATGACTAGCGAGGATACAGGATACGGTGAATGTTGAAGCGGTTGAAGGGAAATTTGACATTTTTATTTTATTACTGTCAAACCCATTTAGAGCTGCGATTAATCAACGGAAAAAGGGTGTGTAACTGCAAAAATTGCATTAAATAAATCATTTATTTTAATATGTGATGTTTTCTGACAAGTGACCTCCAGTCTATGATGATAAGTTCTATCGTAGATGGTGAATTTTACGTAAAGATATTGTGTGAAACTAGGTAACTAGTTCAGAATGAGAGAGTGAGGTGAGCATGCAGGAGAGTGACGGCTATAAAAAGCCTTTAGAGAGTATTTAAAAGTGCACAGTGTAAAAACGTTCCATTTTTAATTGGCTGATGAATCCATCCAAGTCAAGGTAGCGTTGCTTTAATGGATTATATATTTTTTTATATGCTATATGTGTTGTATACACTGTAAAAAGAAACCCTGGGGAGAAATGTAATTGAAATTCTCTGAGCTGGGATATAAACAGACAGCCAACTTTACTCAGCGCTCCTTTGATCTGAAGTGTAATGGCGTGAACTTGTTTACCTCGGCAGCACTTATTATCATCGGCTTGGGAACAAAACCTGACAGCTTTTGCCGCTTTAAAAATGACAGACGCGGGCGCGCGGCGCAGGCCATATGTTTGCGAAATAACATTAATTATGTGAGAAACTCGATAACAAGCCAAAAACGAAGCTTGTTTGTTGTCTGGTTAATGTGCTCTCTGCAGCCGGCGTCTGTACTCGGATCATTTACGAGTGAATAAGTGTTTTTCTCATTCTAACAGAATGATTTGTCTTCTCCGGATCGCATCATGTCTGTTCTCAGGGGTTGCCAGTTAAACTTTGATTTCATATTAAACATTCAAGCTCATAAAGTCAATATTTTCAGACGGATAAAATCCAGCAGCTACTACTCCAATAATGATCTCTCTGTCGTGTTGTATCCATATTTATAGACTTGACCGCTCAGTTATGCTTGTCCTGCTGCAGGTGAACCAACATGGGTGCATTCGGAAGCATATTTAAAGGTTTGTTTGGCAAGAAGGAGATGAGGATCCTGATGGTGGGACTGGATGCTGCAGGAAAGACCACCATCCTGTACAAACTCAAGCTGGGAGAAATCGTTACTACCATCCCGACCATCGGTGAGTCCTCCCCTCAGTGGAGTTCCTCCCACTGGCAAGATACCACACCCCTTTGTTCCATCCATCCACCGTCTTCGTTTCATCCACAGGGTTCAACGTGGAGACGGTCGTGTACAAGAACATCAGTTTTACAGTGTGGGACGTCGGGGGTCAGGACAAGATCCGGCCGCTCTGGAAGCATTACTTCCAAAACACACAAGGTGAGAGACTTCCTTCGTGTTCACCTCTCCAGTACACGTGGAGACCTCCGTCCACCTCCGTCCACCTCCTCCCTCACCTGCTGTGTGTTTGCAGGCATCATCTTTGTGGTGGACAGTAATGACAGGGAGCGAGTCGACGAGGCCAAGGAGGAGCTGATGCGAATGCTGTCCGAGGATGAGCTGACGGATGCTCTGCTGCTCTTGTTTGCCAACAAACAGGTGAATTTGTTTTACTGTTCTTAAAAAGACAAAAAACGAGCATCATTAGTGGGAGAATCTGGTACCTATCAATTAGCCGTCAATATATTAAAATATGAAAATAAACAGTTACATAGGACATTCCTACAAAACTTATATAAACCAACCAGATAAATTGAGATTCATTTTAATAGAATCCAATGTCATGTTTCATGCAAAGTAAACTGAAACAGTATATTACATTAACATTCACTACGGACAATGTGTTGTTATTTACTACTTTTCGTCGTGCTGCAGCCTGCAGACAAAGTTAATACTGTAAAAAGTCTCAAACATTCGCGGCTTTTTAAAAATAGATGCACCCTCATAATTATTTTGTACCTTTATTTAACGATCAGTGCCGGTTATTATGTTGCCTGGCTCCATGTGAGTAACGACCGAGGCGCCGTCAGAAATAGACTCGGAGCAGCGCAGAGATGCTCCTGGCAAACTTCTGAAATGAGCTGCGGCTCGTCTGGTGGAAGCGCCGGATCTCCGGCTCGGCTCCAGGCTCAGATGTCCTGAGCTGATCCCAGGGATCCCCCCCTTTGGGGCCCGTGTCGGCCACATTTTTATGGCTTGGTGTTGGCTACTCCGCCATGTTTTGTCCGCCTCAGCCTGCCAGCGTTGCAGCGCTGCTCTCCTTTACACCAGCCTGCTGTAACAGCATCGTATATAACCAAGAGACTGTTTGTTTTCCCAGTTAAACTTTCATATTATGTCAATAATTTAGGATTATAAACTCAGGACTGCTCCTGAAAAATAAGGTGCTTTAGATTTAGTATGCTACAGGGTGTCTGATATTATATATACATATTTAATCATCATTTAGGTATGCCACACAATATTAAAGGGCCATCATTTGTATAGCATTGATCTGGAACGGCATATCACTTCTTAACTTTGAGTAGAATTTTACAATGATACAGATCCTGTATATTATACAAGCTAAGTAGCCTGGAAAAGGATGAATGTTGGTTGCTTTTTTCCCCTTCTTGTGGTGTAATGAAGTGTCTTCTGCTCTTTAAGGACCTGCCCAATGCCATGAATGCAGCCGAGATCACAGACAAGCTGGGCCTCCACTCGCTGCGCACTCGTAACTGGTACATCCAGGCCACGTGCGCCACTAGCGGAGACGGTCTGTACGAGGGTCTCGACTGGCTTTCAAATCAGCTAAAGAAAGGGAAATGATCCGGCGCTCCACCTCCCCCTCCCGTCCTGTTTCGCTCTCCCCCTTTTCCTCTCTTTTCTCTGAAGCGGTGGGCCCTCGGCGGGTGCTCCCCTTCACCTGTGCACCAATGGATGGGTGAGTGTGAGCAGCCACGTTGTGCATCGTTCCTCCAGCGTCGGCACATCCGAAAGGCGCCGGTCTCCGCTCCAGTTAGCGACAGATCAGATTCCATTTTTTTAATTGGTGTATTTAAGCTTTGACTGTTGTGAACACTGGATACATAATGTGTCAGAATTGTTGTTTGTATCATCAAGTCTATATGCTGCAGGTCCTATTAATGGTCAGAGTCCTGAAAATAACTTTGCTTTTTTTTTTTTTTGGTGAATCATTTCTTCTATTTTTATATTAAATTCAGTCCCACCTCTGAAAGTGATCCCTCCTTACACGGCAATAACCTGATCATTATTTTCACGTGGCCTCGAGGATTAAGCGATCCATCCCGATTGTATGTTTACGTATATGGAGGCGTGTTCAGGTGTGACCTCATGGTGCTGTGTGGGTCTTTTTAATTACAGCTTGTTCGTCTGCAGGGTCTCTTTTCTATTTGATGGGGGGTTTTTTTATCATGTTACTGTGTGTTTCGACCTGGTTTACTTAAAACTACGCTGATGTGGCGTCTTTTGAGTGACCAATTGGTTTGATTCAGAAAGGGCACCTTGAGTTTGAGTCACTTTTAAATTTGCTCGCAGAGCGTGACGTTCCTGTATTTCTAGAGTCGTGGTTCTCAACCTTTCGTTCTAACAGCGAGCACCGAGGCGTTGTGCACTGTGCTCCAGGCAGTGTGGATTTTTGATGCGACTCTCACAAACGCAGTCCATAAAATCTATTCCGAGACAAATGACATCACCGGTACAGATGATGTCATTTTAAACCCATTCGCCAGTGTAAAATATGTTATTTTTCTTTTTAAAATCTTCTTTTATTTCTTCCTCCACAACCATCTGGCGACCCCCAACGGTTACCGCACCACCGCCTTTTCCTCTCAGGTTGAGAACCGCCGTTCTGGAGGGCACACCTGCTCTTGACCACACGGTACAGTTAGACTGGAAGTGTTTGCTCCGGGCCCGCTGTATGATTCAGCACTGTAAATCCTTCCTTTATGCTCCGGGCTTCATGGTGTCCCCCCCTGCATGTAGCCAGGGCGCTTCCCCTCGGGGTTATTTATATTACGTCCCTCTAATGCCATTTGCACAACCTCGTGAACTTGCACAGCTCAGGTGTGAAGACAGCGGCTGCTGCTTCTGCCTCTGCAATGAACCCACAGACAATAAACCCTCCCCATAGTTCTACACTGGTAGACGGTTAAAGTAAGAAAGTTGCACCAGTAACACAGTTTTTACACACGCTTCTGTTTTCTACAGCTGGATATTTAGACGTTTTCTTGGGAAGTTTAGGCTATTCTTTGGGTTTTCTTTGTTTTACCTCTGGGGTGTTTCTTAGACATCAGTAGCGTTTATAGGATACATGACGTGATCTGGTTTACATCAAGGAATTAAAATGTACATAATATTTTGTAGACGATGTATTTTTAACTTGCCTCCATCCACCTACACTTGTTCGGATGTGAAACTTTAACTGTCGAGGTATATCATGTATGTACGTTTTGATGACTTTCTTATTCTTTTTTTACATCTGATGAATGCACTATAATAAAGAGATCTCTATTGTTCATAGTTTTACTGGCCTCTTCATTGGAAATAATAAGATATAATAATAATAAAATGTTAAAAATGATGCACAATAAAAACGATATTTGTTTTGACAGCATTCACAAGAAGTGATACACGTAATCAAAAGAGATGGCATTGACAAATTGAATGTAATGCATTTCCTGAGTGTAACCACTAGAGGGCAGTAAACACCCATCATTCTAAAGACAAGCAGGTAACTTGAGAGGAGACGCTGCCGCTTCCAGTAAATCCTTTCAAAATAAAGCAACAAAAAGAGTAGAATAAGCGTTGGTATTCTATCATATTTGCCTTTATGCAGGTGTGAACATTTTAACAGGTAAACTGGTCTCCACACCAGGAAAAATTTCAGTGATACAGTTATCATACCAACATGTTACCAGAATAATCTTACTGTCATTTATTTAATTAAAATATGTCCACTCATAATGAATTAAACGTATGCATGTTCTAGTCTGCTAATAGGTAAGTCCATGACTTTAAAGTGCACTATAATGGACTGCAGCAACGTTACAAGAAGGAAAAAAGAAGTAGACTAGGAATGTTCCAGCATTTTCAGTGAGGTGAGTGACATGATTGATATGCAAATCATCCATTTAGTAAGAGATCAGACCTAAAGCACATATCATGACACCAATGGGAGTCATTTTTGTCGACGTGCCTCTGCATCACAGGCCTGAGGTGTAGCTTGGAGGCTGACATATGAGGTTAATGAAGACGGAGAGTCCCCCAAGGGGCCACACTGCACAGGACGGCGACGCAGCGGAGACCGGGGGTCTTTTCCTGACAACCAGAGGGGCCCGCAGACCACGGCTCACCCTCCTTTCCCATTCCATCTAGATTTTAGGTGGCCAATCCTCAATAGAGTTGTTACCTTGGAAACAGCACCTCGCGTATTTATAGAGAGCGGCTGAGTAGACATGGAGAAGGGAGAGCAGGAGGCAAGCTTAAGATGCTAAGATACAGGTTTTCATGGAGATCGGGGTGCACATGCTTTGGCACAGAGGGACGGGGGGTCGACTATGATCACGTCCCCGTAGACCCTCCCTCTCCTCGCAACAGCTGCCTTCTATAATGGCATCACAAGACGCTCAACGACCTCATATTTTTATTTGGAAGCTTGTGCTTTGTGATTGAGGTTGAGGTTGATCTGAATCACCTTCACTCGGTCGACACATTTGCCATCTTGATCATAATCCAGCTCGGTCTCTCACACCTAAAATAATTCTAATGGGATATGTAGAACCACTCTCTCCCCACACACACACACACACACACACACACACACACACTGCACTACACTTGACCTTAAGTCTCTGCGGATCCACTGAATCTCACCTTGGCGTGTGACTTCACAGCACATTAACCATTCACTCACCCCGCCATCATGTCAGGCTTGCAGCAGCATCCCTCCCTCAATAAACCACTCACATGCTTACTATTTCTCCATGACCTCCGGAGGCAACCAAGTACTTTTACACAAGTTCTGTACTGGAATGCAGTTTTGAGGTATTTCAGTTTTGTGCTCCTTTATACAGATTTGATTCAAGAGGTTATTATTGTTTTTAAGTACATTTATTTGACAGCTTGTAGCTACTTTTCAGTTAACGGGGAGTAACGAAGTCCAAATACACATAAATAATTAGTTACTGTAATAAGTAGAATTTTCTGAACTTACAACAAGTTTTACTGCATTTTAAAACAAATATCTGTACGTTCTACTCCTTACATTTTCAAAACAGGCGTGTTTCTTTAGTTTTAATGCATTTGAGGGGAATTATCCATTTATTATTGTTTTATTAATATGACCCGAGATTCAGTTAGCAGTAGAAATGTCCTTCATAGGAATATTTATTTTACTTTGAGTACATTTTTGTACTTTAAAGTGATTTTACTATATTTTGAGCTTGTACTTTTTCACTTTCACTTGAGTAACGAAGTTGAATCAGTTCTTCTTCTTTAAAGTATCTGTTTCAAGTGCTTTTGACTACTCTACTGCAATCATTTATTTTATGTATTGTACATTTTCTGAAATGTTATGCTTGAATATGAAAATGATGCATTATCTTAGAGAGAGAGAGAAAGAGATAGAGAGACCTTTACTCGTAGGAGAATACCTATACATTGTGGTAAAGTAATTGTACTTCTTCCACACCGATGATGGCCTCCGTCCCAGGGGAGCCGAGGCACTGCACCATTGTTTGTCATCGACCAGCTGCATCAATGATCCACCCTTGAAGATCAATCAAAGGATATTGGTAATGAATTGTAATGTGTAGGAGGGAGAAGACGAAGATGTAGTCACATATACATCATCCAGCATCTCTCTGTGAGATTTATCTTTGCCTGGTTTGAATGTTTAGCAGCAAAAAACAACCAAAAACAAGGTATAAAAGGTCATTTTTATTTGTATTATAAATATGTGTTTATTGCAGTGATTAAATGCTCTAACAGTGCAAATAAATCTTCTCTATCCACTACAACATTGTGTGTCTACAAGCTCGACGCATGCATGTGTAACATTAATGGTCAGTTGCATTTCTTGGCCTGCAGAAGTCACAGAAGGTGCTCAGCGGTGCGCCTGTAACTGGGCTGGTATTTTAAATCCTGTCCATCCACCCACACACGGCACAGGACACAGAGTTCACCAGTCACCGCACCTTTCCACGAAGGCAAGTTACACATCGCCATGGGAACACGGGATTTGTCCAGTTGATTGGCAGGGGATCTAACGCAGAGGCCAAGAAGTCTTTCTTTTCATAATGCAGCTGAATTTGTGGTCTTGTAAGGAAAAAGAACAAACTAGAACATTTTAATATGAATACCACAGTGGTGAGGAAGTAACCGAGAACATTTACTAAATACTAGATTGTATCTTAAACCTATTACTTCTACTATCTCATATATCTCTACTATATATACATGTATATATAGTAGTAAAGTATAGAATAGTATATAGAGTATCATTAAAATAGGCCTACCTTTACCAGCTGCAACATTAAAATAATGCTTACGCATGAATGCATCTTTAGTTAAAATATTGATGAAAACCACTCTATAAATAAAATGTATTATTATATAATGTAACATATACTAATATAATTTAATTTAATATCATATATTATATAATGTAATAGCCTACAATATAATAAAATATAAATGATCTGCATAATGAGTACTTTTTTCCTTTAGTACTTTGTATAATAGATGGTATATTATGATGCTAGCTAATGTACTTTTACTCTTAGTTTTTCTACACTATAGTATTGCTACTTTTACTTCAATAAAAGACACGTCCGGCAACAATAACACAACAAGATACAGCCTACTTCCAAATGCAGTGTTGATTATTTATCCAATGTATTCGAGAGAGAGCGAAGAAGAAATGTTCCCGCCTCACCTGACGTTCGGCGCACGCCGTGACGCGTATCGAGCGCACTCTTCGATCCGAGGCGCTGCGGTGGAACGGCTCCACTACGCCGCCTGCTCCGTTTAGCTCACCTGCAGACACCTGTTCGCCACACAACTCAAGTTGTTCGGTTGTTCCTCGTGTTAACAAGACAACGTCAAGGCAAATGACTGAGTACTCGAGTCCCGAGGTAAGCGTTTGGACCAACATGGCCGCTTAAAACGACGAGCTCGGCTAACCGTTAAATTAGCTAGCTAGCTAACGCTATGCTACTTGAATGAATGCTACTTAATCTAGTAAAAATGTGTTTAATGTGTTGTTTTTTTGTTCAGTTTTGTTTGCTATAGTTACTAGCCTGAAGTGGCATTTTACTTGCCCTGGGTAAGAGGGCATACCTTGTTGTTAAGCCAGTACCCGCCCCTGCCGGTAAGAGGCGCTAGCAGAGCAAACACACCCCCTACATTCCACCTGGCGTCCAATACACTTTTGATAACAGACGTTTATTATCGCTATTGTTGAGCCGGCTGACTGACTATGGCTTATTGGCTCCAATAAACATTTTTCTCTATAGTCTCCACCGGACATAAGTGCTTCAGCAGCAGTAACCGTGCTGCATTTCTGTTTTTAAAATGGCTAAGATGACAAATGTTTGTGGTGTAATTGGAACAGTCTTGGTTCACTGTGTGTTAGTAGACACGAGGAGGGATGACATCCATCATTGTGGGACATTTTAGACCTCCACATTTAGCTCTTGTACCTGTTTCTCTTTGCCGCGTGCCGCAATTAAGCCCTGTGAAGGAGCAGTGTCATTGGGTAGTGCTGTGAAGGTTACGGTGACACATCTGTGCATTAGTGCATGTGCGTGGGGTTCCTGCGAAGATGATCGATGTGTTGCAGTGGTTACCGTGGCGCTCTCTCTCTCGCGTGTACTGTCAGAACAGCCTCTGCCAGGTTGTCTTGTCTTACTGCATCCAAGTCACACCGTCATTGACATTCATCCCCTCTCCCCGGCCCGACCCCTCTAATAACCTCAGATGGCCAGTTTCCACTGAAGCGAGGGCAGATCTATTGTGCCACAGAATGTGCAGAAGTGTTTCTGGGTCGATGAGCTCTCGCAGCCGAGATGGAGTAGAAATAAGGAGGACAACCAGGACAAACTGAGTTCCTCTGAGTCCTCGGGGACAACTAAACCACGTCTTTCAAGACCATGAATTTTAAAACTCGGAGAATGAAATCCAAACGGGCCCAAATCATTTTTAGATTGCGCCGCCTGATAATTCACACTGCAATATGGTCGGCGCCAGGGCTAACAATAAAACTGCAGATGTCATTTTATTAGTAAACAGCGGCGGAGCGGGCTCATCAGCTCCACAAAGCTTCTTACTCAGCAAGACGTACCTCTGCAATGAGCGGCTTTGTGCCTCGGTAAGATATAGACGCCACCGGGCAAAAACAAGCCATCAGCAATACACAATCTCCACTATTGTTTCTTAAACAATGGATCAGGCAGTAATGTGCTGTTTCACAAATGATCCAGGTCATAGCAATTATCTCTATGACAACAATGTCCTCCCTGGGCTGATCGTTTGTTTTCTCACTACTTGCAACACGCTCGACTCACCCCTCTCAGTCAGATATACAGCTGTTAGGAAAAACAGTCCCTCTCCTGGCAATTTGTGTCGTTGTAAAGGCGGCATACGTCAACTAACAGGAAATGGACCAATGACAAATCCACAGCAGGATGTAAATAATGGACGGGATATATTAGAAAAGGTTTCACCATGTTACAGGTACATGACATTTGTATTCTGAGTAAATTATTCTGGGCATATTATAAGAATCCAGAATTAAAATAGCAGTTCAAATCCTCTCTGCATGAGTTTAGTAGCAATTTGTCAAACAGCTGTTGAACAAGCAGAACATAAACTTAAATGCGACGTCTTTGACCTACAACAGTCAACTCACCTCACGTCCGCAGGCACTGTATTTTAAACGTGTCTGCACACTGCTGCATTGTTTTGACGGGGCCTGATCGCACCGCTGTGAAGCTAGCACTAATGGGTCTCTCCCCGCGGTTTTAACGGTAGTATTTGATCCGAGTTTTACCTCCTCCAGCGCCTCCACGTAGCTCACGGGACATTAGGTGGCGACATGCACCTTTTTAGCGTTGGTTTGTAGTCCGCCAGCAAAGGGGGGGTGAAATGCTCTAAAGCAGGATGTGTCTCCTGCAGGGTCACCTGAAGGCATCATTGGTTTTAATGGCTGTGAGAGGATCCTTTTGAAGGATATGCTTTTAAAGGGTTAACAAGGCAGCCTCAAGCCAAAGGCTCCTTCAACTGTGACTGAGTGCCACATTCCTGTAAGTGTGAAGGAGGGCTGATGCTAGATGACACACAAATAGCTAATTTAATTTTTGATAGTGGGATATTGGATTCCTGCGCCGGTATTTGGGTGTAGATATAAATGCAGTGAGTAAATTACCTATGAATTTACTACCCTTTTGTAATAGACTGCCTCTAGCATAGCCTCCATTTCTGCACCAGTTGCGTTTTTAAAATTTCATTGGGCAGAGTTGTGGCGACATTCGGAGTGTAAGCTGCTAACATAAATAATAACACCTGCGATGTAATTAAGGTACTTACATTTTAAACTAAATTGTTCAGTGTTTTCAGCAACCAGCATGGCTTTAATATGGGTCTTTCACAGTGTTTGCACATCAACATGTCCAACGTGTCGACACATTAACACACTCATTTGCGTAAATGCACATTAACACCTATTATTACGCCCCTTGGATTGTATGTCACCTGCATTTTATGTGTTTTCTGATGACATTTTGATTACCTGGGAGGCCTTTTAATTGAATTTAAATCACGTGAACATTTGTGTGGTTTGCAGGGTTTTGTGGGCTTGCTTTTTAACTGGAGTGGACAGGCGCCTGCTGACAGGCTGATGCATCCTCTCCCTGTGAGCCAGCTGGACATGACGGACAGGCCAGTGTGCTGCGTAAGTCATGTGCAGCCTGTCCATACATTATTCATCACTTTCATCATGAAGAGAACTTCCGTCCTCTTTTATCTCTCCATCTCCTGGCATTTAACACTCTCTCTCCCCCTCTCCTCCTACTTCCTCATCTTACTTTCTTAGTTCATCAGCTCCCATTAGCTTCTCCAGTGAAGAATAGCCTCCCTCAGTTTGACAGCAATACTCTGTATCTCCATCATCCACAACACCTGACAGTTTCCACAATTTCTCTTTCAGTCGCACATCTGTTCGCCACTTGTGGCTCTTTTTTTTGTGTCCTCCATCAGATTGTACGTGATTGATTTCAGTATAGATTTTTCCTCACTGTGTTCAAGGGGAATTCTTGGAACGGCTGACGTAACGGCGAGCTCTGCCCTACTTCTTGGGGTGTGATCGTTTGGTGAGCGGAGGTGATAATGGCCAGGATTCGCAAGAGCAATAATTTATGCTTGCGAACAAACAGCGAGCAGGGCAGGTCCTCGGGCCCACAGTGGTGCTGATGTTGCCCTCCCGTGGCGTCCTACCCGTCATTCTCACCTGCCACTGCACTCCGCTTGCCATGCCAATCCATTACAACCTCGCCTGGGGGCCTGGCGCAGCTTCATCATTAGCTGCTGTTGTCACCAGGGGATACTTCAAGTGTTCACTCCTGTCTCTCTTTCTTCCACTCTCTCTCTCTCTCTCTCTCTCTCTCTCTCTGCCTCGCACCATCCTCCCCCATTCCTGGTACAGTAGATGCTTGGAGCATTTCTCCACCCGCCCCCCTGCTAGCTCAGCTGCTGAGCCCCACGCAGGACCGTGTCCCTGGACTCCCCTTTATTACCATATCATGAATTGTGCCCTAGGCATGTAGCAATGCAGCGTGCCGCCTGTATCTTTAAGAGAGAGAGAGAGAGAGAGAGAATCTAATGTGTGATGGGGAGGAAATAAGGCATGGAGCGAGCAAGTGAGAGAGAGTGGGTGAGTGAGTGTGAATTTATCATGGGCAAAATTTGTGCTTCGTTCTTAGCTGTGCACTGAGCATCCCTGCACCGGCATGCACAGTCTACCGAGGCTTCTACTGCTGAAGAGTACGCCCCTCTCTCTCTCGCTCTCTCTTTCACACATATAGCCAGGCTCTCCCACTCAACCTCACACACACACACACACACACACACGTGCTCGCAGGCACACACGCGCAGTGCTGTCAGGAGCGCCGCTGCTGGACCGAAGCCATCTCGCGAAGGAGGTTCCAGCGGAGGGAAGAGAAAGCCAGAGCGAGCGCGAGACAAAGGGAAGGAGGACGGTAGAAGGAGAGGAACGAATAGGAGCGTGGGGACCGGCTCAAGGAAGGACAGACCCAGCGCCTTGTGAAGAGCCGAAAGCGAGGGACAGGAGGAGGGAGGAGGAGAGAGGAAAAAAAGAGGAGGGGGAACAGGAAACGCTATCACTTTCAGCTGCAGCGGTCCGTGTCGCAGCATGGGCAATGCACCATCCCAAGGCATGTCAACCCTATCTCCTTGCTTACTTGTGTGGCAGGTATCGTTTTGATTCCGCGTGTTGTGCTACCCAACCAGCTGGCCGTCCTCCTGTTACACTCCTGTGAAAGCAGGGGGATGGGGGGTTGGGCTCGTGGAGCGCGGCATCGCTTGAGGAGAGTGATGCTGGAAGGTAGCGTCGGTTAATGGGTGGTAGTGGGTTACGAGTGAGGTGCGTGGGGGAGAGGCTCGCAGGGATGTTGAATATGAGGATGAGGTGCTGGAAACACCATATGTGGGAGCAGCAAGAAATGGGTGGGTGGGGAGGGGTGGTGTAGAGCTGAAGTACGGTGAAGCAGGTGGTGCTGGTGGGTGTGAATCTGTGTGTGTGTGTGTGTGTGTGTGTGTGTGAGTGATAGGGAGGTGACTTGTAAGAGAGATTTTTATCATGTGTGTAATTGAGTGCAAAGTGTTGTATGTGTGTTGGAGCGGTGGTTGCAACCGTCAGCCACATGGACGACCTCTTGGAAGTGAAGCACTCCGAGGGGCGTGCTTTTTTTTTTTTTTTTTTTTTTTTATAGACGATAAGATGGAGAAAAAAACAAAGATCACTTAGACAAATAAAATAAATTGTGGATGTAACGAGAGCTTAATGAGGGAACAAGACGGCTTTGCCTTGAGTGTATGGGGGATGGTATTGTAAATGGATGATCGGGTGGGTCAACTCCTTCATGTGATGCTCCCTCTCTCTCTCTCTATTCCCTTCGGGCTCCCCTCTCTCTCTCGCTCGCTCTCTTTTCCTTCAATCTGCCTTTTAATCTCTGTTGCTCTCTGTTTTACAATCCCTTCAGTAAAATACCAGTTGCAAGCTTGCAGCCTGCAAAATATTGTGTTATAGATGTGAATGTGTGCTATATTTCTGCATGCAGTTTAGTGTATATTTGCATTTTTTTTTTGTCCACCTGTGGTTCAGGAAGAGGTAAACAAACGATAAGAAAAGAGTGCAAAGGGAATGGGGGGTTAAAGTAGAAAAATCCACCATCGAGATGCAAATAAAGAAAGGTGGTGAGCTCTCACTTTTCAGAGAAAAGGGCAACGCCGCACAGCTCTGGGAATTCATTCGTCAACATTAATTTCCCCCTCTATCTCTTCATTCTCCCTCGCCTATTTCCGCCTCCTTTCTTCCTCCCCTCCTCTTCATCCCTTGCTTGCCTCTCACCCGGGGACAGTCTGTTTGCTAGTAGCGAGAAGGCGACCGAGGCAGGAAATAGAGGATTTGGGGAAAAAAAGGTGAAAGCATGAAAGGAAGTTTAAAAGAACAAAAGACAAAAAAGGGGTTGACACGTAGACGGACAGGTAAGTTGCATTGCTGGGCTCTGGCAGCAACATAATTCGGTTTAACAGTGTTTTGGGTGTCTAAATGAGGTCATTACTTGGATGATTGCAAGGGCTCAACAGTGGAATAGTAAACAGCTCTTAAACCTGTTTGTTTGTGAGCTTCTCAGATGTGTTTGGTGTAGAATATTGATGTTCTCAACAAACTGGCCGGTGTTTGGCTGCTGTGTTTTTGCTTTTTCTGGTCAGTTGACCTTTTTGGAAGGTCTAATTTCTTATATCTCCACGTTGATATTTTTCTTATTGGTCTCTTTAAGCACACATTGAGGCTCAGGTGAAGGCAGACCGTGTCATGAGACCTTGGGACTAGCCCGAGGTCTGTGTATCTATTGGATTTTTTCTTTTGGCTTTATTACTTTCAAGTGCCCTTGGAGTTCCGTCTGTAGTAAATGTCTAATTTAGAGGGTTTGACCTGGATTAGCAATGAATGCTAAGCTTATTTTTTCCCCCTAAAAACAGATAATTGAGTTGTCTGAATGGTAAAGCAGTGAGATTTCTATAGAAGCACAACAGGTTTTAATAATGCGCTGTGACAAAAGATCTGCGGTATTTAGAATTGCCACTTCTATTCAAGGTGCTAATTAAACTTAATGCAGCCAAAGACCACTGCCACAAACCCTGCTAGTGGTTTCGGCTGTGCAGTCCAGACCAGGCTTTGCCAAGGTGACCAGTAAAGAAGTATACCTTTTATTTGGTAGTTAGCGTTTAACCACTGCCTCTCAGGGCAAATAGAGGCATCTCTATAAGCACATTATAGTTGTAGCAGGTCCCACTGATAGGCTAAACCGTAAAGAATAGATTAAGCAGAGATGAGCATTAAGCCCAGTATTAGCCTGCTGCAGAGCTAATGCTTATCGTGATGTCACCATTGTGCGGAGACAGCAAATCCTGGTAGTTTTATACCCAAATGCTATACCTCGTATGTTCAGCCGAGGTTTATGTCAACACACATGTCTGTCTATCTGCTGATCCCCCAGGTGAGGCGACGGTAGCTCCGTCTCTGCTGGGGGGGGCTGCAGTGACTGAGATGCTGTTATACTGCATGTTGAAGTGATGTTGTACTGCATCAAAGGAGAGCACTGGCAACATGCACATAGCGTGGGTGTAGATGATATATCATGAAGAATAGGATGTATTTCTACGGTAAGATGCTGCGATTTACTAAATATAAACCCAATAGACTGGAAGTATGAGGCAATGCAATGACCTTTTACTATATTTTCAATCACAGAAAATGTAGTGGGTTTATCTCAACACTGACATTGATAAATTCATATTTAGTGCACCAACCAAAACAGATGTATACACTACAAATAATAAGCAGATACTGTTGAATGCATTTTTTGATGATAGATTTTGGTTTAAACCAGCTGAGCTCTGTCAGTCTGTTCACCATCTTGTCATTTCAGAGGACAAGACTGAAAGCAATAGCCAACTGGCCTACCAGGTCATGTCATCATGCACCTGTCTGATATTAATCTAACTCACAAGGACACAACCTCGATTAACGCAAGTTATGTCCTTTGGTTGAAATCCGTTTGAGTAAGGATGAGATGACAAGTAATCAGGTTTTTTTCTTTGGTTGAATATGTTTACTAAATCCGCAGCTGATCAAAGCTTTTAAGCATCGGTTATTGACAGCGGCGCGCAGTCATGTGTGGAGCTCAGCGTGTTTGTGGAGTCATTGTTTTGTACTTACGCACCTGCTCGTCTGTGCCACACAAAGCCCCACGAATGCCGCCTTGTGATTGGCTGGTGATGATGCAATGTTTATGGCGGAGGAGCTGCGTGTTTTTGAGGGCATTTCTGAAGTAATTGACCCTGCTGGGACTAGCTTTGCCCGAGTTGCACGGAATCGGCTGTTAAAGTACATTTTCGTAACAAAATATTAACACGATGTTCATATTCTCGGACACAGAAAGGGGGGCTGAGCACATAATGATGGGCAAATGGCAGACTTCTATTTCCAAACCAGCAAACTGGTCCTTATGTTAGCGTTGCCTCATGCAGTGTCCTTGTCACAGCAAGCAGTAAATGCACCGCGGCTTGAGCTCACATATGTTCCCCCACATGTGCAAATATTTGCCTTGCACAATGGAAAGGGGAGCCACGATGGTATAGATGCAACGTTTTTAGGGGGAAATTGATTGAGGCATGCTTCAGTAGAACATAATTGTTCTGTAATTTAAAATGATGACTATAGAGTAGGGACTTCACATGTCCTTCAAGAGCCTCTGCTCTCGTTTTGTATTTGAGAGGAACTTCTTTATGTAATCTGAGGTTGCAAGTCAATCAACCTCTTTGTGGATGGTTTGTGCTTTTTCCTCCGGGGCATTGTGGCCTATATGATGAGCCTCTTACAGCGGCAATGGGTAATCACACTAGTTAGCTCCCAAGGTCATTAATGATGCAACAGTTTAAATATTACATCCATTTATCAAACATCCTTGTTTCCATACCACAAATTATGTGCAGGGCAGTTTGATATCTCTGCATAATGATGGAATGATTAATGTGAGCCGTTCATGTAATTGCTTGTTTTATGAAAGTGATGAATTTATAAATGATGGGTTCTTTTCTTTTGCCTCCTAATAGAATAAAACAAATAATTCACCTTTTAGTTTTGACCTTTTCAGAGAACTTTGAAAAGAAAATAGAGTTATTGAGTTATTTACTGCTGCGAGGATGTCCGTTGACCTTCTGTTCTCTAAAACCACATTGGTCACTTTGTTAAATGTTAAAGCTATTTTCCCCACGCATCCGTCTGACATAATACAAGTCAAATATGCAATGCTTGGATAAACTATTCCTGAAAACAATGTCCAGGGCTGGACATTAATGCTTTCTCATTTGCCTGGGGCAAGTAAGCTCTGTGTTCGGGCCAGTGGATTGCCTCTAGCAGTTGGGTGATTGGGCAAGTAAAAAAATAATTTAGCCTTTAATTAAGGGCTGATATTCAGTAAAAATAAGCGATCTGGAGATTGGCATTAATGCATTCTAGTCGCCGATCCCAATCTGTTTAATTCAGCAAAAGGAGAGCTTCTTAGCTGTTTGCTATTAGCAGCTGATTGGCAGAACACTCATGGAGCTAAGAGCATGGCGATATTTGGAAAAACTACCTTAATAAGACCCATTGGACTTTTATGTAGTAATTTATTCCAATGCATGCTGCTTGGGTTGAAGGTGTGTGTGTGTAGTGTTGCCTCCGGGCGCTTCCACCTTCATCAGACACAGTTTGCCTTGTTAACGTTATCGGGTTCCCTATTTGCTCTGGGTTTAAATCTGAAATATTGCCTCTTTTGCTCCTGTGTTAAGTACAGTGGCCGCTAGAGGGCGAGTCGTTCTCCCACGGGAAGATCGGTGGCTCGATTCCCGGCTTTTCCAGGGAAAGACACCTCTGCCATCAGTGTATGAATTTGTGAATATATAGCCATGTAGTTTAAGCACCACAGCATATATGCAGCTCTATTTACCATCTCGCATAATCAAGTTGGAAGAGTATGTATATGACGACCTTGGATCACTTATCGTTACATGAATAACGTTCAATCAGGTACAATCACTTCCTTTCCACTGTTAAAGCGTGTGTCCACAATTCAAGTTAACTCCTTCCCAAAAAAGGGCAGAAAATAACTACAATTACAGCAGCTTGTGTAACACTATCCTTAAGCAATTTCTGTGTGGGTCCAGGAGGCCAATATTTACTTCATTAGCATCCCAATTCGACCCGCCCGCAAAGCCGTAGTTTGTCCACAGTGATCTGTTGGAGAAGCATTGCTGCCCTAATGTGCTCCTTGAAAGCTCCAGCCTGTGAGTCATAAAAACAACATGTCGTGTGTTAAGGTGTTCTGTAGTGAGACATAACAACGTGGGCCCTAAATCAAAAGTAGCTTTCTGCTGAGTGGTTACCTTGTGCTTCAGCAGGAGAAATGAGGAGGAAAAGATGCACATTTATTTGTGGCGCCGTATATAAAGACAAAACGTTAAATATAATATAATTCATCGTGGCATATTAAGGTTGCAAAATTCAACTTTTCTGTTTAACTATTTATGTTTATTAGTCTTATAAAATGTGGCCAACCAGTAATTGCAATACTTCCAGGCAGTATTTGAAGGCAGCGTCTGCATTTTCTGCAGAGTTGGTACAGCCCAGATCAATTTGTAGAAATCTAGGAGATAACGAGGTAAATATAGAAGTTTGGTGGGGAGAAAGTAGTCGTTTTGACTTCAGCACTTTTCTCGCTGTGATGGGAGCTCGCTTTTTGGATCTTTGAAAAAACTTGCAGAAATTTTGTTCAAGTTACAATTTCATTCTCTTTGATGGCGTCCACGGTGATGAGCGATAACTAAGCAAATGTGTTTTTTGGATCCGTGTGTGCGCCGCTTGTCATTTTTCCGGGAATATCTTCCCACAATTTAATCAGTGGGCTATAGGCTTAGTCACCATTGTGTTACAGTTCCTAATGTGGCAATGGTGGCTTTAAAATGTCTCTATCTCCACTACTCACCAAGCCAGTGGCAACCAGTGTGCAGATGAGTGACAGTAATCCCACTGTCAGTATTTTCAGGATGGTGACATCTTGTTCATTTATGTTCACACGGTGTACTTTTGCTCAATTTAGGCTTATCAAACACATACACGTGTAAAACCTGCCTGTGGCGACTTTTAATGTGACTTGCTGCTTATTGAAAAAGTGTGTGTGCGTGTGCAAGTACATTTTACAGTTTATTTTGGTCTTGTTAATTAAATAAACTGATGTTTCGAACATTAATCCACTGGATCAACCTTCTGAGTCAGTCTTGCTTGCAGAATGCAGGCTATAAAAAAAAACACAGGAGGCTCTCAACTGGAGATGAGCACACCATCTGAATTTGAGTCCTTCTGGTTGCAATCTATGACTATTAGTCATGTTTTAGTCACCATTTCAATCATTTAACCTAATACAGGTTCAATGAATACTTTGAAATTGGGGGGAAATGCACTTATTTTTTATGCTGAGAAGGAGATCAATATCTCTCATGTCTGTACGGTGAAGTCAGGAGCTGCCAGCACCTCCAAAACTCATTATGTCAAACTGTTTTACAGGGGTCCGGTCTTTATGCTAAGCTATGCTAACTGCTGCTGGCTCCAGCTATATATATATATTTTACTACACAGACATGAGGGAAGTATTAATCTTCTCATCTAACTCTGAAAAATTGCCGACCTCTTGCTTCAACACAGTTTTTGCTAATGGGGATTTTTACCTCAGCTGTGTAACGACGGAATGATCATCTAGGAGTTTATTTATTTCCGTCAATTTCTGAGCTTGTCTGCCAAATCAGCCGAATAAGCTGTCTTCTCTATTGCTTCCTCTCCACTCGCACACCCCAAGAATAGACATGCATACTAATAAAACACAATCCCAGGGCAACATTTAGAGTTCTGTGAACACACTCTTCATTTAATACATCCATACAAAGATTGCAATGTGCAGTTTTTTTACACTGTAGAGAGGTTATTTAAGTGGTCGTGGAGGTGTTATACTCGACTGCATTTCTTGAAATGTGTTGCTAATATTCTTCTCCCGCATGTTTGTTAATGTGGGTGAAAAACATCAGAAGCACCTCTCAATATTAATAGTGTTTTAAAGATTTTTTGGGGGGTTAAAACAGGAACAAAACACACATTTAATTTAGTCTCCTAGGTTTTTATAATTAGTGTTTCCTCGCAGGCTGCAAAAGGCATTGAGCGAGTAAGTAAATTAGGTAAAACCATGTTGAGTCATACGAGTTCACCGTCGAGCTTCGTGCAGCAGGATGCTATTTTCTCCATGCATCCCGACCAGCGAGTACATACAAATGGTATCTCTTCTTTCGGGAACAAAGAGGCCTAAAATCCATTTAAGGCTCACCTGGTGTGTTTTGTTCTACCTGAAATAGCAGCATGCACACACTCTTGCTTTTAATATTCAGTAGAAATGGGGCACACGGTAATACATCTGCTTCCTCCCTGCATGCGACATGAGTAGTCTAAACATAGCCGATGCAGATCATGTTGCACACTTCCCCTTCCCGCAAGGTTGTGTTTTGTTTCACGGACGTGTTTATGTGGTTATTATTAAACATTTAAAACAAGGTGAATTCTTAAAAAGGGTTCAGAGAGAGTTGAGGGGAATCACTTCCGAACATGTCAACTCCTGAGTGTATGTTGGAGTGCATTCCACATGAGACTCATTTAGCTGACGTTTTAGATATCTCCAGGCTAAAGACTCACTCAAAAGGGGGGCTGAACCACTCAAAGAGTTGTTCCCTAAAACTTCCCCAGAAGAAAGAGAGGAAGGAAGGAAGGAAGGAAGGAAGGAAGGAGGGGGGAGAGTTAGAGGAATTAAAGATGGTGCAAGAAAAAGCAGTAATAGTCTTCTTTCTTCTCACTCAGACCGTTTCCTCCTACGTTCTCCTCCCATCACTTCTGATTTTCATTCCCAAGCTGCTCAGGCTGGAATACAAAGCAGGCAGCGCAGCCTCTGATGATTTTAGGCAGATTAGCCTCCTTCTGCTCCTGACTCGATCCAAATATCCCTCATCTCATTCTGGTCCGGGTCTCAATAGACTCCTTCACCATCTCCCTATATGCCCTTCTTCTCTGCTTGACACTCTGCTTCCAGACTAAAGGTTGATTTTTCAAACTGTTAGAAGAGATTTGGCGTCATTTGGCGAATTGAAAGCATCAAACATGTCTGCACCGCCTTGGGACTCGACAACAGTTTAGATTCCCATCTTTGCCCTCCATCAACAGTAAAACCATCATCGCATTTACTGCCAGGACATAGCTCTTAAGTCGGTGATTTGTTTCAGTGTATCCTCCTGTGTGGATTTAATGCTGCACTTGCCATTGTGAGTCTCTGCAGTACGAAAGGCTATGCTCTGCTGCAACCTGGTGGATCACTTTTTATTTCCTTCCTCATTTTCCCCACTAGGAGCTACCCTTCTGAAAAGGAAACCAATTCCCACATTATCGCCCACTAATATACATGTAATGACTTGTAACCGGCTGGGAAGCAGATACAGACATGCATTATCCAGTAGCCCGGCCGAGCTGAAAAGATGGATTTTCTGTAACGGGGGAACCGCTGCCGTCATAAACATTGCATGTGAAATCCAAGGATGAGCCCCAACCCAATGCCATGAACTATTAAAGCAGCAGAGTATGAAAAGGTCAGCTCAGTTTATTTCCTCTCCCCAAGACAGACCTGTACTCCTCTGGTTCATCGGATGCTGCCTGTGTTTTCTGTCTCTTGATCGATTGGCTGGGTGGCATCCATCGCCTTAGTCCGAGGCATTAATGGGAATCCAGGACCTATAACATAGTGCATGATGACATTGGCATTTTTTTTTAAACATAGCCGCCGTGCAGCAGAAATACTGAGCCGGCAGGAGAGATATGGAGATATGAACATTACAGATATTTTATGAGATTGTGAGCAGAGAAAGTGTAAGGATGGATTGGCTTTCCGACTCGTGAGCTGTGGGGGAGAAAGGGAGGACGATTCCAAATATGGGTTTCTCAGGTTTTGTGTGGAGCCTTGTTTTTGTGCTGTTGGTGGTAGTGAGTCGCTCCGTGGTCATCATTTCATCAGCAAGGATTTGCCTGCAAATGTTTGACCTTGTTCGATAACTAGAGCTCTGTTGAGGGCTGCACACGGGTAATCGCTGCCAAAGCCCGAGCTCAGCCTGAAGGTTATAATAAGGATGTTTGAAGGTTATCATGGTGTGGACATGCTCCTGTCTTTTGTTTTGTTTCATAACATTTCTGATGTACTAGAGTTGCAACTCACTGTTATTTTTTATTCACAATGATATAAAACAGAAGTGCAGCAAATCTAGTGAATATGTAGCAGATTACTGATATACAGTATATATATATATATATATATATATTAAATACTTCTCATTATAAAGCGGTATAATTTTATAACACTACAATGACCAGTACCTCTTTAAAACATAAATTATAATCTTCATGAAAGTAGAATTTATTGCAGGACTGTTGTTTTTGTGTTTTATTCCTGAATGCAAAATCACATGTATACACAAGCACATATAAGCACACACGCGATCATTTGGAAATCAATGCATGCAAGCACACAACTGACAGACACCTGACGATGGCAAAAAACACCTCCGTCCGTACATTTCTCCCACAGTTACTAGGAAACAAGAGTGCACAAGAGTGCTGCGAGGAAGCAGACCGGCAGTGAGGGGGAACGTGATAATGAGAAGTGAGGCTCTGGGGTTAAAGGCTGCGTAAATGCTCGATCCTGAATACATTAAAACGATCGCTGTCCACCAGGTTCACCCTGGACGTGGGAGTGCGCCACACTTTTGCCTATTGTTGCGTGAGCAGAAGCCTGGCTGTTTCACACCAGGAGCACATATCTGTGCGCTGGTCAACAAGCCATCCGCCTCTGCGCTAATCCTTCTCTCACTGTCTGTGAGATGGACTGTCTATCTGCTTGTGTGGGTCTGTATGTGTGTGTCTGAGCATCACACTCACTCTCTGTTTAGATACAACTGACAAATATGTACATACTGTAGAATCAGATGTACATAGAAGCTCCTTCGCTTCCCCAGCTCTTAAACACACCTTCACCGTCTCTGACATTGTAGATTCATGCTATCGCGTAACAACCCCAATAACCCCCCCTTCCCTGTTTTCCCACACTGATAAACATGTATTAACCTCATTGAGCATGCATGCTGCGTCAGCCAGCCATACATCTAGCAACCGATCTTCCAGGAGGTGCTGGGAAACGAAGTACAGCAATCTCGACCTCTGTCTCTGTTGATGAACGGCCATGTGCATTTGCATGTTTATCTGTAGAATGTATTCACCTGCCTATATTTTGTTTTTTTAGTGTCTATTATTTCCCTTTCTGCAGAGAGCTGGGTGCAGCAGTGTAGCTCCTTCAGCCTCCGTTTTGGTTTGGCAGTATGTGTTGGTTTGGCCCGGAACTGGGAGCTGGTTATTTGTCCGGTTTTGCAGCTTTCTCTCCTTTTAGCTCACTCTTGGCACACGAGGATGCCAAAGGCCGTCACAGTACAATATCAGCCCCACTTTCTCGATGGCATCAGGAATGTTGCGTCGAAGGCAGCGGAGCTTCAGTGAGAAGCTCCAGGGGTTGGCAGCGGCGCTTATCACGCCTGGCCCCCGCTCCTTACCACTGCCAAACAGATGCTCTGAAGATGGAGCAGCGTACACAAATGGGTTGATGTCTGTCATTCAGACTGAGATGCAATGTTGAATTGAGTTGGATATTGTCAGGAATGCAATTGTCAGGCAGATTATGAGACAATGGCACCTGGATGCACTCGTCATGAACCTTTTGCAATATAAATATTTAGAATTCCCCTTCATGGTTGTTTTTTTATAGCCAGACAGATGCAGGTTTTTTGAGGCGATGCCAGTGGTGTGTTATTTGAGGAGTTAAAAAAACAAATCGGATAATGATTTATCTGTCGATATTCATTTTCTTTGCGCAACCCATAACAAAAAACATTTTTGTTCATTTGAATTATCAAATTCAGTGACACTTTGCAGGTCTGTTGTTTAGGATAGTTTAACTTAAAATAGCCTGTTTTTTTATCCTTTTTATCTCTCTTTGTTGTATGTCTTTGTGTATCTTGTGTTTATGTGTACCTACCTGGCTGCAAGACAAGTTTCCCTTTTGGGACAATAAACCTTAACTGAACTGAACTGTCTGTTCTATAGCATACATACAGGAATATCACTTTTAAATGTAGATGGTGCTGGGTATGTTAGAGATAAATCATTGTGCTTATGAAACTTATTATTATTATTATTTTTAGGACATTTCCTCCCTGCCCATATCTGCCTCAGCTCATTTTGTTTCTCTGACACTCATCCTGAAACAAAGCTTCAAATATTCACATCAACATAGAATTATTAATGCATCTTGTGCTCTTGGGGTAGTTTGTATTTTACTGGTTTCATTAAGACATGCTGTGGAAAATGCCAGAAAAGGCTTGCAGACGCCGCTGTGGACCTCACCTTATTGCTTTGTGTCTTCCCCGGTGTTGTTTTGAAATAATGCAACTGCTTACTTTGTTTCTTTCTCATCCTGCGTTCAAGTGCAACCTGAGAACAGTGAGAGAAAATCACCCTCGGATACAGACGGAAGCGTGTCTCGGATAAAAGATAGTCGTGTACATTCACATCGACGTAAGCGTGTGTTTACACCGTATACAAAAAAATAACAGTAATATCCTCTGGCTCACTTACATTGCAAATATTACCACGCAAACACATCTGCTGTTGTATTGTTTTAAGGTGAAAACAGCCCTCAATAGACGTTATATGTGATGTGGTGAATAAACGCTGACTCCTAGCAGAGTTCAGCACGAATCGACAAATGTGTTTTAGCCCACTGGGTTATCATTGACTGTCCTGTTGTTTGTCACAGCACAGTGCTTGTTATAATGTAAGCCTATAGAAAATCGATGTCAAGTACGCCGATGAAATGTCGAGGACACAAAGTTGTTGTACAGTTTTTTATGGTTTGGCGTCGCCACTGAGCATGTGCAGTCTGACTCACTCGTGCATAAACACAGAGAGAGAGAGAGCGATGGAGAAAGATGGAGAGGAGGTTGTTTTCATTTGAAGGTGATCCTTCATGCATTAGCAGTTTATTCTGGATTGGTGTATGAGCACGTCAACCACGAAGCGTTGCTGCACCGCATGTAAATGTGGTTCTGTAGGAGGAAGGGCTCACCTTGTGCTGGCAGACAAACAAACAACCAGCTTTCTGTGTTTCTTTGGTGCATTCCAGTGTGTTACTGTCAGAATCCAATGTTTGTTCCCTATAATTGACAGATTCATTCATTTTAAAATCAATATAAACAGATAATTAGATGTATGTTTTGGGATTAACTAAATACTCGTCCAATATGACACCTTGAGACTCTTTTTATAACGACCAACTGCATCTACATTTGTATAAAATGGGCAGAAAAAAGCAAATCCTCCATTGAATAAGTCATTGTTTGGCATTTTTCTATAATAAATGACATTTCAGCTCTAGTATACAGCTATATCTAGTATCCATATTCGTCCAGGTTTTCATGTGAACGTTCTCTGGCATATTTTGAGATATTTGGCATGTGAGATTGTGTGTCCCCTTCTTCTGCTGATAATGACAGCCAGCTGTGTTTGAATGATTCATAGCTGAATGCTAATGAGACACGCTGCAGATGTCTTGGAGAAGCCAAGCTGTGCCCTTTAGGTGTCACTCAGCCCTCCGGGATGTTGGTCACCTGCACATCTCGCTCTCGCGGCTCCCCGACTAACAGGAGCATCATGGGAAAATGCCAACTGATGCAGCAAGTTCTTAATTCCCCTTTTGTTCCGGACTTAATTTAACCTTTCTAACTTTGTCTCTTCTTATGGTAATTTATGACACTTGCACACAATGCATACATGATTGAAAGCAATATGTAGACCAGATTGAAATAGATTAATCATTTCTGCGGGCACTTTGCAATAGATTAGTTGTTTGGGAAGAGAGTGCAACAAGATCTAACGGAAGAAGGTCACGGGTAGAGAGAATATTAGCGCTGTGCAGTGGAGGGAGGCTAGGGAGCCGTCTAATAACAATTGGGCAGCGCTGGCCTTCAAAATGTGCCTCACCGCTCTCCTCCTCTCCTCATCTTCTCTCTTGCTCTCTTTCTCCTTTTCTTGTTTTGTCTTCACGGTCCAATATACCTGATGTGGCCTGGGCATAGCATGAGTCGGTATTGATTTCTCTTCCCTCCGCTCTGTTGGTGGGTGTTTCGGCGGAGGAGTTCAGGGACACACAGTGTTTTGTTGTTGTGGCCTTTGTAACTTTTTCGACATCCTCACTCTGGTCCAGCCTATACATGCATCAGAAAAATGCCCTATCTCTGCTTGCCGCCCACCTGACAGGACGCCCTCTGAATGCAGGCCTTATTGGCATCACAGTCTGGAGCCCAGAGGGCCCGGCAGGTCAGGACTTTCCAGTGGAGCAGCAGGTTCGGTGAAACCCCAGCAAAGTCTTTTGAATTGTGAAGAAAATCTCCCGCTGAATGACTCCAGAGTGCCTTGGAAATCCATTCAACAGTATGGAAATGAGGAAATTCAGCAGGGGACTATTGAAGTTTAAAATGGCTGTTGTTGATACAATTACTAGAATTGAGATCAGAGCCAAGAAAACCTGTAATGTGCCATTTACTTCTGTAAGGCAGGATAAGCAATCGCCACATTCTCAGCAAAGATGGAGACTGGGCGTAGTTGTGGAGAGCAGCACATACAGGCAACTTTATTTCATGTGAGGAAACACATTTTCACCACAGAAAACAAAGCTAATGTACACGAATGTAAGATGTCACCATGACATACTTGACAGGTTTATTTTCATATGTATATATCGTGGCCACATTACTTGACTGGGTCCTAATATAGAAAATATCACCCTGGGTCTATTCATAAATGTTGAATAAGCAATATCAAGATGTCACATTTGGGGTTAAGAAATTGTGACGAGGATTGACAGACCGATTAGGCGATATTGGAAATAATCATTATTTGCAGCCCTTAGAGCACAGCGGTTGATTTGATCTGATGCTGATTTTCAAAGGTAACGTCCACTCTCCGATCGTACTGTTAACTGTGTTAGCCGTGCATGAATAAGTATCACACCGTCATAATGAATTCCAGGCACTGTTCAAGCCCTGCAGACCACTAAAATGGAAGCCGCCGGCGCCAGCTTTAGTTGTAAATCAGCCTAAGAGCAATTAAGAGATATTGGGCTGTGACACCACTGTAGCTCTTTTTCACATCGAGTGTGTATTACTGTCTGTGGGAGTTCAAGGGTCGGCTTTTATCCCCCGTCTCTTTGCCCCGTGCGGTAACATATTCCCGGCTCTTGCGTGGCAAATCCTACGCCTGGGATGGAGCCGCCTGCGTCTAGCTGTGCACCTGGGCCTCGTTCACAGAGAGTCCCGTCTGTTTTTTTACTGTCATTATCATAATCATCGCATTACGCTTCCCTTTCTGACACATAATCATTTTTAATTCAACTGAAGCTTAAAAAAGAGGCAATTTTTGCGATGGAGAGAAGAGAGAGGCATTTGGCAGAATTGGGTTGAAAATCCTCTTGTTTCCCTCTCAAATATATGAATAGGTTTAGGGGTTATGTCTATGTGTGTTTGCATATTATCTCTGGGATTAAGAGGGGTAATTGTCTGGTGTTCCTGTAGATTTGACAGCAGTCTTCTCGCCGTAGCCATTTTGTGCATTTTCGGTATGACATCAGCGGTGCCATGGACTAGTTTCTCTCTCTTATTGCTTGTCACTGGCTCCTGGAAATCAAATTCACTCCACAGTACAGCTCATGTCTCATGACAGAAACACACATGCTGGGGAAGCTGGCACGCCGGTCAATTAATTTCCCCCATCTGATTGATTTTAATCACTGTCGCTGTAGCAATCTGTGGGAGATTTAAACTTTATGTATTCACCCTGACACTGGGAGAAAAGTAGGTTTGTTATAACATTACAGCACCATCACTCTGCATTATCGATCGGCAGCCTTGCTTATTATAGAACAGACAAGGGTGCACTATTATTATAACCAAGACATATTGAGGAAGAGTCTCAATGCCTCTGTGTGGTTCTGTTATGTGACTATAAGGATGTGATTAAATGAACAAGCTGTGTGTTACATCTATAACAGATATAAGCCTCAGATGCAACAGATAGAAGTGAAATTAATCTTCCAAATACATTTATTGCACTATTATTTTGTTATCTGTGCTAAGCCTGTCAGTCAAATATATCTGAACACATCATAGCACCCTTTGCATTGATTTCAAACTTTAATTTTCACGTGGCTTTTACCCACAAAAGCCCATAAAGTGATTCTTGATTTCTCCTGAACATTTTCACTCACCGCAGAGAGGGGAGGATATAGATTTTTTTTTTACTGTCTGGGTTTCTGGCAGTTTTCAGATAATAAATCTCATCCTCATGGCGTTTTTGTCAGTCTAGTATCCGTGGTCTGGTTTGTCTCAAAGGACTCAACTTTACATCAGCAGACGTTTGTGTCCTGCTGGCTGCTCTCTGCACCGCTCCCCAGGCCTTTTCCTATCAGATTAGCAGATTACAAAAGCACTTCATAACAAACAAAAAAAGTCAGTATAATGTGTGCATGCTTGACTGCGTGTGTCACCAATTTCATTGTCACAGAAAGCACCAGGTATTATGCAGTAGGTGTGTTAACATTGCATTGTGGTTTTAATGTATCTCATTGCGTTTCCAGTGTGCGTAATTGCACATTACATCATCTCAATATGAGATGACGTTCATATTGATGTGATTTCCTCCGCACCACAAATCCTCTCTCCGTGCTGCTGGAATATAAAATCTGTGCAAGAAAAGAGACCGTTAACCTGAGCCTCTTTCTGAAGATGCACACGCACAAAACGGTGGACAACGGCCGTGCACGTCTTTTGTAGGGCGGAGCGTCTCTGAGCGAGCAATTCTGGTAGCACCTTGGGCCTTCCAGTGCTGTCTCTGCAATCACGCTCCCATTGAGGGCAGCCTTTCATCTCGGGCCTTTCACAAAAACCTTTCAGACGGAGAAAGAGAAGGATGGAAGGCGGGAGATCAAGGGGAGAAAGAGAGTGCGGAGGAAAAGGAGTAGGGAAGTGCTTCTGCCGCCCCGAGCGCTCGACTCCAATCCCGGCTGTGAATAAGCATGCGGCTGATGAAGAGCTTGCAGATGTTGAGAGCATGTATAGTAGCATGTGTGTGTAGGGCAAGAGGAGCTCTCTTATTGTGTTTGTTCACTCAGAATCGGGCCTCTGCTTTACGCTAACTTATTTATCTTGTAAACCCAACCATTGAGGCGTGATGTTACCGTGGGAGACCAGTGTTGTACAGTATCAATACAGTAGAGTACATTGCATTACAGTACTGCCATCAGTCGGCTGTGGAGGTTGTGTGGTGCTGATCTGAGTGAAGCTGTGCAGGCCGAGAGGATGGAGTGTTTGCTGGCAGTGCCGGGGGAGGGGATGTTTGGTGAGGACTACCAGGTGTTCCTACCTGATGGGCGGGCGCTCGGCCCAGTGTTGTTGCTGGGACACGGGGATCCTGCTGCAGGAGGTAAGCAGGGATCCATTCCACTTTAAAAAACTCAACGTCAATCACTTCTTTTAAAAAGTTACAGAAGCTTCCACAGCCTCCAGATATGAACTTTTGTCCACTCCCGAAATGGCAAGATGGAGCTCAGGAATGCGAGGTGTTTCTTTAGGGGACGGCCAAAAACGTTCATCCTTCTATGTTTGCCGCCATCGGAGTTGTTAGTTTTTGCTTCGTGCGGCATTTATCTAAAACAAACAACTGGCAAGCATTGTTGCCTCTCATAAATCATTTAGACCTACTTTGTCTGCCAAGTGGAGCCTTAGAGAACATTTCACACAGCACTGTGAAACCATTTTTTTGCTTCTGGATTCTCTTTGCTCCTGCATTCATACTGCCCTTTGTCTTTGTCATTACCGTGTGTGTGTGTGTGTGTGTGTGTGTGTGTGTGTGTGTGTGCGTAAACCTACTGTGGTCTTTTATGCCTTGGCAGCATTCAGTGTGTGCTATGGAGCTCATTTGATGTCCACAAGGCTTGAGTTGGGGCGGCCGGAGGAGAGGCTGTATAAATCTGAGCTGTGATTGATCATCGGAGAAGGAACGGGAAAGGGATGTACAACTTTCTGAGATTCTCCTTCCCCTTTTAAAGTCACCGTCTGCCTCCGTCCCTATCAAAGGCCAGGATTTTGTAGGCAGGGAGGATAATTAGCTTGCTCAATCCCATTCAACATATTCTAAAGACTTTGAAGTGAATAGAGTCGGATGTCTTGTACGAAAATGAGAATCAATTGTAAGGCAACTTTTGTATCCCCATCGTAACTGTAACATGTAAATGTGAAAACTTTAATAAATGGGTAGGAAGGAGAGTACGAATGTCGTCTACCCCTCTGCATCCACTCTCTTTATGATCAGCAGCAGCACTGAAGTCACATTTGATCAATATGATCATAATATAGATGTGAATTAAGCTCACGCGGTGCATTGGCATAGCGAACATCTGCTGTTGAGTTTTTAACACTGTATTCTGCATAGACAGGGAAATGTGATGGTAATGACTTCCACCTCTGCGGCAAGGCAATCAAACGCTGTTAATTAGTTCTGGCACTATAGCACTCTCAATCAGGAGGAATTCTCTGCAGCTATGGGCTGTGATGGAGAACATCTTCTGTATATGTGTGTGTGTGTGTGTGTGTGGGTGTGGCGTTTCTGATTATTTTGTTAGATGGTGATTACAACAATTATTAATCATGATTATCAGCGTGATTATTTGAGCAGCCCTGCACTTTGGTGGGCTTAAGTTGGGAATGAGAGTCACTTAGATGACAGTACTTTCAGAGGGATTTAAAAAGCTTCGTTTCCATGACAAAGCACTGTCAAGACGTCAGATGTGCTATAGCTGTGACCTGGTCTCGTCACAGCCAGGATTCATTTTCAAAAAAAGATTTGAGAGGAATTAATGCAACAAACTTCCCTGTCTGTCATCATCGGGCTGACAGACTAGGAATGTCCCTTTTTTGTTCAGAAAAAAAAAGACAAAGCAAAGCAGAGCTTGATGAAAGAGTGATATTTTGCGGTGTGTGACAGCAGGGAAAGAGAGAGAGAGATTGAGAGACAGTGGGAGGGATGGCAGGAGTGTGTATGATTGAGATAAGCGAAAGATAAATGGGGAGCCAGGCAGAAGTCCTCTCCCACACACTGGGATCCCAGAGATACCTCCCACTGAAACGGTGAAGCACACTGCAGTCACACCGTCACGCAAGGACACGTGAAGGACAGAGAGAGGGGGAGAGGATGGCTGCACCTCCGTGGCACGGAGCATTCAAACCCTGCACTGAATGATTATGTTGAAGCTCATGTTCTCCATCTCGCCAACTAGGAATGGGCGATATTTTACCGTTTGCGATATACCGTCAAAAAATGTCCACACGGTAAGAATTTGTCATCTCGCGGTAATAACGATAAATTCCGGTTGATGACTTTTTCCCCCCAACTTTATTGTATTCAGATTTACTCTCGTTTGATGACGTTGTATGCGACCACGCACTCGCAGCCCAACTCACGTGACAGGCACCTGCCTCCTGCCTGTAGACCTGATCTCTCGGCTCACGTGAAGAACAATAACAAACATGGCGGAAGGCGGAGCTGCGAGCGAGGTGCTCGTTGCTAAACGAGGCTCCAGCTCGATTATCTGGAACTGGTTTGGTTATTATAAGTCTGACATGGAGCAAAACACTGTTATAGAGTTTGTAAAAAAACGGTGATTGCAAAGGGTAGTAACACCACCAATTTGTTCCACCACCTCAAACACCAGCACAAACCAGAATATGACGAGAGACAGAAAATGCGCACAGATGCAGCAAAAGCGACAGCGTCAACTTCACTTTTTTATCGTCACTTTTATCGTTACCGGGATAAATGCCAGAAATTATCGTGATACATTTTTTAGTCCATATCGCCCATCCCTATCGCCAACCTGTTATTGCTCAGTTTAAAGGACACGTGAATGTAATGCCATCCAAAAGCACTTTCACATAAATGCTACTGTACATGGTGATGGCTACATGCCCTCTCAAGGGGATGGACAAAACAGTTGAAACTACTAGCATAATATGAATTTTCTGTAAGGGAAAAAAATCCTCCTGCCATGAAAGCAGTTAAATTTGGACCATTTTTTATAGATGAGGCCTTCAGTTGTTTGTATTAGCTTTGAAGCTGCATTTTGTAAATGGGATCCATATGCTTCAGTGTTTTATGTTTGAATTTCTCAGATCCAAATGTCCGCAGGGCAACGTTACAGTTTAAATACAGTAAGAGCTAGGGCTCTCAACAAATTCTATTTTTAAATATATATTAAAATTCTGATTGATCAAGTCATGGCTTTTTTCTCCCCCTCTGGTTAAGCTTTATATTAGAGAAATGGTAAAAACAACAACATTTTCAGCTCTTTAAAAAGAATGGAGAACGCTGTTGGCTGTGTGTGTGTGTGTGTGTGTGTGTGTGTGTGTGTGTGTGTGGTTTGCGGCGCTGTCCATGGTACTGACACAGAGCAGAGATCGATAGACAGAGAGAGACACAGTCCTGTTTGCTTTTCATGGTTGTTAATTATGCACACTAATTATATTTTCCACATTGTCGTTATCCACAGATAGAACCTGCTGCGTTCTTATGTAAGTGCAGTGAATGTTCGAGTACGTGTTCATTACCAAATGTTCCCGTCACTGTGATGATTCGACTTTGAGATCGACAGTCGAATCAGGATCCTTTGATTGAAATCAGTGACTATTCGCATCACGCTTAAATAAAACCCATGTGATTCACGATCATACTCCAACCAGCTGCCACCTCATTTAGGTTTTTGTAGTGAGATTATGCAGAAACTTTACCAATCCCCCTGTTCCTCGTCAGTTATGGGCTTTCAAAGTGAGATCAGGAATAAATAGCAGGTGTTCAGCTTAAAACTCGCAATCATGGACCTATTCGAACATCATTTTTGGCCTATTTTGACATTCCTAGTAAGAACTCTCAGGTCAGATTAGATGTCTAAGTTTCAAATAAACGCCTTCTAGTTCTCTCCAGCATGACTAAAGTGTTAATCCCCGCTAAGCGGCTATGTGATGGTTCGATGCTGTATAAGGGTCACTGCTCTTTCTTCCCACTATTTTTAGTCGTGCTGGCAGCACGGCTGTTGGCATGGCAAGGTCAGTCTGTCGATCAGTCAGTTGGGCTGACTCTGGTCCAGGTTCAAATATTTTGACACGTATTGGATGAATTGCCATGAAACTTAGTGCAGACATTAGTCGTCCCCCGGAGGATAAATTCCAGTGAATGTGGTCAACCAGCTGTTAACATCTAGTGCCAAATGAAATGCCGTTTTAGCTTCTTAATGATGGGGTTTTTTTTCTGCTGGAATGGGAAGTTGGGCCACAATGCAGCATCATTCCGAATTATAAATCGATGGGATATAAATTGCAATTACTACTTGGCAGAGTTAAGTGTTGTTTTTCTCTTTACTCGTTTTCCGTGTCCCATCCCTGCCTCCACCCATCCTCCTTCCAGCGCCGCTCTCTGCTCCTTCTTCCCTTCCTTGGTAACTGCAGCTATGCAGCTATGTGTAGGAAGGGCTGATTGACACAGAGGTTGGCATTTTTGATCCAGGATCACATTTGACTGCGCACTACAAAGTTCAGCGGTTTTTGCCTGGCACACGCACACACCAGTAAGCCAGTTAACTATATCTCAGTGGCCTTTATTCCGTGGAGCTGGGCATGAATAAGTCAGCGCTCTACCGTGGGTTCCTGGCTTAACGAGCTGGTCGCCGCTGTTTTGCATCGCACTTCAGACTCTTTTCCCAGCAGGTAGTGTCCAGGCTGGAGACGCTGGCTAGACTGCGCCCCTGGCATTGCCTCCCTCTTGCTGAACCACGTCAGGAAGGCGAGCGGTTAAGATTGGGGAGGACAGGGCCCATGGGTGAAGGGCGGAGATATCCCCATCACCCCACTCGCCGTCCTTCTCCTCACCGAGTGAATCTGGGTCAGACCTCGCGTGACTGACAGCCTGCTTTTATCACCACTCAGACACACAAAAAAAAAGGGAAAGGCCAAGAGCTAAAAAGTGCTGGGAGGGTGGGGAGGTGGGGTTGATTGAGAGGAAGAGGACAGAGTGCTCTCCTCCTCTTCTCCCTCTAGCAGGACGACAGGATTGGACGTTCCTTCCATGGGTGTTTTTTTTTTTCTCCCTTTGACACATTCACACTCACGCATCCCTGAAAGCAGATGCAGACATGCACACGCATAATAAGATCACAGCACTGAGCCAGGAGAGTTAGTAACATGTATGATGTCTTGGTTTTCTGGACTGTCAGAACCGGGTCTTAGGGTCTAGTAAGTGCAGGCTCTCATTTGTCTGATTCTCACTTTTATAGTCTTGACTTATAGTCTTTCTGTGGTTCACTACCGGGGCTGCCGTCGTCATGATGCTGAGATGACAAGGGCACGTACCCCCCTCTATTTCTAGACAGTCAACCCATGACAGCGGTCACGTTCAGACCTAGCCTCGCCTCTCTCGTTCCCCACAATTCTTCCCCTCACTGTTCACTTCTTCATTTTGAATTCCTCAAATCTGTCGCTTCCACGTTTCACAAATTCAGATTCCTTCCCCATCTCTTTCCAACCATTTTAAATGTCTCCGTTTGCCTGGCTCAGTCATTATTAACACCCAGCACACTCTGCATGCCCTGTAATTTGTTCTGCCAGTGACACTGATGTGCATTCAGGTAGAAGAGACAAACAAAGCAAATGTCAAGCCTTTCCTGTGACCTGAAGAATTGTGAGTTGATTATACCTGCTTTATTGTTCCAGATGACAAAAAACACACCCCTGTATAGACACACACTTGTGGTGCGCTTCCATATTCCCGAGGATGCTTTTTAATCACGTGCATGAATCTCTTAGGTGTCAGCTCCATGGCAATAGCTTCTGTGCAGCAACCTGGGGATCATATCTCACGTTTGGTGAAACCTCATAGGCTTATTTACGTGACTGAATATCAGAGAACTCTTCGCACCAGAGAGGAGGATTAAACAGGATAGATGGCAGCATTTGATTGGAGTCCATTAAATACGACTCGCTGATGATCTTGCTGGCCAAAGGACAATGACACTTGAATGATACTTGAGATTTGCTCAAATTACAGTGTCACGATGGCAGCGAGGATACGAAAACATGAACCTTTTGCCACCGTATTATGGTTTTATGGGGATCATTGTGAGAGTCACAATTCTTTGCACTCTCATTGTCTGCTTGTAAAGAGACAAAAACATGCTGGAATCTGGTCTAAATGATGGGTGATGTCTCAGCACAGTGGAGCTCATTTTCAGAGCTTTTAAAAAGGAATCTTCTTCGTTTCAGTTTGGACCATTAACACAGGATTCATTTTGCAAACACCATTTGTATCGCACCTCTCTTAAACTGCACTATTGCCGCTTTCTGCTTAAGGTGTTCAAATGATTATCTCGATTTGAAGGCTAGGCTACGGCTGAAAGCAGGGTTTTAGGTTAAGGCTGTGAGTTCCTCTTGGATCTGTCGGGCTTAAAGTAATAAATCCACACATCTCCCTTGACAGGTATAAGGATTACTTGTTCTGTGCCCACCTGTTAACTGGGGAGTTGGCTTTGGTTTGCGTTGCCGTTTAGGAAACAACAGGATGATAAGCTTCAGTCGTGTGTGTGTGTGTGTGTGTGTGTGTGTGTGTGTGTTCCCTTTTGATGACACGTAAAGATCAAAAGCATGATCAATGTACGTGAACTTATTTGTAGCTGAGACAGTAGCTGTGGAGATCCCCTGGGGGACAACAGATCTGAGAGCCAAAAAAATGTTTCTGAAGAAAAACAGTGCATGAGGGTCTGTGTGTGTGTGTGTGTGTGTGTGTGTGTACATAGCTCCACAGGGAACCTTTAATTATAAATCATCTCACAGTAGTCTTCTATGGCAGGGCAGCCTGAACAAGTAAGCAACTTGACAGCAGTTATAATGTTTGGCTTTTAACCGTAGCCCGCCCCGGTGCTAGGCTGGAGCAGCTAACAGCAAAGAAAGACTCTGTGTCTCCATCGGAGGGCGCTGTCAAGGCTGCAGGGGTGAAAAAAAGTCACACGATTTCCCCTTAATGTTACATTTGGACCATTTTGTTCCCAGGAAAACCTGCAGTATTTGAAATCTGAAAAAAACTTTTTGTGAGTTCTTAATTACAAGCTGTACTCTGCTGCAGTGAGGCATCTATACAGATTTCCCTCCCAGATGGCTGTACTTGCAGCCTGCCACCAGCCCAGGAGACAGACTCTCCGCCCACGCTCACGGCTTTCTGCAGCAGCAGACATGACCTGTGAGTCCTCACACACACACACACTCACACACACACACACACACACACACACACACACACACACACACACACACACTCACGTACATCCAGTCTCCTTATATCAGAGATGCTGTTTTTCAAAACTGCGTCTCCCCCTCTGACGTGTAGCTGCATGTATTGTTGCTGAATCTAATTCATCTTACATGCTGTGTTGATAAAGATTAGAGATATAATTCATTTAAAAAACATCTCATTGTACATGGGGGCCAAATGAGACACATCTGAACAAAAAACGACTTTGTTGTTATATTCTGTTCCAGTGTTATTTTTCACCTTAATAGCCAACACTGACTCAGGCTTTGTGGGAACACTGTTGTGGGTGTTTTTCAATGGTTGACAGAGAGCCAGGAATGAGAGCCTAAATTAAATTTCATCAAGGGCCCCCAGTGGGCCCCGAGCTGCCCTGTTGAGCAGAGAGAGCAGAACATAAACCCTCCAATACCCTCCATAAAACACACATTTATGCCCTCATAGACGGAACAGGATGAGAAAAGTTTTCACATAAAGCGCGTTCAGTTCTACACACATCTGTATTCCTTCCAGTTTCCCCACCATTAGACACTCTCCCTCTTTATTATCTTGTCCTCTCACTCCTCTTGCCCCCCTGTGATAACCTCGACGCTCTCTCGTATGGTAGACTACATTTCTACAGATACGACAGCTCATTACTGCTGATAATTCAACTCGCTGTTTGATACAGATGTCTCTAACTGCAGCCAATTAAATAACCAATTAGTGGTTTCGTCAGCAATAGATACAGTCTTTCTTTGCACGCAGATTATCCAAGTCAACATCTGCGCGCACAAAGATGGAACAGAAAAGTTGCTTTTACAATGTGTGATGCTGGTGCCTTATTGTCAGCAGAACCTTGCTTTTTTTCTTACAAGGACGTCTGGATTTACACTGATATGGTTGAGTTGGGCCGTTAAAAAGCTGCCTGCTGAAGCCGTAAAGCCTCTTAAATAGGAAGCACTCTGGAAAATATTAATACAATAATGCAGCACATCAATATCTGGGTATGGGATGAGGCACTGATGAATGTGTTCAAGTATGACATTATATCAGAGCAGGAGAGGTGGATTGAAGGTAATGCAGAAGGACAGATTTCAGACATAGAGGATTGTGGTACAAGTACAAGTGAAGGTGCACACACATTCATGCACAAAAGCATTAGTGTGTGCTCCCCCCCACCCCCACCCCACCCCTTCCGAGTAGTTAAAATTCCCGTCGTCATGGCAGCGGTTTGATGTAGTGGCCCTCTCCTGAATGTGATGGCTGCCGGAGTGCAGGGCAGAATGTTAAGACTCAAACTACCACAAATTAACAGCTGAAAAGTGGGAGTGACAGAGTGTTGCCATGACGGTGATGGAGCCCACAGTGCAGTACTGCGTAGCCAATAGCCAATCGATATGTCACTCAGTCCTGTCCAGCTTCCCGGTGAAAGAGCCGGCCTACTCCCTTTGGATCTCCTTCAGACCTCGCTGAGTCTTTGTGTTATCCAGCACTGAATACTAATTCATCCACTGTGCCAGGGGCCCATGTGCACACTATCTAACAGTCTTTAAACAGCTGCTTAGGATGTCGCAGAACACTGCGCTCCACTTTCTTCCCTCTCCCAACCTCGTTGACGCTAATTTGGACGTGTTTTTGCGTGTGTTTCGAGTCCTTTTGTGCAACAGAATCTACATAATTAATAAACTTGAATGCATATTCTGGCTTTTGTACAGGATTTGGGACAAATATGGGGAACTCTCTCCGCAAGCTGCGCTCATCCAGGCTGTAATAACTGTGGAAAACACAATGACAGCTCGATCTGGGCCACCATCCCCGTTTTCAAGCATTTACTGTTTGTTTTTTGAAGGATGAAGACTGTCCTCCTCGTCGTGGAGCTGGACGGTCATCAGGGACGAAGGATTGATGGATAGACCTTGAGAGGGTAGCTTCACAGAACTGCTGACGTAGTACAGCAACATGATTAATGTAAAGCCCAGCCTATATTTGGAAGCCTTTGTAACAATGGAGGGCTTTTATAGGGGGTATATAGGGATAGTTTTTCTGTTACACACCATATTAATTGCTCAATTTTGATTGTCGGATGAAATGCAGGAACTTCTTAAGTGTTTTTAACTATAGTTTTAAAAACCAGCAAACCCTGTTGAAAGAAATCATACAAAACCCTGTGAAAAGTGTATTAAAATAACATTTGCAGTCCAAACACTCTTTAGTTTAACAGTTTGTTTTTCACTCACTTAAAGGGAGTCTGGTGCATAATCAGCAGCTCATTTGTTTTTTTTTTCTACCCCCCCTTTTCACTCTCTATTAGTGGAATATTTTCTGAACGTTGCAAGAGGATCTCTTTATTTTAAACTGCCTGTGGTGGTGGTGGTGGTGGTGGTGGTGAGTCAGTCCTTTTGCAATATGAAACTTGGAATACATTTTGGTTGTGTGGAGACGGAAATAGGTTTGTGTGCTCGTTTGAAAAGGTTTTGGTGAGAGAAGGTAACTGAAATCAATAGGCCTTACTAAAATAAATGATAGTATCTAGGATACAATAGAAGATACAGATTCAGTTTTGTGTGTCAGTGCAGGATTATTATCTCTGCTGCTGAACATCATGACAAGCCTTTCGTGACTTTCCTGAAAACTTTCAGACCCATAGCTTCTTTGAAAAATGACTGAAAGCAAACGGGGGTGAATCTACATCCGCCCTCCTTCCACAGTTTCACTTTGTTTTCTTCGGTTGTTGATGAATGGTATCAACACATCGATGTTATCCAAATCTTCCAACAGCTTCTGTTTGCTCGCCTCTCCCTGAGCCGTTCATGAATCTAGGAAATGCTAATACACAAAAACAAAGGCCTTATTACCCTCGGCTTAGTACAAGAGCGAGCAATGGCGTGCGGTGTTCAAATGTCTCCCCTCGTTTGCTTTGGTGTGTGCCGCTGCAGCAGTGAGAGGAAAAGCTGTCGGGAATTTCTCAGAATAAACAGACAGCGCTGTGATTCACTCGCGTTCTTACATTGTTCCGTTTTAAAAGGCTAACATACCAACATGGTTCTGCTGCCTGTTTTGGATTCCTGGCGGACGGATCACATTTAATGTTAATGCCACTCCGCTGCGCCAACTCATCATTGATGGAGAAACTCACCCACACAGCGACAAACACCGACTGACGCACAAGCAACGCCGAGCCTGGGAAAAAAGGCAGAAATACAAAGGGTTTTAAAAAGCCGCTGTCATCAGAGCCTCTCAGTGTGGCTGACTCATTGATGCCACGTCTTGACACGAGTCGTTTGTCACAAGGTGCGACCAGAGCTGTGAGGCTCCTGATCACATAATATTGAGTTATAGCACCCAATAACATTGGATTACTGCAGCTCGGGCCACAGTACAGTCAACAACACCTCTGAGGCGTCCTCTGGGAGGATCTGAGGGACAGGAGGATAGATACAAAAGCCTAGAGGTTGCCAGCGGTTTGAGGAGGGAGAAAAAAGCAGATTACCGTAAAATATAGAAGAGGGACAAAGTCATTGAGAGAATGGGATGCCAGGAAGAAGAGAAGAAAGTGCTGACATACAGGAGTCCTAGGCTTGTAGTGTATAGCAGAGTGAAAGGGCCGTACCCTCGACAACAACAATGGTGTTTTGTGTGTGTAGATAGTCGGTGAATGTGTGGAAAATCTCAGTGAAGGTTGTTCAGGGTCGCCGGCGTTCATTCTTGTGGTCTGCTTCAAGCTGAGGATCAAAATAGGGCAAAAATGTTGTGAAACGCATTCTGAATTTCTTCCGATTTCGTGTGCTGCCTGAGCAGGGTTGGTGCAGACCTCGGGTCAAGCATTTTGACGACTATTACCGGGAGTAGTGTCAACACAAAGGTGGAAGTCTGTCGGTTGGAGGCTTCTCACGTGGTTTACGAAAGTTGCAACAACTATCTGCTATTGTGTCAACACAGACCACTCCTTCTCCTCGGCTCCCATCCTTTTGTGAGAGCGTCGGAGAGATTACCTAAACGATACTCAAGTGTCCCTAAATGAGGCAATCTGGACAGCTCTGCCTATCCATTACTGTTAGCATCATGATTAGCTCGCAGCCATTTACTCCGTAAATCTATCCATCCTCTCTCTCTTGGCTCGCTTAACTCTCCCCTTGCACTTCTGTCGAGACTTTTTCCTCCATTTTGTCTGTGTCTGCGTTTTCTAAGACCAGTTTTTATCGGCTCAACGTTTCTTTGGGCCTCTCCTTATCTGCTCGCCCTGCGGGGAAGAGAGTTGTCCTGTGTGGCCAAGCTGGGATATAATGAGACAGACGCTCCCTCCTCAGACAACTTCTCACACTGAGATACGAGCTTTATCCCTCTTCCACCAACTCTATCACTGTGTGGGACAGACTGTTTTTTCGTAAAGTGTCAAAATGAGATCTGGTCCAAAAGGTCACTTAGTTTTTTGCTGTGTGGTCATTGCAGTATCTCTCTATCCCCCTGTCTTCCTCATCTCATGATGGCCCAGTTGATGTCAGTAGCACTGAGGTTGTTGAACCGGAATGAGGCAGCATTAATTGGCGGCAGTGTGGGAGCAATTCTAGCAGGCTGATCTACTCCCACTTAGCCCGGAGCTAGACACCATTCACCCTCCCTCCTGATGTGTGTTTCGTCTCCTCTTTGCCTCCTTTGACCAGCCTACTGATGGTGCCTTCACTCTCTTCCCCATATCTGGATTTCAGACCCTGCGACACTGGCAGCTTAGGCTGAATAAGTGTTTTTTTTTCCAAAAATGTAATAAACCATAGAGCTGACCACTAGCAAACTCCGAGCAGTAGTCACCACCAATCTCCAGCTACAATCTTGAAGAAATGGGTGCACACAGTGTAAATACCCTCAGGCTTTCCTCCATCATGTACTGCATGATGAAGGTGGTGTACAGCTTTAGAGGGGAGGATTCACAGGTCTGTCCATTCATCCTCCATCCTCATGACAACACAAACGGTTACAGCATCTGCCAGGACAGAAAAACGCTTTGAGGCAGGGAGGAAACGCGAGGAGGGAAAGGCGTCAAGCCGAGGCAAGATGGTGGGGAAGAAAACAATTGGAGTGAGATGCAGGACTGTGATAAGCGATGCTATGGTTTAGAGCGGAGGCATCGTGAGCGTTGAGGGGAAGGCGGGTGGGACAGAAGGCGGGAGGGAGGGAGGTGGAGGGACGGCGGAATGGGCGGAGAGCTGAATAAACATCAGGATGATTGAACGTGATAGAGAGAGGTGGAGACAGAGCCTGTTTTCCAGATGCCTCGCTCTGAAGATAAAGGGAATGAAGGAGAAATGGTCGTCTCCGGGGGAAATGCTCAGAGGAAGTAGAGGAGGAAGTGTGGAATAGGAAGAGGGGGCAAACAGGGGCCAAGTAGAGTTATCCGGTAATACAAGCAGCAAAGAGCAGAACAGGGTGTTTAACAGCTGCAAGGAGAGGGACAATATATTGTACCCTTTGTTCCATAACCAATTATGGGCTGTAATGGCCAAATCATTTATTTGCTGATAGAGCATAATTGCACGTCAGATGGTTTGACTAGTTGTAACTGAGCTAATAAATCTCCAATGATTTACCGTAACCACGCGGGCAGGCACCCAAACAGCCCAGCACTCTCACAGTGGATCCTTTTGGTGTACACAGAAAAGAAGCGAGTGTCATCCTATCTGCTTGCTGAATCACAAGCCCCCCCCTCTCTACTGGAACATTAGGTAAACCTGCAGAGATGCTAATGCAATTATGGCACGATTGCTCTGTACACAAATCAGAATAATTAAAAGGTCAAAGAGGACGTAGTAAACCATTAATATCTCCTCTGTATGTATTTGTGTGTATATTGCTTGGTGGGTAGAGGGTTGTTTTTGAAAGGTGGAGGATACGTTGTTTTGTCTGCTCGTTGTGTACTCGTCCTTGCGAGGCACATTAACTCACTGCGTCGGCTTAACATCATGTTTTCTGTGTGTCGCTGATACCCACAAGTTAATAGTAAAAAAAGGTGTGTGTGCGCGTGTCGACACGTGTGTGTTAAATCCGTGGGGAGTCAATCTGCATGTTCAGCAGTTGTCGAGCCCTATGTGGCCATTGTTAACCTTGCACCGCTCAGCAGGAGCAGCTCTGCATAGGGTAAGATATCTGTGGGTGACTCTGCTCTTCCCTCTACTGGAGAGTGAAACTGGTGGGTGGGCCCTCGTCTCAAAAGCACACACTCAATTAAGGATAGATGACTGTGGAACAAAAATGAGTTGTTTTGCAGTGGTCGTCTTTTATATATTTTTCATGAATTTCCACATTTAAGGTAGTCTTTGCCCACTCGTGGCTCTATGGAGTAATGAGGTGGTCCTCATTTGTTTGTATCACACACAAGGAAGGCAACGCAACGGTGATTATGTGTAAGAAGACAGTAGCTAGTGAAGATGAAGTAAACAATGCACAACAAAGGAAATGCATTCAGCTTGTTTATCTGCCCTCAAGGATGCATTTTTTAATTTTTTTTGACATATCTGCCATATTAATGTATTTATAATTAATTCATTAATATTCCTTGTTTGTGTTCACATACTTGGCCATTGAATCTGGATCATAATATTCCCATACTGATGATAGTGTAATGGTGTGAGTTTGATTTCAACCACATCACAGAGCCCAGTGAGCATGAAGTGTGAATCTAACCACACAGAGAAACACACACTTGTTCATTCAGAGCAGCTTTTCTCACCTTGCAGGGGTTTGTTCCCCGCTATGCTTTCTATAGGTGGTCTTCACCTCGAGGGCCGCCTTGACCTCGCCCTGCGTTTTACGAAGGCCTCTCCGGTGCAGACTGAATCCAACATGTTAATTAGACATCAGAGATATCTCGGAGGTGCAGAAAGCAAAGCCTTTGCCTTCCTACCCTTCTGATTTTAACCGTGGCTGTTGGGTCAGTGGGGTTTCTGAGATTTGCTGAGTGTTGACATGGACCTAAGCCCGGGCCCAGTGGTGTTAATTACCGCAGCACTCCTCTCGCCTCCCCAGCCTCTGATTGGCTATCTTTATCTGAGCAAAGAAGCACCCTGGGGGCCATGTATGTGTGTGTGTGTGTGTATATATATACACAGTGCTTTGATGGGGCTCTTTTTATTAGCGCGGATCGAGATGCAGAGATTGACAATCTTTACTATTCCTGTGGGCCACATGGAGTCAGCTTTATGGTATAGATTTCGGAGATGGATGAAAATGAAATTTAAAGACTCTTTCTCAGGTTATGTCGAGAGAAGGACGGGAGGAGGTGGAGGCAGATGGAGGGGGGAGGCGGGGCGATGAGCGGTGGACGGGGTGAAGCAGGCAGGGAGCGGAGGTATTGCCGAGGTGACAGGAGAGGATGAAGTGGGACGTGCCAGCGGAGCGTCAGTAATCTACTGCCCTGGCTGGCTGACAGGACAGTCATACACAACCGCGCTCCTGCTCAATCCACGGCCTCCGGCACACAACCGCTGCACTCAGGTCTTCAGTCAGTGGCCGGCAGAAGGTGGCCAGTCTGCACGGTGTTTTAAAGGCCGCAGCAAGCCATGTTTCCTCCCACTTCCGTGCCATTGGCACGACCACTGAGACGGACATAATGAGGGAAATGGGGAGAGAGAGAGAGGCGACAAGCAGGGACACACAGTCAGAACGAGAGAAAGGAGACGATGTTCAGAACTGGCAGCCTTACTTCGCTCTCTCATTCTGTATCTCTCTCCTCCCAGTTTCTTCCCATACTCCTCCTCCCACGTCCTTCACCCTCCGCTTGTCCCTCCCTACCTTCCCTCCCTTTGATTTTTGCACAATATTCCGGCTAAGACAGTGTTCCAGCGAGGTTGCACCGGATGGGGCTGAATTAGGAGATGGGTGGAGGGATGGAGTGACCTAGACGATATAAGAGAGTGAGAGAGATTGAGGGCTGAAAGCAGCGCGGATGGATAATGCTGGGAAACCATCAGGTGGGCGCGTGGAGTGGTTCCCCTCTTCCCCTCGTCTGTTTGTCCCACTCCTGTTCCTTTTCGTCATTTTTGTTTAACAACATTTTTATCTCCTTTCCCCCCCCTTTCACTTTGCTTTAAAGCATCATTTTGGGTCGGCTCATTTGCGCGGCTGCTTGTAGCATTTAATCTTGATAACGTGCAGCAACGAGTCTCTGGATGTGTGCGTTCTGTGCATTTGTGTGATTGCGGATTGTTGTCATTGGAGTCACGTAGCGCTGCTGTCTGCTTCTGCCTGCCTCCTGTATGTTCAAAGGCTGTGGAGCTCGGTGGCTCCTCCAGCACTCAAGCTGCTGCTGCTGCTGCTGCTGCTGCTGACGTCGCCTCATTTGTGACAGGCTTCTTCTGCAAACTCTGTCGTGGCTTCCCGTGTGCCCTTTGGGACTTTTTAAGCCATTTGTAGCCAGTCACTTTTAGTTCATTTGATTTTCTATTGTCGCTTCTCCCGCTGCCACGCTGATTTGCATGTTTGTGAGAGCGAAATTCTTTTTGATGCTTATTTGTATTTAGCTTCTCGGCGAAGGCTCCTGCTATACAATGCCGTACACGTCTGTTTCCAAGGCGATGTCAACATAAAAATACACGCCCTCAGCCAGTCAGTGTTGCCACCCCATTTTCCAACCATGCCTCATTTTCATTTCCCCGTCCCTCCGCTGTCGGCTCATATTTAGTGACAGTGTAGGATCCGGAGGGGAACTAGTTGGTTGATGTTTGCAGCACAGCTGGGCTAACTCAACTGGTTATTCCTCACAATTATACCACTCCAATTACCTCAGTGACAGTGTGTGTGTGTGTGTGTGAGAGAGTATGTTGTTGGGTGAACTTACAAAGTGAGAAGGACACGAGATTTCCCGCGCTAGATACTCCGACACAGCGATATGACAGTAATGGGTGTGTGTATAGTTTTTTGTGTGTGTGTGTCTGTGTGTTGGAGTTCTCATTACCCCACAGGGTTTAAGTCAATAGAGGCCAACACCTCTCCTCCCCTCTTTTGTCTTTCCCTTCAGAGCACTGAATCGCAAATTAGGCTGTGCGTGTATGCTGTGTGTGTTTGTGTGCATCGGAGTGTGTGTATATATTTCAAGTGTGCATCTCTGAAGCCTGTGCAGTGATCCCTGATTTACTACTTGGCCTCCTCTTGCTCTCTTGTATCGTTGTGTCTCCAGAAGAATCCCCCCCCCCCCCCCCCCCCTTCCCCGTTAATTAGTCAAGTGAACCTCCAGAGCTTCAACCATTATTTATTCATCATGCCCTCAGTTCGATCTCATCACAGAATAGTGAGTGAATGTGTGTGTGCGTGCTTCTGTGCGGATCAATGCCGGAGGGGAATGCAGAAGTCAGACCATCTACAACACACACACACACACTCAGAAGTGTACTTTGCAAAGCAGCAGCTTCAGAGATTAAAACAAGGCCGACTCTCCCCTTCATGAACGAGTTTCTTCATCCCTCTCGTCTTAACACACCTACACTCTGTTGTCTTTAGAAAATGAGTTTAAAAGCATGCAAGACAGCTGGAGAATACGCAGTGGGAGATCACAAGCGAGGAGTGACACTCGTGTTTGTGCTGGGATTTGTTTGGAGTCAAAGCATGTATGACGGATCTTAGATGATTACTTTACTACTCCCCGTGCTACTTTCATACTGCAAACATTGACTGAAGAACTGTAGCGTACAATTATTTTCATTATGTGATATCTTCTGTTGCTCGTTTAATCCAACCAGCACTTGAAAATACAAACATATTCAGTCTATAGTGACATAAAATGGAGAAAAACAGCAATTCCTACTTCATCATCAGAAATGTTTATGCATCATTTTCTGACAAACCCCTAAATCTCTGCACCACTGATGTAACTTCTCAACACACGCTCTACAGATAATATATAATTCGGTGCTAAGCTAAAACCAAAGTGTATTTTGTCGTTTGTGTTGTAACGATGAAGGTAAGAGATGCATCTTTGCTCAGCGCCGTTTTCCCCCCTCAGGCACGGCTGGAACTTGAAACTCCGGATGTGGCCTGTTTGTCACTACCGGGGAGAAGAGGAGCGAGATATGAGGGTGAAATTGGTCGTGAAGAGAGAGGAGATGATGAAGAGCTCTGGCAGTATTTCTGAGAGCTCCATCTTACTGTCGAAAGTTTTCCTTTGATGTATTTTCTATTTCCCGTGCGCTCACACAAACAGTCGACCTCTGGCATTAGCTCTCTGTGTTCTCATCTTAAGTGTTTTCGGCTATATCAGCTATTTTCTTGACAAATAGTTTTTCTTCAGCTGCACACACACACACACACACACACACACACACACACACACACACACACACACACACACACACACACACACACTGTTGTGCACCACAAACAATATCACATTGAAGGACAGGGCTTCAACTAGCTATTCCTCCTTGTGTCCTTGAACCCAACAAGGACCTGTTTGGTATAAACTGCTCAACATAATGCCACAGAAAAAGAGATTACCTTCTTAATCCCAATCTCTAGTGTTTAAACACCTCAAAGCAAAACCAACGTTCTTGAACAGGGAATTATGAGAATTTAGATAAAACCTATTCTTGGGAAAAATAATTAAATATGATGGCCTCAGTAATTAAAATGAAGGACTTTCATCCACAGAATGATGGCAAAATATTTTCAAATCATGAAAATACTGTGCTTGGGAAAAGTCAATATTTTGATGAAGTTGCTTCATCTCTACAAGCGAGAGCTTCTCACATTGTCACATTGTTTTTACATTGTGTGAAACATCGTTATTAGATAAATATCTTTTATAGCCGCTGCCACGAAGCTTTAGCACCTCAATTTGCAGCCTAACAAGTTCCTCTGTTATAATAATAATAGTTGCACATCCTTTTATGATTTCTGTGTGGAAAATTGTACACGTTTCTGTCTATATGGATCATGTCTCTGACCAGAGGAAACCAGATTAGGTGACAGTGAGAACTGAGGGGACCAGACAGAGTCATTAAGCCAGTCATTATTAATGATCCGTCAGTTTAAAGCAGCTATTGGCGGATGGCTGCAGGTCATGGTTGAGCCGCGGCTCCGAGCCTCCTCCGTTCATTCCCTGGGATCAGCGACAGCTTTATGTCCACTGATCCACAGCGGGGCCAGAAGGGCCGTGCGGAGGTCAGCAGGAGAGCACCAGGGTGACAGGTTTTTCTGAGGATCTTGCTGATGCTTAGGGACGCTGGAAATGCGGAGCTTGAAACACTTTGTTCGGACAGTAGGTAGTGATGACATCAGGGCAAATCTATAGCTCGAGGCGCCATCTACAGATGGAGATAATGGAGCATTTGTGCACATCTGCTCCAACTGGCCAGAGGGTGAGCAGCAGGTCAGAAAGAGAAAATAACCAGATGTCAGCAGGAGATGAGAGTGTGTTTTTGTGCGTTTTTTGTTTTAAATATAAATTAAAGGCAGTGGGAGCGTTGCTTTTTTTTCGGGGGCCATGAGGGAAGGGATGCAAATAAGAGCAGAGCAGAATAGAGAGAGCCAAAGAAGTCGGAGAACATGCCGTGAGTAGCTGACAAGCATTAAGGCAGGAACTGGAAATATCTCCAAAGCACCTAGCGAAGCATGAAGAGCTCCACAGGCGGAGCTCGGAGAGAAAGCGAAAAGGCGGCCAAAAAAGAAGCAGCGAGGGTAAGACGGAACGGAAGGAGGTTTAGCTTTTGGAAAAGTTAAAGAAACAGACGTGTCCTTCGAAGAACACCTCAAGGTTATTTTGGTCAGGTGCACGTAGGGATGAGTGAGGACGGTAGATCCGGGGCTTGTTTTTTGGGGGGACCCGTCTGTTTGTCGCACCGTCCGTCTTCCGGGAGTTCTCTGGTGAAATTAATGTCCTGCCATGAAATCTGAGACTCCCTCCTGTCAAACGCTCCGAAGCCTATTTATAACCAGACGCACACTCACGATCACTAATGAGTCTCTGGGTGACAAATGGATTTGGTAGAACACCCCTGGCTTCCTCTACTCTGCTCACTCTTCTCCCATTACTCATCTGGTCCCGATGCCCTCTTCTTCTTTAAATATATATTTTTTTTATCCTCTCAGCCCATCTCCTGCATCCAAACATCCTCCTGCCCCACTTCTCGTCGCCCCTCTCTCCAGTTTGTCTCCTCTTCCTCGTCCTCTTTGTGTCAAACCTCTGTATTCCCATTTTTGTCTGTGGCTTTCCAAGTGTCATCCACCTCTCTCCTCCCGTCGCTGCCTTTGTGTGTCAGTCTCCGGCTCTGTCAATCTCCGTCTCTCTCTCCGTCTCTCAGCTAGTTGTGAGTCAGCGCTAGTGCTTACTGGATTAGCTATGGGCGACTCTGCCAAGTGCTCTGGGGCTCTGGGGCAGAACACTTTACAATTGTCAGATTTCCCTTTCATTCAGCCAGCACATCGCAATAAGAAAGGGGAGGAACGAACCCCTAATAATGACATTCCTTGATGTCTGTGTTTATATTAAACGGTCCTGTATTCCCGTTTGTTTAATAGTTATATAGGCCCTCCAAGGAGTCCTGCTTTAGTGCCAAAGGCGTCATAGCCGGTCTATTTCTGGAAATCCAGAGAGGCAGCTTTCCTGTGGATGTGATTGGCAGCTTGAGCCCTGAAGATTGGATGAAAACATCCAATCAGGCTACCCTAAGGACTCCAAAATGCCATTTTAATTTGGGTAAATGTTACTTGGTGCTCTGGGTATCAGTGTCCAAGAAATGTTAGCATGCCTGCATCAAAGCCCGGTAGCTATTGATCCCATCAGACCATACATCTGTTTAACTAAAAGTACACGAGCAGGAACATTGTGGGAGAGATTCCTAATTGTAGCATTTCAAGGTTAAAAGTGATCCATTAATTATGAAATCAAAAAGTGCATGAACAATGCTTTTATGTTGAAAACAACCAAGGAAAAGGGAAAGCTAAGTGGTTGCTTTGTTTTTGAATTGAGGAAAGCAGTAAAGTAACCAAAATGCCCCGGGATGCATTTGAACTTCTCTTTCTTTTTTTCTTCTTTTGTTTTTTGGTTAGATGGGTTTTGAGTTTCGCATTTGAAGAATTGTTTGGGAACATTCATGAATCCTTGTGCTGCTGTGTTAAATCACTTGGGACTGAGGTTAGTCAGGAAGGTGACAAAAACACTTTACTGCTGTTTTTCTAACTTTCACCAAGCAAATCCGCCATTTAAACCAGAAACCTCTTGATGCATGTGTAGGTTTAATTTTCTCTGAAACACATTAATCTTCATTCAACATGTCCAAGCCTGACCTGGGGTCTGTACCGCTCCTCTGGGTGGAACAGAGCGTGCTCCTGCTCGGCTGTTTGCTTGTCAGGACGGTCGTCTTTGCTGTTTGTGTTCGTTGGTGCAGCGTGCTCCGTATTGTTTTGGCAGTGACAGCTTGTTAACGTCTAACTCGTCATCTCCTCCTCCTCTTTCATGCCAACTGGCTGCTCTTCCCCCCCGCTCACCTACACTACATCTCCACACCAAAAACCCCACGCATCAATCTGCACGGCTGCCCCGCCCCCCCCCACCGCGTACCCGGCACGCATGAACACATGCGGCGTCGATGGAGACGGCAGATAGAGATGGAAAGACACATGACAGGGAGGAGGAGAACGCAGCGTTGAGCTGATACCCTTGATGCATGTGCACAGAGATCAATGGACGTGAGATGGGTGATGGGGGGGGATGGGAATCCTGCATCCAAACACACACATGTACATTACTGCACGGCCATTAGTGTCTGGAAAACATGGCGTTTTTATATAAGAGCCACGTCAGGAGGCAGAGAAATGATGGATGAGCAGGATGCACAAATGGAAGTTATTTCTTTGAGTCAAGATTATACAACGATGCGGTACAGGCATTTCAAAAGGACAAGGACATGAAATAACCGTGGGCAATGCTGACAAGGCTGTGTGCCATTATCACAGCATACTGTAAGAGCAATACTGGCTAAAAAAGAAAAAAGAAAAATGCAATTATTTATCATGGGGATGTGTTTCAGTTGCCCTCTAAACAAGCTACTTGCTGCAACAAAACACTTTAAAATTCGAAATACTTAGAAAGAAAGAAAACGTGGGCATGTCATAACTGCAATTTGCATGTTGGATTACAAAACTTTGTGTTACCACAGGACTCTGAATAAGTCTTTATTTAGTGGATTTGTTGCAGCAGTGAAACATTTGTCAGACATGAAAGTGAATATGGTAAGCTCTTTTTTTTCCTGGGTCGACTATAAAATGATTTAGTGCTTTAATGTATTTGAAATTCATTCTTTTTTTCGTACTATACTATATATATCTCATGCTACTCTTTTTTTTATCATAATTCTCCCCCCGAAAGGCATCATTTATAAATCACTTATCCAAAATAATGGTTTCACCTTACTAATTGAAAATAATGTAATTCCTTTTAGTGTGCAGTCCTGCAATAAACACCATCAGCAAAACATATTTGATGGAATCTTTTCATTCGTCATATTTCCCAAATATATAATGACAATGGCTATAATATAATCTGTTTTCAGTGACCTCATAGACTACAGAAAAAGTCTCATCTTTAAAGTAGTGGTATTATCTTGCCCCTCCTCTGTAACATAAGGATAAATAAGGATATGCAGGGGATGATGGTATATCTGAGGTAGAGGGGTCTTACCAAGCTCCTCTACAGACTACTTTGTGGTACCCTCTGGGGACTGGTGAAACAAGCAATTACTCTAACATCCCACTAGGGACTGCTGTGTGCCGCTCATCTCCCCACCCGTTCCCGGTTCATAAAGAGGCGTGACAAAACCCTCCCAAACAGGATGCTCGATATGAGATTTCATCTCTCGTCTATTTCAGAGTATTTTCACTTCACTTCAATGGGCGACTCTGTATCTGTGACGCCGTTTGAACATGTGTATTTTTCTGATCCACCTGTCTCAGGGTTCAGCATTAACAAAAGGAGGTGATTTAGAAAAACACACGATTTGAAGATAAAAGAGAGAGGAGTTTAATGTTTTTATTCTGTTAACTTCACAGTAAAAGCCGTTCCCCGCAAAGCAGCCTCAGGAAAATCCACCACCTACATCCTGTCCTCTGATTCTCAATTTGTCTCGTCTCTGATGCCACTTGACAGAGAGCAGTTTGTACTGCGACACACGACGATCAGCATCACAACGCAGAGTTGACTCGACAACTTGTAAACTCCGCCGCCCTGCTCATGCCACATCTGTCACCGGCTGCGTCTCTCGCACCGTCGTGCTTGTGCAACCGTACACGACTGCATGCTTGTCGGACAAATGTGTGCGTGGCTTTATGGAACAGCTGACCCGTTTGTTGTGGAAGCTGCTGTCATACTCGTCTCAGCTAATGTCTGGCTGTTTTGATCGACCCCTTTTCTTCACTTTTGTTATCTCCAGCTCTTTAAATTTAAAATCTTCTGGCAGTAATGTTACAACACACAAACAAAGACGACAATTGGTCCTGTTTATTCATCATTTAAATTGCATGAAGCTTATTTTCCATGTGAGTTGAGACGGAGGATTTCAGGCTTGTTCTGAGGCTACTTAGTGAATTTATTGTCTCTGTTTTCATCCCAGTTTGTGTTTTTCAGTTTAAACCTGGCCCCCTCTCCCCGAGGACCTCATGCATGGCCTTGCTTGCAGGGCCTCAGCTGGTGCTGCATAGTTTCCAGTGCTAATCACCTGGCACTCAGGTTCTCTGCACACCTGTCACCAACAAACAAACACACACACACCACCAGAAGTCTTTGTTTGCTATTGGTCTGCCACAATAACTGTCAATAGCTTCTGTGCATTTAAAGAAAGAAAAAATATCAAGAGTGGCAATATTTAATATCAAGTACAGTGATAGTTTTACATGTTATAAAGCCATTAAATGATAATGCCGCTGAGTGAAAGGCAGCCAAATTCTGTGCCAGCAAAGCTTTTGTCGCAGCCGCCGATTAATTTGAAACTGATATTTCTCAGTTTCACTGCCACCAGACGCTTCTGTTTGGCTGGTTTGAGCTGAATACGTCCTCTCGTTCCCACTCTCCTTGTCTGTCGGCACCTCTCCATCACTCCTGTCTACATCTGTTCAGCTAAATCATCCAATCGGCTGATGTAAGCGATGAATGGATTCAGTTTGTAAGGCAATTCACCACTGTGATTGATAAGCCTTGGCCAGAGCCTTACTAATCTGACAACAGATGTGTTCCTTTGGGAGAGTGCTTGTTATGTTTTGGCTCCGTCTGGAATGAGAACGGCAGCATGCTAATACTACAAGAGGTTTGGCAGCAGGTCTACCGGGAGCGAAGGCAACAAACGACATGTCAGAGCCCTGCTCAGCGATGCTGCCCCGGAAAAGAAGTAACCTTACCGGTGAACGGCTGAGATCCCCTTATTTAACTGGCAGCGGTGACTGAGATTTACTGCAAATTACACATCATTACACGATCATTAGGAAACCTTAGGCTCCCAATCGTAGCAGCACGAATCGGGTTTTGGCTTTCACGCCGCTGAAATGACATTAGAATCATAATAATGCTGTTTTGGTGCTTAAGTGTTTAATTAGACGACAAAAAAAAATCAGATGCAGTTTGCAAATACCTTGCGTTTCTACTGCAATGCGGCGTTTGTCTCTTTCGGAGTGGAACGTGCCAATTAATAGCGGTTAATTCAATATCAGATGAATTAATGTGGATGGGATAATTGAAGCGGTGTTGAGAGAACTTGAGAGCAGGTTCCTGCGATATCATTAAAAAGTCATATCTCACGTGCAGCAGAGACGTTTTGACACCTCTGGTTTCTTACCGACAGTCGGGCAACATGTTTGCAGGAGGCTGTTGTGCAGCGAGGCTGACTCTGTCAGCGTGTTGTCGACTAGAGGCGAGAAGCGGCGCGAGGCTCTGACCCGTCCAGAGCCAGCTTAATGAACCTGCAGCCGGTGATGTACAGTAACAACAAGAAGTGCTGCCTTACTGTACATTAATTGGCTTCTAGGAATGTGTTCCTGTTTCTAATTACTCTTTTATTTCACAGCATTTTAATAGTAAAACTGTTTTTCATTTTATTCATGTAACTTTTATTTATAAAGGGCGGGTTGACTCAGCATACATGGTCTTTTACAGCAATTTCCTGTTAACAGTCAAAAGGAAATTACAGTAGCTCCGAAAGACAGAGACATTAATCAAACAGAAATCAGACAGAATTCAATGTTCTAACCTAGAACAAGCAAGCAGAGAACAACTGAGAATATTCTTGATTGCTGTCTACGTGAAGAGTGTTATTTGCAATAAAAATAACTGATTGGTCTTGATTTAGTGGGCCACAGCAAGGTTGATATGCTTTTTTTTTTTTGTAAACGGCTTCTCCTGACATTTACCCGGCAAACCGCAATGTGTAAAACAAACGTTCAGCTGTCTCAACTTCCTTCCTCATAAATCTTTCTCCCTGCCTTGAGCTCACTGCTTTCCTGCCACCTTGATTGTAGATAGCAGAATAATGTGAAACCACTGGGATGAATGTGTGTGCGTGAACAAGACAAAAAAATACAGGCGACAGGTTGCTCCATAGTGCTACTAGTGCTACCTTTTTAATGATACATTGATGGATGTTTTTCTGCTGGCCTCTTGGGGGCAGAAGAATAACAAGCTGACAGGAACACAACCCTCTCATCACTTTTATGGAGTTCTAAAGCCTAATGTGTAACAAGCAAATTGCCTGTTTTCACACATAGAAGACAAGGAGATTTTATTAGATTATTAGCATTAATTTGAAACATGATTAAAAAAAAAAAAAAAGAGTGTTAATGTTCAAACCGTAACATTAAATTCGTAGGAACTAAAAAATGTCCAAGAAGCGGTGATAATTCTCAGGGGGTTCGTCACTGCGAGCGACCCCTTACACATTACACCATTGTCTGCAGTGTGTATTTCAGATAAGACACACAGTCCCACTGCACACACAAGCAGAAACACAGAAAGTGTGAAAAGATTTATAACTCCCAACTGCCTTCTTCCTCAGGCGTTGCCTCCTCCTTCATAACAACCCTGCTCAGCTCATGAATATGCAGACGCTCGGTGTTTCAGCTCATATAGCGAAGGCTTCTCAAATCTTCCATTTATGTCCGAAGATTTCCTTTGCTGCTTAAGCTACTCCACGAAGTTTCACCCGATCAGTCATATTTAAGTTACTGGGCGTTTTTGTAGCATTTTATGCACCAATGTGCATCTGAATGTGTGTGTTGTTAATATTATAGAGCCTATAGGACAGATAATGACCTATTACTCATCGGCAGTCGTGCTTCTCTATTACAGTGAGTGACCTCCTGTTTTTTATCAACGCTGGCTCCGCCTGTCGGGTTCGGCTGTGCAGGAGAGCAGCCAGAACGCCTCGGATGTGTGCACCTTTCCTTTCAAGTGGTTCATGTGTGATGTGGAGATAAAAAGGACGGCTGGCAGGTTCTGATTGGACGAGCGTTTTCATCCACATGCCTCTGACAGCGTCGGCCCGTTTGCATGATAAGCAGTCGCCCATCGGGAAAGACTGACTTTTCCATCTTCGGTCTGCCTCCGTCACCCTTTCTCTCTGTCTCTCGTCCCTTTTCTTTCTGTTAAGAAAGGGAGTCTTGATTCATGTGAGTCACGGTTTGATTTGGCAATAGAAATAGTTTTTTGATTCAGCTGCCAATTTCAGGATCTACTCCATATTCCACTGTGCACTTATAAAGGTGGCGTGGCATAAAAGCAGAGTATGAGTGTCCTTGAGATTTGGAGTTTTAATATATGAAAAGCTTTTATGACTGCCCAAATTGCAATAATGGGAACACACAAAAAAAAGTATTCATGCAAAATGTGTACAGATATTAATATGTATATTTTTTTATTTCAATTTCGAGTGACTTCAATATTACAAGTTTTCAAAAAAATGCATGCATAATTAGTCTGGGTGCCTTTTTATTTCTCTTATCTTGTATTATTTCAGAATATTGTAAGTTGATTTGATTTTTCTAATCTTCAGTAATTATTCCATTCAAATTAACGGCTGCTTGCTCTGTGCTTTTGTGAGTTAATATTTAATACCTGGAAAAAGAAACTGATAAGCTCTTCTGAAGGTTATTCAGTGTGTTAATCTCTGTGTATAGAAGCTCCTAGTGTAAATAGGTAAATGCAATGATTCAAAATACAGCATTCATGAGAACAAAAGGTTTCAAATCGAGATAAATGGCTCTCCAGTCCGCGGCTGTCATGGTGTGTTCATTTTGTGAGGACACGGAAGAACCAGTTGGATGCTGACTGCGTTTCCCAACTGCAAAATGAGTCTTTAATGCTTTGTTTTGTTGTTGCTTTCATCACCTGGCTCTCCGGGCCAGCAGTGATCTGCTCTGCTGGTTCCAGTGAGATTATCTTGAAAGCACACTGGGCACATGACATACTACCTCCTATCTCCTGACAGCCGCAAGATGAATTTAACATGTACAGAACAGATATTTGCTGTCTAAATGTGTTTTGTTTGTGTGTTGTAAATATTGGAGGTGGGATACGTTGCCTCATTTCACTCTGCACACACGAGGGCCATCGTGGTTACCGTGACGATGCAGACGAAGGGACGGCGTGGAGCAAGCTGCCTTAAATTGAGGGGACGTGGATTTGAGCCGTTGTTGCTGGTGCTTAATAGCTTACCGGCACCAGAAGCTGATCCGTAACTGACACTGTACTCTGATCTCCATGTGGGCGGAGTCAAGCAGGAAGAGACATTTCCAGCAATATGATCAATACGGTATTCCGACATAATAATAATGGATGGTCACTTAGCATGTACGTGTGCATTTAGTAGAGGAAATAGTCCATTGGTCTGCACATTTCTGCACTTCCTTCCGGCCCTTGCCATGTAAGTGTGTGCTTGACCCCCACTTTACTTTAGTGGCTATAATATAAACAACATTCAAACTGGAGAACTGAATGAAGTGTTTAAACTTTTATTTTTATTTTTATTTATTATCTCCTGCACCTCAGCTTTAAAGCATCGTTCTGATGTTTCTGCATGAGTTGGTGTCATAAAAACCTGACATTACCTCTAAATTCAAAAAATATACCACTTTTTTTCCCCCTTTCAGATAGCTAGTCATCGCTGTGGGTTGTAACTAATCTAAAGCATATAAAAACACTGGTATATGGTGTTTTAAAAACAACAGAAGGCTGCTTTATCTGCATGGCTTCCCCCTCCCCGCAGTGCTTCTGCCACCTGTGACTTCCAGTCAGCCTGGCTCCCCGTGGAGATCAGAGGTCCAGGCGCCACCCTCGGAGGAGGAGCAACTGTTTGAAGCAGCTCTGGATGCAGCCAGCCATCGAGTCTCCAAGCATCTTATTTTCCATCTACCACCTCTTAAACTCCGTTACCACCTCCCGTCTCAATCAAGCATCTTATTGAAGGCAGCATCTGCCTCCCCAGCGAGGTAAACTGAGCAGCACCGATGTAATGAGGTGTGGCTCGAGTGTCTTCGTCTTCACACCCAGTGGTGTGCCGCTGACGGACCTGGTTCAACATCAAGCTGTAATTAAGAGGCTCGCTCGCTTGCTGCTGGATCGTTGTTATCCCAGAGAGAGACAGCCGGCTTTTACCAGGATGACAAGTGAAACAAAGAGGTGCATTACTGCCCCCCCCCCCCCCCACACACACACACACTCCTCTCTGTCACATTTATATATATATCATCTCTTGCATTTATTCTCCAGTTGAATGCACACACACATTTTGTGTTTTCAGTTGTTGCCATGGAGCCGTAGCATGCTGGATCCACGTTAGCGCTGCCGTTTTTACTTTGCTACCTTTAGTAAGTGTAGATGGTAGAGAGGGAGATGATGAAAAAAGTCTTCGGACTGCCTCGGCTACGTCCTTGCAGCACGGCCGGTAGCTTTGACCATCTCCTGATGCCTTGCTGTCGCTGACCGGCTGTCAACATCACGCTTTTTAACTCCCTTCTCCTGACACAGCGGTGCCTCGAAGCTCTCACACTTACCTTAATGGAGAAAAAAGAAAGTGAAGTGCACATGCCTGCTGGTTTTATGTGTCTTTTTACCTTCAGCCTCAGTGTTTTAAGTGAAGAGCAAGGACAACCAGCGAGATAAGGGGGGGGGGATTGAAACAAACATTTCTCTCTCAAGCTCAGAGTTATTTTTTTGCTGGCTTTTCATTGTAATTTCCAAATGTCTACGATTACGACGGTTAAGTAAATGACAAGGTCTGTGTGGTAGCTTACAGTCAATAAGACAGCATTAATAATCACCGAGCAGGGGAAACCATTGTAGCAACAACATTATTGGCTGCTGGGGATGATTTAAGGTCAAGTACTTGTGAAACTGCGGCTCCCTAGTCGGGTCTTCCTGACTTGTGGCCTGCAGGGTTTTAGAGGCCTGACAGGTGGTTTTTCAGAAGGTTATATTTAATCCTTCCATGTCCCCTTCTCCTTTTATTTGTTTTAAATGTTCCTACTGGAGCGCATAGCGTTACAATTGCCAACAGCTGTAGGCCTTGCTGATTGGCTTATTTCTTGTTGCCTTAATAGACGTGCCAGATTAGCAGTTTGCTGCACTTCTACTCGGTTTTACCTCTTCCCTCCTTCACACATATTCAGCCAGTCTATCCGCCCTGTGCTGTCACGGCCGACATCCCACAAGGAGCCCTGTCGTGCTTGCAGTAAATTAGTCCGTGTATCAGAGGAAAGAGCCTCGCCTCGCCTTCCTTAACCAGCTGCATAACGACAGACCTTCTGGGGAGGACACTGTCAGAGATGCTGGCTCCTTTTTAATAACACGGAAGAATAAAAGAGTAGTCTCGAGAATAATTAGGATAGATGATTAAATGCTTGGTTTAATTATGATTAACAGTGACACATTAAAGGTCACTGCATTGTCATCTGATAAAAGTCAGACCAAAGAAAAGTATATATATATATATATAAACTCACATAATATCAGGTAATGATCATTGACCACTTATTTTCCCTGTCCATCAGCCCATATATTGTACTGAACGGACGAATATGTAAGAGTGATGAAGACCACTCAAAGAGCTGTGCGACGCAGATCACTATAAATTACACGAAAACAAGAAAAGTGTAATGTATTGCCATTATCAAACATGCTATTTTACATTTGAATTTTGAACTTCAGAACATTCAATAAAACAAAGTTTGTCTGATGAAATGAAAATGCATCGATGTCGTCTAGATAATTAGAAAAAGTCAGAATAGCACCTCAAAGTTCTCTCGACGGGATGTTCTGGACAGAGAGTTCTGTTTCAGGGATTAACTATTAGTCTTATTATTTATTTATTCACTGATGCCACTTCTACCACCTGATGTCTGACACTGCACAGTCGACTATTCAAATTAAAGGAGAAGACCTTGTTCTGTTCAGAATGTGCCCGAGAGGTTGAGACAGATGCTATTTAGAGAGCTACATTTAAATAGGAATTAACATCAGCAACTAAGCCCTCATAAACATAATACTCAACTGAAACTTTTTCAGTTTCCGAATAGAGCAGGAACATTTAGAAATATTAATATAATTATGAAATATTCAATTAAATCTTCTCAAATGTGAATATTTGGTATTTTGGATGGAAATATGCATATTTGCATTCCCCATTCAATGCACAACCTTTTCAAACAGCATTAATTATTAATAGTGACTTGTGTAGCCCAAAGGTGTAGCTGTATGTGAGCACTGTTTGCTACCCCCCCCCCCACACACACTCCCTCTGACCCACTTGTTTAACATACCCATTATATAAAGCTACACTTCCCGCCTCTTTCCAAAAACCCATCAAAGCAAACTCGATCCACTTTCCTTCTCACCTCCCGATTCTCCACGCCATCATGTCCATGCATACGATTTGGAGCAACTTCTCTTCCAAAGTTGGAAGTCCAGTTCAGAAGGTGACGATATATATATATATATATATATATATATATATATATATATATATATATAAAAAAAAGTTGTCCAGGATCATCGTTGTTGTGGGTGCCTCGTGTCACAGACTGAATTTACCTACATATGATGAAGGAGATGGAGGCTGGAGTGAAAAGTTGATGCTGAAAAAATCCATTCGTCAACTTTCTTATGGATCGTCTTCAATCTTTTAACCAAGCCTCACTTGGTGGGAGGAGATTTAAGGCTTACTTGCATAAACCCGGAGAAACACCGAATGCAGTACAGCTGCTTAATCCGCCTGTATTGGTTGTTGGAGGTTGTTTTCTTTGTCAGTTTTTTGACTTGCTGTTTGTCTTGTCTTATCTCCGAAGGCCCACCGCAGCGGCTTCTTTTTTTATTTAGGCAGGTTAATACTCTTGACTGTGCTCTCTATCTTGGCAGTGCAGCCCAGGCCTCGTTGGCGGGGCTTCACAGATCTTATCGGTCCTGATTGCAGGGCTCCCGTTGTCTTTCAGGTCTTCTATTATTTCATTGACCAACATGCTGCATCTTTTTTTCCTGGAGGTCCTCTGCCTGCGGTAATTTGGTCTGCTGCAGACCCGGACTTGTTGACGGACATTGCTTTCTTCTTGTGATAGAGCGGTGACCAGAAACCCACCCCATCAAGCCTCTTTTATGTGGGTTTAAATGATGTTGGCGTTGCGTGTGCTTGCACAGATTGTTTTGGCTGTCAGGGTTATTGTCTGCCAGCTCATGTGGAAATATATTGGCTGTGAATAACGAAAGAGATGAATGACTTGTTTTCATTTTCTATTCTTACTCCTCTGCCCACACAACATTTACTCCTGCTGTGTTCAAGATGAGGGCTTTGTATACAGCTTTGGCAAAGAATATCCACAAACTGCAGTTTGGAAAGTTTTTTTTTTAGGCTGTATTCCAACACAGTGGTACAAAGAGATGTTAATCTTAAAAAAGAAAAAAAAAAAAGTTTCTTTTGGCCATAAACTTGTTTCGCATTTTACAACATTTTGCATTTGATGAATATAAATGTTAGTTATATCCTTTTGTTGGAGCAGCTTTATGTTTATCTGGAGGCAGCATAGCCTACTCAGCTTTTCACTACCGTTGTGGATGCTCAGTCACAATAATAAGCCGTAGTACATAGGCCCGGCTTTGCCAGTCATTGTAATGGGACCCTTGAGTCAGGTCCTTGTTAGCTGATGCACAATAAGCTCCAGCCTAATGAAGTGTAAACCAGAGATCTGGGAGGCTGCGAGGGGGGGGGGGGGGCAGATGAATATGGCCGACAGCCTTGGTGTTTAGTGGAGAACTCAATGCTAATGCTATTAGCCAGGAGGTCAGTCCATTTCACATCACCCCCGCTCAGTTTATCAGCACTTCATAATGTGCTGGATGTAAGGGCACGCCGTTGAAACAGTTGATCAAGCTCGAGTGCGATATCTCTCCCGAGGATGAAAAGAGTGGGAAAATGGGTTCACAACAGACGTGCGGTTTGATTGCAGCTGCGTTGGAAATAATTGCAGACCTTCTGCCCTTAACAGGCTTCCTCTGTGTTAAGGTTTGTCCAGCGCGGAGCATGGCGTCTCCGTTGAGCCTCCATCTGGCCGGCTGCCTCCTCACTTCCTCTGCGTTCATTAACAGTCCATTTGTTGCTCCTGCCCCGAGGAGCCTTCCTCTCGCTGCTCGCTCACTCAGCTCCTCCTAATGCTGCTGATGAGCCTGTAATGTACAGCTGGTGCACTTCACGAAGCCCTATTAAGCCTCAGCACTTCTTGCACTTTTAGTTTTTACCGGTGTTTTTTTTTAATTATCCATCTCTGATTTTTTTTTTCTACCTGCAGAGCTGTTTATACAGATCTCATTTGCCATTTCTTCAAATACTAATAAATATCTTGTGATTTTAAGAAACAATATTTGTGTAGAAATGCATGATATGCAATATTCATGTGCCATTCCTATTGTAAGACACTGTTAGAATCCATAACAAACCATTTCCCCATGTGTTAACCCCTTATGATCCATCCTAATGCATGTTTAATGCATTAACTGATTGTAATTCAGAGAAAGTGCTATCGTTTCACGATAGCTCTTTTCTGAAGGTCTGTGACTTTTTCCTGGCGTGTTTGCTTGCACACCCGTGCACAAACACACAAATTAACCCTTGGCATGTTTCTCTTCTAGCCAACGCCGGGGCCTGTTTTCCTAAACAAGGTAACTCACCGGGCGAACGGCTCCCTGCTCTTTTTTATCACACTTTCAGTTCATTCGCTTTTCCAGTCACATATTCTTTTTTTTTTGTGTAACCATACCTTCTGGCTGTCTCCGTTCCCGTCCTGTGTGCCTTCCTCCTCGGGCTGTGTTACCTGTCAGTTAGAGGGCTGATGAAAGGCCGAGGGCTGTCAGAGTGATGCGCCTCCTTAAAAGTGGACAGCAGAATCAGTGACGTCCAGACAAGTCAGTGAGAATATGTGGAGAAAAGTGGCAGAGGGTGTCATGGGATGGAGGGGAAAGCTCGGATAGACGGATAGAAGTTGGTGCCGAAGAGTCAGAACAAGGACATTTAGGAACGAAGTGTTCCCTTCTGATTTTTAATCACCTCAATTTCCTGTGTTTTGTTTTCCTCTGTTTAAAAAAAAAACAAAAACATAAGCCACTTAAAATGACAAGCAGGCATATCACAATGGAATATCCAGCAACGCAAATTCAGTTTGAGCCTTCAGCTTCCTTTGATCCATTGCAGAAGCATTTTACTTTTCTCATTTTTCTTCCCTTCAGAACTTGGAATCAATAATTCTGCAGGGAACTGCTGCGTCCTGGTGGCAAATCGTCTAACATCCCATTTCTCTCTCTCTCTCTCTCTCTGTCTCTCTCTCTCTCTCTCTCTCTCTCTCTCTCTCTCTCGTCCCCTCTGTACCTTTATTTTTTCCACTCTCATTCCCTCTGCTCCATTTGTTTCCACCTCTGTGTGTGCCCACACTGTGTGTTTGAACATCTCCACCCTGAAATCCTTCTGCATGCTTGTGTGGGTGGTGATTCACCTCTTTCTTCCTTTCTTTCCCACCCCTGCCTTCTCTTCTTCCTTTCCTCTATCCTTTCCCTCCGCTCTCCTGTCCTCGTTTCCCCCACAGATCCCGAGCGTGGCGGCAGTCACATGATCTCCACAGATGACTTGGAGTATCCGCGAGAGTACCGGACGCTGGGCAACAGCGCCCGGCGCTTCTCCAACGTGGGCCTGGTGCACACGTCGGAGCACCGCCACACCGTCAGCGCCGCCCAGAGCCTGGAGGCCCTGACCAACCTGCACAAGGCCGACATGGAGCGCAAGAGGGACGCCTTCATGGACCACCTGAAGAGCAAGTACCAGCAGCAGCAGCAGCTGCAGCATCCGCATCACAGCCCACACCACACCCCACCATCGCCCTCACCCTCCCACGCCAGCATGAGGGGGACGTCAGAGCGGTCTGCACGAGAACAGGTGAGGGTTTATTATTCTACGGAAGGGTCATTGTCAAATGTATTAGTAAGTAGATATATTTATTAAGTCCGTTTTTCTCTTTACTGCCATTTGGAGATAAATCGCATTTCTTTTGATGTTCAGAACGCGTTTCTAAGCGGTCGATTGTGTCAATTTGGTGAAAAATGACTTCACATCTAGAGTCATGAAGAACACGTTTACACAGTGAGGGTCCAGTCAAATGTACTCTATAAAATTCAGAGTGAGAGCAGAACAATACTTCACATTGTGCTCATTTATATAATTGAGAGAGAAAGTAGATATCCGAGGGAAGGCTGTCAGGTGGTCGGTTATGAGAGGCCTTCATTAAAGTGTCACAGCCCAGCTTTTCTTTGTTTCTCTGCTGCCAGAACCTGCAGAACTCCAGGTACAAAGAAAGAAGGCATAGATATATTTGACTGCACATAAACAAATGCAGTTCTCAGAGCATTGTTTGTTTTCTTTCTTTTTTTAAAAAAAAAGTGGTAAATTCAACGTAATGACGTGACAGAATGTCAGGAGAGAGAGAGTGAAAGGGAGACGGAGTGTGTTGAGGGAGGGAGGGTTGTTGAAAGGCAGGTGGAGTCCATAGTTGCCGTGGCAACCACTCCCATAAAAGGCAAGTAGGGATATCGCGTTGCAAAGGTCACGTTGTGTAGAGAAGCAGGAGTTATACAATGATGAAGACGGAAGGGAGAGAGGAATGATGAGGCGACAGTTAAAAAAAAAAAAAAAATTAAGCCTGGGAGAGTGGACGGATCCTAAAGTGACAGGGTATTTTTACTGCACGGGGGAGGAAGCAGCAGAGCCCAGGATTTCTTGTCATCTCGTGGATGTGCAGAGCGTGGACGGAGAGGACGGAGGGAGGGGGGTGGGAGGAGCTAGAGAGCAGCGCAGCAGCCAGTCAAGCAGCCCGCTGCTCAATTAGCCAGCACCAGCAGGGGCAAACCACCCATCTGCGAAGGAGTTAATCGGCTGGTGTTGTAATGAATTAAATAAAGAGTTTCCGCCGCATGTGCTACTGGAGAGCAAGACGGGGAGAGAGAGAGAGAGAGAGAAAGAGAGAGGGGGAGCCTGAACGAGGGAGAGGGGAGGGAGGGTTAGAGAAGCATAGGGAGGGAGAGTCGGGCAAAAACGCGATGAGGATTCGCTGCACCTGACGGACAGCCTGGGATGACTGGAGTGGTGGACAGGCACAGGTGCACTGCAGGTGAGACTGGACTGGAGGCATGCAACTGGAAGCTGGCGGCTGTACAGAGATGTGTGTGTGTGTGTGTGTGTGGGAGAAGGATGTGTCAGCTGGGATTGGATTCCACGCCTGTTGTGTTTATTGTGGTTGTTGTGGTGACAGTGTGCATATGCTCAGCAGGCTGGGCTGAAGGCTGAGTGGACGGGACTGTAAAGTGTCTGGATGAGCGTTAATCTGCCGTGCAGACTAGTGGAGGTGTTTTTAAAACGGAGAGAGGACGGAGGAAAGGCTGCGGTAACGTTGAGACACCAAACTGAGGGAGAAAGAGTAAGAATGGTTGTGATGGGTGGGGGTGGGGGTGAGGGGGGAGTGTGTGCACAGAGAGGATGACGGCATGAGAAAGAGACGGGGGGGCGGAGGAGGGGTGAAGTGCAGCCTGCTTTACATGCCGGTCAGGTAATGCAGCGCTACACTCTTGTGAGGCTACGTCCTTCTGTGTGCACATACACGCCTGTGTGCAGACGTATACACGGCTGCCTTAAACCTGCATTTAGCCCCTCGGCCCCCAAGTTTAATCTGACACCTGAAAAAATACACCACTAACACCGTTCTCTCGGGTTTGCAGCGTCTTTAATTCCACGGGAGGTTAATAAAGTACATTTAAGCTAAGTAGCAGAGCCTCAGTGAAGAGTTTGATCCATCATCAGGGATTGTGGCTGAAGGAGTCGGTGTGATAAAGATTATAGACGGTTTAAAACCGTGGGTAGAATATAATGTCTGCAGAGAGAAACGGATGGATTGCAGCAGCGACAGGACGGTGAATTGTTGAAGGGGCCCTCTCCAGTTTGTGCTCACACCTCTAAGTGCAGCTTTTGCAACTCAAAGTCAAATTTCAGTGTATCTGCAGTTATCAGCGGAGCAACGGTTAAAACGGCGCAAGGCGGCGTGGAATGAATGTGTTTACTTTACCTGAGGACTGTGAGTACGCCTCATTACAGCGACAAACGGAGACACACTGGCAGACGCACAAGACCACAAATCACGTCTGAACCATGAGAGCCAGTCCTCGGCTTTGTGGGGGAAAATAAAATCATTAACTGAATAAGTGAACAGCGATTATTTATGATGCACCAACGGTGCCCCTGAGCTGCTGTCAGTCCAACAGATTGTCAAGGACGGAGCTTTACTGACTGAATGAATGACTGACATGTGATCAGGTCGTCAAGGCCGACGCAACTCCGACCTCACCTCGTGTATTATCTTATCTGTGAAAGTAAACCCATTTATCCCTGACCTGTCACCCCCGAGTCTTAGGGAGAATTAAAAAACTTTTTATGAAGTAAGACAAACAGCCTTTTTTTATGTAAAGGCCTTTTTTTTAATTATCATCACATTAACCCATAATGGAGAAATTAGTCATTTTAATCCTCCTGGACATTATAGGCCATTAAAAAAAGAACAGAACAACCAGCTACGTGACAGGAATTGTCGTCAGCATCACATGAAACAGTTGTATTTAGTAATTGCTTTGACATATGTTGGTAGAAATGTAGATGCTTTGGGCGAGGAAGAAGAAGCGTGGGTGGAGATTATGCTCCATATCATTTTGAGTGTTCCACTTGTCTCAATGCCAGCAGGTCTAAGCGGATAGATAGACTTTTTTTTAAAAAGTATAAACAGCAACACATTATTTGGTGGGCAGAATAATGCACAATAAAATGCCTTAGAATCGCTACTACTTTTCAGAATGAAGCTTTTACTGTTTTCGGTCTCAGCTAATTGAACTCTGTTTTTCTAATCCTGGAAAGCAGAGTTGTAATGGCTTTCATTATGTCGCCCGCTATGTGTCCATCTAACTCGTATTAATGTACCAAAGTGTTGTGTCCCATTTCCATACTATTGCTCTATTATTACGACTGCTATCAATTCAGTAAGTGTATGCATACGAAATCAGCGTTGTTTGGATTTATTCCAAGCAGCACACTAGCAGAGCAGCAGCTCCCGTTCTCTGTCAGGAGGTGTTATGTGAAGTGACAAAATCCAGTCATAAAAATGACTTTTGAGCGTCCTGTCGGTTCAATATACTCAGTTCTCCCTGCGTGCATTCCTCATAGTAACAACGAGGAGTTGCCCACTTGTAGAAGGCGGTAAAACAGCTTTAGGAACAACTTTGCAAGCGAAAAAATAACTGCTGTACATTTGGAAAACCCTTTTTGACGTCTCTTCGTGAGTGTCGTTCCAAAGTCACAGTTTAATTGACGCCCAAACAGCGTGTCATTTCCTGTTAAAAGGGTTAAATATGTTGATTTCTCGTATACTTTGGGACAAGTATGGCTTGGAGGGTGTCATGTAATGGATGTGTGAAGCACATCCAAAGTCAAAGTTTGACTGACATTTATGACACATTCTCATCACCTATTTGTGCAAAACCGGTGAATACTTCAAGCATACTACCTGCTTCTTTTTAGTATGTAGTACATGTAGTATACTAGTAGTGTGTAGTATGGAAATGGGACACAGCTCCAGGCTGTATAAATTCTGTGAATACTGATTACACTGTGTTAGAGCAGATGTTAGTTAATCACGCTGGGAAGCATTACCTCTTTGGATAAGTGTAATTATCAAAACCAAGCAAGAAGTCGCAGCGCAGTACGTTAAGAAGAGAGGGAAGGAAATGGAGAGCGACAGAAGAGCATAAAGAGAAGTGAGGCGAGACTCTCACCCAATGTCATCGGGGCCAAATGAGAGCGCGTTACGTGAAAGATTAGATTACAATAAAGTAATAATCGATTGGAAGTCGCTCACCCTGGTGCTCGTGTTTACTGAAATGACTGCGCTGTTGTTGAGACAGTATTAAAATGGAAAGCTGATGATGAAAAATAACACCAACTATCATAAATCAAAAGTTGCCTGTCACTTCTTTTTTCATCCTTGCACCGGGAGAGTAATGTGAGGCTGCATGGTCTTAAAATTGCCTGCAGATAAGAATAAGAACTAAAAAGGAGTTTGGATTAGAATTAAAATTCATGAACTCTGCCCAATCTTTTTTTTTTTTTTCCCATGTCATTATTGTCTTGGCCCGGTTTTGACTGTGGGGGTGATTACGTTTTAATGGGAAGCTCACTTCCTGAGGCCTCGGTCAACGTGCAAGCACCTTTTCATGCATGGCACAGGGGCAGGGAGGGCAAACGGATCGGGCTGAACAAATAAAGGAGCTGGAGGTGGAGAGATTCGGATGAAAAGAGCAGGGCAGGTGGACCGAGAGGGAGACGGAGCCTAGAGAAGTCTGGGAGAGAGGCCAATATCGGAACAACAGAGTGGGCTGCTGTTTGATTCAATTTCACTCTTTTCATTTCCCTCCCCCTTCACCGGTTACAGCCCACCGGGCAATCTTGTTTCAGGTGCGCTGTAACCCGATGCAAAACACAACCACCACCCCCTGCATATTAGCAATCGTACCTAAAGACTGTGGTTCAGATTAGGTGATGCTCTCAACGATTTTAATGAGTTTCATAGATCGCCTGTCAGAAAAGGAGCTCATTACAAGACTATAACTCAGGATATCGCAACCGATTATGCTTTTTAGGGGGCAGATGCATTCACCTGCAGTCCAACTCATTTCCTCTCCGGTCCAGCTTGTTCGATGCACCATTACGTTTTATTTCTTTATCAACCATTATGACCTAACTTTTCTCTTTCTGTCTCCCTCCTTTCCCTGTTTTGTCCTTCATGAATCCACAGCAACAGCCCAACTACTGGAGCTTTAAGGTCAGTGCTGCGTGTCTAAGTGTTCCTGTGCGCTTGTCATTGTCCTGTCCATTTCGTGTGTGTGTGTGTGTGTGTGAGTGTGTGATTACGTCAGACTCCTCGGGCATCATCAGCCCATCTCCTTGGCTCTCTGCTTCAACACCCAGCTCACTTGGCATAATTCGGTTCTTTGGGCTGTGTGTGTGTGTGTGTGTGTGTGTGTGTGTGTGTGTGTGTGTGTGCGTGTGTGTGTGTGTGTGCGTGTGCGCGTGTGAAGGGTTTGCGGTAGCAGAGGTGTCAGGGGTGGCGACAGCTTAAACTTCTCCAGCTCCATTTAATCTGCAGAAGACGATTCTCCCGGGATTTATGATACCTCAGGAAGCCGGCATTAATGGCTGGCAGCCATGTGACCTTGCTGAAGTATTACTCAGACTGACTGAGACATTAAGAAGACATTTCAGACGTGCCGCCGAGGCATTACTGAAATAATACAAAGACATTAGCGCAGAGGCCTGAGTCATGGAGGGGCTGCAGGGTGTATGTTATCCACAGGTTGCAGAGAGGAAATCCAGGCTGCAAGGCCAGCATCCACATGCCTTGAAAAGAGCTGAGCCGATTTATTAGCTGGCGTGTGTTTTAATGGGTTTCCCCTTTTGTTGTGGCAACCCACTGCAAAAAGGCTAACAGGAAAGTGGGCTATCTAAACAGAGCAAATGAAAGAACATATTGGTGTGTGTGTGTGTGTGTGAGAGAGAGAGAAAGAGAGCGAGGCCCAGGGCTTATCTGCTGTGTCGTCTTCCCTCAATCCCTGCTTACAATATCATTTGGACAGGTTGGAAATGTCACTGAATATCAATAGCCGTATGCCCTGACCCATGGGGAAGGCTAAGCAATTTACCCCTCACTCCCACAAGTACTTAAACCTCAAACAAGAGCGAAAATGTAATAGAATTCAGAGCCCAGTCTATAACATAAATCAGTTATAAAACACTCTCAGGGAGGTTTGCAAAGCCAGGTGGGTATGTGAGTTATAAAAAGTGAAGCTCAAACATCAAACAAACAAAATCTGATCATTGCTGAAAAGTAAATAATCAGATCTGAAAAAGAAAACATGTCTCTTCTAATACTCAAAAGATTAAAACGCTGAGCTTAAAAATAGAGCTGCACCTAACAATTTTAATTAACAAAAATTAACATATTCCATTTGTTTTGTCCATAAAATGTCAAAACACGGTGAAGAAATGCCGATCATAACTTCTTAGAGATATCTTGTTTTCAAAGTTTACAACTATTAAGAACACATGAAAGCAGAAAACAGGAAAACTGACTGAAGCGATTAATTGTTACCAAACTTGGTTGCTCTAAAATGTGCATGTCTCTTCTCTTTGCAAGAACAAGTTGCCGTTCCGCCAGCGACACGATGTTGCTTTGTAGCAGCCAGAAAGTGCATGAAATGAGGTAGTTTAATCACCGAACAGTGAGAGTTAGACTGTATTTATTGGCTCCTCAAGGTGCTGCAGCGGTAATAAACTGTAGAATGAAATGACCAAATTGGTCCAAGTGGTAACAGATCTAAAGCTATTTGCTTTCAACACAAAGCTGTTGTCGCCACCTTTTATGTTGACACCTCATCCGCTCCATTCTGCAGTAAAGCTTCTGAAAGCCCCCGTCCTACTCCCTCATCCCCCCAGCTCTAATCTGAGCGTGACTCGCCCCCTGGATTCACCTGCCAGCCTGAAAATAAACACAGACTACTATCAGCCTCGCACCACTCTTATTTTTCTTTTTTACCTGCAGGATTTTATAAGATAGTATTGTATTAAATACAAACATTTAAACTCTATTGCACTGGAATAAAGCACAGTTAAATATCAGTACACTAGCGCAGTTTAACTTCTAAAAAGAAATTGTCCAACCGCCATGACTTCTTTATTTTCTATCAGGAAAAAAAGAGAATAATTTCCTCCAATCTCGGCTGCTATCTCCCCTCTGGTGGAGAACGCCATTCTGCTCTCTTTTCTTCTGCACAAAATTATTAACATCGACACACAAGTCACAGCAATTTGGCAAAGCAATTTGTTCCGTATATTGATGACTCCAGGTATTACAAAGAGACAAGACTCTAAGGGGGTTGGGGGGGGGGTTGGGGATTGTGGGTGCAGGCGGAAGATTGGCCTGAGAGTTGGAAAAGATGGAGAGAAATAATGATAGCGGAGGAAGAGCAAGTGGATGCGAGAGATGAATCGATTTTAGGGGGCTGTTTTCTCCTTCCATTCTTCTAAAAGTGAGAGCCGCGGACTTCTTTTGTGTGAGGGGAAAAAGAGTCGGGTGGTAGTTAGGGGGAGAAAATGCACACGGCGGTAGCACAATCATGGAAACCTGGATGCAGCTGTGCCACCAGAGACAGAGGTGGAGGCCGAGCTGTTGATGCAAAAGCAGCTCGGCAAGAATCAGCGGCGAGGAGTGGACGGGTTGAGTGGCGAGATAAAAAGGGAGACGAGGAAGACAGACAGACACAAGCTCTTGAGGAGGAGGAAGAAGGAAAGGTGTCATTAGAAGGAGAAACAGAACATAAAGCTGGAGGGAAAAAATAACACGAGAGGGTGTGAATACTGTGATAAAGCACTTAACACCTGTCTCTGGTGTGAAACCCAGGAGCCGAACACCTCATTGTCATTTCACATGCATCTAGTCTGTCTCTGACATTTCTGGTTGATGTCTGCCAGAATGCCATGGAAATTACTACATTCATAGAAAAGATCAGAAGAACCCGGCAGCATCAATTATGTGTCCAGCTTACCTCTGGACTCCAGGACTCCAAACCACAGCCTGGACAGTTTTAAAGGCTCGCTAGTGTACTTTTACAGCAGTGGGATTTATCTATATTTGCTCCTCAAGAAGGTCACATGACGTGCTGAAATCTCAGAGCTTAAATTTGCCTCAAAGGCAGAATGAGTGGGATTTGTCAGTTGCGGTCGGTAAACACCACATTCAAAGCTGCCCCCCCCCCTTTTAAAAGTGTTCGCCTGACATCAGGTTTTTGAAAATATGGTCACCTTATAATTTGAGTAATTAAGATATGATGCAGTTCATATAGTGAAATAATAATAAATATTAAAATAATTTGACATTGAGAATAAAAGGCTTTATTAGAGTGACAAAACAAAATTCTGTTTTTTTCTATTTTGAAATGAATCCAGCCGATCGCTTGTTCATCATCCTTTAAAAGCCTGTTTTTCTGGACCTTTTGTGCTGGTTGTCATCATCAGCGTTGAAGTCTTGGATCGTGGGTCCCTCAAGTGACACCGACATCAGCTGGTCCATCATCTCTCAGACAGCTGGGTCCCGTCTTGCATGCTGCTGAAGACACACGTTTTGCTGTTTGCTCTCCCTGTTTATTTTTTACGTGCTGAAAAGGAAAGAATTGGTTGCCAATGGCAACCTGGCAACACTTACTGTCGAGTCCTGAGGGAAGGGTCTCTGCAGATACAGACTCACCTGTTGGCAGAGGTGGGAAGTAACAAAGTACTAATACTTGAGGAGGACTTTCAGGTATCTGTACTTTACTTGAGTATTTATTTTTCTGACATTTTACTTTTACTTTTAACGCAATCTGTACTTTCTACTCCTCACATTTTCTTTAGATTTCATGCATTTGAGGGGAATTATCGATTATTTTCTTTAAATTATCAATACGACACAAGTAAGCCTTGCAAAAACATACAACCAAGTAGAAATGGCCTGTACTTTTTCACTTTTACTTGAGTAAAGAAGTTGAATCAGTACTTTTATTTTTCCCAGTCTTTTTGAAAACAAGTGTCTGCACCTCTACTTGAGTACATGTGTTTTTCAAGAAAAAGAAAATGGAGTGTGTGCGTGTGAATGCGGAACAAGTAAGATGGTGGGAGGTTGAGTTGAGTGCTGTTTGGAGGCCAAGGTCTGTTATCATCCTGTTCCCTTCTTGCTCCTCTCCTCCACCGCTCTCTTATAACAGTGCAGAGTTCTAGACAGTAATTGAGTGCTGTTGAAAAAAAAGATACCTCTGACAGAAAATGTTGAGGTGGGGGGGGGGGAGAAAGAAGCAGGTAGAACCAGTTTCCCTCAGACTCATCATGTGTAACACTGGCATGTCTGTTGGACCAGATGCATGGCCAGATGGTGTGTTTGCATATGATATGTATAATGCAAAATGACTGCAGAGAGATATTTCCAGTTTTCATAACACACAAACCACCAATATGGAAGCGAATGTTTTGTAGCTTGTTGAAGGAAGGCGAGCTGACAAAGAGTGTATCTAACGACAGCTGCAGGACGATTACACACATTCTTACATACAGGTCTCATTATCGCCTTCAGCAGCACGTTTGTAGTAGAACATTAATCATTCACATTCACGCAGGCCTGCTTTAGCTAGTTCACAATTGTTTCTAAAATATTTAGTCTTTAAACATTGTGGGACACGAGTTCAGTCTTGCAGCACCGTCTTCTCAATTCCCTTTTCGTTTTCTTGGAAAGCTCCAACTAGGTTATTTAGCCTTGTTTTAAAATTCTTGCATTCACTCGTAGAAGATATTTGAATCGCACTTGCAGGGGGGGATTAAAAAAAAAGAGCAGATAGTCTCAGATGAAATCTCCTTTCATTGACATGTTTAAGACATGATGGTCTTCTCATCTTTCACCAAATATATCTCTGGGTATTACTTCTCCTGAGTAATGGCGTTTGGCTCGGGCTGCTGTTTCCACTACAGATCCACTTCCAAGTTGGATAAGTAATTTGTTGAGTTAACTGCCTCTTTTTCCCTATCTTGAAAAAAAAAATGTTTTCGTTTTTACAGGAATAATTGAGTGCTGGATTTGAATATTGAGTTAGAGGACGAGATGATAATGTTAAGCTCCCTTGAGTAGTCGGTTTGCTTGGCAGATGTGGCCTTGTTCTGCCACAATTATCACGACGCGCGTTATGTGTTTAATTCTGTCACAAAAGTGTGAAAATTACAATTAGATATAGGGAAAAAAATAGATTTATAGCATCTCACAGCGACAAGTTTGAAGCTTTTTTAACACCAGCTCCCACTGAAAATGACCTATTGCTCTGTTGCTTGTAGTGTAAACGCAACAAGAATCGAATTAATTCAAAATAAGACAAGATAAAATGCGAGCCCTAACCTGTGTCGCCTGAATCATTCACATCCCACTGTAGCTGGCCAGAATATGACACACTGCAGTATGTGCTGCTCCTCTGCTGCTGCTGTTGACTGTTGTTGTTCAGTGTGGCCACAGTTTAGATAAATGAGCCTATTAGAAAACACAGAGGGGGTTATCTGTCAGCATCACCGTCCCTCTGCATGCTCAGACACCGCCTGCCACCACTATCACTGGACACCGCTATCATGCGAATGTGTGCGTGTGAGAGTGAATTATGTATGATAGCGGCAGGAGGGAGCGCACGTTCTGAAAGGGATTCTTCCACTTCTCAGTCGTGATGGGGGATTTGTAACTTGCCTCGTAAACCCACGTGTGATAGCGTAGCAGTTAATTTAAAGAGCAAATTACCAGTGACGGAAGCGGTTACATGTCGCCGTGGCTCATTTAGTTTGGATTATTGGACGGAAGGCAGAAATTAGTCCATCAATTGATTTGAAGTTAGATCACTTAACTCACTGATGAATTAGTTGCATGAATAATTGTTGATGATTTATCAAGCGGCTAGACTTGGAGACCAACGCCCTGCTCGTTGCTCTGTGAGGCTCTGCTTAGACACAGTGATGCTCTGAGCTAAATGCTAACGGCAGCATGCTAACATGCTCACAGTGACGACATGCTAAACTTAAGCAGGTGTTGTTTACCATCTTCGTCATCTTACTTTAGCCAATTAGCATGCCAACACATGTAATTAGCACTTAACATAATTCAATGTTGTTTTGCAAATTCAACCAGGAATGTCAAAATTTCCTAGCAATCCATCTAATAATTCTAAATAATTTATCCAGCATGACAATTTAATCTGATTTATTCTAAACTGAATAACTTTTGTGTTTTGCACTATAGGTCAAAAAAATTAATTTGAAGATGCCTACAAAATTATTTTTATGGATTAATCAATGGAAAAAGATGTATATGGATATAATCTGTAGTTTAGTGTGCAGTGTGGCTTCCTGTCTTACTACCCAATTAAGAAAATCATAAATACATGTGTTGTGTGTCGTTTGACGAAGGGAGAGAAGGGAATCCTCAGAAAGGCTAGAAAACTGTTGTTCGTGGTGCAAGGAGGAGGAGACCAGCACAGCTACTGTACTGTGGCTAAGGATGTATCTGCCTGTACGATCCAAACAACCAGCAGACAGCATTCTGGGAGCTCATTACAGAAGCCTCTGGGCTGGAGGAGACGCTACGGCGGTGGGGGATCAGGGAGCCAGTTCAGTGGGCTCAGCCCCAGCTGCACTAACAGTCTTTCAGTGAGAGACGCCTGGGCGTAGGCCAGCAGGATAAACCGACAGTGACAGCCCGGGATTTGCCTGAGCGTCTCCTCCCATCCCACGAGCGTTCATTTAAAGTTCCTGGCGGCACAGGGACAAGAGTTTGGGATGCGGGCGAGCGGGAGGTGTGCAAAGACGAGCAAAACGTGACATAACTAATGCTGAGTTTCCTCACCCACCATCACCATCCGGTAGGTGAATCACGAAGGCTGATGCCCTGGTGTGCTGTGCCATTTGAGAACAATTATATTGTTCTGTTCTGCAGTATTCAACTGATGTGAGATACTGTGACGCTGGTAATTCTCAGTGAATGGCTGCTAGCTAATTCCTCGTCAAGGTCCCGTTAATCTTGTTATGTGGTTGATTGTTTGGTGTCTCATTGTGTGCTCTCTTCCTGTTGGTCTTACTCCATCCGCCCCGTCCGATCCATTCTCCCTGCCTGCATTTCACCTCTCACTCAATGATTTTGTGTCTTCTCCCCGCTGCAGAGCCGCAGTCCACGGCATTCCCAGTCTACCCAGTCTGGGCTTGCCGAACAGGCCGCCAAGCTCTCCTTCGCCTCGGCTGAATCCCTGGAGACCATGTCAGAAGCGGACATCCCCATTGGGTTCAACCGGATGAACCGGTTCCGCCAGAGCCTGCCGCTGTCCCGCTCCGCCAGCCAGAATAAGCTACGATCTCCAGGTTAAGATCTGCCAGGCTCTGTTGCAACACGCTGGTTGGACTCCAGGCAGATTTGCAGCTGTGTGTTTGTGTGTGTGTGTGTGTGTGTGTGTGTGTGTGTGTGTGTGTGTGTGTGTGTGTGTGTGTGTGTGTGTGTGTGTGTGTGTGTGTGTGTGTGTGTGTGTGTTTACCTTGTGAAGCTGGACATGTGCACCACTTTGAATGGAAGAAAGCTTATTTTCTCACCTCATTTTAATCTGCTACAGAGAACTGGAGAGTAGTGATTCCTTAAACAACTTTCTTGACCTGTTGAACTTTTATACAGTGTAGACACAATGTATTCCAAATATAATCACACCGAATGTGTGTATAGTTTATTTTATTTACCATGTAATTATTAATTTGATGATAAATCTGCACACCTGTGTTAATCCTGCAGGACTGAGGATATGTTTTCGTGCAGGTTTACTACAAAAGTGCCTTGGGAGTGCAGAGCGGATTAGTGTGAGTGTAAGAGTGGTGTTACGTCAGGGACAGTGAGATAAAAAAAAAATAAGAAGAAAGAGTGGCTGTAAAACTGAAGTGGCAGTGACTGATGAAGCCTATGAGTTCAGACAGAAGTAGATCCCTCCTCTCCATGTCTCTCTACTAACCACTTTGTCTTCTTCTCTCCCCAAATCATCTGCAATATTTGACTTCTTTTGCTTGAATTTTAATCTCTGGTCTTTCTTTGCTTTGTTTGTTGTTTTTGTTTGTCACTCGGGTGTATGAAGATGAATATGCAGGTTAGTCAGGCATCAGACTCATTTTGAATCTATAAAATCAATCTGACAAAGTTTTTCATGAAGTTGGCCTGTTTTGAGGTAAATTAATATCCATTATTGCATTCAGGAGTTTTAGTTGAAATTGCCATAAACATGCATCTTTGCACCTTAGCTGTGAGTTGTCACATCGGTACCAAACTCTCACATTCAGAAAGACAGAACGGGTGATTCTCTGTCAGCGATCATTCATGCTGATATCTGATGATGAAAATCGTTCTCCGGATCTTTCATCAAAATTGAAACCACTACATCTTTCAAAATGGCAAAAAAAAAAAAAAAAAAACGGTACAACATCTGAAAGAATTGCTTTGCTTGTTATTTAATTTTTTTTCCTGACTCAAATCTACGCTCTCTTTCAGGCGTCCTGTTCCTGCAGTACGGAGATGAGACGCGTCGGGTTCACATCACCCACGAGCTGAGCAGCCTGGACACGCTGCACGCTCTCATCGTGCACATGTTCCCTCAGAAGTTGACGGCCGGTATGCTGAAGTCGCCCAACACGGCCATCTTGATCAAGGACGAGGCGCGCAACGTCTTCTACGAGCTGGAGGATGTCCGGGACATCCAGGACCGCAGCATCATCAAGATCTACCGCAAAGAGCCCATCTACGCTTCCTACCCGGCGGCTGCACACCTGGCTAACGGAGACCTGAGGGTGAGGAGGAGGGAGCTGGGGGGGAGTGTGCACGTGAAGCGGGACTAACTGGGTTATTTTAGAGACAAGAATGCAGTGTGATGCCCTGCTAGTCTGCTGTTTGACAGCTGCCCTTTCAGTGAGAACCACTATAACGACGTACCTTTTGCTTAAAGAGCAGCAACGTGCTTCTATGTCAAGGTAATAGCGTATGTTATATTCCAATGGTAACTTTGACAGGCTGTTGTGTGTATGTGGGCTAGGAAATTTAACAGGTATTCCTCCTGGAAATGTATTTCTTATCTTGAAGTAGGCCATCTGTTGCTGTGCAGACACCGGAGAACAATGTTCCTGTGTGAAATGAGCATATTTTAACATCCACCGCTATTTCTGCTTCAGTGAAGATCAAGGAAGCCTGAGGGAGACCTTTTTTTTTAAATGATTTTATACAAAACCGTGTTCACCATCTGCATTATTCACACAATGCTGAGAATACAACAGCTATTAACCATGCAAACGGGTATTGAACAACTATTATGCTTGTGTACATTGTGTGTGTGTGTGTGTGTGTGTGTGTGTGTGTGCAGCACATTTTTAAGGGTTTGTGCATGCTTATATGCTTGTTTGTGTGAAAAAGAGACCGCTGACCATCTCCCATAAAGTGCAGAAGCACATCTATATTCTAATACACCCACAACATGAGTTAACCTTCACGGTAAGTGTGAGATCCACAGAATATCTCTGCTTTCTCTGCAGCTTTCCATTCATTTGCTAATGTCCATGTTGTGTCTGTGGCTGTCTTGTAGACCATGTCCATTAGGATGCGTCCATACAGTTTGTGCAAACTAGACCACCTCATGTAGCTTCGTAAACATACAGTATGTATATGAATGTATCCTTGGGCATAACGGCTCAGCAGCACAAACTCCTTCATCACGCTCCGGCGTTTTCTGTGTCTTACATTGCGACTCTTGACAAGGTTGGTTGGGCTGCGAGTGAAAAGGAGTGAAACAGGGACGAGTTGAGCAACAAAAGAAGTTATATGACAAGGGAAAACAAGAGTTGTTTGGCTTTCTTAAGCTGCAAAAATGAGGAAAAACACAACAGGAAGGGAACAGAGGTGGTTCGAAACAAAGCAGCGGGGCTTGTTTAAGGACGTCAAGAGGAAAGCAGGTAGAGGAAAATAATAGCTAAGTAAACAGCGTTGAGTTGTTGTTCAGTGTGAATGAATCGCTTTGTCTCTTGCATCCTGTCACCACTCAACTTAGTAGGATAAATGCATTGCATTTGATTGGATCGGAGTCAATACCTGCTTGCAGTAACGTAATAAATAGCCAATAACTTGTAGAGAGGACGGAAATGAAGCACTGATTTTTTTGCACCTCGGGAAGCGGTTTTGAAGTTCCCCAAGTTGAAGTGAAAATTGATTTTCATTTTTAAGCCTCGTCCGTAACCACAGATTTAAATTAATTGATAAAATCAATGGATCGCCCAGCTCTAGGTATAAAATAGGTCGTGAACATTGATCTTTTGAGGAATTCCTCATCTTCTCCTGGCATGCGAGTGTAACAGCTGTTTAGTGTCGTCTTCATGTCAAACTGACTCTCATCTGTGTGTCTCCATGGTAACACTCTTCTTCTTCAATTCCAGAGGGACATGGTGTACTCCTCCCGCGACTCCTCCCCGACTCGCCGCCTCAACACGCTCCCCTCTTCTACGGCCTCGGCGTCCTCTGGCTCTCCATCCCGCACACGCCTCTCCTACAGCGGCGGCCGTCCCCCGTCCTTCACCGGCTCCCAGCACGAACAGCCGCGACATCCCCACCATCCCTCGGCCGTCCACGCTGCCAACGCGGGCCTGTCTCCCTCGCCCAGCGCCATCCTGGAGCGCCGCGACGTCAAGCCGGATGAAGAGGTTTCTGCAAAGAATATGGCTCTGATGAAGAACGAGGGGCTGTACGCGGATCCCTACAGCCTGATGCACGAGGGCCGCCTCAGCATCGCCTCCACCCAGTCGTTAGCCGCCATCGGAGACCCCTTCAGCTTCCCCGTTACCAGTGGCCTGTACCGCCGCGGCTCCGTCCGCTCCCTCAGCACCTACTCCGCCGCTGCTCTTCAAGGGGACCTGGAGGACTCTCTCTACAAGCCTGGAGGTTCCCTCTACTCTGACACGTACTCCTCAGCCACACTGGGCATGGGTTTTCGCATGCCGCCCTCGTCCCCGCAGAAAATCCCCGACATGCAACTGAGGGACAGGGACTCATATTCCAGCTCGCCCAGCAGGGCCTCGCCTGTCAGGCAGACCTTCCGCAAGGACTCGGCCTCCTCCTCCGTGTTCGTGGAGAGCCCGAAGTCCAGGCCCAGCTCCGGTTCAGAGCCTCTGTGTCTGACAGCCGGGCCTGGGGAGGGCGGCAGAGCCACGCCCGGATTTGGTTCTTTGCTATCTGGACCGGACGCTGACATCAGCAGGTCAGTTTTTTCCTTAAAATTTGATTTTACTTACTTGATGACGAGCAGATATTAAAGATGTACCTTTAAAGATGTATTGTATTCATCTACCTCTGCCTTTGTGTGTTTGTGTAGTGTTTGGTGATAGATCTGTGGCTTTTACTTTTGCAGGGATCAACGTCTGGAGCGTATGGAGGCGATGGAGAAGCAGATAGCCAGCCTCACTGGCCTGGTCCAGAGTGTGCTGACCAGAGCACCGGACAGCGACAGCACGTAAGACTCTCCATTCTTTACCCATTAACACCCTGAATGTCCTCAGAATCAGACACATAGGCAGCATTATCGACAGCAGGCCGTTATCACCGCCATTACTTTGAGTGAGTGCAGCACAAGTCCAGGCCACGGTGCTATTGCATTGATACATAGAGAGGTGTAAGTTTTTCAGGAGATTTAGAGTTCACACTGTTGTTATCATGAACACAATAGGGGCTCAGGAAGGTGCTGTTAGCGTTAGCACTGTAATTGCCTTGCCCTGTGGCCGTTGATCCTCAGATGCGGCCTGCTGCGTCTCTGCATGATGGCGGGCTGCCCTCCGGACCAAGGGACGGAGTTCTCACGGCCATTACCTTTCTCTTCCAGCGAGAAGACCGAAACCAACAGCGACGGCTCCGCCACTGGAAGTGAGTACAGCAGCGTAGTTGCGACTTCGTGTTACTAACACCCACTGCTGAGCTCGACTGTTATGTTCTGGGTTTTATTTTTATAATGACGCACTGCGATTTAAAGGGGATCGTGCACACAAACGAGCGGCGTGACCTCCTGTTTTACGACGAATGTAAAGATTTATAGAGTTCTCTCACAACGGGCCACATGGAAGCTGCCGTCTTCATCACCTGCTTTGTTCAGTTGTGCTGCTGGTTATTATCTCGTAGTTCAATTTATTTGGTCCAAACTAGGAGAGGGAAAAAATATTATATACAGACTGACAGGTAACTCGTTGATTGGTCATCCTGAGTCATCGTGACCCACATGGGGAAATCTTGACTTTTTGAAATGATGCTCAAATCACACGAATACAGTCTTTCTGTGGTTGGTCCGTTTGCTTTCAGAGCACAAAGAAACAGCAGAAAGAGAGCCTCCTTTTCATCCGGCCTCAGTGCCGCTGTGTACAGCACCAGTTTGATAAACACACACACACCTTCACATCTGCTCAACGAACCGAACTAAACAAGCAAAGCCGCCAGTTTGTTTTGACAAACTCTAACCGCTTAGGTGTGAATTCAACAGGATTTCTACCTCATCCATCACTCCTTCTGTTTTTTCTCTCTTTCACTTTGTCACTTTGTCTTCCTGCGTGGACGACGTTGAAGAGTTTCCATCCAAATGAATCATTCACCGTTTGGAAAAACGCTGCAAAAATAAAAGAAACGCTGCATTTCATAGAATTGTTAAAGACTGTAAAGGAACAATCCAATGTTTGGGAAAGACATTTCAGACTAAGCACAAATGCAGGAAGCAGCCGTGGAAATGCTGGTGAAGCTCTTAGAAAATGAAAATATACACTTTCTAACAGCTTGACGCTGCTGAAAGGTGTTAAACAAACAAACATACCTCAGACTGTCAACATAACCCTCGTGGTGAGGTAATAAGAGACAGCTTTGAAGCATTTGCTTTCACTATCTCTGTATTGGTGCATAGATATTGAATGTTTCTCAGACTATTATTCAAAAACCAAATATTTTTCAGCATAGGATTTTTGGAATACATATATAATAATACATAGTGACGCATTCATGAACTCAACAACACTCCCTGCTTTTCTTTTATTCCCCTCATCGTTTCTCTGCCATGCAGCACCGTTTTTTGGCACAAACAAAGCTTTTCTGTGGACAGACATTTAAAGGGCCGTTTTAAGGAAGCGGTCTCCCTTTGAAGCTGCCACACAATTTGATGCACCGCCAGAACACTTAGCAAGTAATTTTATCCGGTGTAGTCAATAAAAGGATCATCATTCTGTAAATATGAAGACTCTCCTCTCCCTCTTTGCCTCCCTGACCACCCTCTCTCATTAATTTCTCGGTAACTTCCTCACTCTCTCTGTATTCCAGCTGGACGGCTGAAGCAGAAAGGTAGTTGCCATCTCCTACTCTATCACCCTTTTTATTTCTGCTATCAGACATGTCTCATGGCTCTGGGCTCTCTGTATGGGTGTGTGGTGCTGCTGGGTAGCTGCTGCTGCCCTCCCCTCCTCCCTCCTTCGTCCTGTCTCTGTCTTTACTTTTTTGAATTCCTGCTTAGTTCTTCCTTTGGGAAATTCAGAAGGTTTTTTTTTTCAGTTGTTTCGTCACAGACTCGGCTCTCCTTTTTAGATGTGTATGAGAGTGTGTGTGTGTGTGTGTGAGTGTGTGTGTGTGTGTTCAGGAGGCATATATGTGTGTGAAAATAACTGGGGAGTCAATGGCCATACTCACAAAGCCCTGTGTGAAGATAAGAGCATGGTTATCCCCCTGTGTGTCACTACTGAGCAGACTAATTGCACTTCTATATTGGTTACTAATAGCATGAGCTCACGTTTCTCCCAGTGGGCTACTAGGGTTTTGTGAATATGGACCTTTTTTGCATTCACACACTGTATTTGCTCCAGTGTGTGCCCAGATTTTCTATATATGTACATTTCTTTGGGCCCGTATGTGTGTATAACTATTTGTAGTGTACGTCAAGCTGTCTGACTCAAAATCTCACAGGAGCACAGCAAACAAGTCAATTTGTTTCCCAACGACCTCCTGGTGACCCCTATGTCCTGCTCTTTGATTGGCAGCCCATACACCGTCGGCACCTCTGGCTCTGATGCCGCCGCCACCCTCTAACACAACCCCGTTGAACAGCGCCGGCCGCCTGCAGATGCAGCTCCACCTGCACGGCCTGCAGCAAAACGCCACCGACCTGCGCAAACAGCTCAGCCAGCTACGCAAAATGCAGGTATATGCATCAAGATTTCTTTTTTTTTATTATTTAAATGTTTCTTAAAGAGCCCGTTCTCTCAAATGACTATTTTAAAAATACATTATGGTGGTATCAAGCCTTCTTCACTGTTAACCTGCAACATTATGCACTCTACATGTGGTCTGGTATTGTTGCTCAGAGAATTTCATCATGCTGAATGTATGCTATATCGTTTTCAACACACACGTGTGCTGCGTGCACGATCACTGGCTTTTGATGTTTATTTGATCTTCACTTCAATGCTATATACCTGCAGTAACTGACAACGTGCAGGCTCACCTAGCTGCACCGCATGACACATCGAGGGCATTGTACCCTTTGAGAATTAATAATGAAGTGGAATGAGCTTCTACAGATACACAAAATGGATCCACAACCAGATGAAATGCCACAATGTTAATGGAAATGTGGAGATTCGCTCCTCATTTATTCCATTTATCTCTGACGCCATGGTTACTGCAGGGAGAGATGATGAGATAAATGCTTTCGGTGGCAGTTGAGAGGTTTCAAGTCTCTTGCAGGGGAAAAGAGAAAAAAGGCCTGGGAGTGACAGATGATGGGCATACTGTGCTTTTATTTGTTCCCTGACAGCCGTCACAAGGGCTTCTTGAACGGGCTAAGCAGTGAGACAACTGTGCTGTTCCCACACGGGGCAGTTTTGCTGAGTACCTGCATGTGTGCCCAAGTGTGACCTCTAGACCTGTATAGTTGCCCGTAGTGATGGCCAGGGGCTTAAATTTTACATGCCTCTCATGAATTATGCAGGAGAGACAGGCAACTGGGAGAGAGGGAGCCCAGTGCTGCAGGATAAAAGCAAAAATCTGCATGTATATATCATTTTTTTGTTATCATATTCCCTGTGTTTGGGATGATGCATCTGCAGCATCAGTATTGGTAGTATGCTGGGGAATACTGGGGGAATTTTTAAAACGTTAATGATATTGTTCTGTTGTTTCACTTCCTGGAACATAAGGCCGATCAATTATTCATTTTTCTTGCTTACCAGGTGTTTTCATCTCGGGGAGTTGTATTACACGCAGTATTCCTGTAGAATGCTCCGTTCATAACGCTGAGAGGGAGCCAAGTTCACGCTCAGTGCTTCTGTCATGGACAGCCTTCGTTCTCCTCAGGGCAGCCGGGCTTCCTGGGTTATTATATGCACACGCTGGTAAACACACACACAACACAGAGGGAACTACTCGCTGCTTTTAAAGGGACAGTGCACCACAAAAATCCTCCTCCATGAAGGGCTATTAATCAATCTAGATTGTGTTGCTGTGAGGCTTTGGAGGTATCGGCCACAGAGGTGTCTCTCCAATATAATGGAACTAGATGGACGAGATAGACGGACTGAGATGGCAGATTTCACAACTTCAACAAGTATTCTCAACAGGCTAGCGATGCTGAATTAAGAGCAATAGTATCTGTACTGTTGTGTTTGAATGTGTGTGTGTGTGTGTGTGTGTGCGTAGATGGAGAACCAGGATTCAGTGCGAACTCTGCTGAAGCGGACAGAAGCGGAGCTGAATGTGCGCGTGGCCGATGCCCTGAGGAAGCAGGAGGATCCTCTGCAGAGACAGCGCCTCCTTGTGGAGGAGGAGAGACTCAAGTACCTCAACGAGGAGGAACTTATCATCCAGCAGCTCCAGTCAGTGAAGACTCAGTATTCAGGGATAATGTCTTTTTGAGTGAATCCTCCGAAACATTAGTGATCAAAAGAAACGTATAAGTTGACAGTTACCTCGTTTAAGATGAGACCTATCGCATATTTAGTAATTGCTTCGACCGTGACAAAGTTCATATCGGTTTTATAATGAGATGACTCACAGGGTGACGCCGTGATGGGATGAAATTGTAACTGTAATTAAGCCCGGCGTAGAGCAAGATGCTTATTAAGATCTGAGGTATGAGACGGTCCAGCAACTAATTGAAGAGACTGAAAAACGGGAGCAGAGAGCTACCTTGAGATTTAATAACCAGATAACTTGCTTCTGTCTCATATGTGGAAATGTTCTGCTGGTAATAAGTCCCGGATCTTTCCGTGAGCGGCAAAAGGTTTCCTGAATCTCACTCCGAGAGGCGTTTTGATTGCAGACTAATTGGTTGAACCGTTACATGATCTCTGCTAATCAATGTCTCTTATTCAGCCGGGCTAATGGCCAATTTATTTTGGTTAATTATACATGGAGTTTTCATTCATTACATAAATTAAGGCAGATTTATATGACTTAAGGCTAAGCATACCAGACACACACTCACTATTAGAGCTGAACAAACTCACTAATTTGTACAGATTCTCTTTTTTAAAACTTTTGAGAGCCCGTCCTCACTCCTCCAGTTCATCTGTCCAGAACTGTTGCTCTCTGCCAGCTGATTGAGGGACGGTCTTCTGGCCGAAGTTTTGCTGAAACTCAAATCTGTGTCATTTTGAGAGAAATATGCAGTGGGATGTAAGTGTAGTGGAGGAATCCCTGGTGTTGAGCCTTCTGTCTGTTCCATCTCAGTGACCTGGAGAAGTCAGTGGAGGAGATCCAGAAGGAGTCGTCTGTCAACCACAAGCTGGTGACGGTGCAGGAGCTGGAGGAGAAGGCCACTCTTCTGAGGAAACTGGGAGAAACGCTCACGGAACTGAAAAGTGAGTCATGCTGGCACGAAGCAGAACACACAGGCGGTTTATAATGCACTAATTACCCACCAGGGCGATGATTATCTTTGAGTCACCCTCAGCTGCCCCGTCAAACATTTAATCAGTCAAATTGCTCGTTGTCTTAATGAACTCCCTGACCATCTGCAGGAGCTGAAACATTTGTTTGATGACCACAACCGGGCTTTCGACACCTTTTTGACAAGTGAAACTCGTTTGGGGGGGAAATGTGGTCTCTTCTCGTGTTTCTCCATACAGATCAGTTCCCTGGCCTGCAGAGTAAGATGCGGGTGGTGCTCAGGGTGGAGGTGGAGGCCGTGAAATTCCTGAAGGAAGAGCCACACAGGCTCGATGCCCTGTTAAAACGCTGCAAGACCATAACTGACACCCTCGCCACCATGCGCAAGTATGAACCCGCCCCGACGGACAGCAACAGTACATTTCTGCTTCCTAAGGCGGAATGAAAGAAGCAGGATCTAAATACAGTCCTTCTAAACTGTCCCTGTATTGACTTCGTTTAAAAAGCCGTATGAATACAGATGTAAATGCTTCTGTGTAATTCATCCTCACATAGTGACACTTACAATGAAATATGTCCAGCATAAGCTGACGTGAAAACATTTGTGATCAATTCGAGGAAGGCTGCCAAATTGTGTTTTCACCCCTTTGTTTGTGTGTCAGCTGAACATTGTGGGGTTTTTTTATAAAATGCGGTGGACAGACAGATATTATTGTTGAATCAGATCAGAGATTTACGGCGTTTAAAATGTGTTTTGAAGGGAAAACTCTGGCAGAGATCCGAGAATTGATTTTACAGTCATAATGTATGTAGAAGTAAATGTGTCCTGAAGGGTGAATTTATGCAACTCTTGTTAAAGTGACCGCTTGGCTTTATCGGTAACAACCCTAATGAAGGCTCCTTTCAGCCAAATGAATAAATACTTCTTTAATTGTGTGCTGAGCGTGGACTGGGACTTTTAAAATGTGCCCTTCAGCATTCTTTCATCTATCTCACAATCAGCCGTGTGTCCAAAAAGCACCCTGTATTCTGGTTTAATTAACCTCACTGATCAAGGGAGCTTATCAAATTATTTCTCTTTTTCTTTGTGGGTAAAAGAGAGAGAATTGGTGGAGGTGTCCAACCTTCACAGTGTTTTGAGCTTTAAAGAAATAAAAAGTTGTTTTCACAAGTCATGGATTATTCAAGTTTCAGTTTGAGATGATTAATGAGTTCATCTTCCGTGTCTTCACCAGACAAGCGAATGAGGGCGTGTGGAAGAAGCAGGAGGACTTCTCTAGTCCTTCATCCAAGCACAACGAGGACTTGAGAAAGTATTCGGACTTTGACGTCTCCACCAGCCCGCAACTCACCATCAACGACCTCGGGGGATGCAACAGCCTTTCCAACTGGAGCCCCCACTCCAGCCTCAGCCGCGGCCACGGGAACCTGTCCGGTGCCCTCAAGGACAATCATCCTCCCGTTCCCCACAAGGGTAAAGCCTTGGAGGAGCTGGAACGCCGTGCTTTAGCTGACAAAGCTTTATCCGTGGAGGTCCGACTGGTAGGAATGATTTCTGCTGTTTTTTCTTCTCTGGTTCTGCTCACTTCAGTCTGTATTCCACACAACATCGTTCCAGCAGCACTGCTTTGGTTCAACGTCGGTCTCTGCCACTTCCACAGGCAGCAGAGCGGGACTGGGAGGAGAAGCGGGCCAGTCTGACCCAGTACAGCGCCCAGGACATCAACCGGTTGCTGGAGGAGACTCAGGCCGAGTTGATGAAAGCTATCCCGGACCTGGACTTTGCTGCCAAGCAGATCAAGCCCTCCTCCAACACACCATCCGCCCAGATCCCCCAGGGTGGGCTGGGAAGCTCGGAGCACCGTGTCAGCAAGCCCCAGCACAAGCTCTCTGGGAAGGAGGGGGGATCCCGGCGTGGCTCTGGTGAGATGGAGGGCTCAGCTCTTCAGTCTGCATCAAGCAAAACCCGTGCCTCTTAAAACTTTCTTTTTCAAGAGCTAGCCTGTAGCCCTGTAAGAACAGGATTATGATCTTTCTTGTTCAAATTAATCCAATTAAAATTTCAATATTTTTACAAGCCCTACAGGTCATCAGATTTACTCAGATTTCCCTCAAATACTTCAAACCTGAGATACAGTGTGAATTTTGAGTTCAATAGGTCACTGGACAGATCATTCAGCATTGATTACAGCTGGTTTTACACACTTTACATATTATAATCTCTACAAATTAGACACTTGTTTCTAAAATACATGACTCCTTTTATCAAGATGCCTGAATTTGAATGATTTTCTTTTCCAGATGAGCTATTAGTACCACGATATCGCACAGAGAAACCCTCCAAGTCTCCTCCTCCTCCGCCACCTCGACGCAGCTTCCCGTCCTCTCCAGGCATAACCAGCCGCAGCGGAGAGCCCCTCATTCCTGGAAAAAGTATAAAGGTAAAGGAGAGAAAATTCACTTTTGTTTGTGCATCACATGACATAAGGAGTGTGCATTTCAAACAATGAATTGTCAAATCCACAAGGATTTCCTCGGATGTAAATATGAAGGGATTAGGGATCAAAACTCTGTGTGTAAAACGTTGAAGCTGCAAGCTTGTGACACCGGCTTCAGATATGCTAAAAGCTTCTTTTTCTATTTGTGCTTGCAGAAGTCTGAATCTGATGAGACTGAAGCCCAGAAGCCGCATGTAAAACTGAGGAGGACCGTCTCTGAAAACCCCCGTCCTGCGTCTACACCCCCCACACTGGCCTCCGGAGACAAGGAGGAGGGAGAGGAGGAGAGAACCGCTGCCGAGTTGGAGGTAAACTACATCGTAGGTTGCATATTATGTTGATATCCTCAGTAGGCCGTTGTTCAACGGCTCGGAAAACTGCACTTTTTTATTATTTATGTTACGTCCTCAATCTGCTGCTGGATTTTTTGCACGCGCACACGTACTGGCGGAGCAGGCGCGCTCGCCATCGTTTACCACATGTTCAAGCAGCAGGTGCCATATGTCTCGCCTGCCCCTGGCACTGGGAGAGCCCAGAGATCACATACTGCTCAGTCACACACATCATCACCCAGGGCTCACAGATCACGGACTGACAGATGGACCCTGATAGCTGCTTGGACTGGGTTTGAGATGGCCTGCCTGGAATTTGATGGAGTACAAAGTCAACAAAATCAGATGTTTATTCAGTGGTTTTCTGTTTGTTTGTTTTTTTATGAACGCTTGTGCACCTCCCTTTTCCCTCCCCAGCTGTTTGAGAGAGCCCCACTCAGGCTCTCTTTTCCCCTTCCCCTGCCTGTTAACCACCACAGCAGGAATAGTGTATCCCCCTGCAGGATGGACCTGCTGCACCCAGCGGCCCCGAGCACTGAGGTAACACGCTGGTTGACCCTGAGTGCCGTGGGTTGCTGCCCTCTTTCTCCTCCTCTGCCCTCCACAAACATAGAAACCACTACTGCCTCTAGCCACATCCTCTCCCGACACTCTTAATGTGTCCTCATGCCGTGTTTAAGGAATCCCAACCAAAGACATGCAGAAAACACCAAAGCAGACTCTTATTCCCACACAAGCCTCTCGGTAATCACATTTTTGTAGTGAAATTGCATTATGTGTCTTAAACTGGTGTGGAGACTGAATAACTGAACAAACCAACCACCACCGGATCTAATTATTTGATAGTGTAATCATTTTTTTTTTTTTTTTTCCACGCACAACTTGAAGTGAAAGTTGCATTAATCAAACGTTTTTGGGCCGTTCGGGGACGGCAACACATTCAAACCTGCTGACATACACACATCAGCGCATCGCCGGCTTGTAAAATGAGCAGATAGTTGCTTACTTTACGCATCCAGCAGGCAAGGAGCAGCATGAGCACTGATTTGAGAGTTGCTCACCACCTGATGAATATTCACTCTGATTCGATCTTTCATAACAACTGGGAAATTATTAGACTCTTAAGTGTGCGAGGTGCTCAACTTTTATCAGCTAGTTGCTTATTTTGTCGACGGGAAAGTCATAAATCATCTTTTTTTTTTGCTGGAAATAATTGCTGAGACACAAACTGAGACACATTGAGTTCCTTTGTACAGTTAATTTCATTATTTTAAGTTATGTCTTTATACTTTTGCACCAATCAACACGTCAGAGTCCTTCTAAGTGAACACATCCAGAGCCCTCACATGTTTACTCACTCATACTGCTGCTTAGAGGAAGTGTTTAATGTAAACCTCCAGTGCTTTCCTCACTCTTAGGGAAGGCTTCCCGTCCCTCACATCGTGTTGACAGAGTGTTTGCCGGCTTCAGAAGATCCCGTCAGAGACTCGTATGGGAGTCCAGCTCCAGACTGGACTGGTCATAACACCGTTTACCAGACTAAATGTTCCGCAGAGAGGGATTCCTTTGGAAGCTGTCGCTTCAAGGAGGAGGTGGAGTTTAAACAGGAAGTTGCCCTGCTGGTGACGGAGCTGGAGGTGAGGGTGGTGTCTCCTGTTGAGGTCCGGGAGCTCAGCAGGACTCTGGGAGATGCTCTGCACACTCTGATTATTTCACCACGCGCTGATGAAGTCCCTGAGGTCCCGCTGAGAAGGCGGCCTCTCCTTGTGCTCCTCAGAGAGGAGAAAACCGTCCGGGAAGCCTACAGGCTGCTGCATTCCCTTTTCGAGTCGTCCAAGCCGGCGCCCAAACCCAGAATAAAATCCTCCCTCCACTCGGGCCAGCAGAGCTCTCTGTTGGAGGCTCTGACGAGAGGGATAGAGACGGGGGAGAGAGTGCTGACTCTCCAGCACAACACTGACATTACGATTCCTGGGGTACAGCAGGAATCGATAAACATCGCTCCTAACTCCAGCGGGTCTCCTCGCTCCGGTGGAAGTCCGTCCAACCAGATCCAGAGGACGAGAGAAGACATCCGATGCAGCACCTTCAGGAGGCTGGACAGCTTGGAGGAGACGATTCGTGAGCTAGAGAACACCTTGATAGAGATCGGCGGCCAACCGGCTGCAGAGACCAGCAGGACTCCGGCACAGATGACGGGCTGTCCGCCCTGGGAGACCGGGAAGCCCCCGGTCCCTCCCAAGCCGTCCTCTTTCAGCCCAGCATCCATCCAGGTTCATTGCTTCCTGCTCTGAAGCAGCATGCTCTGTTTTCTTTCTTCACTGCTTCACTCTGGGTGACTGTGGGATCTTCACTTTCAATCTTCTGATGTCTGCCCCCCCTCCTCCCCCCCGACTTAATCACCATCTAATTGCATTCAAAATTAAATGTATGTAATAAGGGACAGACAACAGAACTCCTCTCTTACTTGTCTGCTCTGTGATTAGTGCTGGAGCTGCTTTCCTGCTGAGTTGGTAATTGTTTCTTTATCGATCCGTCCTGGCATGTTTCTGTCTGTAAACAATCCAGCAGATTTCACCTTTTTATTATGCCAAATAAAAATAAACGCATAGATAATAAGCATCTTAAAATTCCTACACTTTACTTGTCAGCTCTGTCTTCTCATCTATCAACTGTCTTTACCTCATAAATAGTTATTAACTATATATTGATGTGTCGAAGAACATCTGCTGATTTTCTATATTGTGTCACATTATCATTGCTCAGATCAGAAGTTCCTTGTGTTTCCAGAACAGAGAAATAGAATAAAAATATGATGAATGGTGGATAAAAAATGTGAGCATCATTATCAATCTTACTCCTCCGGATCCCGCGTGAAGACAGAAATCTATCTCCACATCTAATGACCACGTCTCAAACTCGTAGCCGTCTTTCAACTCACCTCCACTCGACTGTAACAAGGAAAGATTAGTGATAACCAAAAGACGTGTTGCGTCCGCGTGGCAGGTGTCCTGACAGCGAGCGTAGTATTCCCCGTTGCTCCTGATGTAGCCGCCCACTCAGGGCCGGGCTTCAATAATTGACAGTCGCATTGTCATGGTGAGTTTCATCCCTCTGATGTGCAGCCAGGGAGCGTTCCCGTAGGCATGGCTGAGGATTACAGCGTCTCCGCGCATTATTTCGTCACTTCTCAACTTCAACATCTCAACGTGAACCTTCTTCCTGCTCTTGTCCAACGTTAGCATCTCCTCTCAAGGCCCATTAGCGTTACGTTTTTGCTTAGCACATTAAATAATGTATTAAACACGCTGTATATTTCATGCAGCATCTAGAGAAGAATAGTGTCGGAGGTTTCTTTGCCTTTAATTACCGGAGCAGAGACAGATAGCTGTCGTACGCTCCTAAAGTTAATCTTTTATTCGTTTTATTTTTCCAGCTAATGTCGTGTGCAGAAGAGTCCCAGTGGGAAGGAAATTTGACTGACTGTGTATTTGTTTTTGTGCGTATTAGAGAGTAACTCAGCAGGAAAGATCATTAAACACACTGTCTCGTGGATGCTGCTGTGAGCCGAGGCTACGCAACGTCAGTTTTGATGCTGCGTTTTTCCCTTTTCTATCTTCTCCTCTTTGTCATCTTATACTGATGGATGGTGAATCTCTGAGAAGTGGCTTGTTCAGTTGTATCAGCTACACGCTCTGATCTTTAAAAAAAAAAACCCTCATTGGTCTCTGTGACACAGACTTGCCTGCTGGAATCATAAGCTGAACGGAGCGTCTGATGTGTGTGTGATGCGTAAACCGAAGAGGAGAAATGTATGAGAATGTACTGTGAATGCAAGGTCTGATTCACACGTCTCTCCTCTCCTTTTCACAGGGAGGGAATAGTTCAAATGTTGCCAAGGCCCTCCACTCCTCGGCTGCCTCCAAACTGAAGCACCTGCAGCAGAACAGCACAGACAAGACTAAAGGTGGCAGGCGAGAGGACTTCCTGAAGAACCAGGGCCAGCACCAGGTATTATATTTAGATTAAGCTCTGTCGAGGCCAACGCACGCCTGATCTGGCAGCGCGTCAGCAGACTGAATATATATGCTGTTTTACAGACACTCTCTGTATTCGTTGCCTTTTTTTTGGCAGCCAAGGCCATAACCATTCTTCAGAAATAAATAAAAAAAAACAAGGCTTGCACCGAAGAGGGGTGTAAAAATAATACATAGTGAAGATGATGTTATATTAAAAAAAATACATTGCGTTTTCTAAAACTGGGGCAAAGCGAGGCAATGATCTGTGTCTGCTATAAATCAAGAAAAAGATGGGAGAGAGGTTTAATGGCACACTTGATGACCTTGGTGACACAGAAACATTGTGTTTTGTTATAAAGTCTCCTGAACGGCCCCCGCTGTGTTTTACACACCAGATCAGGCATGAGTTGACCTTTACCCTCATGCTGCACCTCCACCCCGTCCTCTCTTTACCCCTCAGTCCTGCTGCACCTCCACCACGCTCCACTCCTCAGCTTTGTTTCACTCAATGTGGAATATTTAAGATTAGAAATAAATATATGCCATATATGAAGGCGTTATGTCAATCTGGTCCAGGTCAAAGGTCACTCTTACCTCATAAAACATGTTTTAGTCAATAATAATTCAAAATGTTGACAATTTCACACAAATGTCTAATAGGTTGAAATGAGGAAGTGATGACGTGATTATTAACTACAACGTGATTTGATAAATCGATTTTAAAGCCAGTTTAGCTGATGATTGAAATCCTTCGATGATGCGGCGTTGAGTATCATTATCATGATTTTGTAGAAATCGACCAAAGAGTCTTTCTGGAGGATAAGTGCTTCAATTATCTAAACTAGTGCTACAAAAATGTATAGTTGTAAAGTCTTATACATTTACATATAACAGGCAGTTAAAAGTAAAATGAAGTTTAAGTCCAGAAAACGTGCAGAATCCCTGCTGAAGCCTCTTTCTATAATGTTTTAATTTGCCTGCATCTCCGGGCTATAAAATAAGGTAAAGGGCTGGACATAAGGATGCTTGATGGCCTCCGGAGGCGAGGGAATTGAACCGTTGAAGCATGTCAGTCCAGTATAGCCAAGAGAGGCTTTTTTTTTGCCTCAAACCTGTGCACAGGAGGGGGGGGGGCTGAATGTCAATGTAATTTGAAAAATAACAGGAGCAGTGGAGTGGACCTAAACCTTCATACCCCACCGAATTTGCAGAGCATTCAGACACGAATTCAGTGCTGCAGATTGCAGAGAAATGAAAGCGTTAGGCAGCGGAGGGAGATTGGAGCGATGGCGACGCAGTGAAGCTTTGGTCGCTTCAGACTGAGAGGAGATTGGAAGGAATCTCTGCAGTGCCACGTAATAATCGCCTCTTGAGTCACTGGCAATCACTGATTATTCAATATGAAGAGGACAGCTCTCTTTTTCCCCGCCATTAAGTCTTTCACATTTCCTCTTCTTTATGTCTCTTTCCTTCCTCCATTTTCTGTGCTCCCCCCCCCTCCGTCAGTCTCTCTTATTATCTGTCATTTGGAAGCAGAGTGGTTTCCAAAATTAGCCCCCTATATATCGTTATGAGGCTCACACTGTATGTGTTAAAGCGAGCGGTGGCCACTCAGAGCTAATTGTCAGCGTGGGAAGTCGGCAACAAGGTGGCAACATGTCACAACTGCATGATGGATGGCGAACAAAGAGGCTGCAGCTTTAAAAGCACGTAAACAGTCACCGAGAACTGCATTCTGGGGCATTTTCAAGTAGTGTAGTACTCCATCACTGGTGTATTATTACTACCAATGTGGTAATACTAGCTTCACTTATCTGTCTACTACTACAGAGGCACAGTGTTGTTTATCAAATAAATATCCCCAACAAAAAAAACAATATTTACATTGTTAAATAATTGACATTAAATACAATTTTAATTGGAAACAATTTAAATAGTTTTTCATCAAAATGATGATACAATACAATTCTGGTAACATGAACAAAAATGATGAAATAACCTCACATAGTGATGTTGTCTTGAAATATTTAACAAATTCTTGGATTTTTTACATATTTTACATATATTTTCATATATTATTTCATTAATATGTTTATTAATTTATCATTGGATGCTCTGGGGCTCCTTAAACTGGAGGTTTGAACTCTGTTAACCACGCGGTGTCGTGTACTGTAGCACGAGCTCAGATGAAAATGCGAATCACAAATATTTTAGCACCCTATTCAAACCTTAATGAATCCAGCGTTTTTCCACAAGCTGCTGCTTTTCAAATCGCTTCTCCTCGGTCAGATTCCCCGAGCCTTTAATGTCAAACACATCCTGACAATTTAGCTTACAGATGGATGGAGCCGAATCCGTCTTCTGAATCATTAGAAATCCAGCATAATGAAACAGCTGAGCGCGGAAAAACGCACTGATTATTTGCATCCTGTCTCATCACATTATCAAGCCGGCTGGCTCATTTGCATACAGCTTTTAAGAGCTTTCCTTAAAAAAAAAAACTTTTGCTTACTCTGTGTTCACTTCACCTTGTTGTTGTTGTTGTTTTTTTAAACCCGTCACTGACATTGTGCTTGTGATCTTTTTGAAGAGGAATCCTAATCGTGGCAGCTGAAATTAAAATATGAGAATTCTCCATTCTGTTTCATGACTCTTAAGTAGGCATCAGAATATATTTGTGTCAAAACAGCCACAGTCGTCAGCATCTGTCTGCCTAGGATCCACATATTTATGCCTTATTATTGAGAAATCATCCCCCCCCCCTCACCCTCATTCCTCCCTCTAACTCACACCTGCTGACCCCCCCCTGACTGATACTGTTGTTCTGACTATCAGACATGCCCACCGTGGGTGACCGCGCTGCTCGGCCCACACATGAAGGTAAAACCCATTTCTTCTCTTTAATCTTCCCTGGACATAACTCCCGACATGCGACCCCCCTAACTTCTGCCCTACTTTATGACTCCCGTTGGTGTTTTCTCTTTTGTTGCCTCTGGTCATAGAATTACTGACACTTCTAGGGCATTAGCGCACCATTTAAGAGCCTCCCAGTGGTCCCGCCCCCAGCTAATACATCTAAATGTATGAATACCTTTAGCATCAGTGGCATTAAATATATATGTTAAGCCATTAAAGCCAGCTGGAGGAACAGTTAAAGATTTTATGACATCACAGCGTACCTTCTGCAATCAGCTCAAACGAGATGCACAGGCGTCGCTTTTTGGTTTTTATGTGTCTTAACTGCCTATTTCAAGTTACCCCCTTTTGTTCCCCCTCAAGATAAAATATGCTACCTGAATGAACATTGTGCCACTTGACTAATGATAATCTGGGATTTTGGCACAACGGCTTTAGTTTAAGCACCTGGGGAGGCGGATCCCTTGGTCCCCGTGGTCTATCCCTCCTGGACATGCCCCCCCGCACACAATCTAGTTCAAATATACTTTGTCATTGGAGCAAAACAGTCGGATTAAAATGTTTAAAATGATTTAAACTTCCTTTAGGTAACTAAAATACCACAGCAGTACATCGCTTTGCTCCCTAACTGCGGTCGTACCTTATACAACCCCCCAAAAATCCAAGCTGTCCCCCCTCGTGCTCAAGTCTTGTTAGTTTGGGCTCCGATGTTATCTGTGTGTGTTAATTGCAGGGTTTAAAATGAGCCTTTCTGATGCTGCGCCGTGTCGCTGTCACTGAAGCTTTACTCAGACGGGCCTCGCAGCATTCCAGGCATGAGGATCCTTCAAATCAATGTGCTGGACGCGAACTGACAGTTCAAAGCCACGCTTTCTCCCCATTTGCTTTGGCGCAGTTCAAGGAGGGCATGACGACGTGAATCACTTTCACGCCACAAAAAAAACCCCCATTTCTCCCGTTTTGACCTCTTATTACTTCTGGCGGTAAAACAGGCTGGTTAAATGTGCTGGCCATGAGGTCGGGGGTTTGTGGAGACCCGTCCTGGGAGGCTGGTGCTTTGGCAGGCAAGCAGCGGTGTGCGTGAGATGAAGGGGCTGCTTCCCCGCTGCACTCACGGACCAGAGTAAATGTGTCGGCCAGGCTTGAGAGGAGTTCCTCGGGCAGAAGGAACAGCCCCGCTCTCTGGGGACGTTTGGCAGCACAGGCTGGAACGGCAACAGAGCAGGTGAAAGCTTCCCAGCAGTGCAGTCTAGACTAGCGCACCTGCTCTCCTTTCATACACAACCAAATCCCATAATCCCCCAACAATCGCATTTCAAACTTTTAGAGCCGCTGTGAAAACTCTCCTCCTGTTGCTTCGCGAGCAGAAATAAAACTTTCCTTTCATACGTGACAATGAGAAAAGTGACTCTGGCTCTTTCTCCTGCCCGTCTCCACCCTGTCATCACCGGCGCGCCTCCTGCAGATAACGCTTACAAACTGTTCCCGTCGGATGCATTCACCTCCGCTCCACCTGCAAACAAAGAGACAAATACGTGTTGTGACAAATGTGTTACCCGTTGAGTTTCATACTGTTGGAACATTGCCATCTGCTGACTCATCCCAGCATTACACCAAGGGACGTGTGATGCTGCCGTTCATCACAATATTTTGCATTTTATTTTAATGAGTTTAAAAAAACAATCATTAAAACATGTCAAAATAAAAGTGGTCAACACCACTCCGTGTTGCACCCCATGACCAAAGAGGTGTGTTTATCAGTGGTCTGGTCGTCATGTGTCGATGGCAGTCTGTCACATGGTTTGCACCACACATGCTGATATCAACCTGAATAACGATCTCCTGTGTTTGTCTCTTGTTCTGTTCTCACCTCTCCCCTCACCCTCCCACCCCCTCCACCACACCTTCCTCCTGACACGCGTTCCTGCGGCCGACCTCATCCACCCCATGTGACCCCTCCCCTCCCTGCACACCTCCCGTACCTGTGGTCCTGCAGCAGTGAGCAACCTTGTCCAGCCTCTTTAGCCTCCTCCTCCTCCTCACCCGACTGGAGAGCTACACATCCATCCGCCCCCTTCACTTTATCAGCTTCTTGTCCACTCCAAAATCGACGCTGACCCTCAATCTGTGTGCATTCGTGGATGTGTGTGTGGTGTGTGTATGGTGTGTGTGTGTGCAAGCATGCATGCACGGGCATGTTTGACTGTATTGGTAAAGGGAAGGTGCTGCAGGGGGGACAGTGCCCAGCCAATTTGAAGACTTTAATTTTTCATGATTTCCCCTTCCATCCCTGAAAACCTCCACTCCCCCTCCCCCCTTCTGTGTCCCTGCTCCACCCGAAGGCCTTGGGGACCAACAGCACCACTGGCAGTATTGAGCCATACCTCTCTGGTATCAAAACGGGACTTTTCTCAGGCCGAGTGCCCACAGCAGCGTCTGCCCCGGGCCTGAGGAAGTACCCCCAGGAGGGAGCGAAGCTCTCCCTGACCGCCTCTCCCAGCCAAGCCAAGGCCTTGCTGGCCAGCCTGTCTGCCTCCGGCCTGAGCGCCGAGGCCCTGCTCCTCTCCTCCACCCTCCACCAACGCCGCCTTCTACGTGAGCAGCGAGCCTCCTCCCTGCCCCTCCCCAGCAGCCGGTCCTCCCCCTCCACTCCCACCGCTTCCTCCCCCTCGTCTTCCTCCTCGCCCACCACTCCGACCCCCTCCCTGTCTCCCTCCTCTCCCACCACCTCCACCTCCCTCACCCTCTCCTCCGCGGCTCCCAAACCCAGCGGTTGTAGCTCCAGCCTCCACAGCTGCAAGGAGGCAGGCAGCCAGCGTGTGAATAAGAACCTCGCCCCCGGCAACCCTCGGTAATGAGGAGGAGGAGGAGGAGAGGTCGATCACCATCACATCACCAACCATGAAGGAAAGCAACTACATTATTGGAGATTCCAGCGTTGTTTGGTGTCCTATATTCATTCAGGACTCTTCTCCTTGGACACGTGAACTCTGATCTGGATCTATAGCTCCTCTGCAGTTTTCCCACGCAGTCGTACTGCCAGTTGCCAGAGAGAGAGCCTCCCCTCCTACCAGCTGCCTGCTCCAAGCCGACGCGATCCGGGTGGATTGACTGACAGCGGCGGTGTCGTATAAATACCCTCACATCGTTTCCTGGACAGTGACTTTGACCATAGAAAATAGAGCTGCGTACGTAGTTGTATGTGTTCAGGATAGTATTTGCTCTCACTTACCTGCATCACCTGGCAGAATGTGCTCCGGAAAAAGAAAAAAAAAGAAGTAAATCAAAGGTGATGATTGTGGTTTCAAACTGTTCTGTGTTAAAAAGGGCATTTGTGGCTTTTTCTTGCATCACCTGTGTGTTAAACTCTGAACTGGTGCTATATTTTACCCTCCGTTTGTACACACTGTGTAAAGAGTTTACATGAACGTCACTCCCCTCCCCGACCACGTGTACATTCCACTGTCTGAATATTTATAAGGAACGCAGCAAAATTGAGGAAAACGATTATAGGACTTTTTTTTAAATTTCATTTTAAAGTGACATGTATTCACAAAAAGCACATTGTAAGGAGCACATATTTAAAAATAGAACCAGGATGTTGGGTTTCTGAAACGCGGTCGGAGGAACGGTGACTTGTAAAGACATGTTGAATTTCTGTAAATGTGTGTTCACTAGTTAATTATGACAATCAGGATGTTTCCACGGTGGCGTCTTACAGCTTCCTCTCGTGTTTTAGCACCTAACACATCCTTCCCAAAGACTCAAGCACACACACACACACACACACACACACACACACGATGAATAATACACACAAGCTGTTCTGCACTTGTAAAGCCAAGCTGTTTGCAGAAACTCGTTTTTTCTTGTGTGTTTAAGTCACATCTGTCGCACCACTGATATCTAGTAGAGCACTCTGGTTAAAATACGCCACATCCAGCAGAACCACGACTTCACCCTCTAAGGAGTCGGATCCACAGAGCTGGATCAAGTGGTTTCTTCTTGGGGACACAAGGTTACTCAAAGTGTTCGGCTGTTTTTATCGTGAAAAACGTCTTTGAACGAGTATAAAATGGATCCTTCGCTGCAGTGAAATGATCGCACTTCAACACTGTTTTCCAGCTTTTTGAAAGACAAAGAAAGTTAATCAGCACACATGTAGAGACTTAGATGAGGATGTGGAACTACAACGCAGCCTGTTTCCTCTCACACACCTCTTTTTGACCTTGTGAGTCTGCTTTTTTAAGCACAAAGCTACGAATGTTGAATGAAGGAAAAGGAATCATCCCCTCGTATTTCAAATACCGCACGTTTCCGTTGCCTCATTTTCTTACCTGCATGCTGAAACGTTTATGAATGTTAGGCCTTTGTTGTGCCTCGATGACTGTAGATGAACTCCTCATTATTTAAAGCACATCAAAGGCCTGTCAGTGATTCCCTCGGTGTAAACCCGGCACAAGCAACCATTCTGAAGCTCCCCGTCTTGTGTTCTTGCCTTAAGGCGAGCCCACTGGGAGGGCGACGAGGTCGAACGGACAGTCGTAGACTGAGTGATTCTTTTTTTTTTCAGAATTGACTGTGTGAAATCGATTCTTTGTGACATTGAGATTAAAACGTGCAAAAAGGGGGGGGCGATGGTGTCAAAGAGTAGAAAGCTGGAGGAGAGGGGATTAGTTTTGGGGGACATGTGTTTGAAGGCTTCTTTAATAAGGCCGGCTCGTGATTTGAAAGACCCAGAGAGATGAGAGGGAAGGGTCTGACAGTCGGGGAGCCATTAGGCGGCTGTTCTTTCCCCGGCCCTCTCACTTAGCGCCGTCTCTGGGTCGAGGTTATCCTCGGACAGCGTTTGATGGGCCTCGATGTGAACAGTCACAGTTTGTGCAGTATGTAATCAGCACACTCCGGCGGTGCTCTTTGCCTTTGTGAAGCTCTGTTTGTCTGCAAGGACCTGTTACCATGTTTCCTCCCAGTGCCTCAAAGACAGAAACCCCCAGTTTTCTGTATTACAGTATTAGATCAGCAGTGACAGAATTTCACCCCAAAGAAGAAGCTGTGAGAATTTTGGCTTGATACCATTTTTTTTTTGTGGGGAGAAAAAGAAGAACAGCACTTGAAACGTCAGGTTGCAGCGGTGGCGTTTGACTAAACACTCCCCGAGCTCCAACAATGTGCAAAAAAAAAAAAAAAAAAAGTGCGAGCTTGCAGCACAGCGAATTAAGCCTCACTCTGTGTGCTCTGTAGCTCTGCCAGGCAGGTTCAAGCCCCGCGCTTCATATTGAGTGAAGTCAAATGAAAGGAATTCACTTACTCATGCCGTTTCACAGATCCGTACCTCTCCGAGTCAAATTTTGCTGCATTTTCGTCCGGTTTGAGCGTCGGGGAGGAAGTGTTCACGCTCGGCTGCTTTCCCCCGAGCGGGAGTGTGAGATGAAACCTCCCCGGAGTTGCGTGACCGTGCTCTCTGGAAGGACTTTCTTTTTTCTTTTTTTCTGTTTTCAAGATAAGTGTTAGTGGGCTGTGACTCCAACATGGCCGCCGCGGACGCCCCTGGCAATCAGAAACACTCATGCAAACTTGAAATGAAACAAATATACATATATAAATATATCTAAGTGAGATGTTTGTGTATGATATTATAATTGTGAAGAAAAGTGTGATATATATATAGACCTAGATTAAATTATATACTGTAAAATGTCATCATCTCTTCAGTTTTATATATTAGTGACCATTTTGTACAGATTTTTTTCTTTTTTAAATTCATTGAGAGAAATATTGCATTTCACACTGAGATTATTTATTCATACGCAGAACATTTTTATATTTGTTTAAAAATATCTGTATAGATAAGTTAGCCTCTGTAATATATGCTGAAGTTCATTTTTAAATAGGGTTTTCTTTATGAACACTGGGTTAGGTTTTATGTAAGTTTGATTTTTTTGAAAAGCTCGTCCCTCTAAATGCTCGTCCGGCTCGCCTGCACCTTCGCCTCCTTATGTGAAGGACCACTATTGAGGTGTGAGGTGGCCGGACCAGTGCCTGTGCTTAGGGGCTTATTTTGCTACTATATACTTGGTTTAGGGGTTGTTTTCTGTACCCGTGGTCTGTTTTTTTTGGGGTTTCACCCCGTCATGTATTTGTGATTCAGCCGGTATTTGTGAGTCGGGGATGAGAAACACAGATAATTATGATGACTACTGTGAACGGTCGATTTATGGGCCCGGAAGCTTCACATAGAGCCTTGCAGCTTTTGATGAAAAGTGAATAATATGGCTTTAATTCTCCTCCTCCTGTGTCATGGTTGCATGTGAACAGGAGCGGTAGCAACGCGAATGTGGACGCTCAGTGTAAAGAGCGTTCGGAGGCAACAGGCTCGTCGCCACGGCAACAGTGGGACGTGCTTATCCAGCTGTTGCGCTGAGCGGCTTTAAGTAGCAGTCAAGCTAATCCACAGAAGTTATTAAAACGATGAATCAATAAGGGAATTATGTGAACTAAAAGTTGTATCTCTAACTTTTTTTTGCCATTTTACCTTTTTTTTTTATATAACAAACTTACATTCGATAGTATGTATATGAGATTTTTACATGAATGTGTGGATGTTCAAAAATCTTGGCATCAAAAAGTAGAAAAACAAAAATTGACTTGTAAATAGGCCGAGTCATTCCTAGCGAGTTCCAACAAATTGTTATGTCCAAAAGAAGATGTTTTTATTAATAAACTATGACGATGGGTACAAAAAGGTATATACAAAACAATGCATGTATTGTCTCGAGCAATCGCACGGTGCAGTCCAGAAAAAAAAACATTTAAAAGTTGTCTACGTGTTTTCTCAACAAAAAAAAGTGAGAAAGAGGAAGAGAGAGGAAGAGGAAAGGTGGGTTTTATGTTCGGGGGTTTAGGAACATGACGAATGAGATATTATTTTGGTATCTGTGACACGGGCATGTTCAGTCTTACTACTGTGATGACGATGATGATGGTGATGATGATTGAGTGTGGTGGATGTCTAGAGGGATTCAGAGCGCTTGAACGCACCCCAAACCAGAGACGTCTCCCATTTGTAGAGTAGTGTGATATAAGAACAAAAACAATACAGAAAATAGATCTATAATATAATGATATATAAATTTAAAAGCCTACTGATACTGGAGATACTAATTTATCAGTGTGGATGCCATGATATTCTGTGAGAAATGTGTGTGTTTTTCCTGTGAGGAGGCGGCGGGCGGTTGAACCGCCGTCTTTTGTACATAATTTGCTGTGATTGTGTGTCCAATAAAGTGCAGCTCTCTTGTACAGTGGCGGCGTCTGATCTTGCTTTATGATGGGTTCAAACTGTGGATGTGGCTCTCATACATACAGTGTCCTAAAAGTCAGGATTTCTTTAATTGTTCAAGAAGTAACAAAACTACAAATTTAGAGCATTCAGTCGTCAGGTGCCAAAGAAATAGGTTGTTTTTTTATGAAGATTTGTCATCAAATTCATGGACTCTTGCATTAAAAATATCAAATAGTTCCAACTTCAAATTCTATTTACACAAATAAGCAAATTCACACTAAAAAAAAATGCAAAAATACACACTTATGGCTACTTATATATCTTGATATCCTGTATATACAGCCCATTTTAAAGCGTGCTCTTCAGAGTTGTGATTCCAGCTCCGTTCGTTAAAAAAAAAAAAGGCCGAACAGAAGTGGCTCAAGAGTCCTGGCGCTGGGCGGGCCGCCGACCATCTGTCCGCCTGTACGGCGAGTTCCTCAGATCTGAGGCAGAGAAAAGACAACATCAACAACATGTTCTCCTCAAGCATCACCATGTGACTCCTCCTCCAGGAAGCATTGCGGCGCCGTACCCGTGATGATGTCCTCCAGGGCGCCGTCCTTCCCCTCACGCACCTGAGGCTTCACCTGCCTCTTCTTCAGCTCCGCTATCAGATCCATCTGGGGCATCTTCGGCATCCCAGGCCCCTAGAAAAGACATGAACGATAAGAGCGTTGTCGAAGGTTCAGGTTGTTTTCTTATTTCTGACACTTTGGATTCAACGCCACGTTTGAAGAGTATAAATCGGTGGTATTTTCTCTCAGAGTTTCAGAGGTTTGTTTTGCATATTCTTGCCCTGAAGACTGAATTAGATTAAATGGACCCCAGTAGTGGAGGTGAAATGTTGCCCCCTTATTTCTTTGGAGCATAACACAGAACACCTTCAATAAAGAGAGTTCATAAATATCCGATGCATCATTTCCTCTTTGAACGTCGTACCTTTTGCCCCCCGGCCTTGTTCGGAGATGACGACACCTTTTCCTCGCTGCTCTCGCTCTCCAGTTTCTGTTTCTGCAGAAACGCTTGCTGTGCCGCCTGCGTTCAACCGAGGACAAAATAATCAACATGCAGTGCAACAATATGCAATGGCTAAATATCCGAAACCTGCAACGCATCCTCACCTTATAGGCCTTTATCAAGCGTCCAAACGAAGGGAAAAACATGGACGGCTGCGTGGTTTTGGGGTTCTCTCCGAAATACTCCACCGCCGAGCCGTATGCCTCCTGCAGGGAACCAAGCTGTGTGTCTAGAACCTCTTATAAGGTATAAGCTGTAGATTTGAACATGAAACACTAACCTGTGCTGTCCTGCTGTCTTTGATCAAAGCTTCCAGCTGGTCGCAGTTGGTTTTGATGAACTCCTTCAGCACCGGGCAGTCGTCCTGCACCAGGAACTCCTTCTTGGTCATCTCCATGCCCCGCTCTAACGAGCGGATGTCATGAAGGATGGCATCCAGTGACACTGGCGAAGAGAAGAGAAAGGACTTGAGTAGCTGCTCCCGCTGTGAAAACACAAGCTGCATATCCGGGATGACCGTGGATGTACCGAGCGCCGCCTTGTCTACGAAGTGGAGATCGGTGTGGAAGTCGGCCAGGTCGGGGTATTTCTCCTGGATGATGCTGGTGATGAAGTCGAGCAGCGTCTGTGAGCGGTCGGTTGACTTGGTCTCCAACAGCTGAACGGATGGAAACGTTGATTTGGTCAGTATGCACACTCGTTCAAGGTTCATGGGGTTCGAGGCTCATTTCAGAGTCTTGCCTTAAAGTGAAAGAGTAGATATAGAAACAGAGGCCACTTACAAGGTCCAGACTCTGCAGCCGGAACCCGTACGCTGCCCCCCTTTTGCTGCTGTTCATGTAGTTTCCAAAGGCGAGAACGATCTGACGGGAAAACACGAGATGATTCATGCAAAAAAAAATCACACGCTTGGAAGCTAAATCATGTGGTATTCTCTTTTCCTTACTTCTAATATCTTCTTCAGTTTGGTCGAAGACTTGATGGACATGGACGCGGCGATGACGGAGTTCAGTTGCTGTGGATGAAAAACAAAAGTCAGAGCTTGAATCTCTTTTAGGTCCGAGCTACCAATCATTCGACAGACTCACCGGCTGCAGGCGTTTGACGGTGTCGGGGAAGTTGCCCATGAAAGTCAGAGTGTTTATCCGCTGCGTCAGACGAGGAATCTTCCCCAGGCGTAAAATAAATTGATCCTCGTCGGTGAGGTCCGCCAGTGGGCGGCCATCTTTCTCATAGTTAACCAGCAGCTTCATCTCATAATCCGATGGTATGAAGGACACGAGTATTTCCAGGAAGTCTATGGACAAAGCCTGCTGGTCGTACCTGTACAAAACGACAAAGGCTGGTCGGTTAACGTTCGAGGGCAGGAATGAGAAGAAGAAGAAGAAGAAGCACGTACGTCTCTATGGCGGTGCAGATATCAGACGCCTTCATTCCCCCCTTGCGTAGCGTGATGGCCAGATTCTTGGCCTTGTTGGTGTCGATCAAGGCCGTCTTGCTGGGGACCTTCTGGACCACCTTCTTCTTGATGTTGGACAGGTCTGTAGGATTACCCTGAGCCCTGGTCTTGAAGTGTTCTTCAAATATATCCATGTTCAACTCCTGATGGAGACAGAATGAACGAGTCAGACGGGATAAACTAGTGCAAGGGAAACGTCAGGATTCTTCTTACCTCTAAGACGGTATCGTCATCCAGTTCGTTGAAGACGGTGCCGGTCACCTGGTTTGGATTTAACGCCTGCCAGTTTAACAACGGCATCCTGAACTTGGTCTTTATGGTCTTCTTGCTTTTAAACCCTAAGAAACAAAGAGGGATAATCAAACTGATCCACTAACGACTCCTGACTGTTTTCAGCTCTTTTATTCTGTCAAACTTTACCAGATTGAGCGTTTGGTGCTCCAGGAGCAGGTGGAGGTCCGGCACCAGGTGGGGGAGGCGGCCCAGATCCAGGAGGGGGAGGAGGGGGAGGCGGCCCAGATCCAGGAGGGGGAGGAGGTGGAGGAGGGGGTGGTGGACCTCCTGCAGAAGGAGGAGGAGGAGGTGGTGGAGGAGGTGGTGGAGGTGGAGGAGGAGAGGCAACCTGCCCTGGACCACCAGGAGGGGGAGGGGGAGGTGGAGGAGGTGGTGGAGGGCCAGAGGCAGGAAGGCTGGGCGGTGGGGGAGCCGCATCAGTGACGGTGGACCCGACGCTGGTCTGGGCGGGGGCGGGGACTTCGACGTACTCCACCACGGTGACGGGCACCACCTGGATGTCCAGCCCCCCGGAGGCGCTGCGTCCCAGTCGGATCAGACCCTTGTCCTGCAGCTCCTGGACCCTCTGCTCCAGCTCTGAGGACGTCTGAGGGCCGGAGGTGCTCAGACGCTCCCGGTCCTTCTCCCTCTCCCTGTCCAGCTCACGCTCCCGTTCTCTCTGCTGCAGGGCGCTGACCTGGGAACAGGACTCTCGCAGGCTCTCCTGTCAAACCATAGGTGAGATATTTCAGTCTGGACTCACAGACAAAGACAGACCCAGATCCAATCCCTCTAACGGCTCTAAAAATGTGAGGTGATTTAGACTCATTTGAGTGCAAACGCTCTCATCTGTCTTATTTCATACCGAAGGTTTTACTCTCGTGTTAAGATTATTCAAATAAAGCGAGCTGCCACTCTTTCGACCTCATTATAACTAATGGCTGTGAGAAGGGCCCACCTTGCCTGCTAATTAATCTCATTAAACGGTGTACATGTCGTGCGGCAGCACTCACTTTGAGCAGCTCCGTCTCCTTGGTGGCCTGCATGAGCTGAGTCTCCAGTTCAGATATCCTCTCTGTGGTCTGGTCCTCGATCTCCTGCAGCCGGTCACTCAGCTGCAACACAGACGCCGTCGCTTTAATTCAGATTATTCAAAAAGTCACATCAGAGCCTGTTATTGTTGTTCCTTCATTGACTGACGTGTAGGTTGTGGTCCCGCAGCTCGTCGACGTGCTGCAGCACGCCTCCTCTGTTCTCGGCGTCCTCCAGCAGCGCTCCGACGTCCAACACGTTGTCCAGGTAGGCCTGGATCTGCACCTGCAGCTTCTCACTCTCTGTTTGCTTCAGACTCTTAACACACAAACACATGTTGTTGCATTAAAGGAACACATCCTAACGTATGCTGCAATTTATTTAAATAGAGATTTCATGTAATAAAGCCTGCAGAAATGAGTGTAGAGGCTCCTCACCTCCAGATACTTGTCCAGGCCGTGGTGGGTGAACTCGAACTGGAGATGAACACGGAAGTTCATGTTCTCCACCGAATGGACTACGATGTTTATGAACTGCATGCAAGCCACCTGGAAACACAAGGCCAGTTAATTCTCAAGAAAATTTAAAATAAAATTCACATTATTTAAGTCAGCATGTAAAAAAAACCTACCATGAAGTCAATGTTGCTGTCGTCGTTGGTGAAGTATTCCATCAACTTCTCGAAGCGGTTCCTTTCTCTGCTCACCTGAGAAAAAAACATACATATATGTGATATATATTGTTGCCCACAGGGGGCGTACGGTTGGGCATCGATGCAGAATCAACTATATGCAGCTGAACCACAAAAATGGGGTCTGTTTCTCACCTCTGCACTTTACTCACACATGCATGACTGTAAAGTTAGAGGCATGTGAGGGGGAGCCGTGTCAGTATAAAGATGAGTAATCAAAAAGGGGAAGTCTGGCACCATGGCGTGACTGAACGGGTCAAACCGTCAAAATGAAACCGTCGTAAAATAGTGAATGAAAAATGAATTTCACCTCTTTGAAGTTGTCAAAAGCAGACAGAATGATGTCATGTCCGCCTCTGACGAGACAGACTGCAGCCAGCAGCTCCAACACCAGGGCTTTGGTCCTGTTGGGGGGGTTAGAGAGTGTTAGAGATAATAATAATAATAATAATAATAATAATAATAATAATAATAATAATAATAATAATAACACACACTTTGCCTCACACACAAGTGCACTCACCTGGGGTTCCTGCTGTTGAGACTGAGGGTGATCTCGTTCACACAGCGCGGGTGAGTCATCACCAGGTTAAAACCAGACTGAAAGCAGAAGGAAAAGCATGAACACCAAAGTGCAGTGTGCAGGAAAGTGCAGGAACGGCGTTTGTGTTTGGGTTGAGGAAAAACGACACCGTTCCCTTTTTATAAGAGAAATAACGAGTTTAATTTCAAATTTGTATTTAAAATACAAGGAGAGGAGAAAAATAATCTTTATAGGGCTAATGTGTAAGATTTGACGACATCTAGTGGTGAGGTTGTAGATTGCAACCAAGTGAAACTTCTCCCAAAAACGTGAAAATGTTTTGTCCATTTCAGGCTTCTGTAGAACACGTAAGCTATATTATATATTCCATTTTTGCTAATAGATGCTCCCAAATGTTACAAACAGTGACTGTTTTTAAAGCTCTACCTGGTAGTTCATGATGGCTCGCAGGCACATTATGCACACGTGTACGTCATCCCTCTGGTGGGACGAGTGGGACTTCTTGTGCATTTTGCTCCCCAGCGTGGAGCTAATTCTGCAGAGGGATAACAAGTGTGTAGACACATGAATACGTCCTCGAGGGGAAGAGAAGCGACCGTGTGTGCAAATGGTTTGTAATTTAGAGGCACAGAAAAAAAGCACAGTTGGCCAATTATAATAAGACTTCCAGCATTGTGGGTGGGTTTTTCTTTTTTTTGTTTGCCTGACAGCTGAAAAGTAGCACCAGGTGGAAATAAAAAAGGTAAAATACTCCACAAATGAGCAAAGGATATAAATGAATAAGAGTGTGAGAAATTGAGGTATTTGTCATGGTGCAGTGCAGTAAAAACATGGCCATGAAATGAAGCAAAAAACCTGAATAAAATCAGATTGATTTAGAAAAAGATGTTTGTTTCCTATTTCACAAAGATTAAAGCAAAATCTATAAGTTAGGAATGAAAAATGTGTAGATTTGGATCTAAATATAGGAAACAGTTTGACACAGTATCAACATCTCTAAGGAAATAACATCTAGTCAACAGTATGTCAACATCACAGCAGCTCTAGATTCAGATTAAATACTTGCCATACATCTGTACACGTTGCTAGGGATTTTTTTCAGTCTCCTCATAACAGTTCATAACAAAAACCCACACAAAAGACACATAAAACACAGCACATAATTCCACGAAGCCGCCTGGAGCGTCCTCACCTCACAGTCAGAGCCCGAGCAGCTCTGGTCATCCCGTGTGAATGGGACCCGCTGGGGCTCTTGGTCAAGTCCTCCATGGACCTCTCCGCCGGTTTCCCTCTGTCTGACATGGTGCCGCCATTCTCAACGCTCTCCACCTCATACCTGAAGAGTTGGTTAGGAAACAAACAGATAAGTTATCTTCTCTGAAGGAGAACCGTCGACACCAGAGGAGGTTTTTTTTTAATCGCTACTCACGAGGCGTCACTCTGGGCGTAGGAGAGGTACTCCACCAGAACATCCAAACCTTTGTTCTGCTCGTTGAGAAACTCCTGAGCCCATCTAGAAAAAATACAGAATGAGGGAAGAAACTCAGAGAGACAAATATAGGTTCTAAGCTCGATTAGATTCAGAGAGTTTAGAATTAAGCAATAACACAATCTTGCTTTACGAAGGAAACGTTGAATTAAAAATGTGCAACTCTTGCTCAGTTCAATACACTTGGGAGGATTTTATTTTATCGTGGCTAATGCTAGCAAACTTATCCTGCTCTTGTGGCTCAGTGACCTCTGACCTGTGATCAGTAACACCACCTGTGTGTGTAGACGGTGCTCACCCGATGTGATTGGTGCGGAGCGATATCTCCAGATCTTTGAGGACCTGCGTGGCGTCTTGGATCCTTTTCTTCAGCTAAATCAGCAGAAAAAGGAGGAGGCAGAATCAAGAACACGGTGTGTGTGTGTGTGTGTGTGTGTGTGTGTGTGTGTGTGTGTGTGTGTGTGTGTGTGTGTGTGTGTGTGTGTGTGTGTGTGTGTGTGTGTGTGTGTGTGTGTGTGTGTCAGATAGGATCTGCTTCACACTGACCCTGCGAGTGACCCCGCCTTGATCCTGGTAGAAGCTCTTGATCTTGGCCAGGTAGGTGGAGGGGGGGCTCTTCACCTGGAAACGCTCCTGTGGGGGGGGGGGGGGGGGATAATTCACCGAGAGTCACAAGTAGCTGATTTAAAATTCATCAGTTTCCTCTGAAGCTGTCGCTGTGCTGGTTAATAGACACACAACTCTCTGTTGCCATGCCGACGGCATCAGTTGCCACCACAGGAACTGTGCTGCTGTGAGGTTTTCACACTCTGCTCTATATTTATGTACTTTCGTCAGCTCTGTCCCAGTGAGGGGGGGGGGGGGGGGGGGGGGTCTCACCTGATCGCACACTAATTCCCACTTCTTGTCGTTGTCATACTGACTCAGCAGGTTCAGTTTGTCTGGAGGCAGGTTCATGTAGCTCTGAGGGAGAGAGAGAAGGAGCATTTATTTTAGATTTGTGAGAATTTGACGCCGTAAAATAAAAGAAAAAGACACTTTCTGTTCTGCAATTCATCTTCACACACATCCAGTGACATTCAGCACATATTTAGGTATTAATATATTGTAATGTATTCGCCTTTCTCGCTTACACGTTAATATTCAAACGGACCAAACCACAAACTTCACATTCGTCAGGGCGTCAGCTACCTGCAGGAAGCCCAGATGAGACGCACACAGATGTTTTGATGGTTGCCAATGGATACCAAGTAGCTCAGAGAATAAATAACGGATGGAGCGTGCGTCAGTGTGGTGATGATATGTCTCAATTTACACTACGATGCAAGCTTTAACAAAAAAACACGATGAAACGAGGCACACTGTAACCGTTTAATGTATTTGTTGGTTTCTTTACTTTGTTATTCAAATGATAAAGTTTAAATAAAGAGTATAGCATCAGGATCTGATACATTTTCCTGTACATTAAATTATATTTCTATAATTCTTTGAACTGTGTGGAGAAATCGACCCCCCACCTCCACGGTGCTTTGGTGCGGGCGGACTCTACCATCTGACATATTGCACAAAAAGTTTCACTTAGAGTAAGTCAGCCTACATGGAAATGTTTGACTCCCAGTATAAAGGTTAACTCCCAGTATAAAGGTTAACCCCCATTCAAGAAGATGAAGAGCCCTTTAATGAACCTAACTGAGGAGTTTGTGTGATTAAAGTGCAAATTACTAGAAAACCTCATTGGCACATAAATGGAGTTCATTTAAATAAAGCCTTTAATTACAGTTATTTGTTCCTGTTTATGTGTTTATTTTTTGTTAAACCTGATCCAAGACGTCTCCGATTAACTGACGATACTAATCGGCGGGTGTTGCCCCTGGCAACCCCGACTCATGCTCAAGCAGCGGTTTGCAGTTTCTTTAAGTTCCACACCTTAAAAAAAACCACACACACACACACACACACACACACACACACACACACACACACACACACACACACACACACAGGCTAACGGAAACAGGCGGTTGCTTTGCTGGGGAGTTGAAGCTTCGGCCTCGGTGGGTGAAGGGAGGAGACTCTTTGTGGGTTTTGTAGTTCTATAAACAAAAAAAAACCACACGCGAACCTACATGAACACACCGTGTGAGTTTAGAAACAATGCCAGATACTTCTCGTTTCTTTGTGGGGTTTGTTGCTCAGAATTAAGGCAAATACAGGTTCAACGTAGTTCGCTGAAAGAGGAAGTGATGTCATATTGTCATTTTAGACGTGTGAGGGTGTGATGGGTATGAAATGCTGTTAATATTCTCAGCAAAATAAATTTAAGATATTATGGAAATACATACATTTTCAGTCCTCAGGGGAGGTTTTGTGGATTTATGTGGAATATAGAAAACATAAAGAAAGTGTTTATGGATAATGTTTACTTTTAAACTATTGTCAGTATTTTATGATCACGACTCATTGGTAGTTTTTCTTTTATTTAAATCAACATTTTATGTCATTGTTTTATGTCAAATAACATCCAAATAATATTATTTTTTTTACTTCTGTGCTCTCTTTTTTATTTTATTTGTTTTATTTATGGATTTTCTTTCACAACAGGAACACATCTCCACAAAACAAAGCACCCGCTTAATGTTTGTACTTGTATCTTCCTGACTGCTGTTGTTCATCTTTGCCTCCCTGATGTGTTTTTTCTCTCCTTACATAAATAGCTTATTGCACCTTCCAGCATCATATTGTCTGCAGACCTGTTTACCCGGAGACAAAAGATGTTGCTCCGCCCCATTAGTCGATGATGTCACACTCACACGAAGCACCACAGCAATTCAAGGAGTGGATCAATTTAATTTTTCCCCCCAGCGAGCAGAGAGCAGTTAGAGCCGTATGAAGCTTCTTATTGATGTTAATGGAGCGGCTGCAGTGCGTCAGTGTGACATCACAGCTTAGAGTCTTCTTTGTTAACTATTTATCATCAACACGATGCCAGGATGAGAAATAAAGACAGATGTTTAAATGTTTTAATAAAACAGACTTTTCATTTCACTAAACGTGAGATTAAATTATTCTATACAGTGTTTAAAGTGTTCGTCATGAGGTTTTTTTTTTATCTCAACCTGTTGAAAGACTGTGGAAAGAGTGGTGGAACCGTCGCTTTCCGGTCTTATGGTCTCACTCATGTAAATATGTTGCTCAACTTCCCCTTGAGGCCAGCCGCCTGAGCGTACACTAATCACCCTGTTTGTAGCCTTTTGACAAACAGCGAAGGAGTGGAGTAATTTGAGGAATCGGGCAACTTTGTCGCTGACGTTGTTGTTGTTGTGATATCCCGGCAGTTATTGGTGGAGATCTGATCGTGCAAACTCACGTCTCTACATTTAAAGTAGATCTTTAGATCCACCGGACAACATCTAAAAGATTATATGACAAGAAATGAGGGGAAAGGATGACATCACATCCTAGACTATGTAGTTCAAATAGATTTTTGGCGGCCTGCATCAGTCACAGAGTGTTCAAAACAACTTCCTATGAAAAGCTGAATCACATTCACTTGCAGCCTTCATATTTAGCCTCTACTATAAAACCCTAACGGGTGCCTTCTTGTCTCCCGTGCATCCACTCACCAGCACCACGTTGAAGCGCTCCTCCAGCTCCTCCTCTGGCGGCATGGGCAGTTTGGGAGCCGCCTGCTTCTTCTGCAACGTGGGAGCGGAGTCATTCATTCCCGAAGCTCCTCCGACTGAGCTCCTCGCCTCCCGGCCCTCAGACGGATCCTGCTCCAAGCTCCCTGCGGCCGCATTCCCCATCACTAATCTCCACAAGTAATCCAGGAGGAAAGCTTTACACGCACCCCTTTTCTCCAGAGAAATCGGTGTATTCCAAAACAGAGTGACCAAAAGGGGATCCCTCCAGATCACACGACACGCTAAGTCAAAGCAGGTCTTTGGGCCTTCAGGAAGACGAACATCAAGCTACTGGGTCCACCTTGGTCCTGAGGACAGGGTGGGTGATGAAAGAAGGTAGTTTGTCCTCATCTTTCTCTATCTGCCTACAAGTACCCTTTGAGAATAAGGTCACGAGCTTTCGCCTCCGAGTTTAGACCCACCTAAAAGTGTCACTTGCTACTCTGTTGACCAAGAACTCGTCTGGTGAGCGAGCGAACAGGGCTGCATGTGAGAGGAAGGAGAAGGGAGGGTGACACATTCTGTAACACAGACAGAAACCACAGAAGCACAAAAGCAGAAGAGCAACTTCCTGTGCATGACAGCAACAAACGCTGGGGTGGAGGACAGGATGGGAGACATGTTCGTCTGTTTGGTGTAGCGTGCAAGCGAAGGTGAACGATGAGTGAGTGACATACGGCTGTGTGGGTATGAAATAAAAGCAGAATGCACTGACTGGTCCAGAGTTAAAGAGCAGGTGCACATGAAAAATGAACCAAAGGAAACTTTCTCTCGCTTAATACCACAAACTCCACGTTCTCCATTTCATCCTCTTGACGTCGGCTCAACGTGAATATCGAGTTATGGTTGTTTTGGTCATTTTCCTGCAGGTGAGGCCAGGTTGATGGGGAAGTCAGGTAGGGACAGATCCTGAGTGACAGGTGAGAGAGGCTTTCCAACAGCGCCACTCTGTGCTTGAAGCACGCTACTGCACGTGTGTGACTGCTGCATTCGCGGTCTCCTCGGAAATGCGTAATCAGAAGTTGTTTTGCAGTAAATGCCGCGAAACGAACTCGGAGCTGGGAACAAATATTTCTATAGATAAATACTGTTATAATTAGTTGTTTCATGACGAAGCATGTATATTTTTGATAATTCATGCACGTGAATTACGTCGCTCAGGAGAAGTGATTATGAAAACATTATTTCAAGGTCACACGAATTATCAACGCTGTTTTCTGACTATGACAGCTTGGTCTGCCACATTTCATACATTTTTAATTTGTACATTTTGAAAAAAGATTGTTTTTCGCGCACATTTTCCCCCCGCAAATTTTATAGCGGGGTATCCGACTTTACGAGATGCACGCGAACGCACCATCGCTATTAGTTATTTTACATTCCAAAATGACGGACCCAGCAACGTCGCCAGACCCCTGGAAAGTAAGTAACTGACGTCGGTAAAGCCCAACTTCGCTGTGTTTCTGGTGAATGTGGGCCTACGTGCGCCGTGTGGCGGCGGCGGGACGTGGCGAACGTTGTTACGCGTGGAAGTTGGAAGTTTCGCTGACGTTACAGAGGAGCTGGGCTTTGTTAGCTCGAGAGCTAACGCTAGCCCCGTGACGTCAGCCATCGTCACTTATGCTACAGCGGTTAGCTCGTTAAATAAACAAACCGTCCTGGTCGGGAAGACGTTTGTGACCACCTGAAATCACATTCTGTGTGTGTTTTTTTTTGTTTTTGTTTTTTAATGATTTATTTCTGTTAAACACTGACGTGGACGTGACGTGCTGATGTGTTGAAAAGTCCAGTAAAGCTCGTAGATTCATAGCTGTTTGCAACCCCACCACATTATACATTATACACTGTTTGTTATCAGGTCTTTAGGGAATAACTTGGTGAACTTTTCTCTTGTCAAAAGTATCCATTGAAGCTTTACAGTTTATCTATCTAACTGCTAGCTGTTCATATGGAAAAGGAGCTAAAAGATATTTCCTCCTCATGTCAGGGAAAATATAGTAATGGTAGTTATATATTAATAGTAAATATGTTTGATTGGACCATATTAAACATTTATTAAAGGCCAACGATGGTGAAGATGTTTTATTCTTCACTTTTAATAAGATTCTGTTATAAGTAGATCTGGTCAGAGGAGTCATGGTCAAAAATCCACATTTTTTACCATGACCACACATTAAGCAGAATAAATGGATTTTATTAAAACACATTTCCAGGGTTTCTCCCCTCAGGAATCATTGTTAAAATAATACATGACTATTGTAACACTATTATGTTGTGGTGGCCTAGATCAGACACTGAAGTGCTGATTGCAGTGCAGCCTTTTCACCCTCCTGCAGACTTGAATTGGATGAATCAGGGCAATGCTCGATGGGGGGGGTTTCACCTGCCGGGCTATTGTCCTTGTATTTGGGGCAGCATGATTTTTGCCCTTTGTGTTGCAGCATCTCACCTCTGTTTTCTCCTCTTCTGCATCTCGTGTTGTCTGGCGATGGCTCGGCAGACGGACGGCGGCGTCAGCGACGGTGGCTTTGACCCGTGTGAGTATCCAGTCAGTTGGTCACATCATTTGATATTCAGGCTACGTGATGTGATCTCGTCTTTCTGGTCTCATGTGATGAACTTCTCGTCTCTGACGGCTTTGCCTGTCTTGTCCCGCAGGTCTCTTCCCTGAAGCTGGCAGACATGGTTCAGTCGTGTCCAGGGCCAACAGCATCGGCTCCACAAGCGCCTCTTCAGTACCAAATACAGGTATTCTCATTTCTGACATTAATACAGAGAAAAGCAACATATATTATTGCTTTTCCTTTTAGGTTTTGATGTAAATGTTTGCTTTTCTGACTGCACTTCAATTCCAAATACGTCCCTATAATGCGTATACTTGTATTCTACATTTCTAAGAATAATAAGTATTATATGTGTGTCACCTTTCATTCAAAAGTAAAAGATACAGAGCCTTAACTTTAATTTTTCCTGCTTCTTAAAAAAGTAAAACAAAGCAGTGATTCTAATTGAAGGCTTCAAAAACCAGTTAGATGAGTTTCTGGTCTGTAATTACATGTTTCATAAAATGCAGTGCATGAAGGTGTTCCATCGTCAAAGCTTTGTTAAGAATGTGTCAGGAGGGTTTTATGAGTTGTTGTCGCAGTTTAATAATTATAATTATATATAGAATTTGATTGAGGCTTGAATCAGATTATTTAAATCCTGCTGAGATGAAAATACATTTCTTTGATGACAGGAAATGTAAATACGTCAATAAATCTATAAAATCATCTTCCAGTCTCAGAAAAAAAATGTTTGGTTCTCAATATATAAAAAAAACAATAAATCTATTTAACAGCAGAGTAGTAAATTTAAACGAAACTGGAATTAATAAATACTTTACATTACCTTTTAAAAATGTCTGTTCAGAGCCATTTTCCATCCCACGGGGAAGAATTCACACAACAAATAAGTGTAGATTTGTATTAAATATATTAAATAAGTATCAATAATTGTGTAACTTTGTTCCTGAATAGACGATGAAGACAGCGACTACAGACACGAGACGTCGTACAAAAACTCGTATAAAGATCGGCGGAGGCAAGCGCACACGCAGGCTGAGCAGAAACGTAGGGATGCTATCAAGGTAAGATCACAACGCTGTCTGTCCACACACACACACACACACACACACACACACCTTCGAGAAGCAGTGTTTTAATTTGTTGTTTTCATGTTTCGTGGTTCAGAAAGGCTACGATGACCTCCAGTCCATAGTACCAACCTGCCAGCAGCAGTCTGAGTTTGCAGTGGGAGTCCAGAAGATCAGCAAGGCGACCGTGCTGCAGAAAAGTAAGACGTGATGTCACTGGGAGACGTGATGTCATGGGGTGAACACTTAAAGGTCAACCTTGTGAATGATGTTTGTATTTGGAAATGTTGTTTATTACATGTAGACAAATTATCCTGATAATCATCAAAATATTCTGAAAAATAATCTTAAAAAACATCTTAAATCATAACGGCTCCATTCATAAATAAAACACATTCTAATGCCACTATTCCATCATATACACTTCCTGGCTGACGAGAGCTTAACGTAAATTAGGATCATTCATTCATTAAATGTACAGACGGACGGACACATCTCTTTATCATCATCAGTGTTAATTTAGAAGAAAACCCTTATAACCTTCAATTACAGATGCAAGCAAAAAGACAGTAGAGCATATAAACATGTTGAAATATAATCCAATTTCTGTATTGGAGGGCAAAAAGAGGAAGTGACTGCATGTTTGGGTCAGTGGTGGTGGTGGAGGGAAAACACCTCTGGGTAAATGGAAACTTAATTCTCAGGGAGTGAAGAAATCCCTGACAGCGTTGTTGTGTTTGTTGGCAGCGATCGACTACATCCATTTTCTTCATAAAGAAAAGAAGAAGCAAGAGGAGGAAGTTTCTCTGCTGAGGAAAGAAGTGATGGCGCTGAAGATCATGAAAACGTGAGTTAGTGGTTAACAAACTGTCAGCCACGTTGTTTTATTCTGGAGTCCCAACTAAGACCTCCTCACCATCTCTGCATCCAGACGAATGAAAACATAGATTTTAAAATGCACCATTTTATGCAAAGTTAAAAATAATAATAATAATAAAAAAAAAAACACAATATCCGCAAATAAATGCTTAAAATGCTGCATTTGGATATTTATTGTGGTACTTGTTGCCAATAAAATAGTGTATTTTGTAGGGGTGAGTATTGGCAAGAACCTCACGATATGTATCACGATACGATACGTATCACGATATTGTGATATAAATAATGATAAAATTGAGTTAAAACTATTTCATTCAAAACAGCATCTCTATTTCATTAATTCCCATGAAATTCACTGGAATAAATATTGAAAATAAAAGGAAAAAGGATCTTTGGAGTTGAAAAATCAATATTGTATTGGGTGGTAAAGTATCGCGATATATTCCCGTATCGATATTTGTACCCGCCCCTGGTATTTTGTGATGCCAGTGACCAGCGTTTGTCTTCTGAACAGGAACTACGAGCACATCGTGACAGCCCACCAGAACAACCCCCAGCAGGGCGAGGATCAGGTGTCCGACCAGGTCAAGTTCAACATCTTTCAGAACATCATGGACTCCCTGTTTCAGTCCTTCAGCACGTCCGTTTCCGTGAGCAGCTTTCAGGAACTCTCCGCCTGCGTCTTCAGCTGGATCGAGGAGCACTGCAAGCCTCAGGTGAGTGAATGTTTCTGACTCTTTGGCCTGGCAGCGGATCAGACGCAGTAGGAAACTGGGTCAGTGCTGATGTTCTGCTCTCTCCTAGACGCTGAGGGAGTTTGTCGTCGGAGTGCTCCGTCAGCTCAACGGTCAGCTTTATTGATTGAGTGAAACTTTCTGGACTAAACTCCTGGAAATTGACTCTGGGCTCGAAAAAAAAACTTCAATCATCCTCAGGCCACACCGCAGTATTTACACCCTCTCAAGCTCAGCTGTGACTCCCTGGCTGCAAATGGATTCCCCGGAGCCTCCCACGCTGGACGGAGCATGTTTAAGACGGATCACTTCTTCTGACTGTAAGTTTACACGCGTGTTTCAGCGTTCAGATCTCCTACCATCGTGCTGCTGAAGGAATGCAACACGACAGCTCGGAGACAGACGCCTGTTTGCAAATGAATGTTTTAAATGGAAATCGGTTAGACGAGCAACTCCGAAGTAGCCGGAGTTAAATAAATCAAAACAGACTCGGATAGTTATTTATTGATTGTAATGCCTCTGCAATCCATCAGCCTAATATATAGAAATACCAAAATATATTTGCAGCCTTATGAGCCTCCTGTAAGCCGAGTCCGTAGTATGTTCAGCTGTTCTGTGATTTCAATAATGCTGATCCTTCATTCACCTTCACGTTTTAATGGCTCTTTTAAGCAACGCAGATGTTTAATAGTCCAGCTTTTTAAAGGCTGCATTATTTAAATCTGCACACGTTATGATGCAAAGCAGACGGGCGGTTTCTCCTCTTCTTGCTCGGAGGGATCGCCGTCTCTCTGCCCGTTCGGTTGTTGAACCGCTGTACCAAGCATGGAAGACGATTCAAAAACACGTGTGGCTTTTTAAACTCGACTTTGTGAAACGATTCCGTTTTAATGCAGCCAGTTATTCAAGTTGCTGTTGTTATACATGTCGTGTTTGTTTGGGAGATGGATGTTAAATAAGTGTTTGATTTTGAATAAGCTTTCAGATTATTTCCGGTGGTTTTCATGCCAACATGCCAAATATAATGTACTTTGGTTGCTTTATGGTCACTCCAAACAGTCGGTAAGAACCACCAACGGAGTAGAAAATGTTGACCGTTCAGGTGTGATCCTCCACCGCTCGCAGGATCCTGGTGAGAGATTTAAAGCTGCTACAATGAATCAAAAAAGTAAATATAAATGGTAGAAAATTAGATTTAAAAATAGCATATAAAGCTATTTTTCATGTTTTTATCTGAATTAAAAATAATCAGTCGTACACCATTTCATGGCTTTGATCACAGGGACATTTTTGACCTCGTCTTGTTGCTTCAAGTATTGTCTTTTTGTTTTATAAAAGCCATATAAAGATTGCCTGTGTAAATATATAGGGAATTATTGCCCCGTTTGATTTACAATGAACTGTCAAACTGTCTTTTAAGAGAATTAGGATTGTTTTGTTGGAGAAATTCTGTCAGCACTTCAGCATCAAAAGTTTCTGTCAAGAACATTTAATAACTTGGAAACAATACAAGAATGAAGAAGCAGTACAAAGGATTATTGACAAAAGGAGAGAGGGAGAAAAATACATACAACCCTCCATAATATGTGATGAATAACCAGCCTGTGCTTAAAACATGGTGGTTCCTTTTAGGTGGTATTCAAACAGACATTAATGAACAAAGCTCTCAGTGATACAATGACTTGACATTTCAGGCTCAGGAATGTTTTTATGGCTTTGAAAAAGTGAAAAAATAAATAAACCGATGCTGTGAGGTGATGAGTGTCAGTTGTCTAATGATGTGACGTAGCCTTAGTGTCTCCTGACAGCTGTGTGTTTGTATATACGTGTCAATTATAGTGCAACATGTTTGTTTTTTGTTCTCTCCAATCGATTTTTATGAAAGATGCGCTATTTGTTCAAGAGAACGGCTGTAAATAAAGGATGTGTTGTGGTTCAGATGGCTGTGATCTGTCATCTATATTAGTTTAGCAGTTCTTGTTGTCTTTCTCTCAAGTGTTTGGAACAACCACCTTACAATCCTCATCGGTCTCCACGCCAACTTCATCCTGTGAGCGGAGAAACCGGCGTATATTATTCATTGTACAACAACACCAAGACACCACTGGCACACAAGCAAAACGCACATGGCTGGCGGCGTGAAGTTAAGTTTTAGAAAGTGGATTTTATGAGCTTGTTTGACTCACCAGGAACTGCTTCTTGCTCTTAGGGTAGCCCTCCAGGATCGCATCGATCATCTCAGAGGCCTGAAAGAGACGAAGCACAGACGGGTTCACAAAACGCCTGCTTGAGCCGATAGGAGATCCTAAAATATGCATCATTATTTAATATTTACTAACTTAAATATTTTAAATGTGGCAGCAACAATTTAAAATGTATTTTATTCCATGTATATATTTAACTATTTAATTATCAATTAATCTGCAGGCATTTTATCTCAAATGTTCTTTAAAAACTTTGAAAAATATACATATACAATTTTTCAGAGGCCAAATTGTTGTCATTTTGCTTGTTTAGTCTGATAAACAGTCCAAAGATATTTAATTACTGTCATATATATGACAAATAAAAACTGTAAATCGTCAAATTTGAGAAGCTGGAACCAGAATATGTTTGGCTTTTTTTTCTCTTCTCACAAAATGTGATAAAAATTTGAGATAAATTGCTAATTAATGTCCCATCTGTCAGCTCTGTAGACAGTACCAGTCTCTTCCTCTTCTTCCACTCTTTCACGTAAACACCCTGGTCTTTGTACACCTGTAAATCAAAATAGTATGAGTATCGTAGTACCATACGAGTAGTATCTTCACAAGGTTTTTTAAGAAGTATTCCCGACCTTCTCCTTCTCTTCCGGTGTGACGTGGTTTGTGGCCGACTTTATCTTCTCCAAGCGCGCTCCGTAGCCTGAACACTCTGCTTTCAGCTCCTGGATCTCCGACGTCATCTCCTCCGTCGTCAGCGAGCTGCTGAGCTCCTTCAGCTCTGTAGGTGGAGAAGTCACACAGAATGTTCACTTTCATAACGCAGTACAACCAAATACCATAAAGCATGGGGTGTCCATGGATGCCAGTCCACCTGCATCTAGCTGTCTGCAGCTCTGGTGGAGGGACTGCACTTCTGTGCTGAGCTGTGAGATCTGACAGTCCATCGCCTTCAGGTCTGCATCGTTCACGTCTTTGAACTGAGCCTGTAGGAAAAGGTAGACAGCGGGGGGGTTATTATAAACGGCAGATTTTTGCACAGGTCACTTTCAGAGTCTACAATATTTCAGATGAAACTAATGGACTAACCTGATCGGCAAAATAAATCTTCTGTTTGCCATATGTTTTCTCCTTGATCTTGCCCTCTAGAGCCAGCAGCTCCATGGCTTTGACCACTGCCTGGTGAGTGACACATGGACCATCATTAATACTTTACATACACACACACACACACACACACACACACACACACACACACACACACACACACACCATAGCATGTTACAGGTAAGCATCTCATCTCACCGTTTTCCCCAATCCATGCTGCTTTTGTAAATTACAAAACACATCCTGAGCACTGTAGGGCCGGTTCTTCTCGTTCAGATAAGCGAGGATGAGTGTCGTGCCTGTGGACGAGCATCATGTGATCATGTGTTCACACCAACATTCCTGAATGGTTCTTACATTTAAGACAACGTGGCTAGAAGCTAGAAATAAACGTCAGATCTGTACACTCTGATTGCACCCTACTTAACACTGATGCTGCCTTCACGTGCTGTCGGAATTAAGGGAATAAATAACGCCTGGCTGTTGCCTCGTTGGCTCTAAATTATGACAACAAATACCACTTTTATAAGAACGTCCTGTGTAACCCTAATGTTTTCTATAAATCGCATGTTGTGCAATAAAGGTTGAATTTGTTAACAAACATATCGTGTGGCTGATAATTATAATAGGTTATTCATATAGCCCGTATCAAAACGAGCAATTAACATACACCAAATACAGATTGCCTACAGATCGCATCTAACAGGACGTAACTGTTTCTATGATTTCCTGTAAAGTCTTTGAAAACTGCTTGAAATCGCCTCCCGTTGGTCTGATATTCAGGCGAAAGTAGGATTTTCCGACTAGCACGTGAAGGCAGCATACTTTATGTTGTTACGTTATATCGTCATTGTGTTTATGTTGAAACTGGGTCTCGGTGAGCTTAAGGCACTGTTGAATAATGGATATATATTCTATGTAACTTAATAATAAAGCCTCCCACACACGGTGCTTTAAATCAAGTGCATCACGTGGTAAAAGTGGGCGTGTTGGGAGTTTGGGAGCTAGCTTATTATGCTGTAAGCTATGTGGCTAACGTTAGCTGATAGCTTCTTAGCTGAAATGTCACCATCTGGCAAATAAAACGAGCGTCGATGCGACACAACATTAGGCCTTCTGTCGTTAAAACAACCGGACATGAAGCTACCGCTTACCGTTATCCTTTTTACTCATTTCTACCGTCTCCGCGTCCAAAACCAGCTTTCCAAAACGAGTTTCGCGCGAAATGTGCGTCACAAAACGAAGATCGTTTATGCTTTAAGATGCATCACACCAGTGACAAAAAGCTCTGCTCTGAGACTGGTGCAGACAATCTACGTTTATCTAAAACAAAACATATTTTACTTTTTATGACGTACTGTATGTACAATGACGCTATACAATGACATGTTAATGGTTGTTTTTTTTACATACTATTCTGTGAAAAGTTTTAAGTCATAGAATGAGGTGATTTTTTTTTTTTTTACTTTTTTATGACCTTTTCATATTTTCGACATGCTATACTAGGACTTTTTTTTTGTATTCCTATGACTTTTTTCGACATGCTATACTCACTTTTTAAAACTTTTTTTAACATGCTATACTGACTTTTTCAACTTTTTTTCGACATGCTTTACTGACTTTTTTTCAAACTTTTAAACATGCTATACTGACTTTTTTTCAAACTTATTTCGACATGCTATACTGATTTTACTAAACTTTTTTCGACATGCCATACTGACTTTTTTCAAACTTTTCAACATGCTATACTGACTTTTTCAAACTTTTTTTCAACATGCCATACTGACTTTTTTCAAACTTTTCAACATGCTAAACTGACTTTTTCAACTTTTTTTCGACATGCTTTACTGACTTTTTTTCAAACTTTTCAACATGCTATACTGACTTTTTTTCAAACTTTTAAACATGCTATACTGACTTTTTTTCAAACTTTTCAACATGCTATACTGACTTTTTTTCAAACTTATTTCAACATGCTATACTGACTTTTTCAACTTTTTTTCGACATGCTTTACTGACTTTTTTTCAAACTTTTAAACATGCTGTACTGACTTTTTTTCAAACTTATTTCGACATGCTATACTGATTTTTCTAAACTTTTTTCGACATGCCATACTGACTTTTTTTCAAACTTTTCAACATGCTATACTGATTTTTCTAAACTTTTTTCGACATGCCATACTGACTTTTTTTGTGAATTTTCGACATGCCATACTGACTTTTTCGTGAATTTTCGACATGACCTTTTTTTAACAATATGATCAAGGCTTTTTTTTTTAAAGATTATTTTCTTGCATAGACACCTTTGTATTTAGCGGTGGATAGAGAGGAAACATGGGAGAGAGAGGGGGATGTGACATGTATCAAAGGATCTCCAGCCGGGATTCGAACCTGAGGCTGCTGCATATATGCAGACATGGGTAAATGGCATGCACTCTAACCACTCAACCACCTGCCTGCCATGAATAAGCCTTTTATGACTGTTTTGGACTCACTACACTCAGATTTTGATTGACACGCGATATAGAAGCATATGTTAGGACTTTTGCATCATTTTTACAACATTTTATGAATTTTGTCGATTTTTCACTTTTTTCCCGACATGCTATAGTATGACTTTTTTTTTCCCTGAAAAAGTTGACCATGGCTTTTTATGGCTGTTTTGGACTCACTACACTGAGACTTGGCGCGTCAAGCGAGATGAGCGATTTTTATGCCTTTTTAACAATTTTAAATATTTTTTTATGAATATATCCTGACTGACTTTTTCGTGAATTTTCGACGTGCTATAGTATGACTTTTTTTTTGGGGGGGGGGAATATGACTAAGCCTTTTTATAACTATTTTGCACTCACTACACTCAGATTTTGATTGACACGCGATATAGAAGCATATGTTAGGACTTTTACATCATTTTTACAACATTTTATGAATTTTGTCGATTTTTCACTTTTTTTCCGACATGCTATAGTATGACTTTTTTTTTCCCTGAAAAAGTTGACCATGGCTTTTTATGGCTGTTTTGGACTCACTACACTGAGACTAGGCGCGTCAAGCGATATGAGCGATTTTTATGCCTTTTTAACAATTTTAAATATTTTTTTATGAATATATTCTGACTGACTTTTTCGTGAATTTTCGACATGCTATAGCATGACCTTTTTTTAACAATATGATCAAGGCTTTTTTTTTTTAAAGATTATTTTCTTGCATAGACACCTTTGTATTTAGCGGTCGATAGAGAGGAAACATGGGAGAGAGAGGGGGATGTGACATGTATCAAAGGATCTCCAGCCGGGATTCGAACCTGAGGCTGCTGCATATATGCAGACATGGGTAAATGGCATGCACTCTAACCACTCAACCACCTGCCTGCCATGAATAAGCCTTTTTATGACTGTATTGCACTCACTACACTCAGATTTTGATTGACACGCGATATAGAAGCATATGTTAGGACTTTTACATCATTTTTACAACATTTTATGAATTTTGTTGATTTTTCACTTTTTTTCCGACATGCTATAGTATGACTTTTTTTTTCCCTGAAAAAGTTGACCATGGCTTTTTATGGCTGTTTTGGACTCACTACACTGAGACTAGGCGCGTCAAGCGAGATGAGCGATTTTTATGCCTTTTTAACAATTTTAAATATTTTTTTATGAATATATCCTGACTGACTTTTTCGTGAATTTTCGACATTCTATAGCATGACCTTTTTTTAACAATATGATCAAGGCTTTTTTTTTTTAAAGATTATTTTCTTGCATAGACACCTTTGTATTTAGCGGTGGATAGAGAGGAAACATGGGAGAGAGAGGGGGATGTGACATACTGACTTTTTTTTCAAACTTTTCAACATGCTATACTGACTTTTCTAAACTTTTTTCGACATGCTAATCTGACTTTTTCAAACTTTTTAACATGCCATACTGACTTTTTTTCAAACTTTTCAACATGCTATACTGACTTTTTCAAACTTTTTTCGACATGCTATACTGACTTTTTTTCAAACTTTTCAACATGCTATACTGACTTTTTTTCAAACTTTTCAACATGCTATACTGACTTTTTCAAACTTTTTTCGACATGCTATACTGACTTTTTTTCAAACTTTTTCCAACATGCTATACTGACTTTTTTTTAATTTTTCGACGTGCTATACCGACTTTTTTGACATGCTATACTGACTTTATTTTTTACTTATTTGACATTCTATACTGACTTTTTCATGAATTTTTCAATATGCTTTACTGATGTTTTCTTTTTTCAACATGCTATACTGACTTTTTTTTTTTTTTACTTTTTTTCCCCCAACATGCTGAATATGTGCAACACTCCATGTTAAATTCAAACCACAAGCAATTCCTACACAGAGAGTAAGTAAGTTTATTAACATTCACAATTCTTCATCAGCCAAAAATCGCTAAACAACCCGATTAAAATCCTACACACAGAACTGAATGACAAAGTAGAAACAAGTTCATCTTAGTTGTGGAATTAAAAAGGTAAATTGTGCCAGCGGTAGCATCAAGGGGTTAATGATTTGTGTGTCAACCAGAGCACCAAAAACAAGCTAACACAAATGTAAAAAAAAGCATTAACATGATTCCTATCTGTTACATTAGTTAGTAGTGAGGTCCCTTTTTATCTTTTTATTTAGTTTTAGCGATGCGATCAAAAAGCTTGAATACTGAGCGTTTAAGACAGGTTCTAGAAAGTTCTAACCTTTATGCTATCATCGGCTTGCCGTTATAAACCGGTCTTCTGTAAACCTAGGCATAGATACTGTATATATTTTTCTTTTTACACAGTAAAACTTTTAAAAAGGGTTAAAAATACCGGTGATCGAAGCTCTGCATCTTGCCAATATTACCCAGAATGCAACGATTCACAGACACCCACAAAAGAAACTTCCCGGGTGCGTCACAGTACACAGTACGTTACGTCGCGTTCAGACCGACTTCGCTTCCCTTGCCACACTTCCCTGAGTCCCATCAAAAAGATTTCCACATGACATGATGTAACAGAGGAGGGAGAATTTAACAATTCTGTGTTTACTACATTCTTTACCTTTTTTATTTTTTTAATTACTGAGAGCGCTTTTCTTTTCTTCCCGATTTTACCAAACTAAACAAAAAATATATCAATTTTTTTAACTGAAAGATAAAGAATGTGTTTGCAACTCTGGCCATGCATTTAGCAAGAACGTCATTTCAAAAATATTATTTCACCGGGATCTCCTCTAGTCATTATTACACATTAGCGCCTTCACCTCCCTCTCTACCAGCTGGTTCCCTTTGAGATTGGTGCAATTTCTTTCATCTCACATCCCCCTCTTTCTATTTATCGTTAAAATATCTTTTACTTTCTCCAAAATCCATACAAAACATATGTAATAGAACAGCAATCTCTGTATTACAAAACACCTTCATTCTCCAAGTATTCTTTGCTTCAAAACCTCGGTGGCGATGTGCTTGTGTGTAACTGTTGGATTTATGCACCACCTCGCCCCACACAGGACGCTACAGGAAGCAATTCAACTGCACTAAATGGCACCTGGAAGAGGGGAAGAATATAAACTTTACAGTCTTCAATACTCATATTCAAAATACTTCATTTCCTCGTCTCAAACTCAACAACGCACTTTCACTCTTCGCAGGATATTCTCCTTTTCTAAACACAGTTCACTGACAGGGCTGTGGTGGTGTTAAGCAGCGTGCAAAAGCAATCCGACACCAGTGTGCACGAGGAATCAACAAGCGACAAAGGCCTGAGCGCCAATTACAGATCCAACTGTGGGGGGAAACCTCGGACCAATCCCAGTACGCAACAAAAAAAGTGTGATAGAAAAATAAAAACACAGAAACGTCACTGGTAAGTCTCCTATGCAGGATGTAACGGCCCTTTCTTCCTGCTGAGTCATCGCGCCTGGAGAATGCCACATTAACCATCGGGGCGCCGTGGGAAGTAGAGCCAAGGAGGGACGATCGCACAGAGCGTCAAGATGGACGACGAACAGTTCAGTTTTTAGTGCTAGAAATCAGAATAATCCCCTCCAGGTCCATCCAGGTCGGCGGTCTCTGGCTCCGCGTGGGAGGCAACGTCATGTTTCCAAAGTGGTGAGACAAGAAGACGAAGTTCCTCCGGTGGGAGGAGCAAATATCAAGAGTCTTTAAATGCTGCATTCTTTGTCCGTGTGGAGGCTTTCCTCCCAGTTTGTGCCAGCAGCAGGAGAGTGTGTCCCACAGTGGGATGATGGGGGAGATGTTCGTGGTCCAGCACTTCAATCCGGTCCATCCAGACCACTTGAGCTCCTCCCTGTAATACTTCAACAAACAGAAAACAGCATGATCACATAAACATCACCACTTGAACATCAAGTCTCTTCCTTAAAAATGACAACCTTCATTTAATTGAATCTTTTGAGATTAATTAAGTCAATAATAAAACCAGCTTAAGCACCTTGATTGTGAAGATTCACTGCAGTTTTGCTTTTATATGACTGTAAATTTAATGTTTCGTTTTGGATTTAAAGATTGGACGACAATCTTCAGATTGATTTTTGTCCAAAAATCAATCTGAAGATTGTCGTCACTTTAGGCTCTGGCATTTGTGAAATACATTTTCAATTCAATTTTAACAAGGTATGTACTTCTAATTATGCTTAATTTATGAAATAATATGAAAGATAATTTCACATAAAAAAGAAAGAAGGAAATGCAGTACAGAATAGTAAAATGTATTTATATCTGCATGATCAGACGGCACCACCAGAGGGCAGCAGAGTGTTTACAAATGAAGGAGAGCCCAGAAGACAAACAGGAGGAGAGCATCACCTCCTGAATTATAACTCCCGTCAGAGCAGAGATTAGTGGATGAGTTAGCAAACTCAAGAAAAGCTCCTTTCTTACATCTTTGCCTTTTCATCATTTAACAACACAAACACCTCTCTTTCTCTAATATGTCTTATAAAAAATAACTTATATGTGCTGGTAATATCGTATATAAAAGCTGTGATCTGCATGGAGCCTCACAGTAAAGGTGAAGACTACCAAACTGAGGTGGATGAATGGAAAACAATGATACATGACTGAGGAATTTCAAACTGCTAACGTGAATAAAGAGTCCATATAAATGAACCGCGGAGTCTCCAAGTACAGTACCAAGAAAAACTCCCTCAGCTACAGTATGAGACACTATTAAACGTCTGTTCAACCGGCCTGCGTGGAAAAGATTTCTGCTCCGCTGGCTTTTAAAAAAAGACACCAAGTGGAGAGCTTGTTATTGGAATGCAGCGCTCAGACAGAACAACTCTTTGAAGTCTGCACACTCTGGACCAGCTCCATTAGAAACAGGTGTGTGTGTGTGTGTGTGTGTGTGTTGTCTCTAAGCTAGTGTGAGCTCACTGCATCTGCTCATAAGGTGCGACTGAAACAGGTACGTATGTTTCTCACCTGTTCAGTTAATGAGGATGCCAGTCGAGCGTCCCTCCTCCTCTTTAATGTTCTTTAGGTTATTCTCCGCCTCGTCCACAGTGCTGCACGGCAGACGCACAAACCGCAGGTTAACAATGCTAACGACACACTTGTAAGCGTGGTAGCAGCGCGTAAGTGTGTGTGTGTGTGCCTACGTTAGAAAATCCCTGACGTCCTCCACGGTGATTTCTCCGGTGGAGTCGAGGGTGAGGTCAGCACAGCTGAGGGGGGAGTCCAGCGGGGTGTCCAGGATGGGGGAGGACAGGGAGCTGGGAGGCTCTTCTGTTTGCCCTGTGAGGGAGAAGGGGTGAGGCATGTTTCTACATCTGGGTGACTTGATAGTGACGTGTGTTGCTGGAGCTAGTGCCAGACAATTAGGGTTACGATGGAGCATAATTCTCACAATATTTCAAAATTAAACATCCTCTGTTGCCTACATGGAGAGTAATTAAAGTCCGGATGGCAGGTGAAAGGCCCACGAAGACATAAATAAACCCTACTCCGGTCTCCATAACAACCTGCATGCTCATGGGGGAATGTTGCGTCTCTGTAAATTAAAAGGTTCGGTCTAGACCCGCTCGATATGAGATAACTTCTGTTATGATTCAGCGCTAAATAATAATAATAAATAAAAAAACTCAAAAACAAAACAGGACTTGAAGTGGACTCAAAATTGAAAATTGAGACATAAATAAACCCTACTCTGGTCTCCATAACAACCATCATTTCCTGCCAGGGAGGGAGGTGCTGGGCAGGAGAGGCAACTGGGACATACTGAATGGTTACCATGGAGACGGGGGGGGGGGGAGAACCCCTGCAAGGCTTGCTCGCAGTTTTAAGAGGCTCGGAGAGAGAAGAGAGGGCGATGAAGAGGGAGAATAATCAGGGGGAGAGAAAAGTGAGGGGGAGGAGAGAGAGCAGTGTGTGTGCGTGTGTGTCGGCGTACCCTCAGCCTGACCCGTCTGGTTCTTGTGGGTTCCGTTGGCCTGCGGCTGCGTCGTCGTGCCATCGCTGAGAAGACACATGAGCACACACCATTTACTTTGGCAGTAGATGGAGCAATAATAAAGCAATAACAGTAAAATAATCATTTCTTTGGTTTCACATGCAGCCGAGTGCCTAGAGCCGGCGGTAAGTCGGGAGACGGCACCGCGAACAGGAGGTTTTAGTGGTTTCCAACGTGTGGTCCGGGGACCACCGAGAGTTCTTAACAGAGGGTCCCTGGAACATGGTAGGTATTTAATTTGCACCATTAGACGACAGACATTCTTGTCTCATTATCAAGCTATCAAAAAAGATATGACATAATGCTATACAGTATATTGATATGACACAGTAGATGTGTGTCCTACTGTGTGTGTGTGTGTGTGTGTGTGTGTGTGTGTGTGTGTGTGTGTGTGTGTGTGTGTGTTGTGTTACCTGGAAGGGGGCTCCAGCGGTCGGTCCAGCTGAACAGAGCAGAGCGGTTCAGTGAGGACCTTGGCCGACAGGGAGAACCTCTCGTACTCTGAGGGCGAGATCAGGTAAAACCCTGTGGAGGAAAACAACCAGACAACAATCAGTTACAACTTGAACTTTTGACGTTGAGAAATATTGTAAAATAGTTCGAAAAAAAATGCAGAAAAATACAGAAACTGCCCAAAGTGAGGTGTGCAGTTTGTTTGAAAACCAGTCACACTGTGTAGGGATGGAGGCGGGAGTCTGAAGAGCAGATATCTCAGATTCTTGGCAAATAAAACCATAACAATCTGCATGATTGGATGTGGAAAAATATTTTTTGGGTCTAATATGTGTGAAGTGAGTCTTTAACCTCTCGCTACGTTTTCATTAACATCAAAAACACGTTTTCCTCACCTTGCCCGTTCTTTGTGAAGACGCAGGAAGCGATGCCGCTGATGTCTTCCTTACGGATGCAGTCGTAGCGCACCTGAAGACACAAGTAGGCACTAATTACCACCGCAACATGACAACTCAGCAAATCAAAATGCCCACATAAAATACACAGACAAACTTATCACCCAGATCAGACTAGGTCTGTTGACCTACTCCCTACCTGGGGTCGGAGGGCAGGTATGTTAAAGAGGTGCATGTCGCCCAGATTGGTCAGACAGACCAGTGTGTGTTCGCAGTAGTCTTCCTGAGCCGTGGAGCCGAACACCACCAGGGCCACCTTCCTCACCCGACAGCCTTCATGGGCCGTCAGCTTGAACTTGGTCTTAGCGCTCACCTTGGGGAGAGAGAACACCTAGAGAGAGAGAGGGGAGGAGACAGGATTTTAAACTCCGATATCAACAGCCTTTCACAGTTTCTTAATCCCAGACGAAACCTTTATTATATACTTTGAAGTTATGTGGTCATGTATTTCTCCAAATCTATAAATCTAAAACAACATGTGGTTTTTACCTTTAGCTGCTCCTCTGAGGCGATGAGGACCGAGTGAGCGTTGGTCATATCTGGTGCGATGGCGAGGTCCTGGGAGGCCTCGTACGGGTCCGGCAGCGGTTTCCCCCGGCCGTCCAGCACGGAGATCGACACCACGGGGGCCCTGTGCATCAGCTGGATCTCCTTACCCAACACCGCCTCCACACACACACTGCTCTCGCCCGCTCCGCCCCGCTCACACACACGGCCGACGCCGGGCACCTCCAGGGCGTACGCGTACACACTGCCCGAGTTGGTGCCCGCCCATAGCGTGGGGCCATGGTGTGTACCTGGAGGACACACGGAACAACAGTTAGTACAACTCCGTGTTTAAAGGATTAAAGCAGAATCTCAACGAGTAGAATAAACCCACCGTCACGTAGAAAGGTGTCAGCGAAGCAGAGACACCGGACCACTCCAGACAGCGAGTCGTCCGCCGACCGGGGTTCAATCCTCCGCTGAATCGGAGCCACATCCTCCTGCTCCGCTAGAGCGGCGTTGGCCTCCTGGACCTGAACGTGACAGTCACAAAAACACAGGTCTTATCAGTCTGTAAGACGTGTATTTCTACCAATAAGAGGAGACAAGTCATTTACCTTGCTGGTGGGTGTGGTGATGGGGCGTTTCTTCCCCGACACCCTGCTCTTGCGGATGCGTCTGAAGCTCTGTCGCAAGGACTTTTTCAAGGACTTGACTCTGGACAGGGGGCCCTCCATGGCCAGGGAGTCATTGGGGTGCAGGGTGCACCTAGGAGAGCAGGAAGGTGGATCGCCATATGGTGAATTTTTCAGCTTCTCTTCCACAAATATAACAACCGGAGCTGTGTGTGTGTTAGTATTTGTGCGTCTCTAACCTGGCCAGCACAGCATTTCGTCTGTGGTAGTCAAACAGGCCGAACCCGTGACTCGTCCCGAAGGAGATCAGGTTCCACTCGGCGTGCAGAGCCACCGCCGTAACGGAGGCCGGCGGCATGCACTGCACCAGCACCAGCGGCTGGAAGCCCGGAGGGAAGGGGGCGGGTTTCAGGCGGGGCTCCAGCCTGTCGTGGCCCTTCCAGGTGAAGCCCTCCCTGTCCTGCAGCAGATCGACCACCGACACGTCCACCGAGTGGTCCGAACGCTCGTCGCTCAGACCCAGAACTATCACCTGGAGAGGCAGAACAAGTATTAATGGCTCATTTCCTGTTTTCAGCTCAGGATTTATGTCATCTTTAATAGAAGAAAAGAGGAAGTTAGAGTCATAATTATAGAACAGGGATGGCTGTGTTTTCTGTGTGTGAACCTACAAAAATACACTTGTTTTTTAAATGATTAGTTCATCAAAGAACTCCTAAAAGTGTGCTGAAAATGTAAATAAACGCTTGTTAAAAGAATAAATAAATAATAATAAACCTTTGTTAGAGCTGGACATTCATTTAATTTACTTTTTAAGTGCAGCAGAGCCTGAAAATTCACTTTCAAAGAAAGAAAAAAAAGATATATTATTATATTTGGTATGAATATTCATATCATACATATTCAAGGTCTCCTGAAGATGAACGAGCGTGAGAGCAACTCTCTGCCAGCCGAGTTAATTAGCGAGCTTCATCTCATCCCGACGAAAATACAACGCGAGTCTTTCAAGTCAAACTGCCTCATTATTCGGGTCATTAGCAAATTAACCGCTGGCAAGCAAATAATACAGTAACCATACAGTGTTTGGTGTTCATTATCATCTGGCAAAGTGTTTATTGTATTAACCTCCATAATTTATCACACCACTCACAGCTTAATGAGAGTATTCCATACAAATCGACTGTTATCCCACTGGGCTGGTTATCTTAAATTAGATTTAAACGACTAAAACATTTTGGGGTTTAGAGCAGCATATATAAAGACTGTTTATTATCAGAGTATATGTGGCTTAAAAGAATAGAAAGCCTCACTGTTTCACGTCTTCTACGAATGACCCGAGATTTAAACACTTTACCTGTCCGGCAGTTCCAGACACCACCAGCTTGTTGCTGTATTTGCACAGACTGATCTTCTGGATGCCGAGTCTGGGGTCGTCGCTGTACGGGTCGAAGCAGCCCACCTACACACACACACACACACACACACACACACACACACACACACACACACACAAACACACACACACACACACACACACACAGGCCTGAATTAGCATCATGAATGCAAAGAACACAGGTAGGGCTTCAGTCAGAGCTTGTTATTTCTCAGTTTTCCTTTGAACTCACAACCTTCCAGCTCCAAATTCAGCCTCACTCTACATTTTTATTCTGAATCGACGACAAACAGTTCAGGAATACCAATGCCCAAATGTGGACGGCAGCCTCTCTACGCTCAACCCCCCCCCTTCCCCCTCATACATACTCAGCAAAACATGAGCATTAATCCGTCTACTGCACACAGTAGGAATGCCAATAGAATCCCCTCTCACATGGAGCCGGCCTTTGCAAAACAAGGAGTAGGAGTAGTCGGACACACACACACACACACACACACACACACTCTAACACACACACACACACACACACACACACACACACACACACACACACACACACACACACACACACACACACACACTCTAACACACACACACACACACACACACACACACACAGACAGACAGAGTGGGCTGATGGATCTGGTTTTCATTACACAGGAGTAAAAAAAAGAAAAAAGGGAAAGGCTCTTCATCCCATATGAGGGCCACATTCCTGAACACGCAGCTCCGTTACCACAGGATACATGAGGGAAGGAGGGGGGGAGAAAGAATGAATAGGAAGAAAATATAATTAAAACTACATGTCACTGTAAATGTATCACTCAAAGTCAAAGTCTCTACACGATTGATTTGTCAACACATGATGACAACACTCAATTATGACAGCTGCCTCCCCTTCACGACCGTCTACAGATGAGATCACAGTATAAGCTCACTGATATGTGGTCATCTGTCCCCAAACACATTTAACTGCCCCAGAATATATTTAAACTGATTTAAATATTCATGAATCCGTTTCCTGAAGCTGTACTACTCGGTCAGTTTTTGCCCCGTGTGGATTTTTTCGCTGAATCGGTTCGTTTTAATGCAATTCTTTGCAGAAAACAGGCCATTAAAACAGAATCAGACTGTGGTTCCCTCAGAGTCGAGCTTTAATAACAGGAACAATGGGGTGGGTCCTGTCTGAGAACCAAACACATGAAAACAATCAGATGAGAAAATTAGGCCACAGATGTAGTGTTTCGAGACCGAGCGTGTTGTTTTTATTCCCCCAGCCTGTAAAATAAGACAGGCCTGATCTCTGGGGGGAAGTCTTTATTCTTACTTCACTTCTTCTTCTCATGCTCGCTCAGTTCTCACCTTCCTGAAGGGAGGCCATTCCTCCTCCTGCTGCATGTCGGGGTCGTCGCCGGGGTCCTGGGGTTCATCGCAAGGGTCGCAGTCGGTGTGGAAGACGTTGGCCGTGCCGAGTTTGTACAGCGGAGTCAGAGCAACACCCGACGCGTCCCAGAAACGCACGGTGCCGTCCTCGTGCCTAGAAACACACACAAGTTCACTTTTCAAGATGAGTGGTTCAGCTCAGATCCAGATAGCTGATCAAATCTGATTCATTTGCACTGCTCATAGATGTGGTGTCAGGTCATTTTGTGTTGTTTACACTGTGTTTTTAGCTAAATGCTAAGGTCAGCATGCAACACGTTCACAGTGACGATGCTAACATGTTCAGCAGCTTTAATGTTTACAATCACAGCGTTCCCAAATCCATTTTTCTTTTTTTACTTTTACTGCAGCGGCACTTACAAAGTAGTACTGTTGCATGTAGCATGCATCCAGGGCACAAAGCACTCTGACCTTTGACCTGTGCGGCTGCTTTTAGTGGAAAATCTCTTAGAAACTACTTAAAAAAGGGACACCGGAGAAAAATAGCATCTCAATGCAGCTTTCAGTCACTTACACGTACTAGAAAGCAGCAGATTTATGTCAACTGGATCCACCTGCAGACGTAGCATGTTAACTGTGTGTGTGTGTGTGTGTGTGTGTGTGTGTGTGTACCCTGTTAATAGCAGCTCTTGTTGTTTGGGTGGAGGAGCCAGGTTTTTCCCTCCACAAATAGGCCAACTCTGCAAAAAAAAAGAAACAAAAAAAGAAAAAGTCAGAGCCATCGTAATTGAAAAGTTATGTGAACAATGTCACGCATTGAACAAAAACATATTCCCTAATGCTTTCCATCTTATAACTCCGTCTCAGAATGTACTGGTTGTGACACGGAGGCATTCACATATGAAAGAGACGGGGGAGTAAACACACAACTCAGCTTTTGTTGGGTTCGCTCTGTTAGAGTGCCAGTCTCTCTGGTTTGGCCTCGCGCAGTGAGACAGCCAGTGATGATTTACGACCGTACCAGCTGTGTGTGTGTGTGTGTGTGTGTGTGTGTGTGTGTGTGTGTGTGTGCGTGTGTGTGTGTGATAGCCCTAATCTGCCACTGATAAAACAGCTGATCTAAACTTACAAAGCCTTTGCAAATCCTTTAACTGCTTACACCTGCTCCTGAAGTTAATACACAAGCAGCAGGCTGGTTGTCAGCTACACTCGTAGCTGCTTCGCTGCCAGCTCAGATGTACTAGTGGCACCGTCCATTTCACTTTAAACCTCTATTATTTAACTCCACTCATGTACAGAGGCAGCAGCTGAGCTTCGACACGACACCTTACAGCCATTTGGTAGAAATCCAAATCAAACCACGTAACTGAAACGCTGGTTCGTACGTACAAAGTATGAACACTGATTAGCACCGATGGCTACATTTAAAGGCATGAGCGGTCTGGCTATTGGCCATACTACGGTTAAGGTGCTCTCAGGTTAAGCCGCTTACACGCATCTTGGATTTCCTGTAATTTAATATTCCCCACTGCCATGAATAAACCAATTTACGCTATAATACCGTTGTTCATGCTGCCAACAGCCTCAGCAGTCAACCAGTAACACAGAACCTAGAAGATGGTGCTGCCAGCTACATTTGATGGAGCAGGAATTGATTATAATACATGGAAAACAAAACTTGAGGTCCAGAAAGACTTTTCTTGATGATGCCAACACGGAAAAACATGTATAAATGACACAGCAACTGAATTAATACACATAATATGGACGTTCACTGAACACATATCTATAAAAATCTGCTTTATTTTCAATATTTGGCAATCAAAGTGGCTAGAAAAGTAAAGGCGCTCTCTGTGATAAAGATAAAAAGATAAGAGACGGTCTAAAAATGAGTTTTGTCATCTTTGATTAGAAGCTAAAATAATTAAATCTAGTGTATTCAAACACACATTCAAAGAGTACCCACAGCCACATAATAAGAAGCTCCTCACCCCGTGTGCGTGCTGCCGGCCCTGCTGTGCTTTGCCGGCGTTGACCAGCCTCTCCCAGAGTTTGGGAGGGACGCTGGCGATGTGGAAGGAGCAGGTGATGGCCGAGGAGTGGAGAGGAGCCAGGTAGGGGGTGGGCAGCGACGGCCAGCCGGGGGTCTGGAGGTCGATCACAACCAGCTCCTCTTCCAGCAGCACCACCAACGCAGACGGCTCATCAAACTCTGTAAGAAGGAGAGCCGCGATGGAATAAGATGAGCTGATGCTTCTAAATAAATCTGCCGGTACGCTTCGTTCACGTCGGCCAGCGGCTGACCTTTCTCCTGCTCTATGCTGTGGACAGTGAAGAAGTCGATGACGCGGGACGTGAAGTCCAGGGTGACGTGGTCTTTGTCCTGTTGAATGGTCAGACAGTGGCGGTCTCCATAGCTGGCTCTGGGCATCCCTCCGCTGTATAACAACACTGGAGAACTGGAGCGAAGCAAAGACAAAAATATTATACATCATGTCGTCTAGAGCATCACTGACACCTTTCAAAATTAGTTAATCATCATTATATATTGTTTCCCCCATTCGTAGACTAGTTTTTTTTTTTTATTTAATAAAAATATTGGCAGTAAAACAATGTTTCATAAGTATATTGCTTGTAATAAACTCTGGGAAATAGTGTTCTTGGGGTAGGAGACAACTTTTGGATTTATGAGGTAAATGAAAAAGATAATAAAAAGGACTTAAATATAATAAAACAAAAAAAAATACAGGAGTAAATATTTACTGTCATTGTGATCATAAATGTCCAATGTGACTGCAGGAATCAAACCCTCACCCTGCCTGTGTTGTTCTCCACAGGATCTTGTTGATGGCCTTACAGGGAAATGGACCTGCGAGAAGCAATCATGAACAATAAAGTAAAAAAAAAACACCAGCTAGTCGACTGCAGGGAAAATGTTGTTTTTGAAAGGCTAAAAATGTTTCTATTTTGTACAGCTCTTGGAAGAAAAATGTCAATTTGCTAGAGAAAACTCACATCAATGCAATGCTCTCTTTAAATAAGAGGTTTGAATGAATTGGTGCAGGCAGAGGACCAAGTGCTGGGATCATGCTGACCCAGAGGCACTCGGTCTGAGGTAAACTGTACAACCTCAGACCAGATGTATGACCGCCACCAGACCTGGATGGCAATGTGCTTAAACATACGTCTGTGTGTGTGTGTGTGTGTGTGTGGTATGGATACCATATGGGATGCTGGAGGACACTGGCTGGTGGTTGTAGGTGTTGCCGTTAGCAACAGCCCACACGGAGTAGCCGCCATCGTTATGTGAACTGACAAACAAGCTTCCGGAGCGTTCCCACACCAGACTCTCCAGCTGCTGCAGGGGGGGGGGGGGGGGGATTATAGTCCGTTAACAATGTGAACTTGTTGACACCTGAAGGAGCTGCCATTAGAAAGCAGTCAGTTTCTCTGTAAACCAGGTACCTGTTTGCCCAGGAAGAGCTGCTCGGCGTGACGGGTGGTCAGATCCCAAAGGACCACGAGGCCTCGGCTGTAGCCAATCAGAATCTTCCCTGCATGCTGAGGGTGTTCCTGAAGCGATTCCACCGGCCCCAAGGATTTCCCACATCTGTAATCGTCTGGCAAGCTGGAAAAACAAAACATTACCCATCATCCCGCATGCTGTAAACGCCAAATGTCTGCAGGTCAAAAAGAGGTGAAGTAATTGGCTGCCATATTTACGGGGGAAGAGCGAACAAATACTAAAAGATTAAAAGACGGATTCATTAAAGAAAAAACTTTGACGACATTTAAAAATCAACAACGCTTCACAAAATGTGAAAGATGATATAAGGAATGAACGAAACTAAGACGAAAAGGAGGAAAATAATCTCTGCGTATTGATAATGCAAGACCGGAGAGTAAAAAAAAAGATGCTTCAAAGGCTTTTTTTCTTTTGCACAAAAACAACCCAAAGCAAAACTCCATAAATGTTCAAACTCATCTAATCAACAACAACCTCAAACACTCTATATAAGCTCCAGTAATACAGCCAGATTGCTCTTTCAACAACAACAACAACAACAACAACCAGGCAAGAGTTTATGAACTAGACATTCCTCCGAGGCAACAGAGGAATGTAGAGCAGGACACACCCTCGAGATGTCAGAGGATTCCCTCAGCGAGGGATGCAGAAGAGGGGGAGAGAGAGGGGGAGACAGGGGGAGATGGGAGAGGGAGCATCAGAGAGCAAAACACAGTAAATTAAGGGAAAACAAACGAACAAAGTGGGAAGAAAAAGACAGCAATGCAGCTTTCTGGGCTCTCTGCTGTGGATGAGGCATCGCAGAGGACTCAGCTGGCATCACACACGCACGCACACACACACACACGCACACAAATGCACACACACACACACACACACACAGTTCTGCCTGCTCTGGTAGCGTTTACTGAGGAAGATCCTCTCCGGAAGCACCGAGGCACAAACATTCCCGACAAAGCATTCCATTGTCTCCGTCTCTCCGTTCACAAGTATTTTTAGGGAATCCAGCATCCTGCTAGAGTCCCGGTGATGCACTGGTGTGTGTGTGTGTGTGTGTGTGTGTGTGTGTGTGTGTGTGTGTGTGTGTGTGTGTGTGTGTGTGAACACACGCTCAGAGATTCAGCTGAAACACTTCCCCAACCGGAACACCGTGTTTTGGCAGACGGTACAAAGCCTCCCTGTCTAATACCTCCCCTCCTCTGTACGCACACTCACACACACACACACACACACACACGCACACACACACACACGCACACACAGACACACACACCTTATCAAGCCCTCGTTAGGCCTCCGTTCCAGTTTAATGAGGGGTTTGGCCAACCAGTCAGAATGAAAGAGACACAGTAACTCTGTGATGAGCTGCCGGTGCATCAAGACAGGAATGCAGTAGAAAAGATGAAAGAACATAAAGTTCACCTTCTACCGGACACAATAACAGAAACACGTTATAATTAAGTAGCACTGGTGGAATAGTTGCTCTTTGTTTGTGCTATTTTTAAAAGTGTTTTGGCACACATCAGGAATTGCCTCCGTTGCCACATCATGGAAGTTTGCAGTGTTTTACCAGCGATGCGTCAGCAGATTCACACAGCCACTACACAGCGTTCCGGTTACAACGGCCACTAATTGAGTCACATTAAGTTGCTCAGCACATTTGTGTGAAAACTTTTCAGTTCGTCTTTATTACATCCAATGTTCATGTCTGAATGAGCGTCGAGAGGTTCAAACTCCAACTTTGTGGTTGCGGATCAATCAGATTTGATTAAAACAGCTCCCTGATGAGCATCACATTTCAAACCAAATGCTGCTAAAGCCAGATTGGTGCACATTAAATCTTGGATACTAATTCTGTTTCTTAGGAATATGAGTTTGGGTGACAAATAAAATAAATTGCAGTAAATTAAACAAACTAAAGTATGCAGTAAATACCAAGTTTAGCTCAAAAAGAAAATGTTTTTTCTCACCAGCTTGTCAGTGAATCCTTCATGAGCATAAAGTTCTTCCACAGTAACGAATGTTTTGGTTCTTTCATGTCATTAATTGTGTTTTCATCTGTGCTCTTAACAGTTGTTTAAAGTGGGCGGGGCTCTGTTGTTGATTTCCGATGCAACAACGATGCTTTTACATCTTATTCTGTGCTAATTCAACAACAGACATCACTAGCACCACCAGTGCTCCTCACACAGACGCCCAAAACACTTCTATTAATTAGTTTGACTAAGCAAAATGCACGGAGATTATTATTTTTCAGTTCCTCAGCCTCTGACGGTTCTCATGGTCCCTGAACCGCATGACCCCGACCCGCCTGCTGCGGTTGTTGTTGCTAGGGTCAACAGGGATATTTGTTCCCGTGTGCATGCGAGCGCAGGAAACCGGAGTGATTTGTGTTTAAAAGGAAGACACGCTGAGAAGAGGATGAAGGTCGAGGTCAAGAAGAGAGTGTCGGGCAGAGAAAGGGAGAAACTGGGGAGAATCAAATTCAACACAATATAAAGAAGAGCTGAAATATGAATGCAATGATCACACATTTACCTCTGCATGACCTGATCCTGGAGCAGCGTCTGGTTGTCCTTCAACGAGAGGCTGGGCAACTCCAGGAAGTACACGCCCCCTCCCTCTGTTCCAACGCAGAGCAGGTGGCATGACCTCAACAAGAGGAGGACAGTCACCCGGGTGGCACTGAGAGGAAGAGGAGGTCATAATTTACTACATGGAAGCTTGCAACTGAGTCAATAAATTAATGTTTACGATGTTTATTGGGGTAGTAAAATAAAATGATGATAAAAAAGTGAGAGTAGAATCATTTTCTCATAGACTTCTATACAATTAAACCTACTTGACTGTACTTTGACAACTGTATCTCCTTGGCAAATTTATTTCAAGCTATAATCCTTAAGATTTCAGTGCATGCATCATATCCAAGGCATTTAAATCCAGGGTGGAGGAAGAAATACTGTAAACTACTGTGTAGGGGTAAATAACTGCCCGAAAGAATAGCTTTGATATAATGAAACCTTAAGGATTATATTTAAGAGCAAAAAAAAATGGTTTTAAACATACCTGCAGCTCTCAATGCCCGGTCTCCCTGGCAGAATGTAGCTGTCCACTTCCTGCAGACAGATCAAACCTTCTCTCTTGACCCCGCCCACCTCTCTCGGGGCACCGCCCACCAGCTCCCACAGGTGAATCGTGTTGTCATCGAGCAATGACAGCAGGCGGCCCTATGGCAGAGCGAGGTGAACATCACCATCAGCCACGCTCTTCACAAAAAGGCGTCCTTACATTCAGGTAACGAGCGTCACGGAGCTTACCTGTCCAGGCAGGAAGTGGATTTGTGTGACAGCGGTCGTGTCTTTGTGTAGTCCTGTGAACTCCACACCAGGGGACCCGTAGCTGCACGGCTCCGGTCAAGGAAATGCACAACAACGCAAGCTTTTATACTGAACGATGAAGACACTAATGGAGCTATTCCCCAGTTTAACGCCACACAGGCAGCAGATCCTCAATTCAGCTGCAAGCGCCACAATAAACATTAATTCTGCTAAAATAAAAGGAATTGCTGGCAATTTAATTTAACTACTTTTATGCAGTTCACAACACCACCAGGAACAATATCTACATAACACATCCTGCATATCAGTTTTTGCCGATTAGTGGAGAAAACGTTTCATTTGTAAAAAAATAGAAAGTGAATTGAAGTGTATGAGTGAGAGGGCAGAGACTGTGAACGCTTACACTGGTAATTATGAGCTGTCAACCAGAGGAGACACACTGGTTAGGTGTAAGAGTAGGAGAGAAATTAGAACGCTATAACAAAAGCTCTTAGCAATTACCAACAACCAGATGACGCAGATGCTCAAAACCACCACTTAGAGAGTGTGTGTGTGTGTGTGTGTGTGTGTGTGTGTGTGTGTGTGTGTGTGTGTGTGTGTGTAATCAGCAGCAATCTTCAGACTCCTCTCTCTGTTAGTCCAGTAAATGAAGCTGAGCTGATAAAATAAAGGCTACACTCAAGAACTGTGACGTCAAGTACACAACTAGGCTAAATTGGTCTAAACTGCAAATTAGTGCACACACACACACACACACACACACTGAAGTACACTGCTTACATAAGTCTGCAGGAATGTGGATTCAAAATGCATAAAAATCAGAGGAAATCTGTGGCGTTCGCTCTCTCTCGTGATTGTATGATGACTGAGTGGAGAGCTGGAAACCAGACGACCCATCATTTTATCATCCATTCTCTTTCACTACATATATTTTCCTTCATTCCCTTTTCATTCCTATTGACATTTATGACCTATATGACATTTATGACGCAGGTCTTTTCGTTCCTACTCCCATAATTCACAGGAAGAATTGTATACAAATCCACTTATTTACATCTCCTCCTTTTCTCCCTCCACTCTTCAACCTCCGTGTCAAGAAACCAGCGAGGTCTTACTCATCCACCCTTTAACCCTCTCTTTCCACTGCTTTCTAACAGATCTCTTGCTATGGGAAAGGTTACCAGACATGTTCTGCACTAACCGTTTTCCACATCTCTGCCCGAAACCACTTGTTTTTCCCCAAGGGGGGTCCAGTGGAGTTTTAGCACCAACATTCCTCTGCTGTCTCCTTCCTCCTCTCTAAGATCCCTCCTTCAGGTTCTCCACGAACCAACCTGCCCTCCTCATCTTCTCCTCCTCCCGACTCTAACCTCTCCGTGCCGATTCCCTGGAGGCCCAGCCGAACAGCATTCCTTAAAGCATGGTCACTTCCCGTCCCCGGCCTTTTATTCACTACGACAACACATGCCTCGGACAGCTGGAGGTGGAGGTGTGAGAGGAACACTCAGTCACGGGTCATGAACCACTAATGACCCACCGGTCCAGACAAAGGGAAGTGAGAGACACGCGGACAAAGCAAAGCACAATTAAAGAGAATTATCCAGCATTCTGCTCCCTTCAGGGAACAGGTCAACATTTGGAGAACACAGTTTCTTTTCTTTTCACATTGCGGGCCTTTTTTTCCTGCAATTAATTCAAATTAAATCAATCGTTGTCAGGAATGCTTTTACACAGAAGTGATTCCTTTTTCTGAATTTTTCAGTACTTTTGCAGCGTGAATAAAAGATATCAACCAATCATGTTTTAAGACAGAGGCTCTGTTACCTATCCTTTATAACTTTATTACTCCTTTAAACCTTGACAAAGGCTGAACTCACCGGATCCATTCCTTCAGTTCCATATAATATTTGTTTGACATCTTTGTCTCGTTTATTCGCCACACACCCCTGATGTATCAAGGACTTTAGAGAAAACTGAGTTTTTTACTTTCCTGTCAGACTTCCACAGCTGTGTAAAAAGAACCCAGAGGGACTGAAAACAGATGGACAGCCGTGGTTTGTGTTTGTATTCCAGCTATGCGACGATGACCACAGCTCATTCATCACAAACCTATACGGCAACTCTCACTAAATCGAAAAGCTGCAGAGAGCAAAGAAAGCTGTCAGTGCACGGAGAGGAAATAGGACCACTAATCACTATTGGAGACCAGATCTGACCTGTAGCACCTCCGACAGGAAACAGGCAAACTGTGTCATTCCACACTACCTCAAATAAATACGTCTGACCGGCAGCAGATCTGTTGTAAAGCAGGACAGAGGAAGGGCAAACAAAGTGTGTGGGAGATTAAAATGAGAACAAAAAATGATAGAAGCTTAACTTTGGGGGCACACACACACACACACACACACACACACACACACACACACTTCCTGGTCATGGTGATGTCAGAGGACAGCTGGTGGAGGGATTCCCGGTGATGATGTCATCACCAGGGACATCTGTCGACGGAGTCCCTCTTTCTGTAACCTCATTTTAAATGTGTGCACGTCTCCTCTGAATTCAACTCTTACAAGTCCACAATAGTAGTGGGCAGAATATAAATGTCACTTTTCTGCGTTAAATACAGACGCACAAGTATAAATAAGCCAGTTCTCACACACACAAATGCAGTCGCAGGCTCAAACACAAGGATATATCCTCTGGGAAGAATCCATCTCCACAGAAGATTTTCAGGAAGTATAGCTGTTAGATTTTAACGTGAACCACCAGATGTTTTGTTACACAGAACCATCTGAAAAGCCGTCATTGGAAACTTAAAAAAAAAAAAAAAATACTTGGCAGGTAATTCAAATAACCGCCCCATCAATCAAACTCACCGCGAAATAATCTTTTCCATCGAGAAAAGCCGTCCGTGCTTTTCTTTCAGTGAACTCTCTAGTTCTGATGTAACTGATGGTATTTCAGCACCTTTGCTAACCTCTTCAGGAGCTGCCATTCATAACGGGATCAGTCACCTCGAGTCATTACTTGAAGCCTGAGAAGATGGAACTTTTGTGCGATATGCGATTCAGTGATTTCCTCACAATCCAATCCAGTCTGGATGTGAGGCGGTCCGTCCCGGCATTACCATCTGTAGAGCCGCAGCGCTAGCGTGACTAAAATGATGATTGCGATTCCGATCACACGTCTGATAAAACATCCAGGACTGATTGACATTTCAAAACAACTCGGAGAGAGATATGATTAAATGTAAAATATGTGGCTAAAAAATAAAAAAAAAAAGATCAAAAGGAACTGCTGCAAATTCTCAGGATGCTTTGCCAAGAACATCAGAGGCTTCTTCCACAGTTAAACACACACACACACACACACACACACACACACACACACACACACACACACACACACACACAGACACACACACACACGGCGGTAAGACCAAAGCATAAAGGCTGCCATATCAATACTCTGGAAACTGGAAACACTGACTCAAAGCAAAGTAATTCAAAGGCGTCCTCAATTTAATTTGGAAATGAAAACTGAAAGCATTAATAAAAATGAACCACAGCGACCAGCAAGGACGCACCGAGAGCTCTGCATTAATGTTCTTTATAAATGTTCCTTATATTAAAAAAACAGTTTAAGAACAACATGGGAGTCTTAAATCTTTGAGCAACCTGTTGAATTGCTCACATGTGCGAGGAAACCCACGTAGTGTGACACGCCAAAGACTTGCTGCGCCGCTCGCCAGAGAGGCCCGAAAACGCACACAATGGAGGCCTACAGTAACTCATAATCACTGCATCACTGTCTCTTCTCAAACACACACACAGGGCGATTGCCCGGTGATGCAGAGAGAGAGCGTTAGCAAGGATAAAGCAATTTCACGGTCTGAATACAGACAAACAGAGGGCATTGTCCTGCATGTCGGACACACAGACAACAGCCAGCGCACACACACACACACACACACACACACGAATGTAACAGAAGATTGGGATGGACAGGCAGGAAGGACGGATCACTAGATCCAAGGATGAAATGTACAAGTTGACCACACACCAAAAAAATGATTAGACCGTCTACCAGAGAAAAAGTCAAAAAAAGTTTAAAAAAGAAAATCCAAGAAAACTTTAACGTGTCAGACTTTTAGCTCTGCATGCATTTTCTCTCACACACACACACACGGCAACACACACACACACACACGCACACACACACACACACACACGGCAACACACACACACGGCAACAGCCGTCTGGCAACAGGCAGTCTACAACAAGACAAGCCAAACAACTCCACCCACCCACTAGAGAAACAATCCCGTCTCATTTGCATCCTCTCCCTCCGTTAGTACCTCTACACCCCCCCACACTCCCCCTTTCTGTCCCACTTGCTCAGTCAACGCCCCCCCCCCCCCCCCCCCCCTTCCCCCAAACATGGGACCTTGAAGAAACATTCATGGTCCCCAAAGGATGACTCACAATGATTTTTTGATAGCTGGAATGATCGAAAGAAAGTGTTCAACCGTAACGTCACTCAGAGTAAAGCAGAGCCGCCCTGTTTCACGACTCTCCTGTGAAAAATATCACTATCTGTGCTCTCAAACAAAACAAGTGAACTGAAGAAACTTTTTTTTTTTATTTCTGCCTACAGCATGAATCCTTACCTAGTCAGATTTAGTCATATGTGATAACAAAAGCACAGAAAATATAGATTTTACACACGTTTTTCTATGGAAATGTTTATCTTTTGGAGACTTCAAAAGGAACCCTTGGTAACCATGGTTACACTGCATCCATGCTCCTAGTTCTGGCTTGAAATCAACAGACTGAAGCACTATATATATACATATATATATATATATATATATATATATCGCTTCGTAATTTAATTGGCACAATCGTTCCTAACTGCTTGATCTTTACAGGAAAGAAGAATCATGGACAGGAAGCTCCATTTTGAAACCACGATATCGATAAAGTTACAAGCGACTGGAGTTATAACTGTGAACACACGGAAGATAAGAACATCTGTCAGCTGATCTGAAGTTATGCGTGAGTAGGCTGTATGTATTATGTGTTTTTGAATAAATTATTTACTGGTTTGGATCAACTGGGTCAACGTAACAAGATGAACAAGAGAAAAAGAGATCAGCGGATTACTTAAAACGTCTCATAGGTTGATTGTCAAAGAAAACCCCACAGGAATCTTAGCTTTCCAAAGATATGTTGCATAAGCAGCCATTCGAGTACACACACCATGTTCACAGCTGGCGTCTTTAACACTCTAAACGGGGTTAAAATGGACAGAAAATAAATGGACTGATTTTGCAACAGAGGAAATGCTCTCATACAAATTGGTCCCGAACCCAATCTGGGGAGGTTCGGGTTCAAGCAGGATTCGCTCCAAGCAAAAGGCCCCGCAAGAGAGTTGAGCAACTTTTTATGGGCCAGCTGACAGACTGCGAGTTCCACATCTGGATCAAACTGCTTGTACAAGCATTTTCTTTGCTCAAAGATTATTACTGGATCATTGCTATAACTTTTTATACGGACATTCACGGTCCCCTCATGATGAACAGTAATCTCACCGCGTCCAAATTGTAATTATGCTTTCGATTACGACCAAATACCAGTAATGACAGTCACATCGGCCTCAGCTGTCCTGTGTGTTTAGAGCTGAACATTGTACTTAAACATCAGCATGTTAGCATTATGACGCCCCGCTCTCCCCAAATGCCTCAAAGAGCTGCAGTAACATTACCCTAATGACCCTACCATTACTCTCTAGGGTTTTCTTCTTCAATTTTCTCTCACTTTAATTCAGTTTCCCTTCTCATTCAGCAATTCAGGAAGATATTGTTGTGACAAACTTGTGGGTAAACTTGTGTATGTCAAAGTGCATATAGGTGTGGGGGTGAGGAGGCCATCACGGACCAAAGATGGGAGACAGAGGAGGGTGATGAGGTCGACTGAGAGGAAGGGGGATTGGTAGGGTGTTCCCTTCCTTCAGGAATATCAATGAGGAACAAGTGAGGAGAGAAAGATGGAACAAGAGACAACATAGGAGTGAGAAAAATAGTGAGCGGTGACATAAAAAGTGATTTACTGCATAAGAAGTAGCGTTAGCAGGGAGTGGGAAGTGTCTGGGCGAGATGAGAAGGAGGGAGGAGGAGGTGAAGGGTGGGAGGAATGTTAAAACACTGAATCAGAGTCTGTATCTTCAACCGCATTAAAATCCCACCAAACTATTAAACACTGACCTATCGATCCGTTTAACACAAAACACAAGGAGGAATGCAGGTTTACGCAACATTGCAAGATGTTTTGTCGTATTTTTCTCGACAAATTATCCCCCGAAAACAAATCGCAGCCTGTGCAGCGAAGCATGAAAACAAGTACAAATAAAAAACGCTGGAAATTGTTTTGGGGGAAAGAGCAGGAAAAGTGTGGCTGCAGCAGAATGGAAAGGGAATGGTGTGGCACAAAAGAGCACATGGAGCATTTACTGTCTTCACCACAAATGACAAAAAAGCAAAAAAAAAAAGGTCTTTGAGGATGGATAAACATTCACGTTAAGCTAAAGCAGCTGTCAGAGGAGACTTCTCGGGCCACCATGTGAAGGATCCATACACGCTGTCCTCGCTGTGACGTTGCAAACGTCGATGACTCACAGCGTGAAGGTACGGATTTCATCAGCTGACAGTGCTGGGTCACGGTAACCAACAAAACTGGTCATCAAGCACCAAAGCGTAAAGAAATACCATTAGATTCTGATTCTCACAGACATGACGAAACCCAAAAGATGAATCGGTACTAAAAAGCGTGTTGTGTGTGACCAACAGGATGTCAGACCGACAGCTGGAGCACAAACACAGATCAAAGCTCTGGTGTGTGTGTGTGTGTGTGTGTGTGTGTGTGTGTGTGTGTGTGTGTGTGTGTGTGTGTGTCAATATTAGGTCGTCCCCTTGATGTTTGATTGCCGATACTGAAGCTTCGTGGTCACAAAGTTTCAGGGTGACTCAGCATTTACCGGATTCTCCAGATAAGTAATTCCGCATTAAAAGAAAAAAACAGACTAAATCAACTAAAAGATCTTAATGACCAACGTATCGTCAAAGTGAGGGCAACGCTTTCTGACCTTTTTACATGCATTTCGGTACCGACCAACTCTGCTGTCTGACGTACTGAGCTGCAGACTTTTAATGCCCTCGAGCACTCCTCATCCCCAGCAACTGCGCTGGTCGCCTTGGAAACCAATTCAAAAGCTTCCTTTATTAAGACTAGACGCAGCAACAAAGCTCTTACTCACCCAATCTGCACACACACACACACACACAGACACACACACACACACACACACACACACACACAGACAGACACACACACACACAGAGGGAGGGAGGGTTAACCCAGGGCAGCGCAACATGCATTCTCCGACAGGAGACCGGACTCTTGGAGATCGCCCCGCCACCCCCACACATGATCTCCCCCTCTCTCTCTCTCTCTCCCCCCCTCCCTCTCCACATACACTCTTCCACGGAAAGCTCCGCGGCGCATTGTCCCCCCTTCCCTCTGCCGAGCCCCAGTCTGTGGTCGAAGCAGAAACTCTCAGGGCGTAATACGACTCTGCCTTTATAAACACGCCGACGCAAGAGACGGGGCGAAACTCAACCAAGAGGCTGAGAGAGAGGGAGAGAGAGAGAGAGAGGGAGAGAGAGAGAGAGAGAGAGAGAGAGAGAGAGAGAGAGAGAGATGAACACGCCAAGACGGAGAAAAAGAAGTTCAAACTGGCATTTTACAACTCCTTTGTAATTGAGTCGATAAACTGTCTTCAGTTTCTTTCTCCTACTAGCTCTCAACACTGTACGCTGCTTAGACGTCAGCATGTGTGTGTGGAGAATCAAAACACACATCTGGAACTGTGTGTGTGTGTGTGTGTGTGTGTGTGTTACAGTACTGGCAGGTATGCTGGCAAGCACGTCTGGGTCAAAACCAAGTCAGTGAGTCTGTGAGATTATCAGGGAATGTGAACATGCACATAAAACATTCACAAATGAAGACTGTACCTTGGGTTTTCACGGCAACATTAAGGAAATCAGAGCTGACGAGACTCATGGATCCATCACCTGAAATCGATCAGGAGTAGAAAGGACAGATATTTGTTTTTTGATTGGACACACCTTTCTGGTTATACAGACGGTTTCTCAGATTTTGCTCGATGTGTTTACAAAGTATTCCAACGTGGTCGCTCCTCACCCTTTTTTGGTCCGAGACCTCCTTAAAAAACAAAACATCTACTGGCAACGCTTCGGCGGGCTGTTATAGTGACGAGAAGCTCAACAAAAAGACGATTCTACTTAATGTTTGAGGCCTAAAGCCTAAAACCACAGCTGTGATGCAATGGATGTGTGAAACGAGATACTTTTTCTTTTGTTAACTTTCCAGATATTTCTCTGCGGGTATGCAAACGATGGCTTCCTAGAAACCCCAGCAGCAGCAGCAGCAGCAGCAGCAGCTGGGACCTTGTTTAGGTGTTTTGTTAGAGTAGGTACAGCAGTAGAGCTATTTTTCCTCCCCTACTATCTCTTTCACATTCCCTCGTCTTCACCGCCTCTGTTTATCTCCATCTCTCCCCTCCTCCATCTCTCCCCTCCATCCATCTCCCTCTGGAGTGGAAGCGCCTGGTACCACCAGTCTCTCTCTCTCTCTCTTCGCTCTGAAAGAATTTATTCTGCAGTCTAATGCATCAGCACATAACACACACACACAGACACACGACCACAGCCGGACTGCCTCCACCCGCTGATGAATTAAATAACCGTGAACATTGGGATTCAAACACCGACATGTTTGTGTTCATAAATCCTGTGACATGCTCTCCGCGCTGCAGCCTCCACACTCACAAACCGAAAACATGCGAGGCAAACGTGAAACATGTGAGGCGAGCACGCAGAACAAAACAGCCTTGAACATGTCCTCTTCATTTTCTGTTTTTTTTATAAAAAGATGACGCCTCGACTGAGCAATCCTACCCACCAATAACTAAGCAGCAGGCTTGACGTGAGCCTCGCTATTAACCTCCACGACCGTGTCGCGTCGATCGTGACATTTGGCCGCCACACACGGAGAGATGAGCAGCGAGATCAAGGAGGCAACGTCACGGTCGGGTCATGTGGACGGCCGCACGAGCATCCGAGCTGCTGGAATCTCTGACACAACCCGAGAATGACTAAGCCGAATTATGGCTCTGCATGTCACCAGCCAAACCGACGCTCGCTTCCAGTCCAGCTTTTAAACAATCTTCCATCTTAGTGGCGTGTTGATCTCAGCCCCCGGGGGGGTTGGGGGGGGGGGTTAGATTCCCAACTGACCACGAGCTCGAAAAAATGCATTCATGGTATTCTGGGCCCCCAAGGATGAAAGCCAAGTAGCATATGTAATGATCTTGTTGTTGTCGTTTTTGTCTCTCGGCCCTCGTCTCACTTTCAAAGCTCTGGCCAGCAGCGGGTTCAGTTTTTACTCACGCAACTTAATTGCAGTGATCTGGAGGCGGCGGCATCTTTACAACACAAAAGAGAAAGACACCTTTCAAGATCTAATTTCAACGTTTAGTTGCTGAGAAGAAAACCCGACAGAATAATGGCAACGACTATTAAATCGAAACCAGTGTCGGAGGAAATTCTAGTCATTTGTGCAAAAATGACGTTTCCTCCGATATCATCAGTTTGGAAGCTAATGATGCCTCTTCACTTAAGTGGCGCCGACAATGCAACTCCCCACTGAGACAGCGAGCACACACAGCAACGCACCGCTCCACTAAACTGCCGTTACATAAACAGCTCTGCTGCAGATGATCACATCCATGAAGGCATCGTGAGAATGAGAGAAAAAAACGCCAGCGCTGTGAGAAAACAGCAACTTATAACTCAATTAGCTTCAAAAAAAGCTATAAATAAATAGCGTGGAGCCGGGGTTTGTTCACATGACAGGCGAGTTTTAAGGATCAGCACCAGAAACCTGCACAACAGACAAAATCTAACACTGAAGAACATGACAGCTGCATGAAAGACTTCCGTTGCTCTCAAACCTACAGAAGCTGCAGAGCTGATGTGCAGATAAACAGAGCTGCACTTCAAAGACCGACGAAAGCAGCAGAAATACAGTTTCTCTACTCTACAGAACTACGGGATTATTAGTTCGAATTATATGGGATTCACACAATCTTTAAATGACTATATTAATATCCAATCTTAGCTGATTATTCGACTAATCAGTCGTTATGGTCTCAGTCAATTAAAGGTCCTTTCGTCGATTCATTGCTTTTTTTTCTTGCCGAATGATTTGTTTCCAAGAAAGATGAGTACATCTCTGTTAAACACAAGATTTAAAGTTCTGTTCTGCCGATTAAATTAGTCGACATAGAATTTCTTTGGTCGAGGACAAGACCTAACATCAGTAACCTGTTCGATACATGACCTCCAGATCATTAAGGATACACTTTGATGGCTCCCGACTTTGTTCCGATGGCCATAAGTTCCAGCTTGGGGTCAAAGGCCAAAGCACTGGGCTGATGAGGGAAGCCATGCTCCACAGTCTACAAGAGAGAGGAGGCAGAGAGAGAGACAGACATTAACACATGACACATTTCTGATTTCAGTCTTTGTTGCTTCCTTTAACACCCTGCATGCCAGTCAGTGAGGCGTCTAAAAGGGAGCACCGCCTTAATAAAGTGAGGGGAAAGTTCTTAAAAAGCACCGAGGGCAGCAGCATTGCTTTATTACCGCGCTCTGCAGACTTTGCTAAATGGGATTAACATAAATTCACAGCTTTCCCTTCTGCCCATGTGAGGAGAAAGCGAGGAGACAGCTGGGAAGGCAATTCGATCTGGAAAACATAAGTAAAAGAGCGGCAGCACTTGGTAGAGAGATACCTAACCTACTTTAAAAGGAGGTCGAGGGTCTTTAAAGTTTTGTAGGTGAGCACCCCTGATTGGTTTCAGCATCAGGACAGTAAGACGTGTTGGCTTCTATTCATTTATAATGGCAACATGCCGTCTAATGGCAACATGCCGTCATACATCACTCCCTTATTAAATTGGTCCTCATTATCGGACTCCTTCAAGTGGCTAACGCTTGAAGTCCCGCCTGCAAACTGCTTTTAGTGTTGGTGCTGCACGCGCTCTGCGGCACATTTTACAACACAGTAAAAAAAAAAAAATTCACACAATTGTGTCTGTAGGCCAATTTAAAATCATGATTGCAAAACTACTACGAATGAACTCTTCTCTGGTTCTTTAGAGAACCGTTCTGAAGAGACACATCAAAGTAACACTCCTGTTGAGAGACCACCTCTGTGACAGTCGAGGCAGCTGGTGCAAACATTCAAAAAGTGTGTGTGTGTGTGTGTTGTCACAGCGCAACAAACTTTAAACTTTAGACACGAGGCACCAATTCATCAAGGCTGAACATTTAAAAACGTACGTCTGACAACCTTCACACTCTGCTACTGTCAAAGGCGTTTACTTTGGGAGCGTTTGTGACGTTCTCCAGATAATTTGTGATAAAAAAATAAAGAAACAGTTTCAGTTATTGAAAAATGTGCTGTTTTTCTTTGTCATGTATAGGCTTGGGGCGATATGAACATTTCATATTATGATTATCCTGGGCAAAATCAAAGAAGGAAATTCACATTTTGGGAGTTTTGGACTCTTTGTTCGACAAAAAGAACAATTTGAGTTCTGGGAAATCACAACAAACAGAACTTTTTTCACCAGATCAAACAAATAATTGAGAAAATGAAGCTCATCCGGAGAACATCTTATTTCGCTGCCACCAACCAACTCCGTCTGTTGTTTCTCTCTCTCTCTGCAGCAACAACATCCCAACTATTTCACAGATTCTTGCAGCAACAATCACATTTGTGCTTTTATATTTGCATTCCTAAAAAAATGCTGGTGTTTGTTTTGTCTGTGCATGATCAACTGTGGCTCTCAACATCAACAAAGTTGCACAGTGCTCTACTTTTTTGAGAGGCACCATGCAGAGGGAGAGAGAGACAGCAGCCTCACCTCACCAGAGTTCAAGGCCACAGCAGCGCTCGATCCATCGATTTCTCTCTGCACAGTTAGTCTATAACGGGAGCTCAGACCCTCTTGGCAACGAGCAAGTCATGCAAATAGATTTACCTGCAACTGATGATTGATATGCACAGCTATCAATATGATCGTTGACCTACTTTTAGTTGCCATGCTAGAGCTGATGTTACCTGAGGCTTCAGGGAAGCTGAGGTTTACTGTACACAAGCATGTGGATGAAATCTGACACTCACTGTTCTCACCCTCTAACCCTCATGCAAAGCCTTTAATGTGACGTTACAGTGTTATGGCAACTTTTATGGAAGAATAAAAAAGGGAGGGAGGGCAAAACTGTCAACACACTGACAGCCATCTTGATCAATATGTGAATGAAATATGGGGGTCACGTTACTCACACATGATAATCCGCATCACTCACACCATCAGCTGCTGCTGCCTGATTACAGTAATGTCAGCTCCGCAGAGGTAAGTTACCCCCCCGGTTCTTTGGCCTCGTTTTGGCTGAAAGCCAATTAACACACATACATAAACGCACGCGCGCGCGCGCGCACACACGTCAACAAAGCGCCCCGCGAGCCTCCAGCCTGCACTAAAATAAAAATAAAAACCCCATCAGCAGCAGCAGTTTGCTGCTAATGTCTGCTTTCAGCTGGAGGCAGCAGAGAGGAGCGGCCGGGGCCGAACGCTGCAGGGCTCGACTTAGAAACAAATCCGGAGATAAGATAGATAGTTTTGGGGGAGCAGCAGAAGAGGAGAGAAAGGGGAGGAGGCGACCCTCGCTCCCTCTCCCTCCGTCCCGTTACTTTACCTTGTTGAAGGCGAACAGCTCCTGTTTAATCTTCTCCCTCTGCGGGTCGGTGCCCTGCCGTCGAAACCTAAACTTCATCATCTTGAAGCCGGGCTGTTAGGGCGGGCAGGACCGCGGGGGGAGGGCGGGGGACGGAGAGGAGAAAACGCGGCGGGTTCTCGGCGGTGCTGTCGGGCGATGCTAAGCTAGCTAACTAGCCCATGCAGGCTGCGACGCTGCTGCTGCTGCTGCTGCTGCTGCTGCGGCGGCGGCTCTCCTCCCTCCTCTCTCTCTCCTGGTGCCGTTTAGGTCGTGGTGGGTTTGACCACACAGCCCGCCCTCCTCCACCACCGCCACCCCCAACCCACCTCTTCCCGGTTCACACGGACCCCGCTGTTGTTAACCAATGGGAGCGACGAGATCTGCGAGCAATTACCCAGAAACGCCCACACAGCCGACCGCTGAGGAGGAGGGGGGGCGCTCGGTTTGTAAGCGCAGGACGCCCCGGATGCAGCGCCGCGCTCACGTCCGTCAACGCGAGTCGTCAAACGGCGAGTCTGTTACACGAAATTAAACCAGCAGACAGTAAATTGTTTTAAATAGTTAGAAGAGGCAGAACAAGTTAACTTGTTCACCTTCAAACGTGTTAATATATTTCTGTAAATATACAACAGCTGTGTTGTTGTTAATGACCCGTTGTTTTCTATGTTTCTAGGGAAAAAATAATGAATATTATTATTTAAAATATGTCAGAATTAAAGGAACTTAATATCTTATCTTTCAAAAATAAAAATAAAAAATCTCCAGCATTCACCTCTGATTTAGGTTTTTATTTTTTTGTCTTATATTTTAGCTGTTATTATTTATTTACTATTTACCCCAGCTCTTCATATCTAGTTTGTTTCTGATGCCTTTGAAATTATACTGGTTGTAAATGTATATAAAAAATATATATAAATTAACCAAATTCACACACCAGAGTAATTTATGCTACAAACTTTAATGTACAGCATTTATTCACATGCATTAGTATGTACAACAGCTATTTACAAAAACATATAAATTATATAAACAATCATTTTTAATTAGTGCAAAAGAGTTCAGTGATGTGGCCTTTAACTGTACTTCCCCTAATGTTTTTCCCCCTGTTGTGTCTTTCCCTTGATTTCATGACGTGGAGGAACATTTGAACAATATCATTATTTAATTTGTGGCCTGTTCCTGTGGCTGCCTTCTTGTGTTTTCCTTTTAAAAGCATCTGTATAAAAAGAAAATAGGGGTTCACAGATAAGTTATGTAGGCTACTCTTGCATGTAGAGAGACCCTTGTTTAGTGCAAGACCACATTTGTAATTAAATTTTGCCCTAGGACCAACACTAATACAATTCTTCTGAAGTGAAATTAAAGTAAATTAAAGAGGCCATATCCATTATAGTCTCAGCCCAATAAAGCAGCCATGGCAGACAAGATCCTCAACAGCTTTGGCTAAAAAGGTCAAACTAAAAGCATAAAAGGATTCGGTCGTTTACATAAGTCAGATTCTCAGTTTCTACTCCTTACATTGCATCATAGACACGTGGATCTATTAAACTCAGTGATATGGGTATTTGTGTAAATATGTGCGAGGTAGAGATTCACACTGACATACCAGGTGTACAAAAGATAATATCAGTATATACAGCAGGTTTTCTTACTCTTGTACAATAGTAAACTAAATATATTTGGGTCACAGCAAGCCGTGTCTAACATGACATCTTTGGCTGTGGGAAATGATATTTTTAACGTTACGCTCTTCTCTGACATTTTAAAGACCAAATGATTCATGAAGAAGATGATCTTTGGTTGCAGCTCTAATTGAATTCCGCTGCCATCAACATCACTGCCAGACATGGCTCGCATTACAGAAACATCAGCTTTACATATGAAAATATTCTATTATTAAAACAGAGGTAGATGCAGAACATTAACGAGATATAAAGTGTGACTTCTCTGCGTGCTCGTTTGTGTTATAGGAGGGTGATTTCACTTGGTGGCAGAGTGAGTCTCTTTTCTCTGACTGACAACATGTTCTCCATGTGCATGGCGATGACTCGGCACAGCTCCAGGCCCTTTAAACACACACACACACACGCAAACATAGAGAAACAACATTACATTTAAACTGAGTGTAATGCACAGAAAAATGCATGTCTTTTTTATCAACTCTTTGACTCATACACACACCTGCTCCAGCTGTAGCTGTGTGATGCGCTGGTTCAGCAGGTCTCCTATCATGATCTCCACATATGGATAACTGGAGCCTGACGTTGGCCTCTGAGTGCGAGTTGACTGGACCTCCTTCAGAGGGAAACGCACCATGGCCTCCTAATAACACACACACACACACACACACACACACACACACACACACACACACACACACACACACAAATATACATATGGATGCACAATCCACAACACATGAAGCAGACACAATAACCAACAGAGGGCGCCACATGCTTTGTTTTGTTTGGAAATAATTACATTTGGCAGTAGTTTGCTTTTAGCGTAAATGGAACCAGGTGATGTTAAATGCAAACTGCTTGAAATGAATGCTGTTACACACACACACACACACACAGACACAGACACAGACACACACACACACACACACACACACACACACACACACACACACACACACACACACAGCTGCCCGCTGCCATATTTTGCCAGCTGGTCCCAGAATGCAACATAACACGGACTGGATCTGTGCTTGAGTGGATGATTTGCATGTGTGACTGTGAGTGTGACATACGTGAGTATCCTTGTTAAGAAAGTGCAGTCCGTTCAGATTTACGGCCAGGATGCACGGGGCCTGGATGGAGGCGGAGCTACAGCTCTGGATGTAGAAGAAGGAGGAGCCAAACATGGTGAAGGCACTAACCAGACCTGGGCCAAAACAATAGGAAGGCTCACTTTTAATCTGGTAGCACATACACACTGTAAGTGACTTTCTGAAATACACATACACATACACACCGACACGGTGCAGTAGTCTTACCAAGGAACTGTGCACGAGCCTGGTGTGGGTTTAAGGCCTGGACCTGCTGCATGTGTTGAGTTGCCATATTCAGCCAATGCTGTGAAACCTGCTTGCTGTAGAACTGTGGCGGAACACACTCCTGCACCTCACGGCTAAAAACACACACATTCACACACACAAAGCAAACCAGTGACACCTCAGAGGCAGCGGTTGTATATTATGCATGTGTGCCGTGTGTTGAGCTGTGTGAGTGGAAAGATCATAGGTACAAGTGTATGTTTTTGTCTACTGTATTTACATGGAGGGCAAGTAGATGGTGTCCTTGGCACGGTGCTGTAGGGCAGCCAGTCTGGCGATCTGCTGCAGATGCTGGTCACTGGCCTTCCCCTGAGGAACCACACTCAGCAAGGCCTTCAGGTAGTCTGGCAACACCTTGGAGAGAGACACAGGGAGACAGGAAAATCTTGACACATCTTCTGTGTGTGTCCTAGCTGAAGTGAGTCTGCTGTCACGCAAGTAGCACAAATAAGACTCTGCAATGGGAACTTTAGAGGTAAGAGCCACTGCGTCTACCTGATTATAGTGCATGGTGACATAGAGTTCGTTGTCAAGTTTGAGAGCCAGACTCCATATGACTCTCCTGAACCACAGACTGTAGCTGGCATCCACTGGCTCCGCCTCTGTAGCAATGTCCAGGATGTACTCACGCTTGTTCAGGGGACGCACATTCTGACCTACACACACATGCACTTGAGTTATTACCTGTTAATCTATAGTGCGTTGCTGCATATCAAGGTTTTTTGCATTGTAGGTCTTTACTATGACACGTTAGATCCTTGTTACCTTTGTGTGTGACCAAAAAGACGGCATATTCATCCAAAGCCTCCACCCTGTGTAGTCCCATCTCATAGCAAAGCTCCTCGATGACATCCAAAGCAACCTGAAATAAAGAAATCGATCCGCAATTCAGCCGTCTAATAAGGCTCTAATAATATACTCTAGCATGATGCTTTTCCTCAATCAAGTGTGTGTGTGTGTGTGTGTGTGTGCGCCACTCACAGAGCACGTCTTGATTTTCAAGTGCCGCTCTATCCCACCTGGCAGCAGGAACAGCTGTCTCTTCGAGCTTCGCCCAGCCTGATACAAGCAACCAATCAGAGGGGAACGTCATACGAGTTAACACCAGCGTGGCGTGTACAGCTGCTACTGAGAGCAGGAGAGCAACTGCTAAACAAATTCACACTTAATCATAGACAGATGCCTGAAGTGGAAAAGTGTCAATAGTACCACAGTTAAGCAAGTTAACAAGATTTTACTTCTAAACATTCATATCTATTTCATGATAGAAGATTATTTATGACATATTCTTCCATAAAATATAGTAACATGCCATTACGATACAATTTAGTGCGTATATTGCCAACATAACGTTGGCTTTTATGGACGTTTTTGAGGCATTCGGAAGAACATCCATTACATTTAAAAAAGTATTCCAGCATTTCATCTCATTACATTATTAGTTCCTTCATGTATTTGCCTTGTTGATTTCTTTAAGGTTTAGTGCATATTTAGATACTGACCATCATAGCTTTGAGTTCCATGCTGTTGGGATGCTGTATACGTCCGCCATATTGAAAAGTCCTCCTCAGATTCTGCTCACATGCCTTAGCAATACCTGAAAAATTAAGATCAACACACCGATGATAATTAAGAATACCGTCGGATTGGAAGTGATGGATTTATGAATGGATGGATGGCTGGATCGCCGACCTTGGTACTGCATCCCGGGGTTGTCGCAGGTGTCCTGCAGGAACCTCAACAGGAACGGCTTCATGACATCGGAGCAGCGATGGAACGCTGCCAGGATGTACAACAGCCTCCATCCTCTCTGACAACTGTCCCTGCACAACATATACTGGAGGTTTAAGCCTCTAGAAGTCGTCAGTAAGCATGTGATGTCACACGTAGAAGAGTCTTACGGTTTGGAGCTGGTGTTGATAGTAACTTGCTTCATCACCTGGCAGTAGGCTTCATCCTTTATCAGGCCATGATCGCTACTTAACTAGATTCATAAGCACATGCATTAAGGAAAAGTATGTTTTCCTTTCATTTCAATTAAAGACATCATGTGTCAATCTTTTTATCATCTTAATAGTACATTACATATGTAAGAGGTTATGTTTATGTGTTTGTCTGAGTACCTTCAGTATCGTAGTGACCAGGTCCTGTTCAGTCTGACCTTTCAGTGGGAAGTCTCCCATGAACTTCATTATGGCTGGATGAAAACAAACAGTCAGCGTGGAAACAAATTATGTCATAAAACAGACATAATTTCCCCTCCATCTGTCCCTCTTTCAAAGACCCAATCAGATCCTGTGGACTGTATTAAACTATACATACTCTAGCTTCCTCTTCTACCTCCTATCTGTATCCATCCCTCCTTTCCTTCCTCTCCTCTTACCTAAGAAGATGTCAGCAGCCACTCTGTTCATCCCGCTGTCTGAGAAGTCTATCAGAGACTCCTGGATCGGAGTCTGGAGAGACAAACGCATAACAAGGAACAAGAAATATATTTGTGCAGCAGCACACTGAAAATTTAAATTATATAAAAGAATACAAAGACACGCTACAGTCTTACCTTGGAGAATTTGACCATGTCAACAGGGTCCCTGCCCTCCTTCCCCTTTTTGGCTTTCTGATCGCTGAGGGGGAAATAAAAGGCAGCAGTTATGAACTGTGTGTGTCCACTGACATATCCTTGACGCTTTGACACATTTTCACAATATTTTGGCAGTGTGTGTGTGTGTGTATCTGACCTTCTGATCCTCTGTGCCTCTCTGAAGTACTTCTTGGCAAACTCAGCCATGTGGTACTGGCCGCTCTGCAGAGGCAGATCGTCCAGTTCGACGATCAGACTGTCCCGATACATCTCATTTACTACCTGATACACACATATACACACCCACAACAATAACAAGCAGCAGTGTCACTTAAAGGAACATCGAAAATGTAATTATCGGCAAACTCTCATTTTTGCAAACTGAAATATTCCATCATATGCTGTATAAACAGCAGCTTGTACCATAATATAGGGGTGTTATTCATGAGCCATGTGTTCAGTATGTTGTACTGTGGGAGCTGAACATAACCATCATGTGTCTGTATTGGACAGTAGTTTAGAAAAATGTTTCTGCAGTTTAAAGGGCTTCCTGGTCAGCACCTCAGTGGAGAGGTCAAGCTCATGGGCAGCTACAGCTGAGCCCATCGCCACGGCGATGGCAGCAGATGCAGCGACTCGTCCCTGTCGGTCTCGAGGCTCCACGCGCTCAGCAGGGAGAACCAGGAAGTCTGGCGCCGCCACAGGGCGGACATACTCGTTGGGAAACACTCCAGATTTTCCGTACACAGCCCCGAATCTCCAACCTGCGTACACACAACGAGGTGTTCAAATGTTCTATAGTGTCCAATCAATCTTTATTAATCACATATTCACTCTATGTTTAAAGGCATATAAAAAGGTAGCAAATCCTCAGTGAATTCAATGAGAAAAAAAGGAGAAGTTAAAGGAGCAGTGGTCAGGATTTTGTGGGATCTATAAGGCAGAAATTGAATATAATATTCATAACTGTGTTTTCATTGATGTACAATAAAGTGAAACACATTAATTATGTGTTTTAATTACCTTAAAATAAGCTATTCATATCTACATACACAGCACTCACACAGATGCCTGGGTTCTTAAATGTCTGGGGTTAACGGAGGATGTTCAGTTGGTTGCAATCTGCAACCTCTCCGTTAGATGCCACTAAATCCAACACACTGCTCCTTTAAGGGGGGTCAATTTAAAAAACAAACTCGAACCAACCAGCAAAAAAGAGAACAGCAAACAGACACACAACAGATCGGCCCTGCAAAACCCACCAAAATCAGGGGTGTCTCTCTTCAGCTCCTCCAGAAGCATGACCTTCTTCCTCACTATGCAGCCGTAATGTTTGCCTGAACACATATGCACATAGACACACACAGTGTGACAGACGTGGCATGAAGCACAGAGAAGCAGAGACATATACTACGAGACATGGTTTCTGACTGTGCGTCTCACCGGCCTCCAGTCCATCCATGTGCTGCAGTCTGATGATGTCTCCTTTGTGGAAGCTGAGCAGATTCCTGTCCTCAGTAACGTAGTTCCTCACCGCCACCACATACGCCGAGTCCTGACAGAGGCGTGACATGTTGACATAGATATGTGACAAGAGGTGTGAGCAAAATAACATTCTTCTGCATGTGTGTGATTTATATCATATATTCATGTGTGTGACTAACGTTGTAGAATGACAGAGAGAGACAGCTTTGCTTTATGCTGAAACCATATCAGCCAAAATATCAAAATCATTGCTTGCATATTAATTTAAACACAGCTTAATATATACAATATACAAAAATACTTTAATATGTTCTTCCTGCTGAACTTCCAACGGTTGGAAAGAATAAACAGAATATTCAATGCATGGTGACAAAAACGGACGGCCTCTGACCTTCTTAAGCTCCGTGAGGAAGTAGTCGATCATGTGTTTGACCTGCGGGGCCTTCGCCGAGAACAGGATCAGCTTCTCGTTGGTCAGGTTGAACTCCAGCATGTTCTTGGATGGAATCGACACGAACAGGATGTCCGAGTAGCTGCGCAGGAAGTGATATGAAACAAAAACAGGAAGCCAACATGAAGTCGCAGAGAAGGATTAAGGGGCCAAATCAGTGGGGCACTTGACACAGACAGCTGGATAAAAGAGAGAACAAATAGACAAATATCAGTAGTTAAGTTTACGTCTTTTCATGTTAAATCTGTGTGAAAAACTAAGACATGAAAGCTAGAAAAGGTGGAAATATCGATGACATCACACACTACGTTTCTATGTTTTTGTACAGTTTATGAGGCTCACCTGTAAAGCCTCAGCACCCTGAAGTAGTCTGAAGCAACGGAGCTACTCCTCACCATCTTCAGCAGCTTGATGCCTTTATGGGACACAGACAGCACCTGCACTCCTGTCCCCACACTGCCCTGGAAAACACACAAACACACACACACAGACACACACAGACACAAAACCGAGCATAGACACACAGAACAAATAAGAGCCTGTTAAGGTCAAAGGCTGCTTTGTGTTTATCCCGTCCTCGCTCCCTCATTTAGCATGTGTATGCGACGCACCCACCCGCTGCATTACAGGCGGAGCAAGTGACGTATGCTAAGAAAAAGACAAGAACTCACAGAGGCTGGGAAGAGACGGGAGAAGTAAATCTCCCACAAGTCTCTGGCCATGGTGACGGCTTTCTTCTTCACATTCTCGTCGTGCGTTCCTGACAGCTGATCCACGTTGTTCTCAGCTATCAAGGACACAATGATGGAGTTTAAGTTAACAAATGCAGTGTTGAAAAGTCGTTCACATCCTGTAAATGTTGAAAAGTATAAACTGCCTGTGGTTTATGAGCCATTACACCAAGGAGTAAAGTTATTTAAGGATGGGCTCTTTCATACCAAATAAGGCTTTCATCTTCTGTCTCTCCTCCTGGGTGATACGGATGCACGCCTCAGAGAAAGTGTCGTATAAAACCTGCAGGACACATTCAGGAATAACAATCTGCTAAAGATGAAATAAGTTTGGGATCATTTATTCCTGCTGTGATGAAGTATGAGCATTCAAAGTGCATTTGAGTGTAAATTATGTATTCTTTTACATTAAAGCAAAAGCTGTAATCTATAATAAAAACACTACTTTAAGGCTTTCATTTTCAATAAATCATCATCATCTTAACTATTAGCATAATTACCATAAACTGGACTCTACTATAATGAAAAACCTGAATGAATAAATTAACTTAAGACAAAATAAATGGAGTAACAAGTAAATGTTAATAAGTGATGAATACATAAATCAACCTGTTTAAAGATCAGGTCCAGAACCAGCGGACTGTTGAAGGTCTCTTTAGGATAGAAAACCTGAAAACGGACAGAAATCAACATTTGAGTGGGCAATATTTTTAAGTTATTTTTTTAATTATTTACATGCGTGTGTGCTGATGAAACTCACTTCTTTCCTCATGTAGAGTTTCCAGGGGACGTTGGAGTATGTGTAATATTCATCACTAGTCCTGCTGTGGAGTTGAGTCTGAATGATCTCCTCCTCCACTGGCAACTCTCTGGAGACTGGAAACACACACACACACACACACACACACACACACACACACACACACACACACACACACACACACACACACACACACACACACACACACACACACACACACACACACACACACACACACACATGCCATGTTTTTGACCATGTACTTCCATTATACTCAGATCACATGTAAGTGTATGAGTGAAGCACTTTCTGTCATCCCTCTGTTTATTACAGGGGATTGTAGTCACGTTAGTGTGTAAAAGGTTCACCTGGAGGAGGGGCGGGGCTTATGCTCGAGCTAGTTGGCCCTGCAGGGCGAGACTTTGTCGTCTTGGAAACCTTGAGTCCTCCTTCTTCTCTACGTAGGGAGGATTGAGGCTTCCTTTGAGTCTGAGACATAAAAAAACAGTCAGATGTTATTTTAGTTTGTATGGAAGTGTGTGTGTGTGTGTGCTTGTGTGTGTGTGTGTGTGGTAGGTGTGGAGTTGGGTTACCGGTTGTGGTGGGTTTGCCATCTGATCTTTAAGGATCTCCATAGCTTCATCATGTGGGTCTGGCTTCTTCACAAACGTCTTTCCATCACCTTTCCTACACACACACACACACACACACACACACACACACACACACACACACACACACACACACACACACACACACACACAAATATATGAGTAAGACATACTAAAAGTGTTTTGTCTGTTAGGAAATCATGAGCACGTTACCTTTGAGTGGCAGATCCAATAGACGTTGTCATGTCAGCAGGTTGGTGCTGTTTGATGATGTCTTTGATGTCGTGGCTGGGATCGATCCGCTCCGTGTTACTTGGACTGGATCGGACCACGTCCTCAGGAGGGGGGGCACGTGTTGGACCTGGACATTTTTATTTTTTAGATCATTACTTGAATAACTTGAATAACCACGCAGATAATTTGTTGTAAAACATACTAATTTTTCGCTGAACAGCAGCGGTCTTGTACGGCGACGCTTCAGGCTCTTTGGTCTGCAGAAAAACAGGAAGTGATGAAGCTGAATATGGCTATATTTAGACAATATATATATGGTGTATGTGTGTTTACTCACAGGGCTGGCTGTGTGTGAGCGTTGTGGCAAGTGTCCGTGATAATGTGAGGGGGGTGACTGAGGTGCCGGGGCAACGGGGGGGAAGGAGGACAACATCTGCTGCTGGATCGCGATGGCCTGCATGGTCATCTGCTGGGCCTGCAACACACACACGACCACACACATACATTTATATATTTCAAGAACAAGTTAACGTTTATTATTCCCTTTGTTTCTCCTATTATCCATAAACTGTTACCATATGTTTTCACGTAACTCATACAAATACACCAACAGTAATATCAGAGTTGTCCAGAAGAAGGATAATATGACAAACCAGAATGATAGCTTGCTGGTTGATGATGGCCTGTTGCTGCTGAGTCAGAACTGCCTGCTCCGATCCTAGAGAAGTATGAACATAGAAGCACAGAAACCATGTAGTAAAGATGATTTTTGTTGCAGAACAACAGTGGAATCACACACAGTTCACAGCACAAGATCCTGTAGACTCCTCTGCTTCACATAAACCACAAGGTGAAACCTCACAGTTAATTAGAAGCTATTAAAACAGTTCTATGTGGCTTTTATCCAACACAAATGTAACTCCACCATGCCCACATGCTTCAGGCCAAACATGCTGGAACGCACACCTGATCATTGTACCTGACATCACAGGCAAGCCTGGAGCCACAGGCATGGCAGGGAGTGAGGACACCCCCGGTAGAACGGGGATGCCAGTGACCTGGGATGCTACGTTATCTCTATGGGCAGCGGGGGCAGCGGCGGGTGCACGAGTGGGTGACGGGGTGGGTGCTACACGTGTGGCAGGAGTGATGGCAGGAGAAGTCTGTTGGCCGTAGGGGTGTTGGGGACGGTTGTATTGGTGGAACTGTTGCTGTGGCCGTGGTTGAGGTGGCTGCTCCTGCGGTTGGTGCTGTTCGTGGTGATGGTGGTGGGAGGGGATTGGCATGGCAGGGATGGGTGGCATCATTCCTCCTGCTACGGGAAGCACTGGCACAGCTTGAGGAGCAACAGGTCGGGGAACAGGGAACGTAAGAGTTAGGAACAGCTGCTGCCAGGACTCTGCCTCTGTTGGGTGGTTATCTTCAAAAACATGTTTAGTCATAGTTGCTTATGGGCAGACATGTCATATTTTCTATTTTTTAATAAATAAGTCAATTGAATGGTATTAGACTTATGTTTAGAGCTCTTTAAATAGGTGTTCAAAGCACTGGAAAATGTTCTTTCACACTTTATACAGTGCATATTTAGTTTGATATACTAAAATAAAAGGCAGTCATTTCCTTCATCCTCCTTTTTTTTCTCTCACTGCGATTGCTGTCTTTGCTGCACCTCGTCCAACAGGGAGAGACTTAGTTTAGTAATAAGTTCAACATATTCAATTAGAATTCATGTCCATGGTGCAGTTTTTGGGTCATTCAGAAGCTTGAAAATATTCACTGCATTTTCTCCAAAGACAGAGTGAAAGGTGGGAGAAAATAAAACAAAATTATTGATATTTAGAATCCTGTACATTTGTGATTGATTACCTAATATATGAGCTTTTGTCCAGCTACAGAGCTGCAAACACAAAACAGCGTATACAAATAATGGCAGTGACTAAATTAACAGAGAAACGAAATGAGTGATAAAGAATACTATCTGTAAAGAGAGAGACTGAGGGTGACAGATGCCTATAGAGAAAAGAGGTCATCTATGGTTCCAGTGAATGGCTGTCTATGCATTATCTATGAGGTCATTACAGCCTCTAAACGCCAGATTAAGGTTGGTGAACTGTACACCTGAACCATAACACCTCAGTCCTGTTCAGTGTCACTGAGACACTTTGGGAGACGACGGCAGGTATTTTGAGGAGGAAGAAGCAGAATTATCATTAAAGCTTGAACTCACACAGCATCACACAGGGCTTGAACTCACAACCTTCGACACCAAGGGCAAGTGAACTTGTTGAAATGAACTTGCTGAGCTAGAACCAATAGATGTCTTCACACTATGACTTCGTTAAGCCCAAGTTATGCTTCCGCGTCGACACAACGCAAGGGGGCTTGCGGACCCCTTACGTCCTTGCGGACCCCCCTTACGTCAACGCAAAGGCCTGACGTGCACCTCCCAAAAATCCTAGACGCGCGTCGAGGCGACGCAACGCCAACGCCAACGCAACACCAACGCAGCGGCTTTGGCTGTGATTGGTCCACTAACTACATCCGCTGGAGACCGCTTTCCGGTTTCCACTCATAAACACCGCCATTTAAACTTTTAAAAGGCTACTTTTATTGTTTTCACCTCGTTTTATTGTTTGCACCTTCTCGCTTTTGCACAAAGAAATAAAACACCAAGTTCTGAAAAATTGTGGACGTTTATAGCCGGAAAGTGAACAAATAGGCTATAACGAGGCTAACGACGATATACGTCAAGAGTCTCGGTCGGTCGGTCAGTCTTTACAAAAAACATAGCGCCCTCTACCGGTGTGGTATTGAATTGCATTTCGACACGTAAACCCAACGCAGAACCATCACGGTCTCCAAGCAACTGCGTGGCCGTTGCGTTGCGTTGCGTTGCGTTGCGTTGCGTTGCGTTGCGTGATCACTACGCGGAAGCATAATCAGGGCTTAACCCCTGGCAATCAACAGGTGTCCATGCAAAGACAGATTTCAAGCCGTGTCAAAAATTCCAGCATCAAGACAAAGATTGAAATTTGCATATATCATCTCACATACAGATATATTTATATGAGGAAATGCTTGCATGAGGATGGAATTCAGAATACGTAAAAAAAAATAATCTGTTTTGAGATACACAAAAACTGTTTATAGTACTTGCTAGAGTGAGAAAGGCTTAAAAAAAAGAAGGGTAAGACATTTTTAAAAATTCACAAAAATATGAAAGACAAAAGAATACTGAGAAAACCGTCTGTGTCAAAATGCAGCTGAACACAAAGGAAAGACACAAAACGAAAGTTACGAATGTAACTACGGTTCTAAATAACAAAAATACACATCTAAAGAAAAGCTAATAGCCAAGTTAGAGGTAACTAACAGGAAACACACACTAAATTGAGTGTTTTACCTCCGGGATGTATTCCTGGTGGATAAGGCCGGCTGGGGGCCGTTTGACTCTCCCCCTCTCCTCTTTCTCCTCCTGTGATGCCGATACCTCCTCCTCCCTTCATCCTCGCTGACAAACTTCCAGTTTTTTCCATGTCCTGGCAGCCAGAGAGAAAGAAATTCAGCAAAAAAAGGATGGTTGGAGATCTTGAAAAGAAGGAGTTTAAGAGACATGAAGAGTAGGGAGTAGGGAAGGAAAGGGAGAGACTGAGGGAATGTATTGTATTGGTTGATTCAGACCCTCGGTGAGTGCGTCAGTAGAGCTGTAGGAACCGAATACTCCACAGGAAGTACCGTACACACTGGAGGAGAAGCTCCAGCACACACTAAGTAACAGAAATTCCTAAAAAGAAATAAGTGTTTTCCAAGAAAAGTTTCTGCAACATACCAACCACCACTCAACCCCATAAAACCAAATTGCTATTTTTCCAGAAAATAAAAAACAAACGCAGCTCTTTTTACAGCTCTTTTGCAGCAGCTGTATCTGCACATAGTTAGCATGGGTAATAGTTTACATGCATAAACTCAAACTTCATCAACAAAAAATCCCAAAAATCCAGGGTCTAATGAAACCACACTGTTTGATTGATAACTGATATTGAAAACCAAAGAAAATCATATTATGTTGTTTAAATTTGACAACTAAAACATACCTTCACTGATCGACTTTCCTCCCGTTTCCTCCAATTATATTTGTTTTACTGAATACATAAAATGTGAAAGCTGCTAACAGAACAGTGAGCGTTGCACGAGTGCTGCCTGCTGCTGCAGTCGATTACGGTAGGTCACCCAGTAACCTAACCCCCCCTAATGTCTGCTCCATTCATACACAGACAGAAGCAGTGGATCACATGTTCCAGCCATCCATCAACGCTCCACTCCATTCACACTCAGGTGGCAGATCAGGTGGAGGGAGAATGACGTGACAGCATTTTCAGAGCTGCAGCTTACGAGAATTTCATGCATTAATCTGTTATTTTCCCAATTTATGAATTGATTGATTGGCCTTAAAAAATGTCAGATGATTCTGATTAAAACGAGGAGGGAAAGTGTGGTTAGGATGTGATGTTTCCTGTCAGTACTCACGATGCTGCTGTCTGACAGCACAGGGTCAAACAGGCTGTCCAGGTAGCGGTCCATTCCTCTCTGAGTCTGACCGTCACTGAAGGCATCCGACTCTACTGGACACGGAACAGACAGCACAGGAATTTAAACACAACTCTCACACTTTGTGTTCAGAAACCACAACTATCTAGGCAAATTAAGCTGCCATTGTATGTACTGTGTGTGTACCGTGGCTGTAGTAACCGTCAGAGTCAGGCAAACTGTAGGCTGGTCTGGTGTTACGGAGAGGAAAGGCAGGAGGAAGCTCCTCATCTGACTCAAAACCACTGCCAAACAAAGCACTGACAGGAGAGGAGAGGAAGAGGTAAATTAATTTATTTGGTGTAAATATCTACTTTTATTATATATTCATTATTTATCATATTCATCTACAATTTTTGTACATGCGTGCATGTGTGTGTTGTGTACTGACAGGCTGGCATTTGCTCTGACTCTGGCAGGATCGTCGGTGCTGATGATGAAGTAGCTCTTCTGCTTCGGGAAGTCAGTCGGGAGCTCCAGGTCTGCAACCAAGTCCATCACATAGTCGTGACCCGCTAACTCCACCCACTGGCCGTGCTCCTTCATCAGAACCGAACTCCCTTTCCACCAGTCGGACACTCCCCTGCAAGATCATACGCTTCAAATACCTCACGCTCAAAGCATTATGTACTGCACAACATGTGCTGTAAAATATAAATGATGAAGCTGGATTTTCATTATAATGTGACCTGAGTATGAAAGCAGTGAGATGAAAATATCTCCTTCTTTTGTGTCTTTTACTTAAATATGAAATATATGCACCTGTGGCGCAGTATGTGCCCTGCTAATTCTTCTCCACTAGTCCAGGAATGGACTGGACACAGGAATGAGCCTCCTATGGAGAAAACAAATAAAGTAAATGTAAATATAAAAATCATTTTTATCGTTTCATACATGAAATTTGATCTCTGCATTAAACCCATCCTAATCATTTAGGAGCAGTGGGCTGTTATAAAGCACCCGGGGAGCAATTTGGGGTTCAATGGACAGCTGAGTTTCCTAAATTAGACTCCTGTTTGTGTTTTATAACTAGTAACTAGCATGCATGGTGCTATTTCGTCACTCCCTCACCGTGCCGTCACTGTGATTAAAGGACGACCCGCTCCAACCCCTTAGCCACATCCAGGACACTGCATCTTCAACTGTTCACGCAAATAGAAATCACACCAAAGTGGACTTCAACAATCTAGTGCCCTGCAGTTCCATTACCTGATCCCGTCTGGCAATGAATAATCAATGATCAAGGGCTGTAATTGATCCCACTCACAAGTAACAGCAGCAGTCTCTGCTACGCACTTGAGGCCTGTGCTTATTTCTGTGCTGATTGGAAAATAAATTGGGTGATTTGCTGTTCAGTTGCTACGCTTCATCTATTTGCAGTGTTCTGACCGTCAACGGCAGGAGGTTAAAGCTGCGTGATGTTATGTTAAAAGGGCAAGGTGCATCTCACCATCAAAACAATGCACTTGCAACACCATGTTAGCCTTCTTCCTGTTGGCCGTCCACTCCAGCAGTGACAGCGGATAGGTCCGTGCAGTCTCAGGGGTGGAGCCTAATCCCAGCTGTGTCTTCTGATTGGCTTGGATGAGTCTGTGCTGCAGCAACGCCTGGCATCCAGCAGGTGCATAGTCAGATACAAACCTGTAGGGAAGTAGATGTTATACTTTTGCCACTCCGACCGCATTTAGTCTGTGTTTTATGTTATAATTACTAAGATAAGGCTTAATGTATTTTAACCATTTTCGCTTTTTTATGCCGTAATTAAGGCATAAAAGTAAAGATAAGAAAAAAGTGACTTAACTTTCACATTGTGCTATGTGCCAATACTTAAATGTTTTTTTAAACTGGATTTTCACTCTTATATTAAAATTATCTGAGAAAACGTTATATATATATATATATATATATATATATATATATATATATATATATATATATACATATATATATTACTACCAAATCCCCATTTGCGTATGAAGGTATATCTCCATCAATATGATTTCTGTACACACGTGTCAGAAACGATGTCTTACTTCAGTAGATATTTTTCCATCTTGGAGGACGGGCCGAAGCTGCAGACACATGCCAGCAGCAGCAGCCAGCCTCTCTCAGCGTTGTCAAAGTTTACGTTCCTCCACACCTGGTTGACGACCTGAGCCAGGATCTCGTCCTGCAACCCTGGAGACGACAGGCCCCTCTGGATGATGTAATTCCCAAACGTGTTTTCCTGCGCTCCGTTCAGGTGAGGGTCCCCCATGAATCGTAACACCTGAATGCAGGAAACCGTACAATTAACTCTGACTGTCCGCTGGTGTTTAACAGGGACGAAACCAGGACAGTAGTCCAGATCCATGGGTTGATGGAGTCAGCCTACCATGATGAAGAGCTCCAGAGCTTCTCCTCTTAGGTCCTCCTCAACACGGGTCAGAGGTGACTCCAGCGGGGCCATCAACATCCCAAACTTTGGCTCCTGAAGCAACAAAAGATTTACAGTGCATTTAGGAAGGAAGCCAAGGAGGGTATCCAGGTCGAGGTATCCATGGATCGGGGTTACACCTAGATTGCTCCTGCTGCCATGGCCCTGCTTCTACCGTTATCAACAGTCATATTTCTATTGAGGACTGTGATTTTTGGCATACTGTATTTGACACTCTTATTGGGACATACATCTTTTTGAATTTAATAAACCACAAACAGTTGAGAGGGCAGACTTTTGAGTTGACTGTAATACTGTTACATCTCACCCTAAAGTAGATCTGCACGTAGCGGAAGAACGGGTAGTTGTTGATGTCCAGAGGCAAAGTAAGTTGAGCCTCTTCCTGGATATGAGGAGCTTGAAGCAGAGCCAGACAGTCTGAGTGCAACTCCCTCCTGACTAGAAAGACAGAGAGACATATATACTGTAATAATGACTATATATACACAAGAATACATATAAAGTACACTGTGCTGCTTTCTCTTATGGTTTATTCATCAACGGAAGCCAATCCTGTCCCTTTCTGTCAAGACTATTTGAGTCATTCCTCGAGCTGACACTCTCAGTGCTGATGAGAGGAGACACTTTGACGGAGCTGAAGGAAGTGTTCATGAATAAAATGTGTGTGCACATTAATGTGGACTTCACATAAAAGAAACAGACAGGTACAGACCTCCGGCCGTCTGCAGCAACACGCCCAGCTCTGCAGGGATCACCAAGTGTGTGACGTTCACCACCTCCCTCTTGGTCAGCTCCTGAAAGAGTTTTTTTATGGTTTAGTGGCCGACTACCAAAATCATCCTATTTGTGGCAGAAAAACACACTTCTTTTATGGATAGGTTTCCCACGTTTATCCTGTCCAAACTTCCATCTTACCATTTCTCTCCTCCTCCGCTCCTCTTCAGCTTTCCTCTGGGCTTTAAACTTCATCTGCAAACAGATCACAGAAATCACTTAACACTTCGATCCAGAGCCAAACCATGCAGAAGCACTGAACTGGAACAAGAGTGGGCAATGTTTTCAACAGTATATGCCTATTGACTCATGTGGGCGTTATTAGGTTGCATCCGCAGGTTATGAAAGGCAATAAATTGGACTTTGAGAGCAGATGACATGTACCTTGATGTATTGCTTGCGGTTGACGTACATGTGGACGAGAGAGCGGAACCGAACAAGACTCTCCCTCATTTTCACATAGCGCTTCCTGTTGGGCAGAATGAAGAATTGCAGGACCACAGTATAAAAGGGACAAATGGAGGCATGCTACAAGTATGTACAAGTTACAGAAGCCACCATTACATTGTGTTTTTTAGCCAAGATTTGGTATAAATGCTTGTCTGTCAAAACAAGCATTTTTTTCTTGGTGGATATTGACGAATTAGCGAACAGTTATGAAACCAGCAGCAGAGAAGCCGACCTTGTGAGGAAGCCTCGGCACTGTGCCTGCAGCCCGATGATCTTGTTACGGAAGGCCACGAAGCGTTTCCTGACGAAGAACATGCGGGTGTACCGCTGCAAGGTGAGAGCCGCGAGCTGACGGGAGCGCTCCCGTTTACACTCCAACAACTGGTAGATGTACTCCTTCAGAAACAACTGCCATTCACATACATGTCATTAGCTCGCATTGCTGGTTTTCTTTTAATTTGTCAAAAAGTGAAGATGAACAAACGGCAGAGGACACTCACCTTTGTGACTCCAACGTGGTAGGCTCCTGGCCTGAGAGGACACAGCTTACTGAGCATTATCACACAGTTATCTCCGTTTGCAGCTGGAAGTTCTCGTATCCCCACCAGGGACTTATACCTGGGGACGTACAAACACATAAAACATACAATCTAGTTCATCAAATTTGCTTAAGAATATGGCTTAATTGTTGTCCACATATTCTAAAGATCTTGAGTTATAGTGTGTGTTTTAGCTATCACTTCCACCATGCAGTGATTCATTCTGTGTGTATGTTACCTGAACAGGAAGATGTAGAATGGCATTCTGACAGGATACCCCTCTCTCCGGATCCTAATGGTCTCTAGGACACCTGAGTGTTTCAGCTGGCTGCTGATCAGGTCGTCCTCAAACACACCTGGTTGCTAAACACGCAATATAAGCACATTTGACAACAATGACTGTCAGGATGTTGTGAGACTGAATTCATCAGTGTCATCAGTAGAAATACAGAACGTCTGAAAGTCTACCTTCATATTATTTGGCTTAATGCAGCGCACAAAAAAAGGGTTGCACCTGAAACAGAAGAATAAATGTAAATAACACATCCTGTACACTTAAATTCTTACTAAACTATAAGATGTTTTCATGAAATTGTGGCAGATATTTTGTCAGAGTTCACCTCTCCATCTTCTCCACCAGCTCTAGCAGGGACAGTTGGAACTTGTTGCTGACGGTGGGAGCTTGGTATTTTCTGGTGACAGTGCTGCTCTTCCTCATGTGACCTCCTCTCTGCTGACCCGTGACCTCTGCGTGAACCAGGAAGAGGTTTGACACCATCTGGACACACAGAAATACATGCATACATTCACATTTTACTGCAACGGTTTATGTTCACATGAATTAGATTAGGCCTCCAATGAGGTTATGTGACCACACATGCATATGATGCTCCTCTCACCTTGTTCTTGCTCTGGATGAATAGTTCCAGGACCTCCTGACGGACCTGGTCGTAATTCTTATCGAGGAACTTGTAAACCTGCGCCATTGAAACCACAAATTAATGGAAGATCTGTCTTCACTCGCTCTCTTACTTTTCCTTAGATGAGCCAATGAGGAGCTGCGTACCTGGTAGGTGACCCGGCCAGCAAAGTGCTTGATGGTAAACTCTGGGAGGGGCATCTTTGGCTTCAGATACAGTGGGTTGCTGCCATGGTGATAGTGACACTTTTGGAGGAATGTGTGGTCTGTCGCCTGGCAACAAAGCAGCAGACTCTAAGTGACATGTAGGATAATTCAATCTGTGGGTCTAACGAGTGTCTTCAGGTTCTGTTTAGGTTTGTTCTGTCCCACCTGTGGGAAACAGCTCTGGTCATCCAGGATCCTTAGTATCCCATGAGGCTTAGCGGCAATGAGGTCAATGCAGGGCTGGTTGTCACTGAATGGGATGTCCTGCCAGGGGATCTGTTCCCGGCTGTACTCCTCCTGCATGGGGATCACAAGCAATGCTATTTCCTGTACAATGAGTTCACAACATGTCTCACTACTGTTTCTGTCAATCAACTTTTCAATGAATTTCACTTTTTTTTATTTTAACTTTCCATCCAGGTCTGCATAAGTGCATGCAACACTAAGTGTTCCCACAGGTGTGACGTAGACTTACCTGCTCTTCCCTGAATATGATTCTGTTGAAGAAGAACTGCAGGTACTCATTTGCATAATTAATGCAAAGCTGTTCAAAGCTGTTGAAGGCCAGATCCTGTAATTCCCACACACACACACACACACACACACTGGGGTATTTCCGCAGTGCAATGCAAGAGCGTGAAAGGCAGGTAATAAGATGCTCCATCTACGTCGGCTGTACCTCAAACCCGTAAATGTCCAGGATGGAGATGGAGAGGGTGTGTTGGCGGGGGTACACCTGAGCGTTGATCCTCTCTGTTAACCAATGGAAGAGCAGCGAGTACAGGATCTTGGCAACAGCATCTCTGGAGAACAAAGATGTGTGTGTTAGTTAGCTTTCTCTGTTACTTAGCTTCATGTGGATTTCCAAAAGAATACTTTTAATGGGAACAAAACGGCCAACTCATTGGTATTTTCCTATTATATGTGAAATACATCTGGAGGAAAAATAATACATTTTCATGCAGCACATGGGTATGTCGCTGTCTCTCACCTGGCATCAACAGCACTTTCCACAGTTAACGGGGTATAGATCTTGTCCCTCATCGTCTCCTGTAGAGACGGCAGGTTTTAAGAAGTGAACGAGGGAGAGAGCAGCAATGGTTGAGGAAGCTAAATATTGATACTTAAAAGCGTTATGTAACTTTATTTTTTAAAGTGATGAAAAAATGTCTGTCGATCCTTGAGACATTCAGATTCACCTCATCTATGCAAACTGACACCGCAGCTCAGGTACAGAACGTTAGGTGCTGAAGGCTGCAGGCACAGCTCATTGCCACATATTCTGTTACAGTCCAAAACAACTTTAAATTAACTTAACTGGAAGGGCAAGAGGACACTGTGACTGTAGAGGCATGGGCTTGAGAGTAGAATGAGAGTAGAGGTCGCTACAGCTACGGCTCATAATCTGTGTGTGTGTGTGTGTGTGCGTGTGTGCGTGTGTGTGTGTGTGTGTGTGTGTGTGTGTGTGTGCTCACACTGCTTGCTCTTTGCAATGGAGAGATATCCATATAGGATCCTACATTTGAATATACGTGCAGATAAAACACAGTTTGATTACTGACCGTGACTTTGTAGGTGATGGCTTTCTGTAGTCCCTCTGGAGAGATCTGCAGCAGCTCTGCCACCACTCTGATCTCCTGAGCGCTGACCACTGACGCCACCTCCTGGCCATCAGCCTGTTGTGCAACACAGAAAGAGAAAGACGGACAACACGATTTTCTGTTTATTGTCATAATTGTTTAACAGTTCATTTCTAAAAAGCAGTGGGAGAAAGAAAGGTCGCTTTGGAAACAATACCTCATATCTTTGAAAGTAGACGTTGCCCAGGTGCAGTATGGAAGAAAGAACTCTAAAGATGGCCGACTGGTCCTCAGGGGTGAAGTGAAGGATCTCCATGGCAGCGAGCAGACGCCGGAAGTCCTCTGCATCATTCTTTCCTGTTATCCCACAATCCCCTCCCTTCATGGAGAGAAAGGTCACGATAGTTTGTAGTAACATTCCTGGGAAGTCCTGGGATAAGGCCGATGATTATATGCTGCACTGTGCCGTCTACCTGGTTGAGGTAATAGTAGGTCTCAGCCTCTTGTAGATAGAAAGCCTGTCTCTGCTGTGAGGGAAGCCCTGCCAGCATCTCATAGAAGATATGATAGTTCCTCTCATCTTTGGCCTGAGGAGGAAACACAAATGTAACAGGTTACACCCTTTTACATGCAGAAAAATAAAAGTTGTGAAGGTGTCATATTCTGAGTGTCTCCGTGTGTCACCTGGAAGACGATACGGGACTTTTCCAGTAGATACTGAGAGGTTATGGCACCACTGATCACACCACTGGACAGAGAGAGAGAGACAGCAGAGAACACGAGAAGAGAGGAGAATAAACACAAAAACAAGAGTATGATTTAATAACACACATTTTAAAACACTAACCAAATGTTTTACAATACAAACAGAACACAGAAGTTTTAACAGAAGTAGGATTAAGTGATGAGAACAGAGACTGCAACATTTGTGTATCTATTTCATACTCACTCCTCCAGAAAGACCTCTATGTATTTCCCAAAGCGACTGGAGTTATCATTCCGTACAGTTTTGGCATTTCCAAAAGATTCCAGCAGAGGAGCTGCCTCAAGTATCTACCAAACATTCAAACACACATTAAATTAATATTTTCAATGTTTAATGCTGGTTTATACATACACATCCATTAACATGAGTTCATGCTGATTAAGCAGATGACTGACGGGACGCTAGACAGATATTTTTACAAAGCAAGTAAAAGAAAATCCACAAGAAAACACAACATCTCTCGTGAATATTGTCACACACCACAGCAAAGCACAGCAACCTGCTATTCTTATGGCCATATGTGAAGATGAGTTGTAAAATGTAAAGCACAAGTCATGCAGGGAACCCCACTACCTCAATCTGCACCCAAGAAAAGGCAGCAGAGAAAAAAGATGCACAGAGGCATTAATCATCCTTTAAGACAGGACTGTGTGTGTGTGTGTGTGTGTGTTTCTCTCTCCAAATCTGCTGGCAGCAGTTTGTGCCTGTCAGTAGTGTGGAGCGTACCTGTTGCGCAAGATTGCTTTTGTGATGTATTGCTGCTAGGTATCGAAGGACTAGTTTGGTGGCCTCTGTTTTCCCAGACCCGCTCTCCCCGCTGAAACGCAGTAACACACACTTAATGGACATCAATATGATGCAGTAGTTGATACATTATATATAATGAATGTTCTCTGCTGAAGCCAGCACAGCAATTTTCTATGAATGCAAGCATATTATGAAAATTAGTGCCTAATAGCTGTCGATTTGCACGGGAAGGGATGACAAAATATGAAAAATATGTATTTTTATGTAAATTTGAAGGACAAACACACACTGTATGGGTTCCCTACCTCAGAATCCTGATGTGAATGCCTGCCTTCACCTTAGCTAAAAGTTTAGAGGAGCTGCTAAACATAACAGGCCATAGCATTTCTTCAATTTAAATAGTGTAGAACTAACTAAAACATAGGCCGAATTGTAAAAAAGGACACACTGTTGATAACTGCATTTGCTAAAATGCAAAGTAGTGGAAAAACAGTTATTTTGTTGGCAAAGTGGAAGCTCATTAAGAGGGAACATTATCCACACTTTGAGCACCACTACACCCAGCTTTTATTAATCACTTAGAGTGTCCATTATATGATCCTTCTCACCTCCCTACAGGACACTGAGGAGTGATTGACTTAATTGATTAAGTGATGTGAGACCAAGCTAATCTTGCATTAGGGCAAGGCCTCAATTCCACTTTTGCGTGAAACCACCTGAAACGCTCGCATCACTGCCAACAGCTTAGTGCTAAATACCTCCATTACGTAAACTTGGCCAGGGGGGGTGGGCAAGGGTTTGTGTGTGTGTGTGTGTGTGTGTGTGTGGACACCGGCACCTTGACCACATTCCAGCATAAGGTTTCAATTGACGGCCTGGTTAGCTAAAAAACGGGCCATTACTGGTCACTGTACACTGCCCCTAAATACACACTCAGCAACTAACGCCGGGCTCACACATGTACACTTGGACACACACACACACCTCTGAAAGATAATCTGCTCCTGGCACAGACCTGGCTGGGCTTTCCTTACAGGTGTCTCCTTCCGAATACGGCTAGAGTTTTTCAGGTGTGTGCATGTGTGTGCATGTCATGTGATTTTTTTTTGCTGCGAATTTCCAAAAGCAACCACCAGTGTGCAACAGTGTGGATGTACCGCGTACTCGTCTATGCTTTTATATGTGAGTTAGGTGTAAATGGCCTCTGGGTTGTGTGTTTATGTGTGGAGATCAGTTTTGACATGCAGTGAGGCGTCTGTGATCTGTCTTAAGTTTGCTGGCCAGAAAACCACAGACAGACACTCATGAATTTACAAACACCAATCCAACTGGAGATGGAAACCTAACTGTCCGAGAAGCTTCATGTGAAAACCAAGGTTAAACCGTTACAAAAGGAAGGCTACTAATGATAATGTAAGAAAAAATATGTTGCTGCCCTTCATAAGAGTTTTATGTAAAATAACTGCATCTGTCTAAATCAGGTGTATGTATGGTGAATGGTATGGAATTTACTCATGCATAAAGTATGAAGCAATGAACCAAACTCTAGTGAATTAAACAGTATAAATCATATGGTTGTGAACTTTGATGTAGGGTTTACACACATAGAAAGTGATTATTTTTTTATATTATGGAGAGAGTGAGCCTCTTACCTGATAATTATGACCTGGTTGTGTTTGGCATCCATCATTTTGGAATAAGCAGCATTTGCTATGGCAAACAAATGCCTGAAGGAGAAAGAGTAGCTGCATCAAGCTCAGGTAAACCAAACCAACAGAATATCTAACAATGAAACTAAACTTAGTATATTTTGTGTCCTTCCGTAATTTATAGGAACCTAACCCTGTTCAACTGTGTTACTATAATTAAATATACAATAACATAATACTGACAATTCTCATGTTCTGTTTTTTTTTTAATCTCCCCACACTTAGAGAGTGAACATGACTTACGGAGGGTTTTCTCCCAGAGCGTGACCCTTGTACAGCAACACCATGTCCGTCCCGTAGATGTTGTACATCTTGTAGGGGTTCACAGACACCAGAATACTACCTATGTATGTCTGGAAAAAACAAGGAATGAAGAGAGAGAGAGAGAAGCAAATAAATAAATGGAACACACCCTCAAAATAAGCTGATTTGACTCCAGATTTATAGGTTCAAGAAATGATCAGTAGTGTACTGGTTGTATGTTGGATGTGTGTGCTACTCAGACACTTGCATAAATAAGTTCCCTCTCAGATCTTTTCCTCAGGTTAAGCAGAACAGCCTCTTCATGCATCTCTCTAAAAAAAATCAGTAGGACAGTTATTTCAGGATAACAGAGAACGTTTGCACTGTGATTCATCCAAATCTGACCTTTCTTCACTCTCTATTGCCAGTCTCTTTTTTGCACATTACACTGTTGCACATTGTAGTTTGTGCATGAGGTTTTTTTTACTTACTCTAACTGTGTCATATCTTCCACTCCATCTTCTTCTCGCTGCTCCCGATGAGCCATGTTGGGCAGACTTCTGATTGAGTACATCTAAAATACACAGATAAACACTCAGAAATGAAGACATGGTGCATTTACAAAGCGCTGGTCATGCATTAATACACACGCACACACTTGGAAATCTCAATTCTCTCTCTTTCCAGTGATTCTAAATTTGATGTAGCCAGAGTCCCTGTTTGTCATTTCTATGGTTTGCACATATAACCTTATTTTCTCATATGTCCATCAGCTTTTCTAATCATATATTCTGCTCTTTAAAAAAAACACCAACGCATTAATTATCCAAGTAAGCTACAATCCCTCTGATTAGTCCTCCCTACTGAAAATGCACTAATGTGCCAATCGTTTACCTTTAAATTACACTTGCAGCTGTATGATTAAACCATAAACAAAAACACTAACAATATAGTTTTTACCTTGTCAAACCAGTGCCCCTGTGGTTCCCCCTCCCTGCTGAGATTCCACTCCCCCGGTTCATGCCCCACGTGTCCCTGTGCCATCAGGCTGTGTGGTTCCAGCAGCTCCCCGTCTCCATACATGGACCACTTATTAAGGTTCTGCACTGTGCCATGAGGTAAAACCCTCTCCGCACCCCACACATCCACATCTTGCTGTAGTCCCAAGCCTTCAACTCTGGGACCCTGTGCCCAGTGCTGTTCAGGGCCAGATCCCTGGACCTGGGGTGGCACCACAGCATATGAGGAGGGAAGGCGGAAAGAGGCCCCTCGGAGGTGAGGGTTCTGCAGGGCACCAGAGAGATTAAGTGAGCGAGGTTCTGGGGTGCTAGGGGCACCAAGTCGTGTCATGATATTACCACTGGGGAGACGGTAATTTGCACCACGAAGGTTTGGGTTCTTTGATAAAGCATTAGACAGGTCAAGTGTTCGGGGTGCAGTAGTGGGCTGAGAGTGGGTCCTCAGAGTTCCATCAGGCAAACGGTAAGTGGCAGATCGGAGGTTTTTGTTTTGGAGAGCGTTGGAAAGGTCAAGGGAGCGTGGCTTGGTGGGATCAGCAGAACCAGGCTGCCTCAATAGAGATGTGCTTGGGAGTCTGTAGGAAGCACCTAGGAGGTTGGTGTTTAACATTGCACCGGAAAGGTTAGGACCGGAGGAGGCAGAGGTGGAAGCTTGGGTTTGGTTCCGTGAAAACAATGATGATCCTTGAGGGAGCTGAAACTTTGTATTACGCAGGTTAGCATTCATCAGGGCGCTAGATAGCCCCGGTGATGATACTGCACTTTCAGCATTCGGCATCTCCTCTACCGGATGTGTTAGAATCGAACCATCTGGTAATCGATAAGAAGCCTTGCGAACATTAGAATTGAGAAGAGCAGAGGAGAGCATAGAAGATGACTGCGTGACAGGCTCAGGTGCCGGCTCGTTTCTTGTAACCAAAGTTCCATCGGGCAGCCTATATGTGGCTTTACGTACGTTGGAGTTCAACAGCGCAGAGGACAACATAGGTGAGGAAGGAGAGGGTGCAGATGTGGGCTCTGTCCTGGTAACAAGAGTGCCGTCAGGCAAACGATATGTGGCCTGTCGCAAACTGGGATTGAGCAAGGCAGAGGACAGCATCGAGGATGAGGGGGGTGGTGGACCTGGGGAAGGTGCAACAGGTTCAGCTCTCGTGACAAATGAGCCATCAGGAAGTTGATACGTGGCCTGACGTAGGCTTGGGTTCTGCAGGGCATTAGAGAGCATAGAGGGTGACAGCATCCCACCACCCCTGACACCATCAGTGGTAACTGGAGTCTGAACAGAGCCTCGGGACATTGTCAAAGTGCCACTTGGAAGCCTTAACATGGAACCCTGGATTTGGGAGGTCCGCAGTCCACCAGAGAGAAATGAGGAATTGCCTCTGATAATCCCTTGCTGGGGTGTGGTGGGAGGAGGGATGGGTGAAGCAGGAGACATGGGGGAGAGGTGTCGTTGAAGGGGTGAGGCAAATGAAGCATTGCGTAGCTGGGAGTTAAGCATAGCGGAAGACAAGTGTGGAGAGGAGGGGACAGGAGGGGCTGCTGCCTGAGGAGGTGAGTAGACAGTTGTATAGGCATTGGCATTGCGTTGTAGAGGATACGAGTGGGAGGCACTGCCCAGGTGCCCAGATATCTCCCCCTGGCCACCAGGTATAGGGGAAGGGCTTCGTTGTAAAGCTGTGGTGTCGCTGACATTCTGCAGATAAGGGTTCTGGAGTGCATGTCCCAAATAAGGTGATGAGGGTGCAGGTTGAGGGAGGTTTTGGGGTGAGATTTCATACTGTGTTTGGGGTGAGGAGGGTCTCTGCAAAGGAGAAGAATAAGCAGTGGGGGAATAAGAGATGGAGGATGGAAGAAAGGGAGCACCTACAACCTGAGGGTTTGGTAAAGCATTTGTAAGCATTGGGGATGGGCCTGGATCCATCATTGTGTAGTCATAGTGGGCGATACTGTGAGATGGCTGGAGAGTACCAGGAGGAAGACCGTGGTGAGGAATTGGAGATTGAATATACGTTGGCCCTAGATTATGGGGACTCATAGCCCTGTGGGGAATGGGGGATGGTGGGTGAGACATATAGTGCATGGCAGAGGCTGAACGAGAGGGCAGAGGGGATGGACGTTGCAGTGGTTGTGGAGAAGGAGGTCTACTCTGCAGCCTACGCACTGATGGCTGGGGAGTAAGAGGGCCACACTGTTTCAAAGAAGGCTGTGGAGAGACAGGAGGCCCTGGAGGAGGTGCTCTGAATGACTGCCTAGATTGAAGAGAGGGCTGGTTTCTGGGCATACGGACTAGCGGCTGCCCTCTACCTACAGGTCTGTGGAAGCCTCCTTGGGGATGACTAATTCTCTTTGACTCCCTTAAACCTGTAGGCTGGGAGCCTGCTCTGGCTAATAAGGGTGTTCCAGCTATGCTCCCTATCCTACCTATCTGTCCTAAAGGAGGGGCCGGGCCACTATGAATAGAGGACCTGAATGGGGCGACATGCTGAGTGACAGGGGGTCCATGTCTACTGCGTCTCTGTGAGTAGGGATTAGCTGGAGAGGGTTTCACTGCCCCCATGGGCACATGACTTCGGCCTCCAGCACCACCTCTCAGCCTGCGAGTAGAAGAACGGGTGGGGAGGGGGCGACTGATGATACGTGATGGAGAAGGAGAGGGAGGACGATGGGGGGAGGTGGGCCGGAAGTTTTGGGGAGGGGACTGAGATCTCTCGGGCATAGGGGGGCTCCGTCTTTGTGGAGATGGCAGGGGAGGAGAGGGCGAATGCCTCATCTTGGATGTTTGTTTTCTACCTTTTAACAAATGTGGTCTGGTAGATGGCAGAGGCACAGCATCAGGAGGTGGTTGCTGTCTAAACGATAGTCTTGGGGAAGGTGGTGGGCTTGCTCTCTTCCTCAGTGATGCTCGGGGTGAAGACAGGGGGCTAGAAAGAGGAGACTGGGGTCGGTTAGTTGATGGAGCCCTGCGCAACCCAACTCCACCCCTTCCTCTTGACAAGGATGGCTGAGCTCTACCTGACATCCCTCTCCTCTGCTGTGATGGAGATGCAGGTGAGCTGGGTGGCCTACGTCTTTGGCCTGCCATTGACGCCTGGTGATTGACCCCTCTCCTATTAAAGCGAGGAGTGAAATGGGGGTCTGGCTGGATGCCTGTTTGGAAATCCATGTGATGTGATGGGAGGCGGGGTGAAGGGGGTGCCATTGCCCTGACTGATCCCTGCCGAAGTGAGAGCTGTGGGGACGGATGAGGACTCATTCGTCGCACTGGCCTAGGTGAGGCCGCCGGTGAATACATTGGTGAATGCATCGCTGAAGGCATCGGCGGCTGTATTTGTGCAACCATTGGTGACATTTGCCCCATCTGGAACATTTGTGGGTCTTGGGGGAAGGATGGTTGGTACACTTGGGAGGCAAAATGTGGTGGTAGGGGAGGTGGCAACATGTGACTCCCAGAGAAAGGAGGGTGAGTGGGCTGAGGATAAGAGAAGTGCTCCTGTTGGATAGTCACAGATGTTGGTGAGGTGGCTTGTCTAAGACGACTGGGGGTTTGTTGTTGGTTCATACCAGTGGGGTAATGGGGCTGTACAGGAAGGTACATGGGGTGGGGCTGCTCGTATTGTATATCTGACATAATTTCCAGATTGTTGAGGTCAAGAGCTGGGGAGGGAGGGGGGACCATAGGGGAGGAGAGATAAGAATTAAGAGGAGGAGGGGGTGGCAGGATTTCCACATCTAGTCTGTCTTTTCCAAACAGCCTAACCTGTGGTCTTGGGACCCTGAACTGCTCTGCTGAAATTGGCTCAGCAAGAGGGTAAGACAGCTGCTCCTGTCCATACAGCTGTCCTTGCTCAGCTGGATCCAGCCCAGCATCTATATAGAAAGGTTGCTGATAGGGGTTATAAATAGCAACAGGGTCTGCATAACCCAACATTTGTTCATTATATAGGCCTGGAACAACTTCATAAGCACCATTCATCATGCCATATGAGTCTGACATCCCATAGTTATAACCCATATTGGGGTCATAGTAATTTCCATACAGGTCAGGATCATAGGGATCATAGAAACCATCCATGGTATTACCATAATAACCATATGGTTCTGGCTCCACTGCATACAGTTGTCCATCTTCACCATAGTAATACTCCATCCCTTCATCGCCATAGTAATCTTCATACTCATCATTGTAATAGTCATAAGGGTAACTGTAGTAATCCCCTTCATCCTCATAGTACAACTCATCATCATAATAAAAGTTGCCCTCATCATCATAGTAACCATATTCATCTTCCCACTCGTCATCTTCATAGTAATCCAGTTCCCCTTCATAAGGGTCATATGGGTCATAGGTCATGGGTTCTCTCGGGTAGCCTCTCGGTCTCCCCCTGTTGTGATAATCTTCCTCATATCCATACTCATCATCATCATACTCATAGGCTTCATTGTAATAATGACTCTGTCCTCTAGTGCCCCTGTTAGCGAATGACAAACTCTTTCCTTTCCGTCCTCCTGCTTGTGCCCCCATCCGACCTTGGCCCTTAGCAGTCAGGAACCTCCCTGTCAACCAGTTAGATGCTGCAGCTATCCTTCCTAACATCCAGCTTTTATGCTTAAACCCTGATCCTGCTTTCTTTTTCCCAAACATGCCTTTAAACTTCCCTCCCAGTCCCTTTGCCTCTGTTGCCATTTTCCCTTTGCCTCCTAAACTTGATAGATTTATTGTCTTTTTTGGTGCTGTGGCTTCTTTTGGAGGATCATTCTTTTTATTAAACAAGCTGAAGCCAGACAAACCTGGCTTTTTGTCAGCGGATTTACCCCCAAACCCAGCAAATAGCTTGCTGGTTCCCAGTAGGGGTTTACCTCCACCAGGGGGCTTTTTCTTCTTGGAAAGTCGTAGAAAGAGACGGGAAGTGCTTTTGAGGTTTCTCTTTGGTTTTGCTTTCTCTACCGGCTGTTTAGAGGGCATGCTAAAAGGAGAGGACTTCCCTGCGAGGCCTGTGAGGGCTTTGGATGCTCCTTTAAGGTGAGACCGGGCATTTGCTGTCTTCTGTGCTTTTGCTGCAGTTGTGCTCTTCTTCTGTCCCTCTGAAACAAAGCCCATCATGACCTTGGAGGCTCCTTTGATATTGACATCACTCATCTTTTTCAGGTTAACTGCACCCATCCCTTTCTTCATCGGTGACTTCCCCTTTGTATCCTTCTCTTCCTCATCATCAGCTGGAGGTGAGTGTTTAGGAGGCTTAAAACCCTTCACAGCCATGGCCTTGGATGCACTTTTCAGAGCTGCTTTCCCTTTCCCTTTATCCTTCTTGGTAACTACCTCTTCCTCGCTCTCAACACTCTCTTCTTCCTCAGTGATCAGCTCCTCTTCTTCTTCCTCTGACCCCTCTTCCGACTCGCTGACAGGTTTCTTTCCCTTGCCCTTCTTTCCATCATCCTTTCCTTTCCCTTTAGCTGGTGGCTCCTCGGCTTTCTTTCCACCCTTCTTGTCATCTTTCCCTCCTTTCTTATCATCCTTTCCTCCCTTCTTTGGTTCCTCAGACTTGCCTTTCTTGGCAGCTGATTTTGTGTCACCTTTTTTAGGTGGCATGACGTCTCCTTACTCAAATCATTCTAAACAAAAAGAAGAAGACGTTCCCAAAATGTGCTAAAACAGTTGTTGAAAAAGAGTCCAAATAGTTGCAACATCCTTTCATTTTCAATTCCTTTCATGTCTTCTCCCCTTTTTTCTCCATCTGAGCCGCCCGTGTGACACCCCAGAAACCCCAGCACACTCTGTCTCAAGTCAGTTGTTCTATAATTCACAGAGAGACAAACACAAACCGCAGTACTTCAAAACACGATCTAGTAATGGAGTCGGAATCTCAGCCATTAGTGTTTGCTCCCATTACAGTACATCTTCAAGCTTCGGCAAAAGAGCTGTCATCGCTGTGTGAGTAAAAAGAGATGGCATCCTGTCTAGTAATGATAAATAAAAATTTAAAAAAAGATGCTTCTTGAATTTAAAATGTTAGATATGAGGGGAAAAAAAGAATCTAACTGGGTATAGTCTCTTTCAGTTTACCCACTTGTTGCCTCTGGCTCACTGACTTTTTCCACATCCATCCAGCATAGAAAAAATACTTGCTGTTCCTCTTGATAGGTTTGTAAGTAACTTCCCAGGGTCACATGATGAATAAAAGACCCTGATATCCCAGTGACAAAGTCTGTGTAGTCCTTTGTGTGTCTCCCATTGTTAGTGCGTCCTGTGAGTCCAGCGGTGAATCCTCATCTTGGCCGCCGCACCAACTTTGGCAGGACGTCCCCCCCCACCGAACAAGGAGAGCCGATGTGCATGCGTCTGTGAGAGTCTTGGTCATCAGGGTGTGTCCTCCTCTTTGTCTGAGAGTGAGTGTGTACCGGTATGCGTGTTGTATCCTCCCACATGCACGTCAGCTTGCCTTTCTGACCTCCTGCAACCGTCTGCATCTCTCTCTGGTTACTGTAGCTTCATCCATCCCCCATTCACCTCAACTTGAGGCCCCATCATATCCGCAGCTCATGTGCATGCACATATGATCATAAGTATTGTATGTCTGTGTGTGTATAAGCATCAGTGTATCCCTATGACATAGATGCAAAGGGCACCTTAACGCACCAGCTATACTGCCTCGGGGTAACCCTATATGCAGGCTCGCTCCTGTATGAATAATGCAGGCTGGCTGAGCTGTTGCTAAACTGTGTCTGAGAGGCGAAGCCACGCAGAGCCAAAACACACACACACACACACACGTTCACACATGCGTACACTCACACACACACACACACCCACACACACACACACACACACACACACACACACACACCCACACAAGCATTCAACAGTATGCACACACCTGGAGTATGAGCATGTTGGATGCAGGACGATACAATTTAGGATTTACTTGGGTTATTCAAATAAAGTAATAACAATTATAATCTAATCATCATGGCTACAAAACACACACACACACACACACACACACACACACACACACACACACACACACACACACTCATCTCTATCCTGTACATCTCTGCCCTATCAGTGAAAGAGCAAGGTGTAACATGGGCGTGAAGTGTGATGGTATTACATAAATGTCTGATGTTAATTCATTGAGGAGGCTGGGTTTGATGTTAGCTCCCTGATGATGATCTGATGTTAATTCATTGATGACGGGCTGATATTCCAGGAGGTCATCTCACTGGCAGATATGAATGTTTAATGGCTGCCCTGTGTTCTGCCTACGCAGCATGGATAAAACATTCATCGCAGGTTGCTCTAAATATATCACAAAGGGTCGACCCTGCCCTGGCCTGCTACCCAACCGATATATTATACATACAGGCTCATGTCAGGGGTTAAAATCCAGACACCACAGAGCAGACGGACGATGGAGAGCAAAGAGCAAAAGAGAGAAAAACAAACACAATCCTTTTCTGATAATAGCAAACACAAAAAAATGGTATTACTGAAAAAAAAGATCACTTATGTCAATAACTGTTACCAGGTCCACCTTCAAGTTTTCTTTCCACCAGCTGGAGTTGGAAGAACTAATAGCCTTTACTTGAGATAGCATCTGAGCAGAAATCTGTATCACGTATCCTCGGGAGCAGAGACCATGACACAACTCTAAACTGTCTGCAGGCTGCAAAGCAACAACAACAACAACAGCAGTTGTTGGTATCAGCTAACTGCAGACTAAGATAAAGGGACAAAGAAAGTGTGAGTGGGAAAGTTCAAAAGTTCCTTCCTGACTCATCCAATACAAACACAGTGAAGGTTGTTGATCAGCAAACAGGCGAGGAGACACACAAAGAGATCTATTTGATATGTGTGATATGTATCTGCTGTCTGACTGATGTGGTCTGTTGACTGAGCGAGCTGGTAATGGATAGAGCGCAGATGACAGAGATGGAAAAGGTGGGGAAAGGTAAGGAGGGAAAGGGAGCGGTGCATCAATGACCTGCTGGTGAATGAACGGCAGATTACATAAATGCTGAAAAGATGCCAAGCAGGGGAAAAATGGTAATGAGAAAAGGGAGAGGGTCAGAAAGGGACTCGCTGAGACGAACTGATAAAAGGATGTGAAAAATAAATTAGATAAAAGGAGAGGGGGAACAGAACTAGATAAGAAAAATGAGCGAAAAAGATGGTTATCGCAAGAAACACAGATGATGAGGGATGACAGGGAGGGACAATAGGGAGGGAGTGAGAGAGTGAGAGACGAAGGGGAGAGTCTCTTCTTCTACATGCCAATCACTGACAACGTGCTTTCAGCAGACGCACTCAGTGACACGAGACTAATAAAGGAGATCACCTGAGGAGAGCAGAGCCAACAGGCTCATTTAATGACAATGGGCCAACACACACACACACGTACACACACACACACACACACACACACACACACACACACACACACACTCACACACACGCAGGTATGCCTCATAATGGAAATTGCATGTGACCACTGAATGCAGGATCTACTCGAGAGAGACTACCTAGAGATTGACAGCTACACACACACACACACACACACACACACACACACACACCTACACACACACACACACATACACACCTACACACACATTAACTGTGGGATAGAAAACATGCCTGCCATGTACACACTCATGTGCTGCAAACGTAATCTATTTGCACGCAAGCACCTCACACAATACACGACACACGCTGGTGACTTGATATATTTTACATCCGCTTAACAATAGACAGCAACACACACTCACACACACTCACGCACACACAAAATGAAATCCTCATGATACATTTAAGAGAGGAATATACTGAGCTGGCCAAACCAAAAGTCTGCTGATTGTTTCTTAAATAGCTTATAGTGAATTCTTAAAAACAAATTAGGGAGTGAGCATATTTCTAATTAATTGTACATACGTTGCACATTTTACACACTAGATGCCTACTACTATAAATCTCTATAGAATGAGGGTCAAGTGGAAAATGACACAGAGTGACAGAGCGTCTTTGCAGACAGAGCAGGCGAGGCAGGAGGATGAGGTGGCTGGACTCAGGTTTCTTGTAAGCCTTTAAACCCCATTCAGGTCTTAACCTTCGCTGCCAGATTGCCCACTGACTTAACAATGGCGAGATGCCAGCTAACACGCCGAAGACCTGCCACGGAGGAGCAAACACCAACACTTTGCCGGATAGATTGCTATAAATAGACCTGAAAATGAGATGCCCACTTTGACTTGAGGTGTCAAACTAAAAAAGCTAAAAGAGCTGATCCTTCAAGTTCTAGATCAAATCCATCACAACCTACTTGTCACAGGACGACGGTTTTAGGCCTTTAGCTGATGCTGTGGTCCGTGAATCCCACAGTAACGAGATACATTACTAGTAAGCTGATGTGACGGCTCACCAAATAACATTGTCTAGGACAGCAGGAGTGTTTGGCAACAAAAGCTGACCTAACAAATGAAGGCCACTTCGCTTGTCATGAGGAGTACTACCCAGTCTGTGAAAAAATATGTGTAATGCATTCTGGAAGGAGCTTTAAAAGATATATACACAGCTTGGGCATCTAAAGAAAATAATTTTTGCTCATTCTTTCGTTAATGCTCTTATGAGCCCCTCAAATATTACTTTAAGTGAATTACATATGCAGCAGTAAACACCATTAGCAAACAAAGCTAACAAGATTCTTGTCAGTTGTATACTTTGTCACTTTGTAAAAATTAACACCATTTTAACATCTGATAATTAGTAACATGGCCTAACAGATCTTTCCATTTCCCCAGAGAGCCACTAGGCTGCTTGGACATCACTGGTTGCATAAACCAGACAATCTAAAACAGCCACACCCTCTATTTACATTACATCCAACATAGCAGGCGGTTTGGGGGATTGGCTTACCTTATCTCTTTGGGGTTATTTTTGAGTGACGTTGATAGTGATGTTGTTATTAAGAGCTCTTATATCCAACAAAACGTCTGATAGACCCACTCGTACTGTCCCCTGCACCTCTGCTGGACCCTTTGCTGATGTTTTATAGCGCTCTGCACACACACACACACCCAATGTTGCTGCCCCCCTTAACAAACCTTTCCTTAAATTACACTGCCCATCTGGACACACAATGGGCCTCTGACGGTAAACATACCCTCTTGTTGCTTCAGTGAGGCTTCAGTGATAACCTGTACATCAGTACAAATGTACAATAATGAGTAAAGACAGGAGTCGTCGAAAGGTATAAAAACCCTTTTATGCATCAGTGGTGCAGCAATTAGTTTCTTGCCTTTTCTCTCTCGCTGCGCAAGTGCCCAAGTAAACAATGGTGCCCGTCCATTGTGCGTTAATGGCAGGATTACTCACACACACACACATCACGCTATCATGCTCCCACACTGGCATCCCAACGTCAGAGCCTAAAGAGTGATTTGTTATGTAAACCCATGTAGTGACAATGAGCCTCACACACACACACACACACACACACACACACACACACACACACACACACACACACTAGATAACTAGATACCGTCTTCTGTTCCATAACATTCACACAAAGTATGAACAAATATGATGATTGTGTGTTTAGAGGATTACTTTTCAGTTTTTGTCTCGCTATGTCATGATAAACATATTTTGGGGTCTGATTTGTGGCCACGAGGAATCACGGTAATTGTAAAAGCCGTGAATATTTCACTATGGTGTCTGAGTCTCTGCATGGTGGAGAATCATCAAGGATCGCGTGTGTGCATCTGTTATTGTGTGCACCTGATGGGATCAGCCAATTGTGGGTTGTATTTATTCTGTCACACAATAGTCAGCGGTCGCTGCAAACACACACCTGGCGGAGATCTGCCTCCTTCTAGCTGATGTAATCACCTGATGTCAGCAGCTGTTTGCACTTGTAAACATCATGTCACGATTACAGTGACTGGATGAATAATAAATACACAAGTAACACACAAGACCTCATGACCACGCTGAGGCAGTAGAGGGCAGTAGAGACAAAGCAATCAGGGTCCTGCAACATGTCTCAAATACTGGTCAGTGTCGCCTATATGGCTGGTATCTTTTTGATTCTATCAGCCGGAAACATTTTTATTAAATGTATTAACTAAATAATAAAAAGGTTAAATGTTATGATCATATAATACTGGGATCCAACAGTAAATCTGTTGGTCCTGCACATCAATTCTCCAGGGTAGATTTATTGTGAGATCAAACAGTTTACAGCAGATTATCAGAGATTTGGTTGCTGCTCAAAATCTGTATATATTTTTAATATTAAGAAACGTCAATAAATACAGTTGTTCACAGGAATAGAAAATATTATATACAGTAGATATGAGCGAATGATTTATGGCCTCCTTAACTTCTAACTATTAATGCCACTATTTTCATGAATCATGGCAAATATTTAAAAAAAAGAATACAATCATGTATTTCCTAATTGTGTTTCATGCAAATTACCGCTATAGATAGAGCAATAACAAGGTAAAAGGATAGTTTACCACTTCAGGACAGTTGGTACAGGTACAGGTATTGGATCGGTTGATATACAAGTTTCAGGAAGGAAAAAATGGAACGGGAGCCTCTCTAGTCATGTGGCCTGTGGGTTGTAGATGCTGAGCATGTACTTCGTTACATGTCTGCTCGTTATGGTAAGTCTTTCAAAAAAGATTAAAACTGCCAAACAAATTCATATATCATGGCGAGACTGTTAAAGTGAAAAGCTGTATGTTTTCCAGCAGGATGTGATACTTAACAATATGTAATCTGACATGTGATTATTGTGGGAGGCGAGGCTGCAGTTAAGAGTCACAGAGGTGACGCTGACTCTTAAAGTCAGTCGTACATGTCCTGCTTCTCAGCCATTAAATGGACTAAAATCTTCACTGATGCACTCAACATGCAATATCACATTTTTAAAAAGGTTGATGGCAAAACAACATACAAGTAGGATCATGCTAATAAATTGTTACAACATAAAAAAAAACATATTTTTTTCTTTTTACAGTCAGGTTTAAAAGGTGGCAAACTTCTTTTACTCATTAAGACTAAACTAATTTGGGAAACTAATGCTGAAACATGCTTCATGAAAACAGGGCTCATAGAAAACGCTCTAATTGTACGCCCAGTTCTTACTTATGCACACACACACACACACACACACACACACACACACACACACACACACACACACACACACACACACACACACACACACACACACTCACTCTAAGCCATGCCATATGGAGCCAAGCAGCATCAAGTGTCATGCCTGGTCCACACAATACACACCCATTGGACCGTACCTTTGTTTCTTCTGTTCCTCCACAGTATTATCCCTCCATCATGCCTCTTCTCTTCAGGTTATTCCAAAGCAGAATCTCTCCATCCATGATTCCCTCTGACAAGACATCTTTAAGGCATCTTTAAAAAACAAAAAAAAAGGGACAGCAGTGTCAACTCACAGCCCCTCTTTCTCTCGCTTTTTCGCAAAGCCTCCCACTCAGTCCCCCTCTCCTCGCTCGAAGAGATGCTTCTGAATATTTAATGTTGCTATTGTGCTTGTGTGTATTCAAGTGAATGGGGAGCGTTGGCTGGTAGTCCATACTCTGTGTTCAGCCTGCCTTGGAGCGTTGGAGACGGGACACGAACAGCTGGGCAGCAGGGAGGAGTTCACTGGAGAGGTGGCTGAACCTCACCTTTAAGGTAAACTGAAGGCTGCTCATCTGAGGAACTCCTCACAAAAACAACCAAGCCAAGCCATACATTTATGTTTCTTTAAAAAAAACAATACAAAACCCTTTTTGGTACTAATATATTTAATTCCTTTTCACTTTGAGGAGCTTTGCAGCATAGCATAAAGGTGCAGTCTGCATGATTTGGCAGCATCTAGCAGCGAGGGTACAGTTTGAAACCAACTGAAACTTCTCCAGGCTGCCAAGTAGAGATGGGACGAATTTGTCACGAGTGATTTGAAAAAGCTGTGTAGCTCACTATCACGGCAGAGAAGTAAAAAAATAGAAATCGTCATTTAAAAAAAAAAAGTATTTCTCCTTTATTTATGCAGAGAGACCTCATGATTGGTTTGGATGTTAGTAAAAAAAATGGATGGATGTTTGTAAAAAAAAAAAAGAAAAAAAAAAAAGTTGCGTCATCTGTGACGCAATGAAAAACCGGATAGTCTTCTTTCTGCCAATAAACCCCCCTAAATGCGACAGTCCTCCTCCATGTATGTGCCAAGTTTTTAATCATTACTAAAATGATGTTTTCACATGAATTTGCTTAACTTTACCGTTCTCTCTCAGTCTCACCGCTCTCATAGCATTGGTAGCTAGCTAGCCGCCTAGCAACAAACTGCCGACAAAAGTTAGCAGCTAGCTGGCAAACAGAGTTTAGCAGCGTTTATCGGCTAAAGAATGTAAGATATTCCACTCAGGAGTGAGATAGAAATAAAAGAAGAGGAAAATATTGGACTCACATTCTCCAAATAGGCGAAACGCGACTCAAAGTCAATGATAATGTTGCTCCATAACTGCGGGATGCGTCAGTTCGTCATGTCAGTGTTTCTGCTGCCACCAAGTGGTCAAAAAGTGTTACTGCGGCTTTAAACATTTAAAAACTACATTTAAATCTGAAGAAATTAACTCCTATTAAACTAGTCACATCACGACAATATGAAGAGTATAACACTACTTATGTATTTAATTATATCACACATACTTAAATTTAAATGTTACCAAATTCATACATTTACATATAATTAATTAATATTAAACACAGGGGCTCTGTAAGTCTCAAACAGCAGCTGCCAGCAAGAGGTGAGATATTTCCATAAGACTGAATGTAATCCAAGTGAGATGCCGTTAAATATACCAATAATGCATAAAGGTTAAATTTATAGGAATAAAACAACAACAACACAAGGATTGATTTATCTTTTACAGATTTTATTTTTTTCATTCCCCATCGTCTCCACGAATCAATGTATCATCTTCTCCTCCGTCTCTTCAATGCATTCTGTTAATTTGAATATACAAAATAAGAACCGTGGCTACTTTATCATCGCTGTTTATCTCCTGTACAGTGGGTGCTTTTCCTCCGTTTTAACTCGAGCAACAAGCGTGACTCCTCCTGCTCGGTCTCTCTCCTCCAGCCGTCCAGGAGCTCATTTTACTTCTTAACGATCTGGATGACGTCCTCGTGCTCCATGATATGCGTTAGGCCGACCCTCTGGGGGCTGTACTTGGTACTGGTTCCCTGGAAAACCAACGGACAGTAGAGTTCAAACCCTCCCTTTTTGTCTCAGGACATCTACAAACAGTCTGTGTGTATTCTGCTCACTAGTTCAACATGAAAGAGTTTGTTAAAGACAGTTTATAGGACAAGAGTTATGTTTCTGAACGCCTCTGAATACTTGAACTTACCCAAACCAGGGCATATTTGAACTGGCTGGCTAAGGTTCTGTGGATTCGATGGCACTGTGGGGGGGAAGCAAAATTGAAAACATGTCATACACAGCAGGTGTTCACCGTGTTATTATTCATGCCAAATGTTCTCAAAGTGTTGGTCTTGATATCGACTGTACATGAATTCACGTCTGTTTAACTTACCACATGTTCTACAGACGCTGCTCTTCTCATAATGATTGCATCATTAAAGTCTGGGCGCTCTAATAAAAATGAATGAACACAGTTTATTACACATTCATACATGGTTGTGACAGTCTTATGAATGTATGAGAGAAAATCCGTGCGTACCTCCTCTTTTCTTAGTGTAGATGCAAATCAGAGCCAGGTATTCCCACAACGTCTCTAGAAGGTAATCCAGGTTCAACTTCATCCCACAACTGAAAGATACACGTGGCAGAAATGGAGGAAGATGTTTAACTTCCACATATATATATATATATATATATATATATATATACATACATTAAAAAAGAGTGAGGTGGAAGCTTCCAACCAAGACTACTGTTATTCACACACACGGATAACTGACCTGACGACAACACTGTGAGGCCTGTGAGCCAGACGGTCGACCTCCTCGATGGAGATTTGATCCACCTTATTGTACACCTAAGAATACCAAAAATAACATAAGAAAAGACGAGATCCCCCCCCAACATTCAAAAGAATGAAGGCTTTGACCCAAAACAGATGCTGGGTAGTGACTTACATATAGGCAAGGCATGTACACTCTGTTCCCGACGATGACATCGATGAACTCGTCTGGTGTGCTGTCCTCCCTGAAGAGGACTTCTGCATTAAAGATTTCTGAGGTGATGGTTAAAGAAAATGAACAAAATACAACTGTGACTTATTAGCAAATCCATGGAAATGAAAACGCTTAAATAGTCAGGAAGGTCTCTTTGAAGAAGAGAAATCAATGTCATTAGATGGTGGCGATTGTGAAGGATACTGTATTCGTGAAGGATGAGCTGGACGAGCTTCTCTGAGCAGTGGGTGAGAGGAACCGTGGAGTTGTAGGAGAGGCCGCCACCTTTCTTGGGCTACAGAGAGATAAATCACACATTTTTACCCAGTTTAGTATTATAACTGTTCACTTCTGAAGCTGACAAGTAAGCATGGATGTTTTTTGTTTGCTTTTTTTTGCTGTGCCAGAGCAAGGTATCTTGACAGCAATTTGGGTGTTCCGGTGGTTGATTTCCTCTTTTTTTTAAATCCTTGACCCACATTTTTGTTGCGATGACATTGAAGCTTTGAATTGAGCTGGTGATATTCATGGAGCGCTCAGGATGATGATAGAAAACGTACCTTGAAATAAATATTTGGTTTCGACCTGTTGAGTCTGATGCCCACCGACTCCAACTCTTTTTCTAGAAGTTCTCTAGAAAGAAAAAAAATAAGGGAAGAATTACTTCATACTTCATATGCCTCTCAAATACCCGCTAACAGACACTCTCTCTCACAGACACACACACCTCTGAACATCTCCTTTGGTGGCATCCAACATCATGATGACGACGTCTGCTGTCCTGGCAACAGCAATGACCTGCCGACCTCTGCCCTTACCTGTAAAAGTGTACCACAATCACTGTGAAGCTTTATCTCATTACTGCGAGCATCTAAATGATAAACATCATTATTCATTAATAAATCTGATATAACACCATCATAAAACATATTCTACAGATGTCCGATGTCTGCTCACACAATAGTAAACCATCCGCCCCTACCTTGGGCAGCACCCTCAATGATTCCCGGCAGATCCAGCAACTGGATGTTGGCTCCTTTGTACTGTAAGTACAGTAATAACAGTGTTAATGGCACGTCGTTACGCGGCGTTTCAAATGTGCAGCGGTGTGCAGGTGTACCTCTATGACACCGGGTATACAGGTGAGAGTGGTGAACTCATAGGAAGCAGCCTCGCTGGCCGTTGACGTCATCAAACTAAGGAAGGTGGACTGCAGGACACAACAGAGGGTTTAATTACACCAGGACATGACGAATAATTGGATTGTGTTTCACTTCTCTTTCTGGTGCCTTTCAGCGTGATACGACTCTTGGCTTGAGATGCAAACGCAGTAGGATTAAGGCTTTTCAGATCCATCCATCATTGGATTACATCCTCTTTTATATATATATAACATATAACTTCAGATCCATATAAATATTGCTGTTAAACTGCACAGATTGAATACTTCTTCTTGCTCTTTTGTACATTTGTTTATACGTTCATACCTTCAGCCTTTAGTTTTTAGTATATATTTTATTCTTACATCATATTTTCTATTCTGACAAATACAAATCTTGAAATCCAAACTGAAAAAGCACAACTTGCCGCGTTGACTTACCTTACCCACAGAGGGGAAACCGATTAGAGCGACGCGTGCATCTCCTGATTTCATCACATCGAAGCCCTCGCCTTTGGCCCCCGTTGTCTTTGGCTCCAGCAGCTGAGCTCTGTATTTGGCGAGCTTGGCCTTCAGCAAACCCAGATGGTACTCGGTGGCTGGAGACGTTGAATGGAGGAGGAAGAAATTAATTGTAACACACGTTGACGCAAAAGCCCCTTCTGACCCCCCAACAATAACGCAGGTGAGACGTAAAGACATGTTGCTATGACAACAGTTTGGACGTGTTGGGCCACTTGGGAGAGGATTGTCCCTTTAAGTGTGTGGTAACTGTAATCAAGCTCGCGGTGTCAATTAGCGAGCTTCTCCTTGGATTTCTGTGAGATTAATGAGTAACACAACACTGACAGCTGACACACACACACACACACACACACACACACACACACAGTTCTTTCATGGTGTAGCTAACGGTTAGCATAAAAACACCCCCCTCATACCTTTGTTTTTCTGTGTTCGAGCGATTTCTCTCTCGATTTCCGAGATTTTCTCCGTGATCCCCATCGTGGCGGTGTCGGTCGCGCTTCACACAACGTTGCACTGTCGAGGAGAAAAAAGACAAATAACAGAAGTAGAAAAATAAGAAACGTGTCAATGCACAGTTGTTAGCTTGGTTAGCTTACCGGGCTAACCCAACAGTTGACAACCCGCCTTTAAATTAAACTCTGACTCGACACAACTAGCTTTAAACGAATAACCGCCACATAACACGCGTAATGTCAACAGTTTGAATGGTTGTAATATGATAGACGTTTACACTTTGTCAGAGGAGGACACTCAGCGGCATGCACGGGATACTGACATCACAACCCGGAAATGGTTCCGTGCCTATGAAAGGTCCTGCTGGCAACAAGGACGCCCAAAAATGTGTTCCGCGTATCGTTATCGCTCGCGTCAACCGGGAAGTGTGCGCGGCGTGACGGGGGACATTTACTGGTGGAGCTAAGACTGTTTTTTGTGTTTTTTAAGTGTCCATTCATATGTAGCTGCGTTTTAACAGCCGGCGTTTGTATAAATCAACCCCGGGTCATGTAAGAGAGTGAACATGGCTGCGCCCACAGGACCGAGAGGATCATCAGCCTCCAGCCCGCCAGGGTTCGAAGGTTTTCCGTTCGCTGTAGCCGCCAAACCAGCGGAGGGCGCCGCCGGTAAAGACCGGGAGCAGGCGGAGGGTGTGAAAAAGAAGCCGTGCAGAGCCTGTACGGACTTTAAATCGTGGATGAAGGTCCAGACTAAACAGTCGACTGTACAGGTGACACCTGCAGATCATGTAGCATTGCATAACTTCAGTAAAAGTGTGGCGGTTTAGAAACTAATATGACTAATTATATATATATATATATATATTCCGTGCTGAAACCTGTCCTCCCTTTTTAATCAGATAGTTTGTTACGTCATCATGACACAGTGTCCCATAAAAGCAGGCACTTGGGAGGACAAATCCTCACATCTGGTCCAAAATCTTTTTTTATTATCAATTAGGTAATTTGATTCTGGTCTCCATGAGACGGATGGTTCTCTCTGGCTGTGGTGTAGAGCCCACAGGATATGAGCAATGCACATGTAACCATAAATCAGCATAAACCACGTAATAGAGCTGGCTGTCCTGCCTGCTCCCCTTTTTAAAATACTAGTTTGACTCGGCTGTGTTCTGTTTGTGTGACTCTCCAGGAGACTCGAGCTGCAGATTCAGAGCCACAAGACCCAGAGTGTCCGTTGGACAGGGGAGAGTTGGGGCGTAACACCTGGTCCTTCCTGCACACCATGGCAGCGTATTACCCCGATCGTCCGTCTTCCACCCAGCAGCAAGACATGGGGCAGTTCATCAACCTTTTCTCCAAGTTCTTCCCATGTGATGAGTGTGCAGAAGACCTCAGGGGCAGGTTCGATCACATCGCTCCTTTTTTTTTTAGATGTAATGTGCATATCCTGTCATCTTAAGTGCTTGCTTGTGGTTTCAGCACTAAGCTGCTGTGATGTTTTCACGCTTTAGGATGTTTTTAGACGAGAGAAGGACATTTCTAAATGCACCATTTCCTCTCTCCGCAGATTAAAAACCAATCAGCCAGACACCAGGAGCCGCCATGCTCTCTCCCAGTGGTTCTGTCGTATCCACAATGACATCAACGTGCGGCTGGGCAAGCCCGAGTTCGACTGCTCCCGCGTTGATGAGCGGTGGAAAGACGGATGGAAGGATGGTTCCTGTGACTGAGCGAGAAGAGATGTGAGGACTGAGCTGTCGGTGCAAAAACATTGAGTGGGAAACGCCACAAAGTAGAGCTCACATCTCTGCTGTGGAGGAACTTTACATGAAGAGAAGAAGAACTATTCCTTTTGGTGGTCAGTAAACACAACAGAGCTAAAATGAAAGATGCAAACGAGATAAGTATCCCTCACTTTCTCAGGTTAGAACCAAAACCTGAACCAATGTTAATTCTGGTTGTTGGAAAGTTTTCTATACAAATGTTTATTGAAATTGTATGACCAACGTATGAGTTAGATTTGACCATTAAAAGGTTGTTTCCTGGAGACTTGTTGAACGATGTGTTGTGTTGTGTTGTGGTGCGACGGCATCATTTAGTGCTGGAATTCTGTTTAATTTATCATTTATACCACAAAATCATGTAAAAAATAAACTTTATTGTGTTAATTACAGTTTCACAAATGTGTTAATTCACTTTTAGTTCCTCTAATTCATGTCACTGTGAAAGTTGCTGTTTGGTGGACAAACTAAGCATCATCGAAGACAAACTTAAGGCTCTAACATGTAATTTTGATAATTTAGAGAATAAATAATTCAGAAAAGTAGATAATAGATTAGTGGACTGATGTATAATTAAAACCCCTGTTAGTTGCAGCACCACGTGAACCTTGTTTCCGTTACTGAAGGGTCTGGAAGCCAGCATCACAGCCATGTGACCGGCATGATATTAATAAATGCTAATTTGTTATTTAAGGAACCAGTAGAGGATTCAGTCTAAAGCTGCTACTGTTTTTACTGTCATTAGTATTTGTTCCACATAAACACACACAGACAATGTATTCATCCTCACCTGTGGTGTGAATTACTTCCTCTCCGTTTGTCTCCTCTGTCACTTTACTGTTGGTGTCGCTGACCTCTAGTGGTGTGAGCCATGCGTGCATGCTATTGTATTTCACAGCTGCTTCAGTTTGACATTTTCAAAACACAATTCATGCAATATTAGTCATGAAAATCACACCACTGGGTTTTCACAATACCGGGACTCATTTTATTGTCATCATTTCATGTCCAGACAGTTTAGTGTTGAGCTAAATGTTCATTGTTATGGCCACAAATATCCCATGACAAGCAACTTGTGACTACTTGATTGCGGTATTTGGCACAAGTACATAATCGTGGGACTTTTCTCAGTTCCACATTTCATAACTTGGCAATGTTTGAGGCAAAATCGCATTTCATTCGATAGGGCTTGTAGCCTCTCGTCCTTGTGACCTTTGTAACCTTTGTGCCTTGTTTTGAGAGTCCAGCGATAACTTCTGGAACGGCCACAAGGCTCTATCTGCAGCTGAGGACGACATCATGCTTTCTGTATCTTCCCACAACATGTGGCTACATAAAGGCCCCGTGGTGCATCCACACTGTCAGATCAGCTGATGCTGGGTTTGTAGTAATTTGGTTTAATGCTATTTTATTTAATGGAGATTATAATTTGACGAAAGCCCCTCTTGGAGACAAGTCAATTTTATTCATATAGCACAAAATCATAAATTTGACTTAAAATCTAGGATATCTTGGCCTCTGCTGCTTTGATTTTCACCACTTTTTTAAATGTGTCTCTTTTAGCCTTTACACTGGTTGCCTGTTCGTTTTTGTATTGATTTGGAAATTCTTCAATTCCTCAGAGATGCTTTTATGAACCAGGAATGCCTCTCAGATCCTCTGGTTCTTCTGCTTTAGCTGAACAGAGAAGAAAGTAAAACATATTCCAGCAAAAAATATTTATATTTTTAAATGGGGAATAAACTGTATATATATTGTAATTCTATTTTGTGCTATTGTTGATCGTTATTAATTTTATATATATATTTTTTTTTATAATTGAATCAATAATATTGTATTAAGCGTTTTATTGTATTTTTATTTGTACCAAAGATAGTATATAATATATATATCCAACCACAGTCTGCAGCGCGGGCACGTCTGCCACGCACTCGCGGCGTCCTCCTCTGTGCCCGCGCGCCTGTGCGTGCGTGCGCGCGCGCCGGACCCGTCCCTACAGCAGAGAGCAGCAGCGCATCCATCCTGCCGTGGAGCCGCGAGCGTGCAGCCGCGAGGAGCGCACAGACAGAGCGAGCGAGCGAGAGAGAGAGCGAGAGAGACCGAAGATGGACGGAGTGGGATCGTTCGGAGCGGGCCGGACCGGGTCCACTATAGACCCGATTAGCTTCGCCAAACAGCCACAGACCATCCTCAGGGTGCTTTCCTGGGTGAGAGCTTTTTTTTCTTTCCTGGTACTGCTGTTCGTTCATGTGTGTGTGTGTGTGTGTGTGTGTGTGTGTGTGTGTGTGTGTGTGGGCTCTGTGTGTTGTCGTTGCTGCGCGAGACCCGTGACGTGTTCTCACTGCAAATATAGACCCCCAGAAATCCTGCGATAATTGATTAGCAGCGCGTGTAAACGGAAAACCAAGTCATTGCCGTTTCTATCGACGCGTATTGATACAGAAAGGTATCGTGCAGGGTGTAACCAAGGCCTGGTGGCTGCCTGACACCCTGACCATGAAACTGATTTCACTACAGATGTTGTTTTTTTATTTTTATTTTTTTTATCTGGATAAAAACGAGCCTGGTTTTCAAAGATCTCGTCTGCTGTCTTTAAATACGGGGTATGTGCGGCAGACTGGACTGGATTGTGTAGAAAATAAGAAATCGTTTTTATTCCTCTCCTGCTTCCTGTTGTTCATGTTTTTAATAACATACAACATAAGCTTATTATTCACTGCAGGCCACTTTCACCTTCAAATTTAAGCCAATTAGTATTATTCCTATTGCTGATTTACCCTAAACGGTCGTCGTCCTTCATCCCACCTGTGATTGGTTCATGGTCATCAATACGCAAGCAGGGCCACTGAGGCGCGTCGTGGCTGCCGTTTGATGTAACGCATCACCTTTGGGTGACACGGAGAAGGTCTTCTTTATATATCTGAAACGCGTCGAGGAGGCGCGTGACACGTGTGCCTATCATTTCATCCATAACGCGACTCCGGTGTCTGTGATCCGGATCACGTGATTTACTACTGAACTCTCACGAGACGTTGTAGCTCTATTGCCTAATAGATCAGTCATTTTTTTTAAAGGAGTTGTGATTTAAAGTTTAATTGCCCAGTTTGTTCCTTGTGCATTTTTTTGTAGCTGAAAATCTTAAAAATGTAGATTGTGTATTCAGTGGTGGAAGAAGTACTTTATCCTACTACAAGTACACAAATATAATCAGGAAAATGTGCTCATAGTACAACAAGCACAGCCAACTTCTTAAAGAGACAGTGTGCAGCATTTAGGGGGAATTAAAGTATGTTTTCTGTTGTGTATAATCGTTACCTTACAATGTAGATATACAAACAGCCAGTTGCCATTCTTCTACGGCAGCCTGGAATGGACAAACCAAAGGCAGATCGTAGCTTTCGTTTTCACATCCTGCGCCTTTAAGCAGAGAAATGGAAACTTTTACAGAAGTATTAATAGATATGACATTACTGGATTATTATATCTGATGCAACGGTGCATTAGAGCCATTTAGCAGCTGGAGACTTCTTAAAACTACTTCATATATAGTACATTTAGGTAGTTTAATCCAGTGGTTACCCAGCACGTACAATTTAAACACTCAAGTAAAGTAGTTATCTCTAGCCTACTACCTAGTAATCAAGATGAGAAAAGGGAAAGTGAGAAGACTAAACAAGTAAAACACAAATGTGGAAAAGTACTCTTGTAGTGCAACAAATACCGCCGACTGATGAGAAACAATCACATCGTTATGGAATAAAAGGAGAACTTTACGCTCGAAGCACCTGAATGTGTTTCTGCTGAGATTAAATCCCGCGCATGTGATCGGTTTAAAAGCGCGGAACGGACATCATCCCGTTGTGTTGTTCCTCCTCCTCCATCACATGACACCCCCCCACCCCCCACCCCCCAAGTGTGAGTGCATTACTGCCTGTGTGTGTGTCACATGGCCCTATTCTGCCACCCAGTGTTAGTCAGCTGATCAGTGTCAGCGTGCGAGTCCAGGCGGAGGTAGGAAGAAGTAGAGAGCTGCACATCATCAGACCTAAAGAAGGGTCCTATTCATGCAAAATATGATGAACTAACAGGGGGGGTTATCACACTACACACACGCCGCCTCAGGACCGCTCTGATTCTCTGATTCTTGAGGGTGAAGTGAAGCACGTCTTCAGTCAGAGAGAAAGAGAGGAAACGAGGTTAATGCCTTCGGTCTGAGCTCAAAGAGACGAGAGCTGCTGCCTCGTTTCCACCGCGAGAGACGTGTTGACTGTCATATGTTAATGTTTCATTACGTACATCCCTACTCCTCTACTCCTCTACTCCTCCTCCTCCTCTAATCCTCCTCCTCCTCTCCTCCTCCTTTCCTCCCCCTCAAATCCTCATCCCCTCCTCCTCCTACTTTCCTCTCCCACTCTAATCCTCCTCCTACTCCTTTTCTAATCCACATCTTCCCTTCCTCCTCCTCTACCTACTCCCCTCCACCTCCATACTTTCCTCTCCCTCTCTAATCCTCCTCCTCTACTCCTCCTCCTCCTCCTCCTCCTCCTCCTCCTCCTCCTCCTACTTTCCTCTCCCTCTCTAATCCTCCTCCTCTAATCCTCCTCCCCTTCCTCCTCCTCTCCTCCTCCTCTCCTCCTCCTCTCCTCCTCCTCTCCCCCTCTACTCCTCCTCCTCCTCTTCCTCCTCCCCTCCTCCTCTCCTCCTGTCCTCCCCCTCCTTTCCTCTCCCTCTCTACTCCTCCTCCTCCTCCTCCTCCTCCCTTCCTCCTCTCCTCCCTTTCCTCCTCCTCCTCTCCTCCTCCTTCTCTCCTCCTCATCTTCCTCTACCTCTCTTCACCCTCCCCTCCTCCTCCTCATCTTCCTCTACCTCTCTTCACCCTCCCCTCCTCCTCCTCCTCCTCCTCCTCCTCCTCCTCCTCCTCCTCCTCATCTTCCTCTACCTCTCCTCACCTTCCTCTCCTCCTGCTCCTCCTCCTCTCCTCCCTCTCCTCCTCCTCCTCCTCTCCTCCTGCCCTCCCCCTCCTCCACCTGTCCTCCTCCTTCTCTCACCCTGCTCCTCCTCCTCATGTTCCTCTACCTCTCCTCCCCCTCCTCCTCATCTTCCTCTACCTCTCCTCCCCCTCCTCCTCCTCCTCCTCATCTTCCTCTACCTCTCCTCCCCACCTCCTCCTCCTCCTCTTCACCTCCTCCTCCACCTGTCCTCTCCCTCCTGCTCCTCCTCCCCCTCCTCCTCCCCTCCTCCTCCTCCTCCTCTCCTCCTCTACAGATATTCTCGCTGGTGGTCTTCGCCTCCATCGTGAACGAGGGTTATGTCAACATGGGCAGCGAGCGCCTCCACTGCGTCTTCAACAAGAACGCGGATGCGTGTAACTACGGCGTGTTCGTGGGCCTGGTGGGCCTGCTGGCCTGCTCCTTCTTCTTCCTGCTCGACTACAAGTTCTCCTCCATCAGCTCCGTCAAAGACAGGAAGAAGGCCATCATGGTCGAGGTCGGCTTCTCGGGTGAGGAGGCGTTCCATGATTGATTTTCTAAAATCGGCAGGATTCTAAAAGGCTGGGTTTCCCCAAAATACAGATGAAAAGTAGCTTCTTTGTTTCAGATGAGCGCTTTGACGCACCACGGGAGAAATGAAACCTCTAACATAAAAATAGCAACATTAGAGTACTTTTGATTCCTAAAAGGGAACAAAGTACTGCCTCAGCTGTCACCTGCAGCTCACGGTGTTTCATGACTCAAGTTGGAAATTACCTCTCCGTTTTCTGTTGTAACAAAGATGCGTTGTTGTTTCCTCTGGTTCAGGTTTCTGGACCTTCCTGTACTTTGTAAGTTTCTGCTTCCTGGCCAACCAGTGGTCTCGGACCACGGCCGATGAGCTGCCACTCAACCAGGGGGCGGACGCAGCCCGGGCCGCCATCGCCTTCTCCTTCTTCTCCATCATCACCTGGGTGAGAACATCATGAAACCATTTAAACAGAATGATGGTGTTTCTGAATAGTGAAGGTCTGGGAAGAAAAGTTTGTTCTGCTTTCCTTCACTAAACATGAACCGTTGCATGTTTAGTGAAGTTGAATAAACAGTACAATGACACCTAAGTTATGGGCAGATTATGAGACGATGGGCTGGACAGCCCCCAATAGCAACAAAAAAAATCCCACCCAATATGTTTTTTTTCATTTTCAACCACATATAGCAGGTGGAGCGTGACTTCAAAGTGCAGCTGGAGACAAAGAGTGGCGCTTTAAGTCCTTTCTAAAGCAGATATTAAGTCTCACAAAACACAATCAGACACAAAAATCCATTATATTCTGAAATGTGTCGAGGTTATCATGCACACATTTGACAGAGGGAAAAGTTAAAGACCAGAGGCTCTGGATTATTGAGACCAGGACCAGAACTTCCATCCATTTCTGACTCACTTTAAGATCAAGCATCTGCTGAGTCATGCTTTGTATCTTTATGCCCTCCTGCAGACCGGTCTAACCGTGCGTGCGGTCCAGAAGTATCTGCTCGGCACAGACATGACTCTGTTCACCACGGAGCACTTGGACGGTGGAGCGCCGACCCAGCCGTACCCCTCCAACTCACCAGGGGGCACCACCACCACCACCGCCGAGCCCACGGAGACCTACCAGAGCCCACCGTTCACCGAGAACACCACCGCAGCGCCCACATACCAGGTTCCCATTTACTAGAAGGTAGACCCGAGGTCGGGAGACGGATCAGAGGATAGAGATAGAAAAAAAAACTGCTTTCTGTGATGTTTCACCTGCGGTTGTTTATGTGTTGATCTGAGTTTTCAATAATTGTAAAAAAAAAAAAAAAAAAGAAACAAAAAAGAATAAAAACGGCCTCTCCTTCTTTGTTCCCTCCTCTCGTTCCCTTTCCTTTTAACATTCCAGCTTTATCGGCACCCAAATTCCTACTTTCTGAAATCCGGTGTCCTCGGCTCGGAGAAACATAAAAGCGAGAGGAGGAAACGTGGAGGAAGAGGCCACTTTGCAGTATTTAAACAAAATTATGACCAAAAAAGACATAAATAAATAAAAAAAGATTAACAACAAGTGAGTGACTCCACCACAAAGTAGTAAAAAAAAGATTATGCAGAAGGCACTCACATTCAGCACCTTCATCTCATCCGTTCATCGATGTGTCAAAGATCCCCTCTCATGCCAAACACGACGGGGAATGTTTTTTTTTTTAAGGCTAAAGCCCGGTCTGGTCCCCCCGCTGCAGTTAAACGTGATCATCTGTGTTCAACCTGCATGTTTCCAAACTTAGAGATCGACTAAGTGCCATACTGTACTGTGTGTCTCAGACAGTGACTTAATTTAGTAGATTTCTACATGCTGTAAAAAAAACAAACAAAAAAAAACAACAATGTTCTGTGACTAAGTGCAATATCTCACATTCTTCTGTCGGTAGGTAGATATATACTGTACTGTAGGTAGGCTAGACGCCGTCAGGCTAGAACCAACTTTAGGCACCGTCTCAAATTACACACTAGTCTTTGAATTGTACGAACAAATCTCAGGCAAAGTTCCAAATCAACATGTATCGATCCCACTTTGATTGAACGGACCCCGAGAGAACGTTTCATCCACAAAAAGCTTGTTTCCAGTTTGTTAGAATGAATATTGGTAATAAGTTATGGTCTTGAAATCATTATTTGAACACATTTTGAAGAAAAACAACAGAATCTGTGTGATTCTGGTCGATCTCTAATCCACGGTGAGTCATGTCTCACTGGTGAGGTTTCCGTGCCAGGCATGGATGGATTATTGAATTGACCGATGGGCCAATGGGGTCAGGTGACCCCCTGGACCAAAGCCTCCGTTTGAAGTGATTTTTTTAAAACATTCCTTGTTGGAAAGTCAATCAAACGACTACAAGGAGGCACAAAGACGCACACAAAGGAGGCGAAAGAGACACAAGCAAGCTACAAAGAGATTAAAAATCACATAACAATAATCAAAAAGACTACAATGAAGCAGACTTGAAAGAGACTCAAAGTGACCACCACTAAAAGGGCGTAGGGGGCCTTTTATGTCTGTGCTCAGGGGCCCATTATCCCATAATCCTTCCATGGCACCAGGGAATGTATGTAGTCCGTGATTTGAGACCGTGTCCTACGTTTGGTGTATAAAACCGGGGCGAGTGGGGAGATTCTGGGTACGTCAGGTCCGTTTATGTTTACGTTTTTAGAAGCTGCCAAACTGCCCTGTGTTCTTATTACCATGTTACTACTATGTTGTTATCGTCTGTGGGAGTTTATCACAAAGCAGGAGGGCAACAGGTGAGCTTTTCATTCGGCGAGCGAGGTCGGGTTGCTGCAGGATCCACTGCAGTCTCAGGCAAAAGAAAAAAAAATGTCTGGTTGTGGGATGTTGGGGATCGCTAGCTGGCTAATTCATTGATCCTGCAATCCTGCTATTGAGGGAGGGAAAGGGGGAGGGGGGGGGGGTTGTTGCCATGGTGATAGGGACAGGGTTGGGTGGATGTTGGTCACTAAGGGCCCTGATGTAGATAGTAACCATGCCAACCATGTCGGTGTGTAGCAGTGTCTGTGTCGTGGTTCACGTACACTCGCCATCAGCGAATCTGTAGTTTTGGTGTGTGTGTGTGTGTGTGTGTGTGTGTGTGTGTGTGTGTGTGTGTGTGTGTGTGTGAGGATGTGTATTAGCATGCATGAGGGAGTGTGAAAGTGCGTGAATGTGTGAAGTGCATTAGATTTTGTGATGCAGAACAGTTATTTTCTTGAACGTGCGTTTGTCAAAGTTTTAGTGCAGAGGAGGAAATTAAAAGTCTGTCACATCCAATCGTTTCCCCCCAAAATAAAAAGTATTTCTGCTAAATATATAATCAGTATCACTGTCAAGATATATGGATTGCAAAGTATGAAACTAAAGATTTTTTTTTGTTGATGAACAGAGCCAAATATAAACCCTCATATTAAGAGCGATATAATTGACGTGTAGAATGCGTTGCCTGCCATGTTAAGCGCCCTCTGCTGACCAGAGAAGGTATTACAGCAGCAGCAGGCCAACCGGGGGCCTCTCAAAGAGTTTTAAAAAGTAGTCATGATAACAATGCATGAAGTTGTATAGATCTCATCATATATTGAATACTGTGTAATTCTTATGTTGACGAGTTGTTTTTGCAAAAATGAGATTGGCCGGCCGTCAGTGCAGCTTTCTTCTTTGTGTTACATCAAATCGCAGTTTATTGTCAGAATTGCGACCAAACGACTCTTTGTTTATTCAGTGACGTTATCTCAGCCTCATGATCGTGTTGGTCACACGCACCAGTGTTCACATATCGCAAAGCCCCCTGGGTGAAACTTCCCCCCGCATGCTGACAGCGACTCACCCACAAACATAGAAAGTATAGAGTCAGGTAGGAAGGCCTGGAGCTGCAGCGCAAAATGTCAGCGAACAAAGTGCAGCCTCTGTGCTCAACTTCCAGTCCTAAAATCTCCATTGGCTACAGCGAGTAGAGGGAATGATCTGCTCTCTGAAATAACAGATAATAAACACACTCACATAAATCAGGCGATAATGAAGTAGTCGTTATTAACGAGGTTAAATGACCCATGAAGGGATGCAGGTTCTCAATGCAGTCTGAAGGCAAATGGGAATAAAACCAGTGTCTTTGTTCTGGTTCCAGCACTCAAAAGGTTAATTTAGAAGTAGTCTTCTGTCCATTCAGTTTAAGATTTACCTGTGAGCATTAAAAAAAACATGTTATTCCCCAGACAGTCAAGCGAGTGCATAATTAATAGGGTTTTAAATTGATAACCAGAGGATTTTGGATTGGGAAATGGTGCAATTTTGTATTTTTCCAAAATACTTCTGTGTACTGTGGGTTACAAGTTAAAGGATGTTACTTCTCATTCCCTACGAGTTGCACTGCCAACTATTTCCTGGAGGCAATTGATTTTTAATCTTTACAAACAAAACATCTCAACAACTCCAGACATAAAATATTCCACTCGACCCGATGCCACCCCACAACAATGAAACTCTGGTATATTATTACAGTTTGGCTCCTTAATTAATGCTGAAATGTGAAAAAACGGTGTATTACTGGGCTGCTAGTTACCTGTTGACTGTGGTCAGGTGGTATGAGGTACTATCGGGGACCGTCAGGTCAGGTTGTATTATTGTTCTCAGTATTTCGGTCTCTTCTTCAGTCGGTGTGGTAGATAAAAAAATAAAATAATAATACAAGCATTCTCTATGTTTTGTGCTCCGGCCCATGTACACTGCCGTCGTATTGGTTGATTGTAAAATTCAGTACGTTATTGAAGTAAATGGAACCTGTGTGTGATGCTGTCTAGGGTCTGGTTTGTCCTGTACTACTAAAAAATATATATATATATATATATAAAATAATATTAATAATGATTATTTATGAACATGAATGCACTCTTTGTTGGAAATACTTTATTTGACCACTCTTAAAGGGGCCGTTGGCACCAAAATCAAAACTTTTGTGTGATCATGCTGTCGTTTTGTTAGACTGAGATTATAAAAAGGTGACGATACGTAGTGACGCGGGTGCCATCAGTTGTGTGGTTTCCAGTATAATACATTGCATGGATGTTAAAATATCCCCCCCCATAATATTGATAACAAAAATGTAACTCCCCCCCCACCCCCCCCATCGACCAACAATCAAGTAAACATTGATTTTGTAGCGTGTTACCCCTTTAACATGTTTCCTCCGAGTTGTTTTTTCCTGTTCTGAAGGCGTTTGACCTCTTCAGTGTAAAAACGCTGTGTACAGAGATGTGTGTCACTGTCTATTTCCTGAATGTCTCTGGACTGCAGTCTGACCGTCACTCGAATAAAAAAGAAAACATGTTTTGGACTGCCTGTTTCTGTCCCTGACTCTACTGCATGAGGATGTGTGAAGTGCATATATAGAAAAAGGAGCTATAATTAATATTTTATAAATAAATACAAATAATAATGAAATAATGATGAAGAAATGACAATAGAAACAATGTGACAATGGGGATGGGGTCGCTGATGAATGCTATGTAAAAAGGTGAGATATTAATATTGTCTTCACATCTTGTTTGCGCTGCCTTCAAGTGGCCAACAACGGTTAGTGCAGGTTTAAAGGGTAGATGTTGACACACTAGTTGTGACGACCTATCCCAACTTATCCATTTAAGGTGTGAACGGGGAGCTTTCTACGACTGACTAACAAAATAAACTCACAAAATGTCAATTATTGGAATATTCTAACTAAACTAAAGAGAAAAATACAAATGAGATCAAGTCTCTGTTACAGCAAACTAACACAGGCTTTGCCTCGTTAAAACACACTTGCAATGCAATCAAAATATAACTCACCAAAACCATTAGTCGTTCCACTGTTCCAACAACCAGTAACTGGTCAAAATAAATCCTTAATTCACAGTTTAAGATGTGGAAATACGCCGGCTCAAAACAGTGTTTTCCCCTCAGCACGCTGTTTCTCTCCAAGCAGCAGCTCTCACTTCTTCTTCTTCTTCTTCTTCTTCTTCTTCTTCCTTTGAATTAGAATTGTACAATAAATAAAAAATATCACCTTGCTGGTCTCGGTCTTTTCCAGTTTATCTTTGGGATCTTTTGAAGAAGGTCTCCGGCACATCTGTGTCCCAGTGAGGAGGGAAACTTTCATCCCACTGCAGCCTGGAGCGGCCTCTCAGCCTCAACACTGGAAAACGTACACGGCAAACATCCTCATGCATACAGCGTCCTCTGTGCTCATGTTTTGGGATGCCGTTATTGCCTTATTTGCAATACAAGCTTAGAGTACAACGCCCACAGCCAACAAAGCTGAAGTGTCACAGTGTCGTTTACTGGCTTCCATCGAAGTCTAACAAATATACAGAAACTTACTGGACTGACAGAAACCGCTTTATTGAAGCAAGACAGAACAGAGAGTACGCTGCTTTCTGATGGTTAGACAAACCACACACACACACAGACAGACAGACACACACACTCAGACACACACACAGACACACACACACACACTCAGACACACACACACTCACACTCACACACTCACACTCACACACTCACACACTCACACACACACTCAGACACACACACACACACACACACACACACACACACACACACACTCAGACACACACACACACACACACACACACAGGTAAAGGGTCCTGAGAGAGAAGATGAACAGATTGTGTACTAAACGTAACCAGTCACTAACATTTAGAGGAATGACGATGTTTTTTTGTGCATTAAGAAGCACGAGGAATTTCTTTATAACTCATAACAAAATGAATACAACTAAAACCTTAAATTGAAAGAGCTACTGGCAACCTCAGTGGTTGGAGGTCTCATTTTATTCATTGTTTGTATTAATTAACTTAACTGTGAAAACATGCTCTTTCATTGTTCAGTTCCATCTGAAACTTTGTGCAACAATAATGAGTCAATCAGCCAATAAACCACATCTAATGGTGAGTGATGTTAACGGAAGAAGAGAAAACTATATAAATAAAATAAAAAAAACATTCAAGCTGTGAACCAGAATTTGTTCTGAGACCTGAAGCAGCTTACTTACTCGCCCTCCTACACAATAAACAATCTATTCACTCCCTCAAACAGGCCTTCCTCTGCATGAAGCAACCCACAGTCAAAAGAAATTCAACGGCTAAATAAATATGGTGCTAAATAGTTGAACCGAACATGAGTTTTTATTTTGTTATTTACCAAGCAGCTCGCTGGGGGGGGGGAAATCGTACATACTTTATCAGCCTTGATGTTAACAAAACACATTGTGATCTTCTGTTTAAGTGAAAACACAAAGCAAGGTAAAAAAAATGTAAATCAATAACATTTTTGCATTATGGAGCATGAAGCATTCAAGTTAAGCCATAGTTCGTCTCTCCTCTTTCATTAAATAAAATCAACAGGTGGAGTTAGACGTTGCCAGTGCCAGACACCCTCAAAGGATGCGAGTGGAAAAAAAAAAGACTTGAGATGGAGCAACCCTGTGTGTTTAAACTGTGAAACCACACACACAAACCTACCAACAGGATCTTCTTGGAAAGTCAAAACACCATCTTAAATTCCAATTCATTGGGAGCTATAAACCCGATCTCCACTGGGATGTGGTCACACGGGAATAAGGCTGCTATTTTCCACACTGGCTGCTGTGGGGGCAACTAAAAACCCCAACATGGCAAACGAAGCAGATGAAAAAGAGAGAGCGAGAGGCTAGCTGATGATACGGCTGATTGACTGCAAGGAAGGGAACTCCTCACTGTCCCTGTTGTGCAGGGACTTGTGGGAGCTGAAGTCTTTAGGGGCCAGTACCTGTCTGCAAGTGGGGCACACCTGGCAGTCCAGCTCGGCTGCTGCGTGAGCCACCGTGGTGGGCATCTGCCAGGCGTTCTTCTTGTTCTTGTTTTTCTTTCCTCCTCCGGCGCCCGACTGCTTCTCCAGCGCCCTACAGTCTCCGTGAGCAGTCAGGAGTTCCTGCTGCTTGCTGGTGTCCGGCAAGAGCACCAGCAGCTCGTTAAAGATGCGGTTAAAGTCATCCCCGAGCAGGTCCTTACAGCTGCTGTGGTACTCCACCGCTGACATCACACTCTGGGAACAAAGAGGAGGAGGAGGGTGAGGAACAAGTTTGTAGCCACTAATGAGTATTGGCAAGTATTATTATGGGAACACAACATCTTAAAATAATTCTCAGGATCATCATTTTTTTTATATTATTTGGCAAGTACCTGTCTGAACTGTGCAGAGTAGTTTTTGAACTGGTTGAACTTTGACTCGTCGTTGTGGAGGTACATTCTAATGGACTGGATCAGCTCCAGGTTCCTCTGATGGAAATCCTCTGGCACCAGGTAACCAGTGCTCGACACCTTGGGGGGCCTGGGACATAAGAATTATAATAATTACAATAATTTCTTTGTCAAACACAGACGAACCCTATGAGAGCATGTACTAGAAAGGAGGATTGTCTCACAGGTTAACTGCAGACGGAGCAGGCTCCACCACATTGCTGTTGAGGGGGATTCCAGTGAATCCCGGCGGAGGTTTGGTGGCTGAGATCCCCAGGCCGGGTGGAGGTGGTGGCAGAGTGGAGGATGGGGCAGGAGTTGAGGCTTTCAGCGGGAAGGAGGACTTGAAGCCTGTGAGATAAACAAAGTGTGAGCTACGATGACAACGGACCTTTATTTTCAGTATGAACAATATAAAGGGAAGAACAGAAAATGCACCTGGTGGAGGCTTCTTGGTCATGAGAGCAGGGAACTCTTCCTCCTGTTCAATAGGGGGGTCTGCCTTGGGATGAGGAGTTATCGCAACAGCCTCTTTACTACTGGGTGCTGGTTTTTCAGGGTGGCCATTAGCCAGCCCACTCATCAGTGTCGCCGTCGGAGCGCTGGAGGGGGGTTTGATCCTTTTCTCGGGGACGTTCTCCTTTTGTGCCACCGTTTTCACCGAGATTGTACTGACGGTTTGTGTCGTCCCCGACATGGACGACACAGAAGGAGAGGGGACAGCCGTGTTCTTCTGCTGTTTTTTCTTCTTGTTGGCTTTAGAGGTAGGAGGCTCAGTGCTGGGGGTCGGGTTTGGAGGGGTGGAGGTCACAGTGGGGGGTTTGCTGTTGCCCCCTTTAACCGTGAGCAGAGAGGAGATGTCCAACATGGTGGGAACTGAGCGGAACTCCTGCTGCGTCAAACCTCCTTTATTATCATCATCAGAAGGAGGAGAGTGTGTAGATGCTTTTACATTCTCGCTCATCTTCTTTTTCCTCCGTGAAGATGAAGAGTTCGAGGAGGAGAGGAGCTGAGGGCCAGATGATGCAGATGAGAGCGGAGGGGGAGGTCTGGAGGACGGAGGGGGGTTAGGGTTAGAGATGGGTTTAGCTACAGCCGTATGGTTGGACCAAGCAGAGTTGGTGCCAGCTGCGTGTTTGAGGGGCCGGATTTTGGACACAAGCGCGGGGAAGTCCTCCTCTTGGAAGGAGGAGGACTTCTTGGGTTGGGCAGAGTAAGCCGGGGTCATGGGGGATGCAACGGCTACAGCCGATAGGCTCGGGAAGTCGTCTTCCTTCAAAGCTGCATGGGCCGCTGTTACCGCCGCAGGAGCTAACTTCACACTGGAGGGACGCAAACAACACAAAGTCAACATTTCAGTACACTTTGGTGTGTCATGAGGATTTCAGTGTGTACGGAGAAGAGTAAAACATTACATGGGTGGGGCAGCTGTGGCCCCTAAAGCTGGGAAGTCGTCTTCTTCTTCCCCTGGAGTAGCGCTCTGCATTGTTCTTACTGTTAAAGAGAACAAAACACATCAGCACAGTGAGTTTGGCTGCTGATGATCACTGCTGTTTCTTCTTCTGCAATACGTGTTTCTGCTTTTATAGCTAAATTATTGGCATCAACCAAGACAAGGAAATGGTGAAGCCAATAAACAACACACTTAGTATTAATTATACTTTTTCCACCTGGAGGTTTGGTTATTGGTTTGATGAGTCCGGCCCTGTGTTTGGGCTCTTCTGGCTCAGCTCTCTCAGTCCTCTCTTCTCTGCAGTGTTTGGGAGCGCTCCTCTCCTGCATTGTTCCTCTTTCCTCCTGTCTACGCATTGCCATGGAGGCCCTCATAGCAGCTGCCACCTCCCTGTCCTCCTCCTCTCTGCAAGGACAAGCACACAGTCAAATACACTCAAACGCAAGGAGAAACCGATCCGAGACAAACACGACTTTGAACAGATATTTGATTGTAGCAGCCACTAAAAATATGGTTTGAACAGTCGGGTAATAAAAGCACTGGTGTACAAGTACAAGGTTGTGGGACACATAAACCATTGCAATATGCAACCATCCATTCATTATTTTACAAGTTCACTCCTCAACAATGGCAGTGGATGCTCGGCAGTCCAGTTATCAGGGTCATGAAAGCGACAGCGATCCTTTGTATATCCTGCAAGGTTTCTATATGCTGTTGGTGCACAAATACACAGAAATCTTCCCTACAATATTTAAAGCAGTGGAGTCTGACTGTCATAAACCACCATCCATTCAATGCAGCATTGCTAATTTAGACTCACCGGGAGTACCTCCAGCTCTTCTGTCCCCCATGAATCCTTCCTCGTCCTCCTCGACTCTGACGCATCTCCTCATAGTCCTCGCCTGACACCAGACCTGAGGACAATGGAGGGTTTTTTTCACATTCACTGCCTTCAAACTACTACATCAACCTCTAATCATAAAGATGAGGTCATCCTCAAACACGGAGCGATAACATGCTCACCGACCTTCATTTCTCCTCTGTTGCCTCGGGGCGTAGTTAAACTGCAGGTCGATGTGGCGGTTCTGTCGGGCCTCTGCTCGGTTCTTGCTGTGTGCTGCAGCCTTGTGGGCCTTGTAGTCGATCTCGGAGCGGAATGCATGGGTGAACTGTTCTGTGGCACAGCGGCCCTCCTCACACAGATAGTGACTCTCTCTGAAGTGCTCACTCAGGTATGGATAATCACTGTTGATAGCAAAGTTAAAAAAATATATATTTTTGACACAGCCACCACACTAGAGCGACCAAATGGGGTTTCTATGTGTGACGAACAGCTATAAACACCTGTAATATTCCTGGGAACCATCTGCATCACAGAAATGGCAAAAGTAGTGGTCCCTGCGCAAGTGTTTAAGCAGCTCATCATTATCAAGGTAACGATCGTCGCAGAACTTGCAGAGCGGGTGTCCTCGGTGACTAGTGTCGTCTGGGTCTCCATGTGCTCTGTGACGAGCCAATTCCTTACGGTTGTACCATTTACGCTCATGGGAGAAGATCTGATGGGAGAGGTTTAGAGACACAGAGAAAGAAGTATTAGAATACAAATGTAATACAAGTTATGCACCCAACTAAGACAAGAATCAATACTACATTGTTTAGCATAAAAACGTAGGTATGCATAATAAGCTCAACTTATAACTAAATGAGCATTCTTCTTAGGGAGGACTAAAAGTTTCCAAATATCAACTTAAGGCTCGCAGGTAACCCATTCAACTCTGAAGATAGTTTCTTGTCTAATATAAACCCTAAGTACGCTGATTCCTTGGCTGTAACTTCAAAGTCACCCACTACCAATCTGAACCCAGGATCATTTATATTCTGCTTACCACGTGCTAACTTTGTGGATTTCTGAACCAAAGTGATTTTCTACTTCTAATGTCTCGTGACGAGAGACTAGGAGAGCTGAACCATCTGCGTAATCCCCTGCAGCAGCTGGTTGGGGATGAATATACCTTGAGATGCTTTGTGCAGAGCTTGCAACAGAAGAGCTCATGCTGCTTCCTCATGTGCTGCTCCAACTCTTCAAACTTGGAAAAGACCTTCGGCTCCGAACAGCGGAGGCACTCTGGCAACAGCAGATGCCTGATAAAAAACACACAAACACAGACCGAGCAATCAGTAAAAACAAGGACACAATATGGTTTTATCCCAATAATAAAACACTGGAGGATTTTCCTCATTTACCAGGCTACTTTTAGTCACAATATGTCTGCATGTGGTTACATACTTCCCAACACTTCATCAGGCTACTGCTTGCGGCAAGATGTGCTTTTCTATGGAGTCAGGTCAGTGACATTTTGAATTTTGGTATTGAAAAAAATTGCCATTGAAAAGAAATCCTGAACTAAGAAAAGCAAACACTGGCATTTTCATACTTGCATTAAAATAAAAGTTGTATTGCCACTGAAAAATACAACACGGGCATTAAAAAAAACAAGCTACCAATAAAGAGAAAATGTAAAACACTTATTCATTTACCATATATTCACACTGTTATTGTTATTTTCTTACACAATGATGCGTTAAGTTTCTATTCAGTTTTCAGTTTCAATTCTCACCAAAGGGAGAGTGACACAGCCATATGTTACCAGCATTTGACTGGTAGATTGAGTATCCATTGCCTGTAGTCGCTGGTACAGTGAACTTGTGTATAACAACACAATAATAAATAACGGAGAGCAGAGCAGCACCTGTATCGGGCGTAGATCCTGTCGTCACAGAAATAGATATCATGCTTCTTCTCACAGGGGAACTGCTGGTAGGGCAGAGACGAGAAGGCCTCCAGCTTTTTCACAAACACCACCTGAGGACAACAAGACAGTCAGAACCACAGTATATGAACTTATTCATAAACACATACTCTTTGTGCAGGGACAGAAAGGCTGTTGTGCACTGTTGATACAAAATATATATTCCGAGGCAAGTAAGGATAGTTTGGTAAGATTGAAAACTAAAAATGGAGCTGCTGTCATATATATGTTATGTAATGTTTCCTCTGGAATTATGGGAAAGTAGTCACCGTATATAACAGGTTAGTAAACCGTATATAACAGGTTAGTAAACCGTATATAACAGGTTGCATATATATTTATTTGCTATTTTAAAGGGAAGCAGTTCAAAACAATCACACAACAGCAACAACCAGCTGTAATAATAGATGACAATGAACATTTCACAGTTGACAGGTAGTGTAAACGTCACTTTTTAAGAGAGTGGTAGATAGTAAGGCCCAAAGTCCAGCCCAACGTTAGCTGAAACCGAGAGGAACAATCGAAGGCTAGCAGACACACACGTCAGTTGCCGTAGAAATAAAAATGTCTAGCATTTGGCTAAATAGACAGCAGCAACAAGTACAGCCTCGACACTTTCGGTGCAACTGTCAGTGATCCCCCTCGCTGTCTCCCACTAGCAACCGAGCTACCGCCGCTGAGCCATTTATAACGTGCTAACACGCTGGTTTGTCAGAGAGCTAACAGCTGACATGCTCTCCCAGCCTTAGCTTAATGCACTGACAGCTCACCGAGCCACACGATAACCCCGCTGGGCTAGCACTGTGTCAATGTGTTAGCCTACCCTACCTGATTAAAGGTAGAACTAGCTAGCTTACCTGGTGGGCTTGCTAATGTTACAGCGAGCTACCTTAGCTAAGCTAATGACAGCGAGGAAGAAGGGTAACGTTACGTTACTCTGTGGACACCACTAGTCAATGTCTTATCTTTAAACAACGCTTTTTATTCATCATGCATCCAGTTACGTTATTAAATCAGAGAAATTCAGATTATTTTTATAGGATAAAGCTGCCAGAGGCGTGCGGCCTAGTTAGCACCAACCGGGCGCCATCCCCGAGGCACAGTAGCGGAGGAATGCCCACCTTGTCGAGCTCTTCCCGGCAGACGGCGCAGTACTTCTGGTCGCACAGCACCCTCATTTTGGTGGAGCAGCGGTAACAAACCGGGTGGTCGCATTTTCCCAGGGCGAAGATGTCGACTTCTTGGCAGCACAGGACGCAGTGCTTCTCCGTGTCTTTAGTGGCGGTTGGAGCCATGGCGTCGAGAAAGGCACAAATCAACTTAAGTGCTATTTGTTATGAAGAAGACACCACAGTCGCGAGAGCGCTTACGTAATTATGAAAGTCTGATTCACTGCCGCCGCGTCACGTATCGGTTGTGCCTCCGACCTGTATAGCATGCGGATGGGACGTCTCGCCTTGTGGTGCGGAGCTGCTTAGACCTATCGCACGCTTTTCCTTTTGCGCAAGCCATCACGGCTGTTCCACGTGTGTCCCGTGGTGTGTGCCAGACAGGACACCGGTCTGATACGAGATACTGTACTTTGGGAAATAGTATTTACTACAAAATAAATACCCACAGGTACATCTATGGATTTTTATCATCAGATTTAGGAAATATGTCAAGATTAGGATTTACTGCATTATAGTATTGTATTTTTTCCCTTCTCAATGTATATAAATATAAATCCCTGATGCTTCCTTGGAGATTTAGAAGTATTATATCGTTTTTTTTTGTTTAATTATTTACTGCTTTTAATAGAATTCTGCACCATAAATGATCTGAAGCAACCTGAGCACACAGGAGACCAGGAAGGAGAAGTGTTGGGTGCCATCCAAGTCAGCTGCAGGCTCCCACATTTGCAAAATTTGATGTGGAGCTGGAATGAAACATACCGTATAAACCCTTTTAAGATCATAACCTTGGTTGTGTTGTGCACCTATTTAACAATATATGGTGACAATTACAAACGTCTTCAGCACAGGGTTATATAGAGGAACACAATCAGTAGAATTAGAGGGAAAAGTGTTTTATTTGAAGGATGAGGTCACCATTAAAGATTCAATGAAATGTTGAAAACTTGAAAGATAATAAAGGGACAGATTTCCAGGGAGTCGAAGTCCCCATCGTGATTAGTACATCAGTGCAGTAATGCGGTGAAACAGCCATGGTTGTGGAGCTGGCTAGCGTCTCTTGTAGTGGTTGCTGCTCAGGCCCATGAATCTGAACGTGCAGCTGGCAATATTCTCATAGAGAAGGAACATGAGTGCAGCCGTCAGCACCGTCTGCAGCAGCTTGGCCTCCAAGCCTTTAAACAGACCCAATACGCCGTACTTCCTATAGAAGGACACCAGAGTTAAAAAGGAAAGAAAAAACATGTCAATTATCACTATCTGAAGATAAGCCTTCTTAACATTTATAGTGGTGCATTAGTATGTTTTAAATAGAGGTTTAAAAAGACATTGTTTTTGTTCCCCTAATGAGTTATTGAAGTTTCACTGTTCAGCGATCAGGACACCATGTGTACAGCCATTGTTTACTCATCTGCAGTGGTTCATGTGGTATACAAGCATAGACATACAGTATTTACACCCTTCTAAATAAAAGACAACAACAGCAACTTGTAGGCTGGATGAATAAAAGGAGTTCTCTCGTTTTTCATGGCAATATTAACACGTTCTATGTTACTGGACCATTTACAATTATGCAAAGTTCTGCAAAATGTAAAAATTATTACAATTAAAACCTTATTTGAGAAGCTTAATATGTAATCTGTGTTTGTGTGCACCCACCTCACTCTGTTGACCAACAGACACTTGATTGTCCTCAGACTGGACACTAGTCTTGACTCATCTGTTGACGCACGGAACTGGCCAAACTGTAGCGATTTAATAAAAAACAACAACAAAGACACACACAAAAAAAACCATGCTCTTAAAGCCGCAATGTGTATAATTAGTGTGTGGGATCAAAGCATCTTATCAATTATTCTGACTTTACACTTGTAAATAAAACCCACGTGCTGTAAACACAAAACCTACCCTGAGGATGGACTGTATCGTCTGCAGCGGATACGTAGCAATGGTGGCAACGGCTTTGGCAACGGCACTGATCATGAAGACCTCAGCAGATGACAGCTTTGGGGGGGGGGTAAATAATTTCATATTATTAGCAGAACAGTGGTGACCTTTAGGTCTATCTGAGGAGTACGCCCTCTAGAGGGTTTACAGGAACCGTCACACTAATTAGTGACGTGATAACTCACATTATCCTCATACATTCATCCACCGTTGCTACGGTGAACAAAAATGCATAAAGGATCTGCTTCAACAGTCTCTCTCTGCTTAAGCCGCACAAAAGTCATGTGAACAGAATTAGTGCATTTCGAGTGTCCACCCGTCCAGATAACGGGATGACCTGAAGTAACTTCCCTCCTTTTCTTTTCCATTGGTTAGTTAAAATTTGTATAAGACTATTATGCATATATTTTATTTTACTATTATGAGGCACTTCTGTTTACCTGTAATATTAGTTTATTATAATAACGTTATATTATATTGTAAATTGTATTATATTCAGGTTATTCAGCGACAGTGTATTACTGATCATTCTAACTCTTTTTTTAACATATTTTGAGCTTTTATAAATATTTAATATTTTATGTTTCAATTTCCAGGGATGTTCAAAACATGTTCTCATGTTATCTGTACTGTAACTGGCGTTTTTAATTTATTTGTTCCTCCTTTTACATTTCAATTTTCACAGCCCTTTCTTAAATGTTTGTTATAAAGTGCTTTTGTAAGAGTAATATTGTCTAATTTCAGCACAGATGACTCCTTTCCTTCAAACGTCTGTATTCTCCTAACCCCTCCCTCCCTCCCTCACCTCCCTGGACGCTCCTCTCCTCAGCTGCCTCTTCAGGCCTTCGTAAATCATGAACTGGATGGCGGGGTTCAGCACCAGCAGCAGGGACGGGAAGGTCCCGTTCCACAGCGCGCCCACGCCCTCATCACGGATGATCTGCACAAAAGCATCTGCAAAAAAACAAAAGAGCAAATCAGCCATTACTGACAAAAAAAACGTGTGGTTTCACGCCTCCGTTAAACAGTCACGTTGCAGTTTACAATATGGTCAAAAATGGCATGGATGCACAGAACATACACAGAACTTACCCAGAATGCCAGAGTAGTTGGTGGGCCGTATATCTGCATTGCGGAATTTGGATCCCTGAAGCTTCAGCCTGGTGTTGACCACCCACAACGGCGTGGTAACCAGTACATTTATAACACCTAGAGGCAAGAAGGAGGATGAAAGTCGAGGTAAGTCACGGAGAAAAACGGAGGTGGACTCAAATCCTAAATTGGATTGACTAAAGTCAGTAAAACGAGGCTTTTACCTGCAGCGATGCCTATGATTAAGTCGGTGCTCGTTACCGACTGCCTTCCCTTCAGCCAGTTAGCCTTCAGGCTGTGGAAACAGTAGAAGTAAACAAAGTTGGAGCAGCACAGGCTGCAGATGACTGGGAACCATCCTCGGTATGGAGCTAATCTGCAGGGGTGGACAGCAAACACAGGAACATGCCTTAGAGCAACTTCAAGTTGTCAAACCTATCTTTTATTTACACCTTTTCTCGTTCAGCAGGAGATTCAAGGCGTTTAAATGTATTTGCATTAACTAACAACAACTTTTCTATTACACTCACATTCCTTCCTCTTTGACAATGTCTGCCAGAACGGCTGGAGTCGATTTGGCCTTCCTGTTTTCGTCCACTGAACACAAACAAAACACAAGTTGTTTTTTAATAACAGCATTATATTAATGATTATAATAAGAGTGCAGAACTGCGGTTTCTCACCTTGTAGCCTCAGTCTGGCGGTATCAAGAGGGAAAAACACTGTCATAGCAGTCACACTGCCCTGAAACAGGGAATCAGCTCTTTAGGGAAGAAACTTTACACCAAACTCCATTGAGAAATCTAACAATTTAAAGTATATATGTATAGCACAAGGCAGCACAGAGAATACACTGTATCTGAACAATCATAACACATTCAGTTCGTTATATGTAATGCCATCTGTTGACGAACGGAAAGGTTAGTCAAAGCATTTAAAAACGTACACATCTTAGTTCATTTAACGTGTTATTTGGCAGTTAGGTAAACTTTGAGTGGACTTTTGTGTGGGAGACATAAAGCTGCTGATATTATTCACCCACAAACAGAAATCAATAGTGAAACTAAAGCTCATAACTCACCACCGCTCCTGATACAGCGTGGACCAAACCCTCGTACGAGAAAACCCCGAAGCTCATCTTGAAGGGTATTCATTTATTTCAAGCTTTCATTATTATTATTTTTTTGCTCGACTAAAAAATAACGTTCACCCCCCGAAAACAACACAGCTGTCGCACGCTCTCGCTGTTTCAAATGGCTCGCTTCCTTATGTGCGACTTATGGTTTCCCCTCAGAACACGAGAGCATTGTGGGTAATGTAGTACTCGTCGCGCTTCTCATTGTGGGTTAGTTCTAGCCAATGAAACACATCGCATTCTTTGTTTATTTTTCTCTTCTAGGAATATGTAGTCTGAATAAAAGTTGGTTGATTTATTTAAGTCTAGTATTTGTGTTATTAATGAGAAGATGAAGCTAACAACATCATGGAAACTCACATTCAGAGATGAACAGCAGCCCCTTCAGGTGTTACACCACAGACATAAACCTTTTATTGATGTTGAAACAACAAAATGCACAGAAACATACAGCGTAGTGGGCTATATGCTTTTACATGCCATGCAGTGAACTTACCAGTCATCTGATCATATACCGCATGGCACAGACGTGATAAAACCATCGATTCAAAATGAACTTGAGCAAGGCACTTATTTCTCAGCTACTGTACAAGACTGGTTATACTGGGCAGCAATAAGGTAATCAGTGAGGCACTGGCTCAATGCTTTGTATGCAACTTAAATGCAATGCCGACAGTCAGTGAGATGCAGCATGCATTCTCAACCTTCATTGTTAAACAGCTAAAATATATAAATAAATTAAATAAAAAATCTATAATAATATATCAGTCTCCAGACCATTCAGTCAGCCACTCCTGACACTGCCTCCTCTGCTCCTCACTCTCCTCCTCCCTCCTCTGTTTCCGGCGTTCTGTCCTCCTCTCCTCCTCCCTCCTCGCCCTCTCTCTCTTCTCATCTTTGATTTTCCTGTCCTCCGCCTGCCGGCGCTCCAGCAGTGCCTCCACAGTGGCCGGCAGTGTCCGTAATGAGCGCTGCGGGAGCCACTTGGGATCCAGCGTGGGGAGAAAGGGGTCTCCAGCAGAGACGAGCAGGGGCTCAGGTTCCAGGGGAATGTGGAGCAGGTGGGCGTGCAGCATCATGCGGTAGGGGGCGTCATCTGCTCCCGAGCTGTAGGTAAAGTCCCCGACGATGGGGTGGCCTATTGCGCTGCAGTGGACCCTTAACTGGTGGGTTCGCCCTGTGGGTGGGGGGGTTGATGATAAGATATTATTGTGCTCTCTATGATATTTGTTGTTGTTTGACTCATGCAAGCTTAGACTTTACTTTCTACTTTTATTTGTGTTCTTTTCTTTGTAAGAACTTGATTCATTGAGTGTTGAGTAGTCTTGTAAACTCTATTTTGTACTGTCCAATTAAGAATTATTTCTATAGAAGGTCAAAAGAAGAAATTCATCATCACATGAAAAAAAAAGAGTAAATGATTGTTGTTACCAGTGAGCGGCTGCAGTAGCACCTTGGTGACAGGGTCTCCATCATACATGCCGTACTCCAACACCGTCAGCTCAGTTTGGCAAGGCTTGGCGTTCTCACAACCTGATGACAGAAGGACGGGGCAAGATCAGCAAGAAAATAAAGTTAATAGTTCAATCATATCAAACATGCATCATGAAATATGTGAAACGTCTTGAAAACACACACACACACACCTTCTGTTCCCTCAATACACATCATGTGTGTTTTTCCATCTGAGGAGTTTTTGCCTATGGAGAAGTCCAAAGTCTGTATCTCTTCTTTCACCCAGCCACGAACCTGAGAAGCAAATTTTTAAAATTCAATTTCCTTCCTTTTTTATTCACACGTAAAAGAGAAAAATGCAATGTCACGTACAGGACATAAGGTAATAACTCTGTTGTGTGTTTGTGTGTTTGTGTTCCATACCAGGGCGAGGTAGGCTTTAGTGACAGTGCGGTCTTTGAAGCAGCGGTAAGCTCGGCCAGCAGCAGCCTTATTGAGGGCGACACAAAGAGCCCCACTTGTGGAGAAATCCAACTGATGACAGAACCTGTTGGGGGGGGGTTATTATTATTATTACTCTTCATGAGCATGGTGTATGTATTCATGATGGTATTGGTGGGATTCTGACCTGAATCCGTAGTAGGTGCTCGGGTCTGCCAGCTGTGGGAAGTGGTGGCGAAGCTGCGCCTGCACGGTGTGTTTCTCGTACCACATCTTGCTGTCAATGCGGATGTCCCAGTGCTTGTTCACGATGATGAAGTCATCGCTCTGGTACAGCACACGCAGGCTCTCCAGGCTGGCAGACTCCACCGTCATCGTGCAGCGTTTTAACTCCCACAAATCATCCAGCCCTGCAGGATAAGGAGGCGTGTCTTGATATTATTATTATGACTGAATCAGATGTATTAAACATTAAGAACCTTTGTTTAGAGTATACATACTACAATTTTACTAAACTTGCACTTACAGTAACACAAGAACAGTTGGACATCTTACCGTGATCCATATTTTATAAAGGAATCATGTTAAATGCTGAGTAGCAAGGTTCAAGCAAATGTAGCAGTCAGTGTAGTAAAACCTACAATATTCCACTATATTAGCAAAAATAAAAATAAAATGGAAACGTTCCCATAAAGCACAAGTACCGATATTTTTACTTTATTTCAGCTAATCATCTTCTTGGTTAACTGGCAGCTAGCTTAGCACCGGCTAGCATGTAACCACCGTTGCTAGCCACTGTATGCTAACACTACAAGCTAACTAGCTATTTGTGAGCGTCATAATATTGCGACTGTCTCGATAACTTACCTCGAATTACCAGTCAAGACTAACAGGCGGTGTATTTTTTCGACATAAGGAAAGTAAAAGTAGATCTATGAGGAACACACAGATGTAAACAAATCCACAAGTTGTTCCTGAGCGGCCGCTTCCTTCTTCTTCTTCCTCGTTGGTGTTTATTATGGCAGATTACAAAGACCGATGTGTACAGCGCCATCTGCTGTACTGATGTGTGTAGCGTCGTGGTTCTCTGGGTGTATTTCAATAACTAGGATTATTGAATTATGAATAACTTTGCTGAGTATTACTGTAGATAATAATAATAATAATAATGATAATAACACTAATAATAATAATCATAATCACAATATATTTTATTTGTAGTGCACTTGTCATTCAATGAAGTGCTTAAATTAAAACATAAACGCATAGGCATAAAAACATCACATCACATAACCAGATTACTGTAATTTCATCTCTTCTCCTGAACAGGTTACGAAAATCTATTTTTAACTGCCACATTATGGATTACTGTAATACTTATAGTATGTTTATTGCATTTGTTTCATCTGTTTCTGCAACGCACTGTTTCATAATCCCTCACCTCAACCTCACCTCCACACTTTTATCCAGCAGATCGCCGTGTCACCGGCTCTGATGACACGCTGCATCCAGGACTGTGAGTGGTGGTATTTGAGATGATGAAATACTGTCGTTTTCTGTTTTGTTTATGTATTTTGTGCCAGCAGGGACATTTGGGGGGAAAGAGACAATGGGTCAAATTTAGATAGCCAGACAAAATGTGAAATAAATCTTTATCACTAGAAATTATAAATAAATAATTATGTATCATCTTTAATTTAAATTATAGTAAATTATATTCATAATTTTCTACTTTTTCCACATTTTAGCATCTTGTTCTACCTCACAATACATCAGAAAACACAATACCATCTCATATTTATACCTTTAAATGTTGAATTATGAAACAACTTGAAGGTTCCAACCATGAATCATCTCTCCGTATTAATTCCATCACACTAGACCTCCTCATAACTCAAACTAACAAAAGACTGTATTAGCAAAGTGCTGATTGTTTTGAACACACTGTGCCTGAAACATGGGGGTTGAATAAAGTGCAGGTCCTTCCATTAATCCCTAAACACAGCAGGTATGAAGGTGTTTTCAGTTAAGAAGATCAAGAATGATTATATAATTGGAATTTCATAACCCCAATCTGCTGCACAGTGTACGCTACAGGATTCAAATACGGGGTCGTGTTGGTCATTGTTGCATAATATCTCAGAGCAAATCATCTCAGGGAGCTGATTGGCGGGTTAGCCCTTGCATGCACTATGACAGGAGAGCACCTCACATGCACACACATGAAGGAGATGCACGTGACTCGACGCAACTTCAGTGGAAATCAAGCGGTTTCACAGAGATAACAGAGAAGTGGAAGAGGAGAGAGGCTCTCTCTCAACGGCAAGGATCTATCATTGTTCCTCGTCCCAAAACTGGATATTCTTTTGCTTTTTTTAACTACAAAATCACTATTATTTACTGGAAATACTTCCAGATTTCACTGGTGTGTGTTTTGTTTTGGGGGGCTGGATGTTCTCTGGATTTAGCTGACTCTAGTTGACTTTCTTCATCTTGGATTTATCCTTCATGACCTTTTGGATCTTCTGAGGAGTTCAAAAGCTTGGTGTCCGATAAGCTCCTTCCTCCTCAGGTGTGGGTATTCATGCTGGATTCAGAGTTTTCTCCCACGTTAAGGAGAAAAACAGGCGAATCATTGAAAGTGTAGGTGTGACAAGCTCTTCTCGCCCTTGCATTTGTTGTTGTTTTCTCACTTGCCCCACCACACGTGTTGTGATCTGTTTGCACACGATGGAGACCACGTCGTTTCTGCAGGCTCGCTGCGACGAGCCCATAATGACCTCGGACTGGGGCCTCCCTCTGCTGCTGGCTCTGCTGACTCTGGCGCTGCTCTACGCCTTCCTCTACCTGCCGGCTGCCGCCCAGCGAGCCCTGCTGGAGCAGGCGCTCGGCAGCAACAACACCGTGACCTCGCCGAGCACGCAGGACTGGCTCGCCGACGAGTAGGACGGATGGAAGCACGGACAAATCCACAACAAGGTTTATCAATGGACAAAATTACAACATGAAGCAGATTGGTTGAATCTTTCATCCAACACAGTTTGGACCAAACAATGTAAATAAAACTTTTAACACATTAAAATATTGCACACTTTCTTCAGTTCATTGAAGATTTCCAGTTTGTTTCTCGAAGGAATAGTTTGAGGTTTAGTTTGGGATAAACACCTGTTTCTTGGAGGAGCTCATGTCTGCACAATCAAATGATAAAATATATAGCTTAGCTAAGTCTAAAGAGTGGAAACAGGTGGAAACAGCTAGCCTAGCTCTGTCGAAAAGTAACAAAATCCACCTGCAAAGCAGCAAATCAAACATCCAGGATGGAGGCTTTGATTTGCTGCTCCTCGCCAAGAAATAGTCCCTCCATGAGCTCAAATCTTTACAGTCTTTATGCTAATTATCTAAGCTAACAGTCTCCTCACTATTCGACTTACAAAAAATAAAGAGACTTCTCACTGCTTGTTTGAATTGCCTTTATTAAAAGATACAGGTTACTAGATTTGACACCAATATTTGAGGATTCAGCACTTGATGGTTACAGGCTGGGGCATTAAACACAGACCACATGTTTCCAGCTGTCTGTGCCTTTAAAAAGATCCCTGTAAATACTGTATCTGCAGTATGTGGCAACCATTGACATCTGGATAATTGTGTCAGCATCTTCTTCTTTTTTTTTTTTTTTAAATCACATTAAATTTTTACAATAAAGTCGTAAAAAAAGGAAGAGAGAATCTTGCTAAACCATGCAACACCCAACAAGCCAACATTTACAGTTAGTCTTAGATCACAACAATTTCAAATTCAATGTTCAATATGTTCAGCAACAATGACAATATCATATCCAAAGACTTAACACAATAATGATATTTCTTACTTTTTTAAGGGGGATTAATTCATCCCTTGATATTCTTCTCAGACAGAACTCCCATCATTCAGCTTCCATCTTAAATGTTTATATTCACACCTTGGGTCCCTGGTATATGAGAGAGTTTAGAAAGGGCAGATTTTGTTCATTTTTACTGAATGAATAGTATCAAATCCTAGAGGACGTGCATGCATCTCTTTCTACAATATGCACATTTGAGTCTTTCGTTGGTCTGCTCGTTCAAAACGCTCCACGAAGACTTGAGAGAAGCGGTGCCTTCAAAGCACTCTGCAATGTTAAAATACACCGTGCCAAGTTTGATTAAACACATCATCCCACTTATCAATGATTTGGATTATTAGAGTGTAATGTTATTATAGGGGTAAAGCATGCCTTTACTTCCTGTAGAATTAATGAGTATTATCAGTTTCTTTGTGTGTGATTTGTTAACTGCATTCAGAAGGCAGATTAATGACGAAATCATTATAAACAACTGTTAATATCACGATATGAACGTAAGTATTGTTGAAGCTTTTCCCCTTATCAATCACCAGACCAATCAATGACCCATGACATGGGATACAAAATATATGCTTTAACTTGAGAACTATTTGAAGAAAATACATGAGCTTACTGACACCCTGAAACCCCAGATAAAACAGGGAGACAACCAGATTTTGCCACTCTTATTATTATTAACTAGTTAATAATGAGATATTATGCCTTGGAGATGTAAGCAGGGAATTTGTTGCCATGGATACATTTTTATTGGCCTATAAATGTTGGCAAAATTGGCAAAAAAAGCCGAATTAGCTTTTTATCAGTTGCTGTTTGCAGTGATGTACAGACGACTGTCGCTGGGTTACTTTGAAACTAAAGAAAACTTTAAGTTCTGGGCTTATTTCTAACTAGATATACGGACGCTTTTCGCAGTGAACCTCAGAGATAATGAAAATGATGATGTGGATTATATCCAGATGTCCAGATGTGACCGAGTTATGACGAAGAAAGGATTGCGCATTTCGACGCGGTAAAGGTAACAGACTCTGTCCTCAAGGGGGCGACATAGAGCCAACTTCGACTCTCTTTAGTTGAATCCAGAATATTTCCTCCTGAACATCCAAATGCACTGTATTTACATATTTAATCTCTTTGGGGAAATCTGTTTGACAGATATTGAATGTTTGCAAGTATGGAGGTCTATATATTGTATTTCCCTTTGATTTTGCAGAACCCCTCCTACTGCTGCTTTCTAGAGGAAACGCACAGTAAAAGGAAAGAAAGCCATTCCATCATGTGGCAACTCAGGATGGATGCAATATAGATGTAGAAGATGTTTTGTCTAAAAGTCAGGACACCTGCATTAAACAGACGAGGAAGAAAATGTATAAGAGGAGGATGAGGAAGAAAAGGAGGAGAAGCAGAGCCTCCTGTCTCGGAACAAGATGGAGGAGGGTGAAGGAGGAGGAGAAGGAGGGGAAGAACAGGAGTGAACGATGGGAAGAGCATCATCATCTCTCTCCCTCTATTCATTCCAGTCCTTGTTGAGGTCGAAGTTCCACTCCCAGTCCAAGTAGTCATTCTTGTCGTCGTCGGTGAAGCGGGACTTCACCTGATACTGACCGCGTGACATCATACCTTTGGGCGCCTCATCAACCGGGCAGAGAACCTCGTGCTC